>NC_133804.1:20227729-21427729 GCF_043250625.1 Sebastes fasciatus
GATTGAATGAATGAGACTACTTCACTAACAGACTGCAGTTGAATGTGGACAGATTGTGGGACAAGATGGTTGAAGTGAAAAAATAGGGCCTCATATACAGTACAGAGAGCTGGGGGTTAGGTAAACCTAAATTACAATGGATAATGAATATTATTAGTAACACTGGTAATCAAGCAGACTTAAGTAGGTCTGTCTCTACAACATTTAGTCATTATTTACAGTAGTTTACAGCAGTTTCAGTCCAGATAACCTTGCACTTAATTTTAGCTTCTGATGTCATGACATGAGGTCATCATCCGGGAAACAGGTGGGCTGCTAAGCACACAGGAGATGAATTTGATTTGTATTGTTTGTCTGTGTGTTTCAGACAGAAGTGACAAAGAGACAGCCTTCTTGTACTGGTCATGATAAACCAGCAGCACTCTTGTTGGCTGTTTTCCAGACAGTGACTCTTGTTTCCTGTTACTGTCTGGTCTTTACAAAGATAAGACACGGACAAGGCCCCACATAGAGAGACCTAAAAAAAAAAAAATGGGGCAGTATAGATCCCCTATTGTTTATCAAAGTTTTAGCTACAGTATACAGACAGTACTGATGGTTGAGGACTGGTTGAGACCATTGTTTCTTATACGATTTTTAGTACTGGGTGAACAGGAATAGTACTCTCAAAATTACTTTTTTGACCCACAGTCATAATAGAAATAAAAGAAAGTATTCACATTTTAGAATCTGTAACCAGAAAACGTTTGCTATACATACTGTTAAATGACTTAAATGACTAAACGGTTGATTATCAGTTTTGTCAATGACATTTTTTTGTTGATCAACTACAGTATTTGTACCGCACTTTCACAGTACACTTTCAGAAACAAGTGAACAACTGTGACATCCAGTACAGTCTGCTGACCTTGTGTAAAGAGGACTATCAGGTGGTCAAACCCATGTGCTTGCTCATCTTTCACTCCTAATTCTCATCCAGTGCACATTCCCCCCCCGACACGCTGACACATCCTTACAGTCACAATCCTGACCTTGTCAGAGCAAGTTAATGTGAGGCGTTTCTGTCAAGTGTGTGTCTGTGTGTGATAGAATGTACTGTATGCATGTGTGTAAGCTGATTGCAAAACTTTAAATGCCTTACAGCTGACAAACGTCTGACCGTATTTATCAGACCCACGCACACACCAGGGATGTCTTTCCCCCAGTGTTACAGCCATTTCATAGCAGTTCCATCATACCCCAAGGCCACTGATACAATAATCCTAACACCTCCATGACACCATACAGTTGGGAGGGAATGAAAAAAGGGAAGGCTGTGCCAAGTCTGTCACTTTTTATAGCCATCACATAAGCCCTCTGTCCATCCCTCTTATCCACTTCTCTCTCTATTACAGAAGCCACTGAATTAACCACTGCCCTTCTTTCCAACTTTACTTTTTTTTTCATATCCAACTGTACTAAAGTTACCAAGAAATGTGATTTCTAACAGTCTCCTCTTTCTTCTGTCCTTCTCTGAATATTATCACCAAACGCCCCATTTCTCTATCCATCTCTCCAGCCAAAAAGGAGCAGGATGGCGGAGACGAAAAGAAGCAGCTGCAGAAGAAGAAGGTGAAGGAGCTGAAGATTCTTGACGGAAAGTGCGCACAGAACCTTTGTAAGTCCACAGATGTCCATCTGTTTGAAAGCCTGATACCCCACCACACCAATGACCTTGCTCTTTAAATACTTTCAGTGAACACCTTCATTGAAATGCAAACAGTAAAGCGTGTTCAGCTGAATCCTTATTGGATTTTAATAAGTGCTGTTAATTGTGTTTGCTCATGCAGCCATTTTCCTGGGATCGTGCCGTGTCCCTTATGAGGAGCTCAAAACCGCCATCCTGGAGGTTAATGAGAAGGTCATCACAGAGTCCATGGTTCAGGTACAGAGCTCAGATCTGCCCCAGTGTTGCTATATAAGGTCCTGTGTGTGCAACCTTTCATATGTGTTCTAACGGTATAGTGTCTGCCGGGAAAAGTTCGTTTTCCTTGTATTATTCTCTATGGTGCTTTGAGTAAATCAGTTTAATGTGTATTTAGCTGTTTGTAGAATAATGAACAACTAAAATGAAGCACATAGTAGGGATGGGAATCACCAGAGTATTGCGATAAGATATATCGCGATATACTGCAATTTATTACCTTTTTGCAACTGCAAATTATGCAGTTTGTCAACATCTGTTTTCACTCTGCTCATCTCAGCGTTTTCATTCACATATCTTGAGGTCAGAGTTCAAGGGACCTCTTTGAAAACGGCCATGCCAGCTTTTCCTCACCAAAATGTAGTGTAATTTTGGTGCGTGATTTAGCGTTCTTCCAGACAAGTTAACATGTTACATGGTACTAATCGATTCCTTTGGTTTTCAAGTTTCATATGATACCAGTATGTTCACTCTAGCTTTAAGACTGAGCCCCGCCACAACCTCTGAATGACAGAATAGTGGCCAGGTCCGCCGGACAGGACAGGAAACAGACATATGCACAGACATTTACAAGCAACAGAGCTGTTTAAGACTCTGTTGGGCTGATGGTGTGATTGTTTTAAAAAAACAAATATGAAATAAATAAAAGTCATAATAAATGTTGGTCATGTATGTTTTGCTCTTATTGTCACATAGAGCCTGGTCAAACTACTGCCGACACCAGAGCAGATGAACGTCCTGGGAGAGATGAAGGATGAATATGAGGACTTGGCTGAGTCCGAGCAGTTTGGAGTAGTGGTGAGAAAACTTACACACACACACACAAATGAAAACACACAAAACAGCCAATTTAGTTTTTTGTTAAATAGGTATAGATTGAATTCCCAGCTGACTTGGACATGACTAACCACACACATAGCACGGAAATCGGTGTCATGGCAAATGAGGCATAGACAATGTTGAAATACTGAGATAGTCATAACGCTGTCAATATATTAGACACAGAAAATCCTCATGCTGTTAAACACAGACGGCTTTGTTCAACTGGGGAGGATGTGAGTAATGAATGAAAAAAATCCCCTTCATTCACACACGCACACGTACACACACGCACAATCTATGTGGCAACGAACAAACCAGAATGGGTCCATCTTTTCTGTCTCCAGATGTCCGGCGTGAAGCGGCTGATGCCACGGCTTCAGGCCATCCTGTTCAAGCTGCAGTTTGAGGAGCAGCTGAACAACATCAAGCCAGATGTGGTGTCTGTGACAGCATCCTGCGAGGAGCTCAGTAAAAGCAAGACCTTCTCCAAGCTGCTAGAGATCATCCTCCTTGTCGGAAACTACATGAATGCTGGCTCCCGCAATGGAAAGGCATTCGGCTTCTCCATATCATACCTGTGCAAGGTAAAATGAGGTGTAGACATATCAATCAATCAATCAATCAATCAAACTTTATTTGTATAACACCTTTCATACAGGTTAGTGCAGTTCAAAGTGCTTCACAGATGACTGACAAGCAAAAAGTAAGAAAGAACAGGTGTGAACCATGAAAACAACTGAAAAGACAAAAACAATTCAACAATTTAACCATGAGATAATTTGAGACCAATGCACGCGAGACAATGAAATTATATAAATGTATTAAATAGACTTAAAAGCTACAATAACAGTTATAGTAGTAAAACAGTGTGAATAAAATAAAATAGAATAACATTTTACAAATAAAATAAAATAAGTGATTAATAAAATAACAAATTGAATACAATAAAAATAGGTGATTATTAAAATAACTACAACACATATTGAAATTTTACAACTTTAATGAATAAAATAATAAAAATAATAACCAGTCTTAATCAAAAGCCTGGCTGAATACATAGTATTAGTATAGTATACACACAATAAAAACTGAATGAATGCACTGGAAAGGCATTTAGTCTCACCTTTTGTATACTTTTTGAAGTGTGGAAATGCTGACGTATAGCAAACAACATAAAACTGGTCCCATAAAATTCAAGCTTTCACCTTAACAGTGCCCTACCTGCAGTGTAATCACAGTGACAGAAAACACCAAATCAATACACTGTCCGTATCTTTGGCTTCACTTATTTTTATTTTTTATCTGTTGCTGTGCCATATTATTACATTTTATATAGTTGAGTGACATAAAAACACATGTACATAGACATCAAAGGTTTTCCCCTATGCCTTTTCAATATTGGCTTTAGCTATGTAGTATTTATAACACAGGTACAGATGGCCATATAACTGCTTCATCAGTACAGTGATGCTACACCAAGTTAGTGTAACAAGTGATGTCTATACTGTTCATTTTAGTGTATTTTATCTTTTATAATGTGGAATCAATAACTGCTGACATTTTGGAAACCCTTAATTTGTACAGCCATTTACACATATCTGTACACAGAAAAGTGTGAAACACTAACAGCACATGCAGACATTAAATAGTTTTTATTGATTGCTTTTTCAGTGTGCCATTTTAAAATCAATCCTTCTCCCAATCAGCTGCGTGACACCAAAACAGCTGATCTGAAGCAGACGCTGCTCCATTTTGTCGCTGATGTGTGCCAGGAACAGCATCCTGAGATCATGGGCTTTGGAGACGAGCTCATCCATGTGGAAAAGGCCAGCAGAGGTACGTGGGACATCTAACTGATCTCCATACATCTCCATCCCTACATAGTATCATCCATGGCAACGCCTGGTCACACATTGCATTCATCTTATTGATACAGTGTGCTCTCCTTGTTACAGTCATATAAGAAAACAACAGTCCATTATATGCTATGTATGTATGTGCTCTTCATCATTAATGTTTTCCCTTCAGTTTCGGCAGAGACAATTCAGAAGAACCTTGAGCTGATGGGCCGTCAGATCAAGAACCTGGAAAAAGATCTGGAAACCTTCCCTCCTCCACAAAATGACAAGGACCATTTTGCGGAGAAGATGTCCATATCCTATTCATTCAGTTACATGTTTAATATTCAGCAATTGCTTAACCATCACCCTACCAAACTATATTTATCCCTGGGGACCCCAAGAATATACTACTATACTAAACAACCATCATAGCAAAATGTTAACATATTTCTTCTCTATTAGTTATGTAATTATGTCATCTGAAAAAAAAACATTTTATTATTATTTTAGGAAAGTTACAGTTAATTTGCATATTGTGTAAAATGAAAATAGACAGAGCACATGAGGAAATCTGTGGCTGTCTCCTTCACAATGACTGACAGAGTGCCTCTACCCCCCTGATAGTGTGTGATACTTTAAATTAAGACCCACGCCAAACATTTTATATATCTATTCTATTTTATCTATTTTAACTGCATAGGCTGCAATTGGGTGCTTTCGACTGGGGTCCCTCAGGACCCCAATATATTCAAGCCATAGATCTTGTCATCATAAATTGTAATTGTTATGTCTTGTTAAAATACAAAGATATATGTTCTTTATTCCTTAACAGCATGTTTCCACAGTTTTGTCGGTACCGCCAAAGAGCAGTATGAGAAGCTGGATCTGTTGCACAAGAATATGGAGAAGCAATACAACGACATCGGAGAGTACTTTGTCTTTGACCCGAGAAAAATCTCCGTAGAGGAATTCTTCGGGGACCTCAACACCTTTAAAAACATGTTCCAGGTGTGTTTTTGTGCATGTGAATGAACCAGCTCAGGTCTGATATGCAGGTGCAGTTTTCAATCTTTACTGACCAACCGCAAATCAAATATACAGTACAAAGACGTGCACACAAGTGGAGTCGAGAAAAATTAAGTATATGAAAGATGAAAGGCAAACCAGGAAGAGAAAAGAAGGCTGCACACCTGTTTGTATTGACATAATAACGAATGAGTGACTCCATTATATTGTCAGTTTATACATCAAATGTGCTGTTTGGGAGGGCTCCCGCAGGAGGTAACTTGTTTTACCAGTTACTGCGGGTAACTGCCATCCACTGGTTATGAAGTTATGTTTACATACACAGACATCCATCAGACCCATCATACATCTGTCTTCTTGTATTCTGTTTTAAGACTCACTTTTGTACTTTTCACACTAAGTTATCCACACCAAAAACTCCAACTTAATTTGCATGCACTGTCTGATATCCTTTTTTCTCTGTGTTCCTCCACCAGCAAGCAGTGAAGGAGAATCAGAAGAGGAAGGAGGCTGAAGAGAAGATCAAGAGGGCCAAGCTGGCCAGGGAAAAGGCAGAGAAGGAGAAGGAGGAGAAACTCAAGAAGAACCAGCACCTCGACATCAACGCAGGTCACAATTGCCGGCTCATATCTGTTTACTTGTGTGTGTGGGTGACTGAAAGAGAGAGAAACACTCCAGGTCTCTCAGTTTGCATTTCCCTCAGACTCCAGTTGGGGGCAGTCAGAGTCCACGCTTTTGTGGAATATTTGTGTGTGTGTCTTTGTGTGTGTGCGTGTGTGAAAGAACAACCCATCAGTATTTATAGACCGGAGTTAATCTAATGGTGATGACCTGTGATTTGAAGTAGCAATAAGCTCAACAGAAAGTGAGGACAAGGATGTATACTGTATAAGGAGCAGCCTGACCTCTTTTCACTCCTCTGGTGAACGGGGGGGATTTGCTTCCATAAAAGAGAACTGAAAGAACGTCTAAATCTCTTTATCACCAAAAACACATTTCAACTCTTCCATGAGCTGCTGTTATACTTCGATAAATGCTAGCAGCATATTGTCCTGTGTAACACACACACACATTCCCACTCGCTCATCCTCGTATACACACTCAAATCCTGCCTTGCAGACACACATTTATGCACAGGCACTTTTTCCCCCTTTAGACTGTGACCTAGTTTCAGTACATTCCTCCTCTCTCTGGCTCCAGTCATCTTCTCCTGGGACTCTTACAGCCTCAGTGCACTCTGTGTATTTGTATGTGTTTTACAATATTAGCTTTTTTTCTTGTAAATGTTTCTGTTTTGCTGTGTTGGAAAACCCTTGTTTTGGCCAAAGTGTTTCTGCACTTTGTGTCTGCTTTGTAACCCTCTTTTACAAAAAGTCTTTCTAGCTTTTCTCCTAGTGCTCCATGTTCCAGCTGGCTTCCCCTCTCCTCTCTTTCTGGCTTTTGTTCCATCACTCCCTCTTCTTTTTTTTCCTTTCCCTCCTCCTGTCGTCCATTTAAAGGGCACTTAAAGACACAGCGAGCACCGAGGCTCCACTTGGAATATTTTTTCTCTGTGTTTAAAGTATGGAGCATGGTAGAAAGTAAGTTAGTCAAATTTCATGTTCAGCCTCTAAAGGCATGCATGAATGGAACATAATAGTGCTTCAAAGATGTGTGCATGAGTGGGCCAGAGATCATTTACATACAGGTGGCATATTTGACTGCCCCTGTAGCCCAGAGTCATTCAACACCCCCCTATTTGAATTCACCCACTCACAAATCTGGCATACACACACCTGGTCTTTGTTCTATATTTGTTTATAGCCATCATACTGGATGGCTTTTACACAAAGGTTGTTTTCAGCAGCTACACGTTCGCACGCTCACTTCTTCCTTGTTCCCTTTTTTCTTTTGATTACCCACCCGTCACCTCGCACACCCTCACTATCTCATGAATGTTCCTCTTTCTCACCGTCTGTCCCTTTTGTAAACATAATATCCCAGTTGTTGGTTAAACCCTGGAAGGTCAGAGTGTGTTTGCACTTTTTGGCCTTGTCATTCCTCTGTGAGTCAGACAGACAGACGCTCACTCAGTGCAGCCTCCCTTTGCACATGTGCTCAACATGTGATGGTAGTTAGAATAACTGATCCTTCTGAGATTCTTTAGATTATTACTTATGTAATATTTTTGATCATCAAATCACTAACTGCTGTTACTTGGCTTTGTTTGGCTCTCGTGAGACATGGAAGTTCAGGATTCAGGGTAGCAGACTGCCACACCCAAAAGTCCACATTCACCATCTGTGCTTTAAGATCTTTGCTCTAATTTGATCTGATAAATACTGTCTACTACTTTAATGGAAAAAACATCCCTGGCTCTCATGCACTCATCTTTGGAAACATGCCAGACTACTTAGCAACTGTGTTTTTTCTTATTACTGCAGCTAGGTGTCAGTGCTGTCTGTAAAAGATTGTGTGAGGCTGTGTGCTTTTGTGGAAAAGGGTGTGCGCATGTGTGGTTAACACACCCACACAGATATGCTGGTATGGGAACTGCCACTAGGAGTGCTCGTGCTCCACACAGAGAGCAAGTGAGGGAGTAGTGTGGGGGAGGGGAAGGGAAGAAGGGTAGTAGGGCAGCAGATGCTCTCTTTAGGATAAACTGTGTTGTTGTCGCTTAGTAAAGGAGATAAGAGGAGGAGAAAAGCACATGGTGAAAGAGGGGATGAGATGGGATAAGCCTGGGTAGCCTGCCTCACTCCAGGCCACTGTGAAAGAGGGGCACGATCATGACACATTAGGAATATAGAAATGATGTCTTTCTTTGTCATGCTCTTCTCCTTTGTCCCCATCTTTCTTTCTGTTTCTTTCTTTTCATTGTTGTTACTCCTCTCTTCTCTTCTTCTCTGTAGATTTTTCCATTCTCCTCATCTGTTATTGTGTGAACGTCCATTAGGGGTGCTCCTGCTCCACACAAGATGCTGTCCTCCCTCTGTGTGTGTGTGTGTGTACCAGATAGACTCTGTCAATGTGTGTGTGCATGTAGATCAGATCAAAAGAGACATCTTTAAGCGCTCATGATCTGATGCTGTTACACTAATTAATCCGTCTTATGTTCTTACTTGCTTCAGGCAATACCTTGCTGTTTGTATCATGCACTATTGAGTGTGTGCCTGTGCTGCTCCCAGTCCATGTCATTGTTGTACTGAGTCTGACTTTGCCACTACAGTTTCATTTCAATATTGATTTTGTATTGATTCTCAATAATCACACCATACACCAGATATCCGTTCCAACAGCTAAATCATGCGAATTAACAACAGCACATGATTATCAACAAGTGATTGAACCCAACAAGTGTGTTTTTCCCCCATTATTAGCTCCATTACTAATCTCTAACAAACCAAACATTGTAAAGCTGCCTTGTGATAAAATGACTCATATTTGGCTTTATGAGATAGTGCCCTAGGCCACACCCACACAAAAACACTACAGAGCTGCATTTATAATGCTATACAGTGAACTGGCTAGGACACTGTAATTTTAGATGGGAGTTCACTCTGTCATCAATAAGCCTGTTTTATACACAACCAGGTCATTGTTTAGTCCCTCTATTGCCTCCAGTACACATTCATAAATAGCTTTGTGTGCTTCCCACTACCAGTTTAAGCCAAGCATGTGATTAGTGTGAGTGGAAATGTGCCAGATGTGTTTCCCCGGAAGGAGAAAAACATGGCCTACATCATTCTGATCCATCCGTGCAGTTCCAGGACGTGGACATTGAGGGGTGTATGTGAGCTGTGGACGGCCTGTGTAGTGTGTGAGGGAGACTTTCTCTGACGTGACAGGCGAGACCACTGGCCATCTGCTTCATGGCTTACTGCAGGATTAGATATTGTGTGTATGTGTGTGTGTGTGTGTGTATGAGCAGAGATATGTGTGTATGTGTTTGTGTTTGGGGGTTGGGGAGGTGACGACATAAACCTTTAACCCCCAACCTCACTGCCCCCCTTTCCCAGACCCCGCTGTCTCTATTCAGGTTCAAATAGAAATAATTAAAACCATCTGCCTGAGTGCTGAGTTGTGCCACTGAATCCTGCCCACAATAAATCACTGCAACTCACACACTTGTACACACAGCAACATTGCCATGGAGTACCCCCCCCTGATTTGGCCCCCTGATCCCTGATTTAAGACCATTAAACAAACAATGTGGATGTAAACAAACACACAAACAACAAGACCACCTGTAAAAACTGTACCTATACACATACACAGATACAAGGTTCCTTTCCAGTCAGCACCCTTTTAGCTGTAAACCACTTTCATGTAGTATTTTAATGTTTACAAGGAGGTTTGGTTTCAGTGGGTGTGTCTTTCCAATAAGGCTGTGTGTGTGTGTGTGTGTGTGTGTGTGTGTGTGTGTGTGTGTGTGTGTGTGTGTGTGTGTGTGTGTGTGTGTGTGTGTGTGTGTGTGTGTGTGTGTGTGTGTGTGTGTGTGTGTGTGTGTGTGTGTGTGTGTGTGTGTGTGTGTGTGTGTGTGTGTGTGTGTGTGTGTGTGTGTGTGTGTGTGTGTGTGTGTGTGTGTGTGTGTGTGTGTTATAGAGGTTACCTCCCTGAAAGTGCAGCATGTAGCCCCTAGGAGAGACAGTAGCTGAACTAGGTCACTGCCTATCTGGGTTAATGTAGCTAATTTGCCAACATGGCCACGTGGCTGGTATATAACCTCCCTGCCCACGTGTGTGTGTTGGCGTGTCTGAGAGAAACAGCGATAGGTAGAGGGTTTAAAGATAAACACCAATTACTCCCCTGTTGGTGGGAAAGAAAATGAGTGTATATATCAGGGTTGTATTGATTTAAAATAACATGGTTGTGATAATGGAGTGGCGTGTGTGTGACATAAATAAACATTGAAATGTGACTCCTCATGTTGGTTTAATCCAGCGTTCGTTGATGCATTGCTGATGTTTTGATGCTGTGTTTACAGAGGGTGATGAAACTGGTATCATGGATGGCCTGTTGGAGGCGTTGCAGTCCGGCGCTGCTTTCAGGAGAAAGAGAGGACCACGGCAAGCAGGTACTCACACACAAGCAAAACATACAGATGTTTCAAAGTGTCATGTCTTACTTGATTTACTGATTTCTGGTTCTTTTCACACACATTTTGTGGTATGCATGTCATACTGAAACAGGTGGAGCATATGAGAGACTCATTTGTTCCATGTCCCTCGTCCTCTCTGTCTCTATGTTTCTGTCAACACACAACAACAGATTTGTTTGTGTTCCCTGCGTCTCTGTTCCATCTGTTGCATGGCTCAGAGACTGTGGGTTGTGGTTGTATGGTTACAGGGGGGCAAAGCCAATTCCACCAATGGCTGGCACAACAACAAAAGAAGAGGGAGGGTGCCAAGGGGAGGGTGTGGGCAGCAAGATACTTAAGAGAGGGACAACTGGTGAGGGTGTGGTTGTGGAATAGGAAAATAGAAGTGGAATATGAATGTAGAGCTAAGGAGGATGAACCAGAGTGTGGTTAGAAAGTTTAAGGAAGCGGGATCAGTGAAATGGCAACAGGCAAAATATTTTTGATCAACTTGCTACAGTTAGAAGAAAATACAAAATCGTTTCCCCCTCCACTCAAAATTGTGTTTTGCCCTATTGTTACGTCATGCAGAATGATGCATATGCATGGTTTGACACTAGAAGACTGTTTTCAAATTCTTCTGCTGAAGAGGGAATGTTTTTGTGCTCACCTTAAGGGTGCTTTCACACCCAACCTGTTTGGTTCGGGTAAAACAAACTCGGGCATGATTTCAAAAGCTAAACTACTAATAAATCCATCTGCTGATTATGAAATCTGTTCAGGAAGCGATCTCACTGATTTGTATTTAAAGCCATGTATAGAAGAATCTCAGCGTGATTTTTCCCCGATTAACAGGTCAAAAGCTGTTAAAGCTGCTGTGCTTGTATCCGACTGTGTACTTTGTCAGTTCATTAAGTCCATTAAAGAGTGTGTGACAATGCTGTCCATGCGCTCCCCGGCGTTTGCATAGTGCGTTCGCACTATGCGTTTGCACCATGCGTTCGCACCATGCGTTCGCACCAGTCATCGGGGAGCATTAAAGTGCTGCATAAACTTCTGTCACTCACCGGACTTTGATTTCCCCACAATGGTCCCGATGATGCAAGATGAAAATTGACAAAACAGTTAAATCAACGAGTTACCTGTCAGTCTGTATAACTTCATGTTTACTCCTCTGGTTCGTTTGTAAAAAGTCAGTGTGAACAGGAATCGGATCAGAACTTAGATGCAACAATGTATAATTTTTTCCCTTGGTCCGGACCAAATAAACCGAACTACAGGTGTGAAAGCACCCTAAATCTATGAGCATGATTTTGTGACGTTACAACTAGTGGGGAAGCCGATCATCCAATATGAAACTTACACAAGTGTGATGTGAAAAACTTGAAACTTCCAGCACACATATTATTAATAATAATAATAATAAATAATAATTATTATTTAAAAATAAAGAGAGAAAAAGAAATGTCTGTGATCCTCTGACTTCTGATCTAATCAGCTTGAACACACCTCGGAAATCATCAAGAGTCATAAAATCTGTTTTATGCAACATTTAGGAATATTAGGTGTCTATTTGGCGGCCATTTTTTGAAAAATGCCGGCCATGGCTCTCAGGGGCCAAAGTTATGGAGGCCCAATATCCAATATCTGTGCAAAATGTTTTGCTTTTATTGCAAAATGCACAATTGTTATGCTTAACTGCCCCGCTATATATACTGAGAATGGAATAAGGGAAGTAGTAAACACCTTTTTCACATGGTTTTATGGTCTCAGCTCACTGTAAATGTATACATGAAAATATATCATAAAATCTATTGTGTCAAAATCGTTCAACTCAAAATCTATTTTCCATTTTATCTTGGAACAAAAAATTGGAACGCTGTTTTTGTCATTACTAGGCCAGCCAGAAGTCCGTGTCCTGTATGTGAGGACATACTCCTGAGCACAAATCCAGTCTGGATTGATTTTCATTCAGGGCATGTTGTTCAGTCTGTAAACTCATAGAGGCTGGCCAGTAATCTGGTTAGCTACTTACTCTGCTGTGTGTCCCACTGCCCACTTATTGAATAGAGTATTTTTTCCCTCCTTTATGTTTTCCGTTTCTAAAATTGTACACGTACCATGTTCTGTGGATAGTATGTCCTGGTAGTAAGACCATGCAAATGAACACGAGGCAGTGTGCGCTGTTAGTATCGTAACTTTGTAATATGATACCTTGTGTGAGGGAACTAGTGTGTAACCATGTGAGTGGGAAAGTGTCCAGTGCCCATTAACAGACAGAGAGACAGAGAGAGAGAGAGAGAGAGTCTGTGTGTGTGTGTTTGTTCACATGCACTCATGTGTGGGTTGAGTATTCACACATAAGAGAGGCCGGGGAAGAGTGTGTGCAACCCAATACCTCTCTCAATAGAAGCCAGATGTGAAGCGGTGCTCCAGAGTGGAATAGCACAGAGCCGGAGGGTAGACTGCGCTCCTTCTTTCTTTCTTTTTTATGCCTTTCTTTCTGTCTTTCATCTTTCTTCCTCGCAGTAATTGTCCATAGCAATTAAACAAGGGTTGTAACAAGTGGTCCTCAGTGGTCGACTAAGTCACACTGAGAAAATCACTAAGTGCAGCAAACTTTCTTTATTCACAAACTGCTCGGGCTTATCACCACTAAACTGAGTGAGGAAAGAGGAATAGGAGGGAGAAGCCGGAGCAGGGGAAAGGAGCACTGGATGAGAGAAAATGGGGCCCACTTGAAGGCTCAGTCAGTCACCCACAATACTGTTTGGCCACCTCACACTCCTAACAGGAAATACCTCAACGTGTGTTCGAGAGAGAAAGGGAGAGAGAGCCGTCCTCCCTCTGCACACTTGTCTGTGGTAGGAAAGAGAAGGAAAATATAAGTGGTTGTATGTATCACATATCTGCTCAGTGCCTCCTCCCTCGCCTCTTCTCTCTCTGTCTTGTCATTTTTGTTTTCTTTTGCCAAAGTTCAGGGTTTTCCATGGCTGATGTGGAGGGTGTGAAGCCCTGCTGTGGTTTTGAGGCAATCTCATCTTTGTTAGTTTATATTTTCTTGACATATGTTTAAAGGCCGCTCCTTTCTAGATACCCACTTTGCTTCGTACACCCGGGAAGTCCTTCACCCACACAATGGGAGTGAGTCTTTGACTGGTTGGTTGAGTCAGAGGTCTTAATTTAGTGGAGCTGAAGTGGGAGGAGGCACATCCTGACTCTGGCTCTACTGATACATATCTGGGGCGACAGGCAGCCTGTATGAGCAGGCTAAAAACACTCCTCTATCCAGCTTATGTATGCGTGTAGAGTATTTTTACTCCATAATGTGTAATACATCTATACAATTTGCTGCAAACAGAGCAGAAAAGTGGATACATTATATTTAGATTTGAGGAAAAAAATAGACTTATTTTGTTTTGTGCCAATTATATAGTAACACGACACAATCTCAGAAGTAACCACAGCTCTAGGAAAAAAAGTAATGAATTTTCTTGAATTTTTCAGGTAAAAAATATCACTTATATAGAGGTAATACATTTGAAGCTGTAAGATGTCATGAAAGTGTCATCATTTTAGTGAGATGTTTCCTCATCTCTCTCCCTCCCTCACTGGTTGTGAGATATAATATGTAACTAGCCCCGAGGCCGGTTGAACCAGTTGCTCATCTAATCCCATTCTAATTACTTTTCCATGCAGATAAAATACAATTGATTTTTTACTCTTGTGTTCAATGGTATTACTGATCAGATGTCAGGGAGTGTGCAAACACATAACAAAGGTCAGTCCGCTTGAATGATCTATGAATAAGCAAAGCAGTGGAGGAAGAGTCGTGGTTTCTCTTAGCAAGGAAATAAAACTTCACAAAGAAGACATACATTAAAACAAGAGTTTCAGTTGCTCGATATCCCAACATAATCACCCTGATACATTAAAACCAGGTGCTGGAGTAAATTGAATAATCATCAGGAATAATGTTAATGTCAAGATGTGATGATACACCTGGGGTAACTAAGTTCGCTTTCACAGTTTTTGTCACCCCTCTAACACAACTCAAGTGGCAATAAGCATATTATATTATAGTTCCAGAAATGTGAAAATATGCATAAATTCATTTCAAACAGGTTGTGCCATTGCCCAGAGTTATCACTCAGACTTTGCGCCCTACCTTTGATCTGGTAGAAGAATCTCGCTGCCTTAAGGTGCTTCTCATAGCTTCCTAATTCGGACTTTGAAAGTCTTATTACATACTCAGTTCGTTTTTGGTCAGAAATAACAAAATACAAAAGAAGTGATACAGAGCTAAGCGGCAAAAACTGAATGAAAAGGAGATTTAGGTAATGTCCGCTTTGGTGGGGTCCAAGTTGTAATTGCAATGTGAGGTATAGTATGTTCAGGGAATTTGGTTATTTAAAAAAAAAAAAAAAAAAAGCTAATTTATGCAACAAGCTACTGCAGCATGTAACATCTAATCAGATCAGCTGCTCTATAGAGCTGGGCTTCCAGACACTGTTTCATCAGAGGGCATCTCATATTACCGTCTGCACCAACATACGTAATGCCTCAAGAGTTAGAATTCAGAATTCATTGAGCTGTTGCCTGCTGATCATATTACAGTGATAATCTTGCATCAAATTTGGGCCACAGTACCGCACACATACTGGTCACTGAACTATTTGTATGTTCACATTTTATTGCAAATATATTTACAAGTAATGTCCATCAACATAAGAAGGTGTGACTTGTAAATACAACTTCAAAAATCAAATTTCTTTATGACACCCAAGTGACGTATTGTAAAACTAAAAGCATTTTATCAGTGCTGTGTGGCTGGCCTGTGTGACATCATACAATGAACGTCATCACAGTTTGAAATTGTCAGTTGTCAGAGCTGTAACTGCTACTAACATTCTATGACCACCTTATTTACAGTACGTTATAATCAGTGCTGGCCTTGAACAAAGAAATTCTTAGTCGACTAACATTCATAGGATTTTTTCGACTTATCGATTAGTTGATTTAATAGACAGATCTGTAAAACTGAGTTTCTCCACGAAGAATCACATAAAAGCACAACTTTAAGTCTTATGTTTACCAGAGATGTGCTCCTAAGTTTCTTAGAAATAAGTCATTCTGCATGAAAAAGCATAAAAGAATGACTAATCTTAGTCTACTAAAACCAAAACGACCGATAAGTCGACTAATCTAATAAGAGGGGGCAGCCCTTGTTATAATGGCAAATTCCAAGTACAAATTAACACTTAAAAAGTTACACTTGTAATAACTATAACTTATATTATAGATGTGTTATGTAGTTTTAAAATCATGCTATTAGTGTGTATCCTTAAAATATAGACATTTTTATATCTACCATGTGCTGATATATAAAACAGCACACACATTTGTTATTCAATTGTTTTTGTGTGACCACTATTGTGCATGTAATGGTCTTCATTACGTCAAGTGTGTCCTTCCCTTCCCCTCCTCTTCCTTTCCTCTCCTCACAGCTGTGGCGACTGCAAACGTCACCAACTCTGTGTGTAAAGGGCCCATTGAGTGCGTCGTCGTGCTTATTGTGTCACAGCATTGTGACTGAATGGAAAGCCACGAGGCTGCTGAGGCTATATATCTCCTCACCTTTGACCTGCACCTCAGCTCACTGTGTGTTTGTGCTGGTTGTGTAGAATGAGCAGACTGCATGGGGTATCCTCAGCTGTCTACCCTGCGTCTGTCTACCCCCCCCGCCCCCTTTAAACACATGCAGACAAAACGCACACACACGCACACACCAGATGCTTGCATACCAATACAAAGACACACGGATGTTTGCATACCAATACATGCATCCAAACAGACACGTTGCGTTCCAGAGGACAGACAGCCTTGCATAGTTTTTCAAACACTATCACACTGTGCTCTAGATAGAAAGATAGGGTCTGTCCTGTCCTGTACAGACTTGTAAGCGTGGCTACATTAGGCTAATTTGTGTGTCTTTAAAGCAATTTAAGGGCACTCGTGTGTAGAGGAATGACGTGTCTAAACACTCACTATAGACCCATCTGCTGGGTCACGACCCCTGCCAGAACAACCAATCGCAGTAGCAACTACTTGACAAAGAACCAATCACAACAGAGAGACGGAGATAAAGGGGATAGCAACAATAGAGGCACACGCTGCCTAAGACCCCTATAGAGATCTGTGCTGTCACAGATGTGCACACAAACACACACACACAGGAGGAGATAATTCAGACCAATAGGAGTGCACTCATCAATCAAGTCATTACTGAAGCAGCAGTGATGTCACATGCATACTAAACACCCATGGGGACAATACATGCCAGCGAGCCACACACATATGCACCAGTTGAGCCCTTTCGGTGACATGAAAGGCATGCTTGCACATCAAAACCAAGCCACAGACACAAGCCAATAGTGGTGCTAGATGACGTCACTGTTTCCCACAGTCCTCTAGTGCAGAGCAGCATGTGTGTTGTGTTGCGCAACGTGGCCTGAAGAGGGCGATACAAGTCCCTGCTAAGCTGGAGACACTGATGGAGGTGCAGCCTATATCTGCAAATACACCATCATGCTAGTCGTGGCACTGTTACCGTGCTGTCATGTGACCGGGACTTTGCTGCAGCTGCTGTACTGGAAATAAGCTAAGAGAATAAAGATGGCTGCTTCCTTGTCAACCGTTGGCATCACACCGTGCAGAATTTATGTTCATTCAGTTGCATCGTAGGCATTATCTGTGTACGCTCTAACAAAGCCACTGAGCTAGTTCTTATTAGCTTCTCATCTCAAGCTGCCCTACATCTTCCATGACTTCTCCCTGTTTCTGTATGTTCCCCTCATAAGGTCAGCACACACACATACTGTACAACAAAGCGTTCTTTCCCTCATCAGGCAGCCATTATTTAGCCTCCTGGAGTGTAATGTGTTACAGATGATCTTTTCACTTCACTCTTTATGCCACTGATTGCCCCTCAATGTGCAAACACACTCATTCAACCTCGCGCCCACCAGTAAACAGACCCCAAAACAGTCTTTGTTGTGAGTCCCGGCGTCTCATTTCCTACTGCTGCACACACCAGGCTTCATGCCAAGTGCATGGATAGTTTAGTCAACATCACAGCTAGTTTCGGGACACACATGCTGAGCGTTTCCTATGTTTATAGTGCCACGTGTTAAAGGGGTACTACAGCGATTTTAGTGCTGCATTTCCACAAGGTTGAGAGGCTTGCAAGCAACAATCGAAGCAGCAGAGATATCCTGACTTTTAGTCCCTAGTGTGGGTCAAGTTCCAAAAAACGCTGGATCCTACGTGTCATGATCAGGGTTGTTTTCTCAAGCTTTAGACAGCTCCTTCCAGAGCCACACAAGTCATTTAACAACTGTTTTCAATCCGACTGGTCAGGACACAAGGTTATTTCTTTGTTGTGTTAGTTTCATCTGAAAGCTACGAGCTACAAGATCATTTAATTTCAAGTGGAAGGTAACTTGGCAACTTACAAGCGCTGATCTACCCTGACGTAATCCCTTAAAGCACAAGTCTGGTGATAGTCTATATTTGTTATTATTTGTCCCCAATAAATGCACTATTAACACCTGTTTGAGTAACATTAACTGAAGAGATGAGAGAAACTCCAGCAACACTTGTAGTAACTTTATTGTAAGACCGATGCGTTTCGGCTTGTGGCCTTCATCAGGCTCTTCCTGAAACACATTATAAACAACATATAGATAGGATAGACCTTATTGACCTCTTCAGACTTTTTCCCTTCTCCATGCACCTAGGAAGTAGATGGAAGTTCTGCCAGAAACCCCCACTCTGAGTGACATTAACTCAAATCTAAAGTGCCCTGTTTGAGAAAACAGTTTTGCCTTTTTCAAAAATGAAAGAATGAAATGAAAAATGTAAAGTATATATTTCTGTAGACCTAAAGATTTACGTAGGTAGTAGACCTGGATAGGATTAGAACTGAGGGACACAGGGAACTGAGAGAGGTGGACTCACACAGTGTTGGTTTTGGTATTTTGATTTGATTCGTTGACAATTACAAAAATATAGAATGTTTCCATCCTTATCCTTTAGTTTCTGATGTTATCTATGTAATGTGAATATTAATTAATTAATTAATATGCTCAGTGAAACCGGTCGGGTGACGTATTTGCTTCTGACACTGTTTGAGTTCCTGTATTTAAACTATATCTAAATACAGAGAACATTTGCACATCCTCTCTGAGAATCTTCCTCTCATTACTTTAACCTGCAGGTTTCTTTCTAAATTCATCTTTTTCCCATGCTGCCTCCGATGCAACAACCCTCTGTTCCCGACTCGTATCCCCCTCTCTCTTCTCTCTCAAGAGGGAGAGGAGGAGGAGGATGAGAGAGGAGAGGAGCTGGGTTGACGGCCTTTGAAGAGCTTTTCTCTGCGGGTTGGATTTTTCTTTTTTAGGACAAGCTCGGCACAGTACACATAGAATAACACCCACGGTCCCGCACACTCTTTCTCTCGGTTTCTGGGTCATTTGCATAATTTCTAATTAGTAAGTTTATGAGTAAGGGAGAAGAGGGCTGGGAAGGGACGGAAATAGATACGGAGGACATGTTTAAAAGTTGACTGAGAGAGAGAGAGAGAAAGTGGCATGTTTTGGTGTTAAGAAGAGATGAAGAGTGATGTGTGTGTGTGTGTGTGCCTCTCCAAGGAAAATGTGTGTGAAATGATAATTTGACACCCCAGCTGTCTGTGCTGATCAGTCCAGCTGAGGCTCACATACAAAGAAGACAAGTCAACTGTGAACATGACTCTAAATCTCCAAAACCTCCTTCTCCTCTTTCTCCCCAGACTCAATTGTGTCTTTGTCACAGCTAGTTCTGGAGACCTGTTCGGTAAATCATGCCTTTGTGTGTGTGTGTGTTTTGTTTTGTTTTGCTCCATCATAACCATGTGTCAAATATGAGTTTGTTGTTTGTGTGTCCATGGTTCATTTGCATGTGTATTGCTGTTGGTTTGCATCATGACATTGTTGGATTGATTTGTTTTTTTTGTCATCAGTAGGAGCAGGAACACATTACATTATTAACTGTGTCCTGTACTGATGTTAACCTTTTTTATTAATAACCTCTGAGTTGTGAACATACACTATGCATAACATAGCAGCAAACACACACAATCTCCCACTGACCTATATAATTCAAAATGTCCGCTGCTGCACAGCTGTCCTCCCACGCAGGAGAATGGTAAAGGATAGAGGAAGGGGATGAGAGATAAAGACAAGGCTGCTGCTGGTGTGTGTGTGTAGGAGGAGGAGGAGGAAATAACAGGTAGAAGAATAAAAAGGACAGCATCCTCGGGCTACAATCTGTCACACTCACTCTGTTTCTCTGCATCCCTGTGCATCTCTCGTCTCTCCTCACTGCATCCTCTATTTGTCTGATCTATTTTACTACTTCCTCCCGTCATGCCTTACAGCTCATCCCTCCTCTCCATCCATGTTCGTCTCATTTCCATTCATCCCTGCCTCTGTAATGTTCCCACAGCATCATGAATCATCCGGCTCTTCATGGTGGCTCATCCTTCGTCTTGTTTGCGTTCACACACTCACCATTCCTCCATCCCACCAGTCCCACTTCCTCTTCCTCCAAATGTCTCTTAGGCCTCGGTTTTTTCTTTCCTCTTTCCCTCACTTTGTCAAGATCAATTTGAGTCTAATCTGACATTAGCAGTGAGTTGCTCCAGATGTCGCAGTAATCCACACACATACGCAGCCACACCATTAAGCCATTATCGTGTTTGTGTGTCATGGTAATGCATGTATGTGTGTATGTATGTTGGAAAGAAAGGGAGCATCCGTTTTGTGTTTTATCATTCACAACAAGTCTATGATGTTCTTGGAGGCACATACTTGTGACTGTGTGTTCAGTCAGTGAAAAGGTTCAGTATCTGTGTTGTTGTTGTTGTTTGGCTAACTGACATATTTTTCTTTTTTGCATCAGATATGTCGCTTCATGGCATGCACTGACATATCTGTATGGACTTGCTGTAATATAAGCATCTAATTCATTATGGCCTCTTTATTTGTTTATCTCACTCACTCTGTCTTTTTCTCTTTTTAAGCCAACCACCGACGAGCTGGTCATGCAGTGACCAACATCCTGGCCAAAGAGCTGATGCAGGAAGACAAGCCTTCAGTCAGCAAAACGCCCGCAAAGAAGAAAAAGACAGAGGAGAAGGAAGAGCCTAAACAAGAAGGCGCGGAGTCATTAGAGGAGTTACTGGACGCTACTCTCTCTCGGTCCAATTAGGCAAGCCAGGGCAGAAAGTTTTTTTTACTCACAGAGTCAGTGATATCCAAACACAGATGTATTTCATAGCCATTCCAGGGGCCAATATCAATCTGAGATTAGCTCACAGACAACAACAGCCCTGTGTTTCTCCGACCCTCGTCTTAACTGGAACATCTTTTAGGGTAGCATTGACTGCGTCTTCTGGGAGCGGCAGAGGATGAGGGCGGGGCTCTCACCTCAGCCACAACTCCTGGATGTCCCTCATCAACCTTTGGATCTTTGCCATTGTCATAAAAATGTATAATTGCTTTCTTCGGCATGTGCACATATCTGTTCATGTATTTTTTGTCTGTTTCACTTTATTCACTTATCATTTATCAAAGGGCATCTTGAGCGATTCCAAAGACTTACTCAGGAGGGATCCACTCTTTTTTTTTTTTGCGGTTATTTCCAAATTTAGATTGGAAATGTCTGGAATTTGTCACATCCTGCAGGTGATTCATAAAGTTTTCTCTGGATGTTCCAGGCCAAGACCGCTTTGCGCTTTTTCACTTTTTTTTTTTTTTTTTTTTTTTCACCTATGAAACATATTGCTTTGTATTTGCCTGATATATGTTACTGTTTGTAAATGTTAATCAATTATTGAAAGAAGTGCCAACCAATAGAAATCCAGTCTTGTCATTTCACTCCCAGGTTTTGTCCAGTCACGGTTCGCACTGGGGACTGCTGTTTGGACCAGTCCAACGCCTGTCATCACCCGGGTGTGTCAGTGTGTTTTGTTTTTTTTACAATGAGAAGGGACATAGTTCACTGGTGTGCATGCATAAGTTAGATTTCACATAAAAATGGAGATAATTTACACAAACTTGTCTGAAATACCACACGTGCCCACAACAGCTATATGAAGAAAACCTGCTTACATGAACATGAACATTCCTTCGAACCCCAGACGGAAAATGGAGTTGGATTTGAGGAGAAAGTTCTTCCGCAGTCGGTTAAACCAAAAAATACATTGCTTTTTAAAAGGGTGTTTCCACACAAAAGCTAGCCTGAGTAGTTTACATGCCTGTGTGTTTATATGTATGAGAATGAGTGTGTGAAGTAAGCCGCCTATATTTAGTTTTATGTGCACACTCGACTTGTGTTTGTGCTTTTAGGTTTGAGTGCATGCGTGCGTGTTGCCATCTGTAATTACTGTACGGTACTGACCATGCTGTCATAAATCCTAGGTTTCATAAACAGCTTTGTGGTCTTTCTGCTGAGGATACAGCACACTGGAAAACTGCCCAAAAACTGCTGAGACAAGTTGTTCACGTGTGTGTTTGTGTTGTTCACCCACTTCCCCTCCCTCCCACTGAACTGCAACAGTAGTTGCTGAATGTCTGGCCATGCTCTTATTTGTATTCAGTAGCCATCAGCATACATGTTGCCATGATGTTGTGGTGTAATATCTGACAGGAATCCTGAGAGGTGATGTCAGCTGCTCCATGCAATATTTATAACTATGCAAACACAATACTGTAGTGTGTACTCCCGCCCTGATACCCAGCCAGCCTCAGGATGTAAAAAACTACTGGGTGGACTCCAGCGGTCTTTATCAACCCACTGATTCAAGATCAGTGCTTCATTTTGCCTGATTGAGGAAAATCTTTCTATCTCCAAAGGTTCAGCATGTCAGGAATAAAAACAACAGATTTTTTTCTCAACAACACCAGTGTTTATATGACATCTTCCATACAAATTTGTTTTTGGACTTGGAGGAACTGGCACTTAAACAACATTAGAAAAGAGGTTCTTCAAGTACAGTAGGTGTAGAGATCCTTGACGCAATCAAGTGCTGGTGCTGCATTATAATCCAATTAACACTGAGCATAATTAGCTCTCAAGTACAAAAGTCGTAGCTGTAGTTAAACCAGACACACGACAAGCTGTTTTATTATTCTGCCCGTCTCTCCAGGTGGACAGTGCCAGGTGATAGTGTGTACCAGATACTGAACGTTTTGCTGATTTCAACATTACGGAGAGAACGATTTTAAGAAATGAAAAGAATATCAGAACAACACTGGAATATTTGTTGTTTTCTAATTCGAGTCATTCCTTTTTGCTCATTAATTTTTTTTTAAAAAGATTGTTTTCTAAGTGAATTTTTACAGTTGATTATTTTAATGTATTTGAATGGCGACAAGATTTTTTCTTTTTTGCTCTATGTATACAGAATAATGCACATAGTCATTCTGTTTGCTACACAGAACTATTAAAAATGTCTTAAGTAATTTAATGATGTGACTGGCTCATTCTTTGGTCATGATAGCTGAAAGTGTGCACGTCATCTGTTGATGTGTTAATGGGATCAAATGTGTGAAATATCTAGCTCAGTTGTATTCCTGTATTTTTGCCAAAGTGAATTCCTTTTAAAGCACATTTCTCCATACCTCTCCCCCTCCTATCTCTCTCTCTCTCTCTCATGTAAACACATTTGCAGTAAAATACCAGATAGTTTATGCACTCTGCAGTGAAAGCTTCATTTTATTGCCAAAAGACAGCAGAAGAATGAATAAACAGTTTAATTAGTTATTTTTACAGATACATTCCAGGATTTTCCATGGCACCAGGGTTTCCAGAGACATTTTCCAACATTAATTGCCAGTGTTAGACTTGATCTCTCACATTAAGCTGTGTGTGAGAGGGAGAGAGAAGGAGGGCAGTTGAAGCCTTATGCTGATTTTCATCATTTGTGACCCCTCTCTATTTCTGTTACCACCCTTCTGTTACTAATGTTTATTTCCAGTATCTCCGTCTCTACAAATGCAATCACTAACATCTAAATTAGGGTGTAGCAAAACTCCCAAAAACACACAAAAAGACTAATTTCACCTTTTTATTTCTTAGGTTGATGCTTGTTTCAGCAAACAAACCTTCAGTCAGCCTAAGAAATACAATTTTTAAATGAGGCCAGAGTGCTGCTAACCTATTTTAGATGTGAATTTAACAGAGCACCCACTCACAAGGCCTGTTGAAAGAGGCTAGGACACAGGTCTGGAGGTTTGGGGGTATGACACATGCGCAGTGTAACTGAAGCTGACGACCAGATTTTACTGCGCATGTGTTGTCACATGTGTTGACAGCTCCTCTTTTCAGCCTCCTCAGTCATAACTTATTATCTTGATGATCTTTATTGTAATTTTACTCGGGTACAGTGAAATTGTGCTAATCTCCTCCATGCCAAGCCAGTAGAGGCCTGTTGTGGGAATACCCTGCTGTGTCATATTCGCAGATGCACGCCCGAAATAGCTGGAGAAGTTTCCCTGGCCTCAGCCTTCTTCTGTGAGGTGAGTTGATTTATTTCTTTGAACATCTTTCCTTCCACATCTCCTAAATCTTTCTGATGTTCTCTCTGACTGCATGCAACTTGTTCAGACTGAAACGTTTGCATCTGCTTTTTATTTACATCGGAAAAAGAAAAGCATCAATCATGTCCTGTGCACAGGTCAGTCTACATAAGTGAAGATGATAAACTTCACCCACTGTCAGAGTCAAGAAAGCTGTTTATTGGGCAATGAAACTCTGCAGGGAAAGCTGAACGAGGCCCTCTGTTTATTGATAATGTACCTCAGTGTGAGCATGGAGGGCTTTATTCCAAACGCTCTGAAACCCACGTGTTAGCTCTGTCTTTCAGAGGCTTATCCTATATATTGGTATCATATGAAACTAGATCAGTCATACTATACTATGACTTTTTTTCGACAAACTATAATATCCCTTTTTTCATTATTTCGACATACTATACTATGACTTTTTTTTATTTTTCGACATACTATTTAATTAATTTTTCTTTCTGACATTATATTATGACTTTTTTTTATTTTTCGACATACTATTTAATTAATTTTTCTTTCTGACACTATATTATGAAATTTTTTTATTTTTTCAACATACTATACTATGATTTTTTTTCGACATAGTATACTATGACTTGTTTTTCTTACTTTTTCGACATACTATATTATGCCTTTTTCTGAACATGCTATACTGTGACTTTTGTTAATTTTTTCGACATACTATACTTTGACTTTTTTCTATGACTATAACCCTAATCCTAACCCTATCCTATATAATGTATAACCCTAACCCTAACCCTATCCTATATAATGTATAACCCTAACCCTATCCTATATAATGTATAACCCTAACCCTATCCTATATAATGTATAACCCTAACCCTAACCCTATCCTATATAATGTATAACCCTAACCCTTTATTTCTTTTTCTAATATATTCACCTCTATAGCTGGTAGAGGATCCCTTCAACTTTGGCCGATGGACGTTACTGCTGGCTCCATGACCAGGTGCTCAAGGCAGTTGCGGAAACCACAGCCATTCAGTCAACCACAGGAACACCACCCCAGGAAGAAAAGCTGGAGGGAAGCCCTACCACAATGCCGACTGTCCACAGCCACTAAGAGTGGATCTTGGACAACAACTCAAATTCCCTGAACACATACAACATCACTGACGATGCATCCCAGCATAGTAGCAGTAGCAGTAAAACCAAATTTCCAATTTCTGTTGCATAACTCCCCACTTGTATCTCTGGTAAACCCTGGGAGGAGACGCTCGTATCACTCCACTGTCGGGCACCGGGCATCGATGTGAGGGTGGGGATCGGACCCTGCTCTGCCGCAGCCAGAACCGGGAACTTAGCAACCAAGCCACCAATGCCACACGCACATGGAACTGTTCTCTTCGTATATTTGACTTTGTCATTAGAAGTTAGACCTGTAAACAGACTGTGCCACATAAGGATCGTATAGCATGTCGAAAAAAAAGAAAAAGTCATAGTATAATATGAAGAAAAAATAAAAACGTTATAGTGTAGTATGGCGAAAAAAAGTCATAGTTTAGTATATCCCAAAAAAAAAAAATGTCATTGTATAGTATGTCGGAAAAATAAAAAAAAGTTATAGTATAGTATGAAGAAAAAAAGTCAGAGTATGTTGAAATTTTTTTTTAAATGTCATACTATAGTATGTCAAAAAAAAATCAGTATAGTATGTTGAAAAAATAAAGAAAAATCATACTATATTATGTTGAAAAAATAAAAGTCATAGCATAGTATTTCTAAAAAAAGTCATAGTATAATATGAAGAAAAAAAATCATAGTATAGTATGTCGAAAAAAGGTAATAGTATAATATGAAGAAAAAACAACAAAAAGTCATGGTATAGTATGTCGAAATAAATAAATGTCATAGGATGGTACATCGAACATTTTTTTTAAAGTTATTCTATTATATGTAGAAAAAATAAAAAAGTTATAGTATAGTATGTCGAAAAAATAAATAAGTCATAGTATAGTATGTCGAAAAAAAAGTCATAGTACAGTTTGCCAAACAAAGTCATAGTATTGTATGTCAAAAAAAATCATAGTATAGTATGTTGAAAAAAGTCATAGTATAGTAGGACTTTGTTCACACCAACAGCACTGTGGGAGTGGCTGAGAGCAGACTACCTGGCTGTTTCTATATGTGTGTGTCTTGTTGTTTCTTTGTTGAGTTTGTTTTTTCGACACATTTGCATCCCTGAGTAGCCTGTAGATGTGTTCTTATGTGGGTGTGTCTGAATGAGTTGTTACACTCATGCTTGTGACTGTGTTTACACACCTCATGTGGCTGTGTAAACATGTGAGCACATCCTGTTAACCACAGGGAGCTGTAAGAAGACCGAAAGCAAACTCACATTTTGTCTTTACTTTGATGTTCTATTGCACAGAAGTGTACACAAGAGTTCATGTCAGTGTCTGAAAGGGATGTCTTCTTGGTCATTGACTGTTCGTCAACAGCTGTCCATTAAAGGTCCTTCACTCACACTCTTATTATGGCTATGTTGTGTCATCCTGCTGTACTTAAACAAGGCTAAATTGTTTGTAAAAGTCACAGAAATAATAAGTGGTAAAGGTCAGGCAGACAAATGTGATTAAATAATAACAATGTCAGTACTGACTACAAGTGTGAAACAGGAAGCAGGCAACAGGTGTTGAAGGCAAAGTGTCTCACACTCTTACTTTTCACTGCGCTATATAAACAAAACATGCTTATTGCTAAATGTTGCAGTTGCACAAAATTTGCTATGAACACAATTTGTGTAGGACGCAGGGTTGCATAGATATCACCTGAAGAAGAATTATGCCAAGGGTTAAGGTTTGCGAGAAAGAAATAATATTTAGGTTTTGGTTGAGTTTAAGTGAACTGTTTGAAATACTGCTATTAGTATTAAGGTTTATTCTGTTTAAGGTCAGGTCAAAGATATAAGGGGTGATTTATCTATAATGATGTCTCATTACTATGAGTTTCAGGTCCTCCTGATTCCCAGACTCCCTCAGTCTCTTGTTGTGACATTCTGAGGAGTCGGGGGAGATTTGTATGCGTGTGTGTCTGCGTGTGTGTGTGTGTGTGTGTGTATGCCCTTATATGCGTGAAGGGGGTCTGCTGGAGAAAAGACGTCTGAACAAAGAAAGGGGGCAGTATAATTGGCTTCAGCACTGCCAGACGACACAATGACACAGCCATTGATAATGGAATGAGTTCCCGGGAGCTGCTGGCCAATGGCAGAGCAGGAGTCTGTTTTTCACAGCGTCTGATTGGTTGGCTGGGGGAGGCTGTCGGTCTCCAGGTAGCAAAGTGAACCTTGGAGCATATCTGCCACCCCTCTGCCTCCTGGAGGAGGGAGGGCGGGAGGGAGTGGTAGATGTGGAAGAGGAGATGTGACCTCTGTGGCGACTAGAAAAACAATTGATTTATATGCACACAGCATATTATCTTTTATATTCTGTATGTTTCCTCTCCCCCTGCTATTTCCTCATCCCTTACATCGGACTCTCTTTCTTTTCTTTTCCTCGGACTCAGAAGTTGTTTTTGTGTGTCTGTGTGTGTGTGTGTGTGTGTGTGTGTGTGTGCATTTCTCTGGCTGCCATTAGCACCCACATTGCCAGGGCTCTGAAATAAATGTGTTTCATTTGTCTTTAACTTGGCTGTACTCTCCACAGCTTCTCCCAGTCTCCATTTCTGAGAACTGTGGATTAAAGCCTCACTTCATTTGTTTGGATTGGCCATTTCTCAACTTCCCTGCCGCTTCAGGAGAGAAATACACACTACTGTGGCATTTAAACTCCAGAGAAACAGGGTTTGAGTGACTCCTGAAGAATGCAAAAAAAAGAAAAAAACAGCTTTAACTGTTTTTGAATGGTAGTACGTGTATGACTGCATATATATTTGAATATGTGCTGAATTTGTGTTTGTGTGCTTATTTGCATTATTTTTTTTTTATTTGCCTGCAAGTGAGGGCATGAATTTGCACGCCTGCTTCTTAGTGTGTGAATGTGTCTCTCCCTGCATCGGCCATCATATCTTAATAATATCCCCTTGATCAAATTACTCGGCTGCTTGTATAACACTCTTCATGTGACACACAATTAGCAGACAATTAACATGGGCCAGTGAATGTCAACCGATTGGCTGTGCCATCACACCGCTGAGTGACATCTCCATCATCACCGCGCTGACCGAATCGCCCTGAGGCACCAGGGAGCAGAGATAAAAACACTGTCTGCCCGTCTCATGCAGAAATCTGTGTCAGTCTGTCTGGCTCTCTGTCTCCATTATACAATCCTTTCTGTAGAGTTGCTTCAATATATGATTCTGTTTCTCCTTATATGTTCATTTATCCCGTCTCCCGCTTCCTCTATGCTCTCTTCTTCCTGGCTCCCTCCATTCCTTTGTTTCTGATTATCTGTCCGTCCCACATCTGCCTGTCATCATATTTTTCGGCTTATTTGTCATCCGTTTCCGTCTCGTTTGTGCGTTTGTTCATCTGGAAGTGAAGCATGTCTCGCACTAAAACAATGTGATGTGTGTCTACCGAGAAAACAGTCAGCATGTCCTGCATATCAGCATGAACTTCTGTGACGGCCAGTGTGTTGTGTGTGTGTGTGTGTGTGTGTGTCAGATCTAAAGACGCCCAACATAGAGAGACAACCTAAGCATTAAATCCCTTTAAAGAGCAGATGGGGCTTTTGTAAAGAGAATTGTGCATTATCTGAAACAGGCCTCTGTGTGGCTTTTGGAGGAAGTGTTTAAAAGTTTGAAAAGGGTTCATGTATTATCATCAGCAGAGGCTGAAGAAGTTAGGCCTGTTCTCTTTTTCAGCCTCGACCTCCTCACCTTTTCTTGCCTCCCTTTGCTTCTTCACATAATCATGCAAGCTAGCTTTTTCTTCTGCGGTAAACAAGCATGATAAAACTGTGAGAAACATCAGATCCAACATGTATTTATCCACCAACAGACCTGTTTATGTCGCCAATTTTTTGCTTAAGGCATGCTGATCTCCCTCTGCCCAAATTCACCATGAACCCCACAATCCTTGAACCACTTCAACACAAATGAATCCTGCCACCACCCTCGCAGCTCATCGTCTCTCTCGGGGGATGGATTTCTCCCCTAAATATGAGAGTGATTTAGAGAGAGGAGGGTCTGTCTGCTCTGCAGGCTGTGCTGAAGGCTGATGATGCAAACAGAATATCAATAAGCACCAAGGGGTCACACAACCACATGCATGAACATAGTGGTCTCCTCTCTCTCTCTCTCTCTCTCTCTCTCTCTCTCTCTCTCGCTCTCGCTCTCGCTCTCTCTCTCTCCTCACATGTATATTAAATAAATACTAAGGAAGAAGCACCTTGTTTGTTGGCAAATGCTCTTGTGGAGGTGTTGGACTCCGTAGCAGTAAGACAGTGTGGACACAACAAACCTGACAGTTTATAGTGACAGTTTGACAACCTATAGAGCCGTCTTTAGTGTTGTAATCTTACACTTGAGTGTAGTCCTGTACGTGCCACGGTTCCCTAATGTTGTTGATGGTCATGACAAGGTGTTTATGTGACCAAAGCTGACTGACGTAGGGTGTCTTTGTGTGTCAGTACATTGTAACATAAGTGTGCAGGATTGCAAGCCAATACATGCAGTCACACTTTCTGTCTCCAACTTTTTACTGAATTCAGTGGTGGAAGAATTATTCAGATCTTTTACTTGAGTAAAAGTAGTAATACTACAGTGTAAAAATACTCTGTTATAAGTCCTGCATTCAAGTAAAAGTATAAAATAGCCTAGTAGCATCAAAATATACTTAAATTACTAAAAGTAAAAGTATTTATTATGAAGAATGGCCCATTTCAGAATCATATAGGCCTATATAATATGTTATTTCCTTATAATTATTGATGCATTTATGTGTACATCACTGTAATGTTGCAGCTGGTAAAGGTGGAGCTAATTTTAAAGACTTTATATAGTATACTGCTGTGCTGGGTGGCTTATACTGTATATATTGATACAAAATATGAATAAACTAAATAACTAAAGCTTTAAAATATGTATTACTGTATGTAGTGAAGTAAGAAGTACAGTATTTGCCTCTGAGATGTAGTGGAGTAGAAGTATAAGGTAGCATAAAATTGAAATACGAAGTAAAGTACAAGTACAACAAAATTGTACTTAAAGGAACTCTATTGAATAATCAGAAATTGCTGTTGTTGTTAAAGTTAAGTCAGAAACAGTCAGAGTCCGGTTGCTCGTGTTCGAGCTCGCACTTCGTAGTCGACTCCATTTCTAACCGAACGTTAGCTATGGTTGCACACTGTTATACCCTGTAGCGGAGCTGAAAATAAAGGCACTCACAAGCGCGCATGACATCACATCTCTTGGATTTTCCAGGAAAAAAAGGCCCGGATTTTTCACATTAAAAGTCTACGACCTGTTCACACATTGGCAATAAAAAACGATTAAAAAAACTTACATACAGTCCCTTTAAGTACAGTACTTAAGTAAATGTACTTAGTTACATTCCACCATTGGCTGTATTTAGCAACAGTGACTGAAATGGAAGTAAAAAAAGACCCTTCACATAAGTGATCCTGGAGTGGTTTGTGCTGTTCTGTGGCTGATACTGAATGTTTGTGGTTCTTAAAAGAAGAAAGTAATGATTGTGTCCCGGCTTCTCCTTTAAGAGCTTTGTTGTGTTGGGATAAACCACATGTTCTCTAGGGCCTTTCTCAGATGGACAGATAAATAAAGTCTATTGATGAGTCAAAAACTGGCACAAACTGTGGTGGTGCAGTAGACGATGACTGATACCACTGATGTGAGGACTTAAAAGTGACGCTGGTATCCACGTGGAACCCTTGAGGCGTCTGTGTCTGTCTTGAGTAGTCAGGCTCTAATCACAAGGGTCTGAGCCCCTGACCCCTTTGATGAGATCAGCCCTTTGTGTTTACTGTATGTTAATGTGTCAATGTGCACACACACTCTCGTGGTGCATGTTGTTTTTAGGTTCAGTTTGTTATCAGTGGTTACAATTTCATGTCATTGTGGAAGGAGGGATAGAAATTGAGTTTCTTTTTTCTTGTGTGTGTCTTTAAGTGTGTCTGCTCCTCCCTCGTGCCCTCTATCTGTCTGTACACATTGATGGAGGTAGAGCAGTTGTCAGTCAATTGACCCACATTAACTGAGCCTGCAGCAGTCTGATTTCCTCTGGGGGCAATAAATATCTGGGTGTGGTCTATATGTGTGTGTGTATGAGGTTGTGCGTGCATGCATGCATGTCTTGCAAGCATGTCTACGTTTGTGTGTGTGTGTGCGTATGTGTCCTACATAACGTATAACCCCGTCTCAAGAGGGTGAATGTGGGGTGAAGATAACAAGCCTAAACAGTGACATTTAGAGGTTGAATAGAGAAGATTTGAACAGATACAGATATTTAAACCTCCCAAATTGCTTTTGGTCAAAAACCTAAAAATGTAGACAAGTTTAATTTTGAGGAATCTGAGTAGTGATTCTCTTCAAGTGCCTTCTTTAGTGACAGTCTCTAAATTCTTGCTGATTATTATGAGTGCATATGTTCACATTTGTCATGTTGACCTTTGTGACCTACATGAAAACCAACATGGACACTAGGGCTGCACAATTAATCAAAATTTTCAAATCGCAGGATACGGAGGAAATCACTTTATTTGTTAAAGGTAAATGTCAAAATACCATTTTAAATGAATTATTTGTCGTGCTGCAGAGATGTCCTATAGCCTGCACATCATATTCTACAGACTTAAGAAAACATCTTTGTTTGGTAATATATGTTTGAATATGTTTTTCAATGAAAATGAGATTAACGATGTAAAAAATATCATTCCCTCTAATATCGCAAATCGTATCGCAATTGCAATATCAGTCAAAATAATCACAATTAGATATTTTTTCAAAATCGTGCAGCCCTAACGGACACACACTTACTCCTTCTTTAGTAGTTGATTAATCCACGGAGAACAATGACAACAATTTTAATAATAGATTAATTGTCATCTATCTTGCAAAAATGGCAAACATTTTCAGGTTCCCGTCTCTCAGATTTGCGGCTTTGCTCTTTTATATTTTTCAATAAGTTGGTCAGACAAAACAAGCTATTTAAAGACTTTCTTTCTGTGGAATTGTGATGGGAATTTTTCATTATTTGCTAAAATTTTATAGACAAAATCGAAAAATCAAAAAAAAAATCAAGCGATTGATAATGACAATAATTCACAGTTGCAGGCCTATATTAGAGCAGATGTTCTGGCTTATTCTATATGTGAGGGATAAGAAACAAACTCGGAACAAAGGATCAGAAAAGGGGTTTAGGGGAGAAACTGCAAAGTAATGATGAAGTTGGCACACACTGGGAGTGTCTGGTTCTGAGCCAGTGCACATCTTTTATTATCTGTAAACTCAAAATTTCCAAATACACAAACTCATTTGCAGGATAATCGCCATTTTTCTCCTGATGTGCGATAATAAACTGCTGAGGGTGAGGAACAGACTCGCACTGCCAACCCTCAAAAATACCCCCACCATGCCTATTAGAGGCGATGACATCACTCCTTTGCCTGGTAACCATGGTTACACGCACCTCCTGCTGGCAAAAATCAGCACCCATACCCGGCTTTCCTTGATTTTCCTTTTCCTCCCTGCCTGTCTGTCTCGTCTGCTTTCCTCACCTCTCTGTCTGCTCTAACTCGCTTTGTTTCCTCTCTCTCTTGTCTCTCATCTTTCCCCCGTCATATTTCTTATTTTTTTCAACGACCCCCCCCTCTATGCTTTCCCTTCTTTCTTTCCCCGTCTATTCCCTACTGCTTGCTCTTTCTCACAACATGCTGGGCTTAACATATTTTGTGTTCAAGCTTTAATGGTTCTCTCCTCCTCTGTTTTACCTTAAAATGGAGGCTGAGGTGGCATTACCAGAGGAAAGATAAAAACAAAGACAAAGACAGAGCAGAGGTAGATGACCTACATAGACAAAGGAAGCACATGTATGTGAACGTGCTATAGCTGCAGCTGAAGAGACAGTGCATTTTAAACAGAGGGCAATAACACAATGGATGTTACTCAGTCAGGCATAAAATAGGGATTGCAGCAGAGGCGATGAGAAGAAAAGATCAGGCCTGTAAACAACGTCTGAAGTGAGATTGGTGGACAGTTACAGCTGGACCGTGCACGCTGCATGAGTCACCGCTCTATACTGATAGCGTAAAGGACAGAGGGGTCAAGTGCTGCATTAAAATCTATTCCAGAGCCATAGTTCCTGCAGAAAGGAAGGGTAAAGTGCTGCGACTTCCCGTTCGGAAAAGCTACATCCCAGAAGCAGCCACTGTAAAGAAGTACATGGGGACAGGGGCAGTGCACTGCATTACAATCCATTTTGCAGACAGGCTGAGTGGGTGGGGGGTAAAAGAGGAGTATTAAGAGGCATTGTGGAGCTGTATTATAGTAAGCAGCTTACAGTCCCTGTGCCGGGCTGCTTCTTTATGTGGGGAGGGGCAGAGAAAGGACAAAGAGGCGACAGAGGAGGAGACCAGGAGAGACCAGAGCTGGCAGGGAGGGCAGGGAGGGCAGGCAGACGGGGAGACATCTTGGTGTCCTCCCCTGTTGAGAGGTGTTTTTTGTCTCTCTTTCCCAAAATCACCAAACCTCTCTCTCGTTTTCCTTTTGTCTTCTGCTTATCTCTAACCAACATTTATTATTTGTACTTTTTCCTGTTTCCTCCCCCTCTTCATGTCATTCTCTATCACCTCCTAGTGATCTTCTCCCTGTGATGCTAACATGTCTCCCCCCTGTTGCTACATGTTACCAGGGAGGTAATCACTGCCACCACCATCCCTCTCCACCACCAACTGAGTCAGAGAGAGGAGGGGAGGAAAGTGGGGGACGGATGGTAGAGGTTGCCATGGAAACTGGGAGTCTGTTGCTCGGCCGACATCATCTGTTGTTGCTCGGTGCGGAGCGGGCACATGAATATTTGAGCTTTATGGACACGGACAGACGAGTGACACAAACTGCTCTGTGAACCTCCACCGCCACCTCAGGTGGAAAATACAGAGAGGTCACTAAAGGGGGAGAAGAGGGAAGGCAGGGAAGGGATGGATGGATGGATGGATGGATGGAGGAAAGGCGGGGTAGCAAAGACAGACTGACAGACCTCCATTTTATCTAGGACAGCAGAGAGTGTCTGGCGATCTGGGTTAGCAAAAGCGAGATGAGGAAATGGATGTAGGGACAATAATAGAAAAGAATGGAAGAAATGAAAGGAGCGTGACCACATAAATGAGTTTTATGTGAGAGCAGATGATGGGAGGCGGAGAACAAAGAGAAAGATGGGAGGGAGGGCCGGTGACGTGCATGAGAGCAGTAAATTAGGGCACTGGAGCTTGTTTTTCCTCTTTCTTCCCTCCTCCTTTTTTCCTCCTCATTTCTCAAAACGTCCTGCAGTATTTTCTAATTAATCCTCTCTGAGGGTTGTTTCCTGCCTGCTGTTGATACACATTCACACTCATGCAAACAAGCTAGTCATGATTCATGCAGATTTCCAAATGAGACTGTGAATTGACTTGGGAAGTTTAATTGTGCACAGTCTGACTGCACTGCGTCAAAAAGTACAGAAACTAGAACAAATATGGCTCATGTGTTTGTATCCTCACCAGCTTACCGCTCTGTGTCATGAGGCTTCCTATGGATTTTCTTGCACTCTTAGTTTATATAATAGATGCTAGAACGGGCCTCATGTAGTAGGAATGTGTATCTTTCCTTCTTTATTTGTTATAATGATCAGTTTAAACCTCTGATATGTCTTGTATTTGAGTATTTCCCACGGTCCAAGAGTAAATTCCCAGCTTTGTTAGTGCTCTCCACTGCTGATGGGTTTAACACCTGACCCATAGGTCCTGGCCTGCACTGGAGTTCCTTATATCCCAACAACACTGCTGTAATCCAGACCACTGCCAGAATGTGAGATATGGCTCTTAAAATATTCCCATGGCCCCCGTTTTTGAATTCAGATGTGTTTAGGCCCAGTTTGTTGTTCCCTAATGTTTCACAAATATGCAACTTTCTCATGTAATCTCCGGTTGTTCCTGGAACCATTATTGCTTGATTCAGTTTTGATGTCAGCCTTGATTGTGGTTATATATCTGTTCATTCCAGACATTTGTGGAGTTTATAATAATGAGGAACATGGGGCAAGAAATACTGGCACATTGCTATCCCGTTCCCAGTTCTACTTTAACTCCACGTGGGCATAGAAAGGTTTTGACCACTGCACAAATGGTCTTTCTCACATTGTCAAGACCAATTAAAGGAATGAGAGTGAGATAGCAGTGTGCTGGTATTTTTTTTCATCTTTTTGGGCAGATTATTGTTACCTAACATCTGCATAATATTTCCTCTTGGAGTGGCGGGGTCTTACATGCACATAGTTTCTGCCAAAAGTAGAACAATAGTGGTTATTTCACATGAGATATTTCTGTATTTGTCCTTTGTCTGTGCTCCTCTCACTTGTTCAGGAGGGTGTGGTGCTCTGCTGGAGAATACTTAGAAGAATAGTTTTGGGGAAATACGCTTATTTGCTTTTTGCTGAGAGAAGATTGATACCACTTTCATGTTTGTGCATGAAGTAGCCTATAAGGAGCTTGATCCAGGAGGTGATTAGCTTAGCTTAGCATAAAGACTGGAAACAGGGGGAAACCGCTAGCCTGCTCTGTCCATAGTTAAGCAATCTGCCAACCAGCACGTTTAAAACTCAGGTAACACATTATATCTCATTTGTTTAATCTGTACACAAACAGAAATTTAAATAAAGACAAGCTGTGGTTTTAATGGGTGATACATGCTGTAACTATTTCTTGGCAAACAGTGACTTCCTGGAGTCTTGTCAATATAAGGTTGTCACGCAACTACTGCCCTTCAAGAAATTCTTACAGCACGTAACTTCCTATAAAACCACTACATTTCTGTTTATGTACTGATTAAACAAAGAAGGTATAACATTAGTGAGCTTTAGAGGTGCTGGTAGGGGGATTTGGACAGAACCTTGAGAGCTGTTTCCCTCTTCCTCCAGTCTGCCTCCCGACCCCCGCTTCATACTTAAGCAGACATTTTGGGGATATTGGCGTTCTCATGTAACTCGTGGCAACAAAGTAAATAAGTGTATTTCCAGCCTGTTCTTATTCCCAGGGTGTCAAATACCGAGGCTTTGTCATGGCGTGTGATACCGCCGCACATGGCACCCTTTAGCCCCAGTATGAGACGCACCAGGCTTTCCAATAACTGCAATGTAAACCCATCCGCTGCAACAGTAAACGCTCAGAGAAAGTGCTGTGGTGATGTAGTTTAAAGAGCGAAAAGACACATGGGCGGGTGGGAGGTTAGGTGGATGGGTCCAACAAAGACAAGGCTTTCATCCAGGAGAGCACTGTTCATGTCCCGGGTGTGTAGTTTCACTCCTACGTTACAGTCAGCTGTAATTTTCACTTTACAAACGTAGTTTTAAGCCCAACCATGTAATTTTTTCTTAAACCTAAGTGGTTATGTTGCCTAAACCTAAAGTGACACCAAGGGGCAAGTGACAAAACTGCCGTATATGAGGAGTTGGGATGAGAATGTGTTGGTATTTCCCAAAATGTCGAACGATTTCTTTGAGATATTAAATCAGATTTTAAGGTGATTAAAAGCGCTGATGGTTGTACAGTCTACAATGTTTGTGTTTTTGGAATTATATGACTTACATTTAGTGTGTATTGTAAGTTTTCTTTTCATGATGGCAGTTATTTTGTCAGAGTGGCTGAAGATTTTTCAAATGATGAATATCTTTTTTTTTTTGAGAATCTTCCTTATCTCAACCCCTGCATCTGGTTCCTTTTATCAAACAGCCAGCTGAATATGTAATAATAGTATAAACGCAGTTGTATGTTCAAGATGGTCTCCCCTCAGAATTTGCATTCCAGCTTCCCGTATCAGACAGGGGTGTGTTGGTTCAGGGAAAGGAGAGGAGTGGGAAGGGGAGAGAGCGGAGAGGAAAGGAGCTTGATGGTGCACGCTTATTAGCCTGAAATATCCATGCAGCAGCTGCACCATTTCCGCGGCAACACCTGTCACCATGGCGCTGAGTTGTCGACATGCCTCTGTGTCAGAGTCTGCATGTCTGAGGCGCTGCACATTCACAGCGTGTCCGACTTCTGAGAACACACACTTACTTCCCCAGCTAATATCTTGGCATGTACAGAATCTCATACATGCAGCACAGCATCCTCATATGCATTGGTGCTAACATGTAGCCACACAAACACACACCTCTATAGCTTCTTTGTTGCATCCTTACATAAACAATTCTCCGCTTTCCTCCCCGCTCCCTGCTCCCTCCATTCCTTCTCTAGTCGCTCAGATGGGGAATTTTGCGTTTCCATGACAACCACAGTGGTGGAGGAAACGGATTAGATACTCTGCACTGTCTGTGCTGGGGGTGTGGTAGCTGCATGTGTGTGAGCGCTGTATAGGGGGGAGGGGGTGCTTATGGGGTATACGGCTTGTAAAGAGGGATTGGGGTTATGGTTGAGTGTAGTTTGTGTATATACAGTATGTGTGAGTGTTGGAGTGGGGAGGCAGGGTGGGGGTAGGAGATGCCCTCAAACCACATTGCACCAGATGGAAGCTTTTGATCCCCCACACATTGTTCTATCTTGGCGAGTCAACAGAAACCAAAATTTGCTCTTCATTTTGTGTTTTCTGCCTATTACCTGTGAGTAGATCATTTGTTTTGCACACTTGAGCCATGACTTGACACTTCTTCCTCTCATCTTCTAACCTCACTGCAGCAAAATCATAACGAGAACAATTAACCCTGCTTTCTCTGTCACCCTAAATTCAACTCCCACTATCCCTCAGTCTGTCTTTCCCCCTTCATTCCTGTCTCCCCATCTCCCCCCTGTCTGATTTCCATCCTCCCAGCTGAGAAAACAGGCGCGAGAGCTCTTGGCAGAGATGAGGAGAGAGAGGGAGAGAGTAGAGAGGGGGCTTTTCAGATGAAGAGAAAAAGGGTTTGCAGCTTTGAAAGGGAGCATTGTGTTGTTCTTCCACATTGCTACAGCTCCATCGCTGTGATTTAGTCGAGCCAGCAGCCAGCACATTACTGTGTCTCTTTAAATCAGGGTGCTGTTAGCCTTAGCAACGTTCAGGCTCCAGTGCTCCAATGCTCCTGTTCAATGGCCTCCTCCTCTTCTATCAGCCAAAGACCACTGAACTCCCTGTTAAGTCTGCCTGATGGGCACATTCCTCTCTGCTGAAATAACACAGGAAAACCGGCCTTTTGGAAATTATGTAAGAAATATGTTAAATAGGCTACTGTGTGTTTCGTTTTGTTGTCGTGCAGGACAGTCTGGGTGTATTTTTGGAGCTGGCTGAGTGTGCCAGCAGAGAGAAATATCCCTTTCCTATTCTCTCCCTGTTCATTTTTTATAAGGAATATCAATCCAGTCTCTTTTTCTGTCTCTGCACTGCTGAAGAGAAGAACATTAACTCACTGCTGTCTGTTTCTGGGTCTCTGAAACTATCAGATGTAATCTCCACTAAGTGTGTCATTTGGATTTAGGCCCTGCTTAACTTGACTGTGGCGCTGTAATATACATTTCATCTCCCTGGCAAAGTTCAGATTAAGCTGGTCTTTATCCCTGCTGTGTTTCCAGTGTGCATATCCACAGAGCAGTGCTCTGTCCTCCAACATGTGGTGACCCAACACACTGCAGAGACAGCTGCAGGATGGGAGGAAGGAGGGGGGTGGGGGGGGGGGGGGGGGGGGGGGGGGGGGGGGGGCAGGGAAGGAAGAAGAGAGGAAGTCAGAAGGGGAGGATGAGGGGGAGGGTTCCTTCCTTTCGAGGGAGAGGGAAAAAAAAGAGTAGAAGAGGCGCGTAAACTTACTTCCTGCCCCGCCACAAGCAGCCCTGTTACGTCACATCCTGTTCTTTCCTTACATGAATCAGATGTGATCCTCGCTGTCCTGAAATGAGATCCTTGTTTCCTCTCGCTGGTCCTGCCTGGCCAGGAAATGCAGCTTTGCTCCACTTTCTGCTCCAATACTACAAATTAGAGTACATTTGATTACGAGACTATTCAAGACATTTGCTTTTAAGCATGTTTGTTTGTGTGTTTGAAAGTCTGACTTCTTCACAGACTCATTGACTGACCACAGTGTATAAGTGTGCCTATTTACGTGTACATGTGTCACACTCAGGATGTGATGATGCCTGCTATTCTCTCTCATATCCAGGCTGTCTGACTAATGTTATTATCGCTCACAGGCAGACCATTGTCAAGTTCCAGTCTGCTACTGCTTCCCCTCTTTGGTCAACCCTGCTACACATCACTGGTTTGAAAGTTGTGTGACTGTGTGTGTCACACACACCATTGTGCATATCTCTGTGTGTATAATCAGAAGGAATGTGCTTAATTAAGCGAGATAGGGTGGAGGGGGGGCGGTAACGGGGGCAATAAAAGAACAATCTCGCCATTCTGCTGGGTCTCCCCTCCAGGAAATGGATGACACATGGGGACAGTGAGGACAGCAGGAGTCTCTGTGAGTCACAGGATGACAAACATTAGCTGACAGAGTAACTCTGAAGCTATTGTAAAGCTTTATATATGCGTAAGGTACCCATGTGTACAATTTCCTTTGATTGTTTCCATCTCAAATGGAAGCTCATACTGTGCAGATCTCCAGTAAATCAAAGTGGGACAAACCCACATGGCGTTATTACCTCTGACTCATCCGCTGTGTGTCTGTGTGTGGGATGATGTATCTCCGCCCGGCTCTGCCATGTTTCCTGCATATGTCCCTCTCGGAGTTGCCAGGTTTGACTAATGGCTGAATATGTTTGTCTTCCTGCAGGTCATTCAGCTCAGCCAGGCCCCCGAGCTGAGCCAATAATGGCCAATGCATGGATTTGTAATGAAGATGTGGAGAACAGAGAAAAGCATCCAGCGAGCGGCTGGGGCTGACAGTTGCCGTGGCAACCACGTATAACACAGTGAGAGAAGGGGTGCCGGCCATTTTGAGTAAGTGAGTCTGCAGTGTTTGATGTTGGAACGCTGCTGTGTGAATTAACTGGATTGTCACGTTAAAAATGTTTTATGTAATCTTAAAGAAGGATTAATAAAATATATATTTGTGTTTGAAAACTACTAAATGGGGACTTTTCAATGAATGAAATCCTTTTTAAGTTATTCTCTCATAGCTTCTGGTCTTGTGCAATGTTCAGGCAGTAACCCTTAGAACAAAATGCATTAGCGTTAGAATGGATGCCACGGCTGATTCATGAACACTCGCATCATCTCCATCCCTCCTTCCATCCCCCCCAACATCTGCAGCAGTGAGTTAAAGCCTGCTCCTTTTGTTTTGCTTGGTGACGTCCCATGGGCTATTTATAGGGACTGTGTTATTGTGTAAGACCTTGTGAAAGGCACAAAGCGGGCTGCCATGTTCCCTGTAATGGCCCCAGGATCTGAGAGAGGAAAGCTAAAGAACATGTGGTTCTAGTAAGATGAGCTGGAGGAGGAGACAGTGAGTTTAGGAGGAATGAGCTGTATGAATGTTTTTACTTTGATACTTCTCTCAATGGCTCGTTACCATTCATCCATTCTCTATATTTAGACAAGAGTAGACATCACACAATATAAGGTCAGGTGTTGTGCTATTTTACGTTACATCTATTGTATAAATCACCACTCTGAGGACAAAACAGAAGCGTCTTTAAGGTCTTATCTGTACTACCAGGTTTTCATCACCACAAGTGTCCCAATTAATTACTCCCATTTATCATGTGACGAGTGAACAGTAGTTAAAAAAGGGTGCCCAGTCCATGTGAATTTAACTGGAAATAATATTATGTGACCTCATTTTGTCTTCTTTCTACTCACTTTTTATCTGCCACGGCCATAAAGAACAGCTAAAATGGACCGGGGATAGAGCAAAGCATCCTTGGAAACATTAGGAGAGCTGCAATCCTGCTGAACGTGAGTCACACAGACAAAAAGCACACTACATGTTACATGCATTTCACAGGTGAGTCTCATGAGTTAATAGGATTAGAATGATTGATTAAATCACTCAAACTGTATGACAATTATACATTTAAGCATAAAACAAACAACACACACAAGTATTTTTAAATGATTTCAGAATCTTTTTATTTGAAATGTCAGTGTTCAAGAGAAAATAAAACAGCAATATAAATATTAGCATAAAAATAAGAGAGTAACACAGGGGTATAGCGTGGGGGCTAAGCATTTGATAAGAAAGATAATACAGCAGAATAGAATAGTATTAATTCAGCAGCGGACGGACTTACACATATATAATATTTATAATCATTTGTTCATATGGACAGAAAGAGAATGAGAGGCATTCTTTCACAAATGCACAAGATAAAATCACCGCAAAAGAACATTAAGAGGTTACAGAAGGATAGAAACATTTCCATATTTTTTTTTTTGTTTTGTTTCTTTTCAGGGTGATAAAAGATAGTAGAGAGAAAATGAACACAAAAATATGCGTAACACATATCACAAGTTAACTAGTCTACGTGTGTCACTTTGTTTACTTACCTAAAGTTGTCTTTAATTCATTTATTTACACTGAAGAGTTAGTTGGCTTCCATGGTGCTTAGTTACTACATTGCAACACAAACTGTTGAAGAACATCTCAGATTTTTATTCGTTATTGATTCTTTTTTTTTTTTTCAAACTGTGGTTTTCTTATTTTTCTTGAAAAACAAAATGCAACACATTCCAGTAGTAAGCCACGCCTTGTCGAGAGGGACTTCTGTTTTGAAAATGTTGGACGTGGTCCCTACTATACAAACAACTGGCTCATACCATCGACAGGACTTGTGTTTATTTACAGTGGGGAAGAGCCTCACAGGACCAGGGAGTGGAGGGGAGAGGTGAGTGGTGGAGAGGCTAAGGTTTCCCATTCATTTCAATGGCGGAGGGATATTTCAAAGGGCTCTCGAGTGGTATCTCCTCACCAACAGGGACAGCTGTGCTTGGCTCTGTTGACCGCTACCTGGGTCAGTGCATTAGAGAAAGTTTAAGGGGTGGGCAGGTCAACAGTGGTTCCTCTGTACATTCAGTGGGTAGAGCCAAGGTTGTTTAACACCCCCCTGGTTGATATAATGGTGCCACCTCAGTCTGTGGACCCCTCACCTCACCCCCTCCACTCCCCCTGACCCAGCCTGCAAGCTGCCTTTTCTCATGCAGTTGTATCTGGCCAGAGGCCTGACAGACAGATGGATGGCAAAGTAAAGACTTCATATCTTATACAAACAATTCCTCTATGCTATCGAATCATTATCTCCCAAAGAAAAAAAAACATGTTACTGTGTCACATCAAGAAGTTCTTCAACACTTCAGGATAGTGAGGGGTAATACTCCGTTGAGGCCCTAGAGGCCTGCAAAGTGTCTAGAGACTCCTAAGCACTTAAGTTTACCACATCTAGGCATTTCCCTAAAGACCGAAGTGATTACTACCCCTACATCATCTCATCCTCAGAATACGAACAGTGCATTTCTCTTTGTTTGGCTCTCAACGTGGGGTAGTGAGTGAGGGGAGGACACAAGCTGGGTGTGAGGAGGGGAGGGCAGAGGGTGCAGGCCAGCAGGACATGTCTGTGCCCATCTGGAGGTGTTATACAAGAAGCCAGTCCCTGCTGCTATACCACCTGCATGGACAGCCTGGCCCGTGACTCCAGGACACAACACCATGCCACCCCACCCTCTGCCAGCCCTTCCACTGGGTGCATGCTCAGGTCATAAAAATATCAGGAGATTAAAATCCTATTTTTTTTTAAACTATGATTACAAAAGTAATTTTCATTTTGTGTCAAGTAAATGCTACATGTGCATTATATTGACCTGCGATTGGAGGGAGGATAAACAGATTCAGGATGTCCTCCTCTTTGCTTTTGCAATGCATAGTTTGCAACTCTAAACTAGTATATGTGGTTTGAACCTTAAAGAGCATGCAGAAGAGTTTGTAATACCTGTCGAACAACAGCCTTATATCCACAGGACTTATGTTTTAAGACCCTGCAAGGCTGACCCTATATAGGAATCTAATGGATGGCAACTAGCGTACTTTACAATAGCTGACTTTCCACCTCAGGGAAAGAGCACAAAAAATCCAACATGAAAGACATTAACATTTCATCTCTGAATACATCACTGCGTATAGCCTTGTCACCCCAGCAAGGTTCCTTACACTGAATCTCTTTGTCCAAGTTCATTTGATTTTGCCAAAAGAAAAAAAAAAAATCACAATAACCCCCCATACCCTGCCAAAATTATCTACCGACAAATATTATGTGAGCAACACTAGACCTTTAGCACAGCACAAGTTATCAACACCAACACCAGCCTTCAGCACATTCAAGACACTTTCAAAGAACCATCGACATCTATCCAACGTCCATGTGGTCAGAAGTGATTTGCTGTCATTATTTAGACCGTGGCTAACATGAGTGAACGCAGAGCAGTAAGATACCTAATGGGGGGGTATGGAGGGTCTCATCAGATCAGGCCGGGTTCATCATTCCTCCACTTCTCTTCATCCAAATCTACTTCTTCTCCTTCTTGGTGGACTTCTTCTTGGAGGCAGGGGTCTGAGCAGCCTTGGGGGGCTCGGCCTGGGCCATAATCTGGGGCGGGGGCAGCGCCTGCTGGGCCGCCTGCTGGGCCGTGGCCTGCTGCTGCTGCTGCTGCTGCTGCTGCTGCTGCTGCTGTTGCTGCTGCTGCTGCTGCTGCTGCTGCTGCTGGGGGTTGGAGGTGAGGGTGGCCGTGCTACCGGGGATGTAGACGTTCTGGCGATAGTCGGGCACGTGCTGCAGGGTGAACTGGGGGCTGTAGCGGGTGCTCAGGCCCATGGTGCCGGGTCCCAGGGTGGCCGTAGCCTCGCTCACTTCTGGGGGGAAGAGAGACAGAGTGGGGGAATGAGGGGTGAGGGGTGAGGAGGGAGAGGAGAGAGGGATGAAACTTGTTAGACAGGAAGTTGAAAGGTTTTGTGTGACAATGTTATATTAAAAGGTACAGTCTTAGAGTTAGTACAGGATTAGGTGGCATTTAGTGGTGTGGTTGCAGATTGCAACGTGAGCCGCTGAGTGCAAAACCATAGTAACGCCATTCGCCTCGCTTAGAGACTGTCCTTAATAACCGTCCATAATAACACTACTTAAAGAGCAACGGAAGTCAGACGATGGCTGGCGGTACCACGGTTTTGCACTTTGCAACTCATGTTACCGCAGTTTCACAAGTGTGTCGGTAAACTACTGTGGCTTTCAGGTGACGTAAAAATGCTAAAGGCTCTCTCTAAAGCCAGTGTTTGGTTTCTCCATTCTGGGCTACTGTAGAAACATGGCGGAGCAACATGGCGGACTCTGATATGAAGGACTCATTCTAAGCTAACGAAAACACGATTCTTAATTTCAGGTGATTATACACACTTTAGGTTTACTTATTATTAGTAATGCTATAATTTGTTATTTCAACAGTTTATTGTTGCACACAACATTTTATATTCTATACTATAAGTATTTATTAATGATTACGAAATTAATTGGAAACCTTTAAGAAATTGCTTGTAAAACATCTATAAACATTACAGAGATAGATGAACCAGATATTTATAACAATTTGTTAATAGTTAATAATTGGTTTGTAAACCATCTGTGAACATTATTTGGATGGCCATTATAAAGTTGCAACTGATAATTATAATGTATATATTGTATAATGGTTAATAAATACTTTGTACAGCATCTATAAACATTATTTAGATAGTTAATACTTTGTCAATGGTTATTAATTGTTTTCTGGTCCATCTATCTATGTAATTTTATAGATGTTTTACAAACGATTTCTTAAAGGTTTACAAATCATGTGGTTATCACTAACAAATACTTAATATAGTATACGAAATGTGTGCAACAATAAACTGCTAATAAATACTAATGTAATCAGAATGTAATTTTTTTTGTCTCCAATTTATAAAGTAATTATTTCATATTGCACAAACTAATGATACAATTACAAGTTTAATGTTTGCTAACAGTAAAACAACTATTAACTAAGTTTAAATAACTATCAATTTATTATTTATTTACCTCCATCTCTGCTAATAGATACCCAGAAATGTTACACACTGTTCCTTTAAAGGAGTGAAATGAAAATAGGTAAAAAAAAAAGCAGATTAAACCAAGAGATATGATAGTTGATTGAAGGGAGATTCTGTGTGAACCTTATATTTGATTTACGTAGAAAGGTAGAAAGCGCATGTGTGCGCGCATGACGTACTAGCAGCTCAGCTCATAATTCTCCCACAGCCCCTGCATTGCAGAGCCAGAGACACAAACGCTCCCTCCCCCATCCTGTAGTTCTTCTCAGCCGACATAAACACTGCATGCACACGAAAACTGTCGTGCTGTTAACTGGCTTCCAGAAAGCCAAAGGAAATACATTTTTTAATAATCTTTCTATCTGCTCTCACACAGTGCTTTGTTAATCGATTGCTGGATTGCTCCTGCGCTGGTCTTATCAACACAGTGACTGTAAGTACAGAGCAGAGATGATCAGTATTTAACACAGGCACTATTTTGTCTTTCCTTCCTGATGGCACTAACTGTTCATTCTGTCTAACTTTATGCTGACTTGCAGGTTACCACTATGCCCAAGACAGAGCCTTTTCTCTTTGCGTCTCTCTGTTCACTACGATGGAAAAATTCCACACCACGTCCGGTGCAGTGTCCAAGAGGGGGGAGGGTGTGATTGTGTGTGTGTGTGGAGAAGGAGGGAAATGTGATGTGTCGCTGGTTTCAATAACAGTGGAAACAATTACTTGAGTCTATTTGGCAATAAATCATGTCAAGTTTGTACCTCCATCATTTCAGCATATTTTGTGTTTGACTCTCACTATATTCAGTGTTGCTCAGCCTGCTTTCAAGGCCAATTGTATGTGTATTTTTCCATGTTATTACTAAAGGCTTCCACAGTAAAAGCCCAAAGATGAATCACTGTGTGTCCCCTCAGTGCTGGTTAGGCAGTCACTGCAGGAACAGAGAAATAGGGCAGTAGAAGGAGGACATGTTGTGCAATATGGGAATCTTTAGTTATGTATGAGCCTAAAGGTTGTATATTACATAACTTTTCATGTAGCTCTAAAGAGCTCAACAGTGACTACCCACTTTTTGAACAGCTCTGGTTACGGAAGTGAATATCCCATTCATTTACTCCATTGACATTTCAGAAAATTCTTATATAAAGAGTTTTAAGCATGGAACCAACCCCACCAGCGACGAGATGAATCCTGATCATAAAACATTTGATTCGGAGCAAAACAAACATTGGAAAATGGTAAAAGGTACAAGATTGTGAACTAGGGGTGTAAGAAAATATTGAATATTGCAATATTATGTTTTTTGATACTGTATACTCAAAAAACCTGTATTGGATTTTAATTAATAGTTTACATGCAAAGATTAACTCTGTCAATACTTTATTTCATTTGCAAAGCTATGCACCATCTCAGTCTATGCACCCTCTCATTGTAGTGCTATGATGTTGGATGTAACAGGGACTGTGATAAATGCAAATGCCGATCTCACTGTTCTGATTAAATAAAAAAGCAAACTTCTTTTTAGTCAGATTTTATGCATATGTGTAGTGTTCTTTATACTATCACAGCTTCCCTATAATTAGATTTAAACAATCTCAATATATCGCTTTGCTTACAGTATCGCAATACATCACAATATATTGAATCGCAACCCCTGTATCATGATACGTATTGCATCGTATTGCCAATACACAGCCCTACTGTGTACATAACTATTTTGAGATAAAAGGAACTACTCATCCCTTAAACCATTAAAAGTGGCGACTCGTTGACCCTGGAAACTCCCGAAAAACGTATAAAAACTAACCATTGTTTATCTAAAATTGAGTCAGCAACTGTGTGCCTTATTTTTCGCCTCAAATGTTTTCAAAAACACATTTCGGTGAACTATTTTCGTAATAGAACAAAGTTTCCAAACGAGCCGCCATGTTGGCCCGGTTTGATATTCGGGAGCAGACCACGACCACATGTATGAGTGCATACAAGCACGTACCATCACTAACCATTCGCGGGTGATGTACACATTTCCATAGTAACAGCGAGCTCCACCAATCAGAGACGTCGCTGTTACACTTAGAATTGTGGGTAGTGTAGTACTTCTCCATGACATCGCAAATATAACGTGTTTTTCTTAAAACAAAGTTGATATCATTCACATTGTGGCTTCTGGAGCACCATCGTTTCACAATCGAGTCTACCTTGGATGGTTACGGCATTTTGGCTAATAATCAAATGCGATTCAGAATATGAATGGGATTTCCACTTCAGGAACCTCACAGTTGAGCTCTATAGTCTTCTGCTTATGATAAAACACTGTGCATGTGATTAGTGTGTACACTGGAAACATGCGTCTCTGTCATGTTGTTGAATTCAACACATCAACTGTACTGTTTATCTGAGGGACTGCAGGTAGTTACGTCCACTGTCTGAATATCCTCTCGGTAATTATTAGCCCACAACCACGACATGGAAACATCAATGTGGACAGTGAGAGCTTTATCAATGAGCGAGTCTGGCTAGTTGCCCTCCAACCAAACAGGAACCTAAATAAACAACCTCTTCCCACGCACCCTCACTAGGCTTATGAAGAGATAAATTGGTTTGGAAAAGAGAAGATGAATCGATAGAAGGGAGGAAAAAGATGACGAGGTATAGGACTCACCGTTAGCTGCAGCCATCAGGGCTTGGAGCTGCTCAGCCTCAGTTGGGGGCTGGGGCCATGGGCCAGTTCCCATGGCAACCTCAGGTCCTCCAGTAGCCCTGTGGCGAAAACGAGGACAGAACAACTGTAAATAACTGGTGATCCGTCCTCTCCAATGTGTGTTCAGCTCACTGGTTTGACAGTTGGTGGTTTATGATGTACATGTAAAGGCAAAGCAGCTGATGGCCAAGTACACAGCCTGAGGGGAACTCAGCAAGGAAAACAAGGAGGATGTATAGTTTACAAAACAGGGTGTGTCTCAAACAAACACGCACTCTTTAACGCACTCGTCTGTCTGCACACGGCACACGGCAGCAAGCGTGTTTGCGCATTCATACACAGTAGACATTGTACAACGTTCACACTCTCTCTGGTAAGACTACGAGCACTAACTGCGCCGTCTAGTAAATCTGATTAAATATTTAATGATCCCACCTTTAAAAGGAAATAGCTGTCTGCATAGTCACACATGCGGCGCACAGTAGGCGCTGAACATTTCCATCTGGACAAACTTCACCTTCAAAGGCTTGTTTATTTAAAGTCTGCCATTTGCATGTGGGGGCAACAAAGGAGAAAGCAGACCTGCAATCTATTATGCTCACCTACTTATTTCCATTCCCACACTTGTGACACACCAACACAAGCTCTACTACTGACAACTACGTCGCAGCGCTTTAATCCTGGCTTCCCAAAGTGCTAATAAACCTCCATCTTTCGATTTTTGGATGGTGGTTTTGATTGGCCATGAGACTGTAGTATGTTATCTTCATACTACTGGTACACTGTCAGAAAAATAACTAATAAATGTCACTTCACTTCATTAGAAGAACAGAAGTCACAAACAAATCCTATAAAACCATTGCTGCTTCTTGAGTTGTTCCAGGGCAAAAACAATATATATGCTTTTACCTAATCTCTTAACCTTCTGAATTGTGTGTTCAATACATTGGCTATTTGACTATTTAACAAACCACCTGAGGGCATTTAGTGGAGGATCATTAGCCCACAGGGACATGGGTAAAAGGTTCTGGTGGAGTGTACAGCTCCAAAGAGAACAGTAAATGACACATTGAGGTCTCAGGTTCTACTTTCTGACAAATACAGGCTGCAGTAATAAATGAAATGAATGAAAACAGGGCTGTATGTATGTAGATGTGTTAAATACATGGGAGATAAAGAGGAACACACTCTTTTCTATTTAAAACCAACTAAAAAAAACTCTTGGACAAATTGGTCTGCTTCAGGGAATTAAGGGAAAGTAAAGGACACAAAAAGGGGAAAAGGGAAGAGGAATTCTAACATAAAAACAGGGATTTGTTTAAGAGCAGGTTGCCAGATCTCGCTGCCAAAACTCTGAAGTGGTTTTCGGTACGGCGCCAGAGAGAGACTGAGGGAGAGAAACACGTACGGTCTGTGCCAGGCAGCCAATGAGAAACAGGCTGGGTAAGAGCACGGTCAGTAAAGCCAGGGCAGCCATTTTGTGCCTCCTCACATCATTAAAGATAAAAGGGAATGCTTCATTTGAGCTAAATTAGCATCTCTCTGTACTTATCACATCCTGTGGTTTTGTTAAGCGCTTCCTGTGGTCAGGATTATCACTTCCTGTGGGCAAGATTGTCAACTGTGGTCCAGAGGAATGTCCTTGGTTGGCCTGACGGGGCTATCGTTTTTCCTCTGCAACCTTACATGACATGGTTTATGTCTACGGTTAGCTCTCCTTGTTGATTTGCTGAGAAACTTCTAGACATTAACTTCTAATTTAATTTAAGGCCATTCCAGCCAGTCACATGATGACATCTGACCTCAGGAATTTAACATGGAGTGCTGTTTACTCCATAGAGTGGGGCAGGGATGACATATTATTGTATGCCAACCTGGAAGTTAGAATCGCCCTGGGTTCCCTCGACAAAAAGCCAATTGGATCTTTCCATTGGGTTTTGGATTATTTCAGAAAATAAGATCTGTGGCAAACACATGTTTATGATACTTACACGTTTTGTTCCGTAAAATAATCTCCACAAATGAACTCCACTTTTATGATGTTTGAAGTGTCAATATCAATCGCCATAAGTATAAAGCTAACGTTAGGCTAAAAACGAACTACACCACGGTTGCATGAGCGCGAGTAAACACAACGAGGCTGTAAAGGCGGACGTGTTGTGTGATGACATTATGTAGTCTCATTTAGTCACTTGTTAGCAACCGCCTTTTTAAAGACATATAAAACTACAAAATTCACGAGTGGAATATTTACTGAAGTATTTTATATTGTAGAAAAAAAACATAAAAAATCTCAGTGTTAACCACAGACCTTATTTCAAGCATCTAACTAAAAACCCATTGACTTCAAGACGAGGGAACCGGAAATGCAGAAATGCTAACTCCTTTCATGGTTTTAGCATTCCTGCATCACTCTATTGAGGAACTTCTTAACCTCTAACCGGTGTTTTAAAGAAATCAATCATGAAACAGCTGTCTGCATTGTCTCTTTCTTGTTGCTAAATCACATGGAAAAAGCCACAAGTGGTGAGGCTGAGCTACAACCATCACATACAAACACCAAAGGCAACACTGCATGGTAAGCCACCTTCTTGGAGGACAGCTCTCAGAGTATAATGACTATTATGTATAGCACACATACAAGGCATAACAAATCTACAAAACACTGCACGCAAACTCAAAAGTGTCACAATCCTTTCTACGCCACAGCAGGCATTGTGGCCTAAGCACATCGATCAACAAACCCCATCAAACTTTTAGGGAGACTAACAGAAGCTATGGGTTAGGTACATCTACACACAGCACAGCACTCAACTGCAGTGTACTACCTAAAAGATTTTAGCCACTCTCTGTCCTTATCAGCTGATTTGTGATCAGGTCCCTTTCTTCCACCCAACAGTGACTTGACAAAAGTGAACACTGATAAGCTTCTAAGGTCAGAGAGTGACCACATAGTGTCTACGTCTAAATTAGTACCTTGTCCCACTCTTCGGCGTCCATCGTATGTGTGTACCGTATGGCATGTGGGGACTAAAAACACAACAAAGTTATACAATCTGAAAGAATCACTGTGTATTTGACTGAAGGCTGGAGTTAGTTAGAAAAAAAGGAAAAATGCTGAAATATTGTGCTGTAGATGTCAGTGGAAAGTATGTTGAGTCTGTCATATCCATTTAAACGACTAGAGATGGGGAGTTAGTTTTCATTTTCCCCCACCACTAACATGTCCAATGTATCCATAATCCCAGTGGTATTCTATAACGACAGTGGTGTGTGTGTGTGTGTGTGTCTAACATTTTCCTGACTTGGCTCAACACAGCGTTTTGCCCCAGCTGCTATGTTTCAGGGAGAAGCCTTGACTCATAGAATGTGAATGTGCAATGATTGTTGTGAAAACTGTTACAGCACGCACTCCATTTTAGCCCACACAACATGGGCAACAGCGATCATCAGCCATCGACATACACGCTCACTAAAACACACAACTTAAACACAAGTCATCTACCGTCATTTAAGCAAAGTCAGTACGACCTCGCAAACTGAGGAGAGCGCAAGACGGATGAAAACACTATCCCATCCCCCCACTAGCGCTGGTCACCGTCCCTCATCAGTAGTACTGAGTGATGGCGCACAGGCTCAGAGAGCGCAGAGAGGAGAGGAGCAGGAGGGGGAGGGGGAGGAGGAGTGGAAGCTGCGGCAGCCATTTTATAAAGCAGCCTGGAAGCAGGCAGAGATGCTCATTCAGGAGTGTGAATTCAATGAGCAGAATCATGCAATAAAATCATCGCTACAGTGCAATTCAAAGTCAGATGGTTGCATTGTGACTTTGATGTCTATCAGTACTTTACAATCAGCACTTTGCAGGCAGCGAGTTGTTATGGTTGCAGCGCTCACTACCATCCCCCTCCTTTTTTTATTCCCCATCCTTCATCCCTCCCTCTGTCTTTACGATAAGCTTGCCTTATGCAGCACAACAACGTGTCCTTGACATTACTGGGCATTTTATCACTGTGTGTGTGTGTGTGTGTGTGTCAGTTACTCACCCACTAGGTCCGGGTCTCGGTCCCTGTGTGAAGCGCCAGTCATTGTTTGGGGGCTTTTGCTGTGAAGAGAACAGATTTTGAGACATGAATTGTATGTTTCAATGCAACAACAGCGTGACGTTTCTAAGGTGCAACTTTTGGTTCAAAAGATGTTGTTTTGTGGCTGACACATCTGTGTGTGATGGTGCATGTCTGTGATTTTAGAAAAAACCTTTTCAGTTTTTCAGTGAAGCTCAACAAAGGGTTACAGATGGAAAAAAAATATCTGTATGCTCAGACGTACATGTTGTTCCAAAAGCTGTGGAGCATAAATGCTGCAGGGGAACGCACACTCACACAAACAAACACACAAACTGGAGTGCTGCTTATAAAACGGGACTCAAAACCAAAAACAAAGAGCAGATATTACATGATCACATGACTGAGAAATCAGCTATACAATATCTGTAAGTAACAACAGGTAAGAGTAACTACCGGGCTCTCATACAAATCTTTTTAATAGATGCAGAGGGCAGAGAGAGTCCTTGGAAGGTAACGCCGTGTTATTTTGATACCAAAACGTCACAGAGATAAGGCGATGGTGGCTCAGCAGTGATAAAAGCCTCTCTCTTCTCTATGTGTCCCTGCTACTCTCTATTAATGTCTTCAAGCCCATTGCACTCTTGTCCATCTCTACCTCGCTGGCCATGCCACCATGTCTTTTCCATCTCTCTAGCTCTTTCCCTCTCTCTCAGGCTCTCTTGTTGTGCAGTGATGCGGTGAATAGACCCTTGGCTTGGCTCCAGATTCTGCCGCCTAATCGACACAAGAGCTCCCCGGAGAGGGAGGCCAGCAGGATGATGTGCTGCATTATTAAAAGAGCTGTTCTACCCGAGGGAGTGATGGAGAGAAGCAAGAGAGCAGGAGAGAAAACAGGAAGAGAGAACACCTATGCAAAAGGAACAGTCAAGACTGGAGCCTCTATGTAAACAAGGAACAAATGCACCAATGAATGGTGACTTATTGAATGTACAAAAAGAACAGACAAGGGGACACACGTTAAAACAAATGAAATGGGGAAAAGTATCCATGCAGACAAAACAAGTGACTGCCAACCACGAAAAGAGAATTACAGAGAACTCAACAGCAAGTTAAATAGGGGATTGAAAGAAGGGACTGTGGTATATTGTCTGGTCTACTAAGGACCTACGAAGGACACTACAAAGGGTGAGAGGGAGTGTGAATGATAATGTGAGAAGTGAAGGAGTTGTATAGCAATCAGTGTGGCTATAATCCATGTAGTGTTGGGTGAAAATGTGGATTCAATTTCAGTGTCGTCTACAAAAAGGTCGGCTTCATCAGTCAATACAATCAGTCGAGTCTTCAACGCAAAAGGAAAATAAAGTCAGACAGGTAAAAGCCTGCTTAGTTATATCCTCATAACAAACTGCAATGCCACAACTCACAAGTTGTCATTATTACAACAAAAAAACATAGTGGATGAGGATGAGAGGAGGAGGGCATATTTGAACTCGTCTTCCATTCAGAGCAGAGCCTGGTCGATGTTTCGAGTCTAAAAATGGACTCAAGGATGTGTATATGTGCGTGGGCATGTAAGTCTGTCTGAGCTTCGGTAGAGAGAGAAAAAGATCAGCACAGAGTGGAGGCAAACATCCACAGAGAGGCCCAGCATTCCAGCTGCGTGACTCGTTCTCGCCACACAAACATCCACAGACACACACTTGTCATATCCAAGGTCTAATCCCACTGCTATTTTAAAGTAAACAGTACTGTAATCCTGCTTGCTTCATTATGGACAACTTCCCTGTACTTACACATCACAAGCAGAGGGGTAATATCCATAAGAATGCAAATGTCTTCTGCTCAAGAAGAAAGTCAAACTTCATCCTTTCACTTACCGAACCACAAACTGTAAAGAGTTGCTTAGGTTAAGATGGTTGCGACAGCAACAGTTGCCGGGGAAAACAAATCTCAAGCCAGGTTTAATGACATGCAGGGATCAAAATCGAATTGACTTAAGCTCCAATTATCTGAACATCTTTAGATGTAATTGTTTTTGTTACATAGTCTCTGAAGAGAGTTGATCACATGAGACAGATGAGATGAAGATATTCAAAATGCTTTACAAGGTGGGAGATAGAGTGAGAAGGTCAAATAGACTAGTCAGGGAGACTAGGTCAATGGAGGGAGATGAAGGGATTACAGTTCTGTTGACCTGAATTCTCATCTAATAGAGAGACTTTCATAACAGCCTGGAAGCTTTATACACTGTCAGTCTGCCTCCCTTACATCTTTAAATGGAACCAAAAAGCTTTTAGGGATCCCCAGGTGAATAACAACCAGTTCCTTAGCTATACCACAACTATCATCTTAAGAGATGAGATGGATATTCAATATGTGAAATTATGTGAGCACTGGACTCATCGTGGGTTATAAACTGAACTGATCAACACATCTGGACTTTGTCCAGCATGTGAATGTGAGCTAAAACATCTGGTTTACTGCTTTAACACGTCTATCATGATACAAAAAGTTCTATCCAGGTGTACAAAAACAAAATAATCTTTCTCTCCTTCTGACAAGAGTGGAAAAATACAGTACATGCAAATGCTTCCTTCACACATACAGGACCATCTGGTACTCTTTGCAGACGATTCAGTACGCACGCACACAAATTGTATCGGTGTTAAAAGAACTGTGGCAGGACTGCACTTGGTGCTCCGTCTGAAAAGAGTTGTGTCTGTTCTGTTGCTCTGATAACCTTCAGTGTACTCACACATACACACCATATAATAACCTTCAGCACATATAGGAAATGATTACGCCAGTAGAAATCTAAAGATGTATAGAAAAATAGGATGTGTAACTATTAAAATGCTGGATCCATTACATTGTTAATTCATTACAAGGAGAAAGCTGAGAACTGTGACAAGAGAAAAGCAAAAAGTGTGCTTGATTTAAATATCCCTATCCCTTAAAAAACATCATGACTCAACTTACAAACCCTTGAGGACAGTTTTTCTGAACCGCATGAGCCAGTTTGTCCCATGTCATCACCCATAAAAAAAGTATATTTACAAAACACTAACTCAGTGCACGTGCCAACCCTTATAAACTCCCACCCACTCAAAGACTGAAAAACTAACACGTGGTTATGAGAATATTCAGATCCTGCTTTAAATCTTTGATTTTACCAGTATAGAGAGGGGAATAATTGCAAAGACGGAAGTGAAGAGGCAACTTAGTTGGTGAGTCAAATTCATGACATCCAGATTTACATGCCACTGAGCCAGAAAACTCAATTAATCATGGGAATATTTCTCATGGTTAAATAGAGTGTGCCAAAACAGCACACTGCTAAATGATTAGAGGATACAAAGAAGGGCAGTGGGAAGTGACTGACAATTGGGCACTATGTCCCCAGGGTCCTGCTAAAATTACACAGTACTGGAGGCTCCTTGTGCCTGATGCTTTGAACACACAACCTCACACGCAAGCACATAAACACCCACAGTGATGGCTGCAGCTCTAAAGCCATTATAGCCTACGTCGTCTGTCGTTATATGGCACACGTGCGTCCATCCTTCCTTTCTCTTTGTCTATCCCTTTTCCTCTGTTGTTTCTCATTGCACACGTGTCACTAGAACAGGGAGACAGATGGTACCCTGCTGACCTCATGAACAACCTAATTCAGTGTAGAGAGAGTGTCCATGTAATAGAGACTCATGAGAAACAGAAGAATCATTTTGATATTACGCAGACACAAGGGTAAACATCCTGTTGTTGTGTGGAGAGGAATGGTTATCACCAAAACACCACAGTCACAATAATGACCTTTAATCTACACTCACTGTCAGCCATCTTCTATCCCTGACAGTGCTTCCTTTGCATCAAAACACTAAATGGGCTGTCTGTGTCTTATGCATGTGATTATTATCTAGTTAGCTTTGCTTCACACCCCACTCACATGGAAAAAAGGGCATTTCTGACCAAGGATCTCATAATGGAAAACAGAAATGTCTGTACATAGCAAAAAAAGCCTCACTCATGTGAATGCTGAGTCCTGGAACCAATCACCAAAAGTTCAGAGGACAACAGGATGTCAGGGGTCAGGCCACTGACCCCATGAATTCCTGTTTTTCAGCTACTGCTTTATTCTTTAACTCCCTCCACCCCACCCCTCGTACCATTTTCTTTCCTTGGCCCTTTTCCTCTCCCTCTGTCATCCTGTTTCCCTCTGTCTCCCAGCCATTCCACTGAGCCAACACTGCAGGATATTTTCATCTGTCTGTCTCCTCCTCTCCATCTGTTAGGAGCACTTATTTTCCCCCTTCCTTTGACATTGCTTCTCCAACTACCTTCTTTCTGCCCGCCTTTCCCTTTATCTGTATCTTTCTATCCATAAAGAACAGTTCCTCTCTGTCATTTAGTTACTAGAAGTCAGAGATAGTAACCACATTTCTCAGCCTCAGGTCAGATTAAATATTAAGATGTTCTTCACTCTGCCCAAACCTGTCTAGTAGGACAACGAAGGTCTAAGAGCTGTATCACCATGTGGGGGGGGGGGTAGGGATTCTCCTGCTAAAACAAGTGAGGTTTCAGATAAAATACTGCACAGCCATGTGACAGAGGAAATCTAGTTTAGCACTCTACTGGAACAAGTTAAAGCAACAAAACTATGATTTTAACCTAATCGCTGTATAGATATTAAGGCTGGGACGACACAACTATCTCCTGATTCGATACTATCACGGTACTAGGGTGCCAATTTGATTTGTATTGCGATTTTTAAGTGTTGCGATGCTACAAGTATTGCGATTGGATATTACGATTTATTGCGATTTTTGTTAACGTTTTTAACACTAGACTATGGGAAAAGTTGAATCATATACTTCTAGGGACTTTTACTTTGGAAAATATTTAAATAAATAGGCATTTATAATTTTTTCCAGCAACCCAAAAATCAAAGAATTCAGACATTTCCCTCACAAATTAGTGGTATTTTCTTTTTAATTTATAAGGGACATGTAATGTTATAATTCTGGAATAATTTTGTATATACAGTACCCTTTGTTAACACCTTATTTTGAAAACTGAACGATAACGTTTCCTGTCAATGACAGAGTTAGCATGCAGCTTTAGCCATGATGTCTAACTTTGCTTTTCCTGGCAATGTGTGAAACCCAAAGTGTTTCCATACTTTACTGTATTTGTAGTGTTTACCACTTTGGATTTAAAATGTGAGGATGCAGGTCGTATCCACGCAGACCCTCTACTGTTTTCAACCTTTTCGTTTCGGCTTACTGCGGCCGGCTGCTGTTTGTTTTGGTTGACAGATACGGAACGGATATGACAACGACAAAAGTGGTAACTTCCTTTTACCTCCGCATAGACTCAAATTAAGCAAATATATCGATTATGGCATTAAAAAATGGATTTCAAAATCAATAAAAAAAAATGTGAAATACTTATGGCATTTCTCAAACCCGTCTATAGATACTGAAACACCTGTATTGGTCTGATCCCATAATGGCATATCCCACCAATGCCATGCTTGCTCGAATCCCTCACCTCACTGGCTGAGTTCATAAGGTGCTTCCTGCTGAGTGTCATGTTGAGTGTGTTGTTGTGACTCAGCATGGGTGTCTTCATAAATACAAAGTCACTCCGGCTGGATAGGGTGGAGTAGCAGGGCCTGTAGGTGCGTGTGTGCGGGTCCTGGTTGCCACCCACGACCTCCATATAGCGTATGGGTCCATCAGTATTGAGCTGCAGGTGCAGGTCCTTGCTAGGCCTCTGATGATAGCGGCTGGACCTGTGGCGACCGTAGCAACAGCAGTCAGGGTCTTCAAACCCTGTGTCACGGTGCCTTAGGCAGCGTACCATGAGGATGACAAAGGTGATGAAGGACACAGCCGATACACAGGCCAGAGAGATGATGAGGTAAAAAGTGATGTCCGACATCCCAGTGCGGTGGTAGAAGGGTGGGTGGCGAGGGCTTGCTGGAGCATCGATGGCCGTGCCCTTCTCATCCACAGTTACTGTAATGTTCACAGAAATGGACCTCGGCGGGTCACCGTTGTCCTGTATGATGACCACGATGTCATAAGTCGAGCCCTCTTCCTCCTCTGCCCACTTGCGGGCTGTGCGGAGCTCACCTGTGTGTGCTCCAATACGGAACATGCCAGCATTTGGTCCAGGGGCGATGGAGTAAAACAACCATGCATTGTGCCCGCTGTCATCATCCACCCCTACAAGTTTATTTATGAGGTGCCCTGGGCCAGCAGATGGGGGCACAGTCAACTGTAATCCTTTGTCTTTTGAGTAGGAGGGGTGTACAATCACTGGCACATTGTCATTTGCATCCACTACAAACACATGCACCGTGACGTTGGCTGTCCTTTGGGGCACCCCAGCATCTCGGGCCTGCACCTCGATACAGAAAGCTTTAAGCCGCTCATGATCCAGAGAGCGCATGCTGTAGATGAGGCCACTCTCTGGGTTAATGTAGACATAAGAGGAGATGGGAGAGCCCTGGACCATGCTGGGAAGAATGGAGTAGGAGACACGAGCATTGTCACCGAGGTCTGGGTCAGTGGCCGAAACAGCAGCGATGGGGGCACTGGGAGCATTGTTCTCTGGGATGTCCACTGAGTATGAAGGCTGAGAGAAGGTGGGGGCATTGTCATTCACATCAGAGAGCTTCACCACAAAGGTGGTTTGTGATGAAAGGGGAGGGGACCCAGCATCAGTGGCCTTGATGACCACTGTGTACTCTGGGACAGTCTCACGGTCCAGGTTGCCAGCAGTGGTGAGGCTGTAATGCATTCCAAAAGCTGAATTAAGTTTAAATGGCAAACCTGGTTGGACAGTTAATGTCACCTTCCCATTCACAGCAGAGTCCAGGTCCCGTGCACTTATGAGCGCTATCACAGTCTCTGGTGCAGAGTCCTCTCTGATGGTACTGGTCAGTGACGTCAGTGTCACCTCTGGTGCGTTGTCATTCACATCAATGATGTCCACCATGACGTTACAGGAGCCCTCCATAGCGGGAGAGCCTCCATCTCTGGCCTGCACTGTGATGTGGTACGCAGTAGCTTTCTCGTAATCCACATCACCCTTCACACGGATCTCCCCGCTTTTAGAATCCACACTGAAAAGGTTGACAACCCGTTCAGGTGTGTATTTACTAAACAGGAAAGATATCTCTCCGTTGTTACCCGAATCCGCGTCAGTCGCGTTCAATTTCGTAACTAAAGTGCCCCGTGCAACATTTTCTAATAGCCTAACTTTCTTTACCGGCTCGTCAAAGACGGGCGCATTGTCATTTACATCCAGGATTTTAATGAGCATAAGTGTTGATCCGGATCTCTCCGGTTGACCTCCATCTATAGCAGTGAGCAACAGGCGAAACGAGGCCTGCGTCTCTCTGTCCAAAGCTTTATCCACCACTAGCTCTGGAAACTTACTGCCGTCACTTTTAGATTCCACTTTCAAAATAAAGAAGTCATTCGCTGCGAGGTGGTAAGTGCGTAACGAGTTCGTGCCCACGTCTGGGTCGTGCGCGCTCTCCAAACGGAACCGCGTGCCTGGAGCGGCTGCCTCGGAGATCTCCAGAGAAATGTTGCTGGTAGAAAACTGCGGTGCGTTGTCATTTACATCCAGAATATCCACCAAGACGCGATGAATGTCTAAAGGATCCTCCAGGAGTATTTGAAGGTGTAGAGAACAGTCTGAACTCAATTCGCACATTTGCTCCCTGTCAATTTGTTGCTTGATAACCAAATCGCCGGTCGCCTGTTTTACCTCAAAGTACTGCGTTGTGGAGTCCGAGACCACCCGCAATCTCCTCTGAACAATCCCCTGAGCAGAAAGACCCAAATCTTTAGCGATATTCCCAACGACAGAGCCCGGGCTTAGTTCCTCCGATACGGAATAGCTGAGCTGAGCGGACGCACAGGAGAGCCAAGCTAGATAAAAGCAAAGCCTCCACAGCCTCCCTCCTATGGAGCGCTTCCTCTGTCTGCTGGAGTCCATTGTGCTCTGCGCTCCGAGGATCGGAGGAGAATGGGGAAAGTTTTTTAACTTCTTCTTTCACCGTAACGTATCCATAGTGTTGTTAAAACGAGGCGGCCAGGTTTGACGGTAAACATTTCCGTTTTAAAAATAGAGCGATGGGAAGTTTTGATGTGATCATGTCGGCCTTGTTTTACGAAAAAAACGAGGAGGAAAATCAAAGTATTTTCTGCCTTCACTGAAACTCTCCGCTCTGTCTCCTCCGCCTCACTCCCCACATGGGCGGAGAGAGGCCACAGAGGACTTCCCACCTCATTGGGAGGCAGGGCTGGACCAGCTCAGTCACACAACTCACAGCTCACACACAGGGAAAACTTTCCAGTGACTCCACTTCCACCGACAAGCAAGTATCAACTTAATTCCCAGTGTAAACGTTTTAGAGGACACTGAAAGCGGAATAGAGGGAGGAATACATAAGGACAATGGAAAATGTAATATTTTATAATCCAAAAAAAAAAAGATATGAAGAATAGATGTTATCTTATAGTTATACAGTTGAAAACTTTAGTCACGTGCTCTCATTGAGACCTCCTCATCATCAAAACACAGCAGCGCATCAAGCAGCTGTTATTTATAGCAATGCTATTTGTATCCGCAGGGGGGCAGGGTTTCCAAACTGGGTTTACTCCTACCCGAAGTCTATCAAAGGAAAGTTTCAATGGGGAACATATTTTAAAAAATATGGAAGCCATAAAATGCCACGAGGACGCCTATTTGAAGATACGTGCTACGCAGCCTAAATTAAAGGGCAGAGTTTTGTTTGAGAATAGACAGCAATAATAAAGTATAATTGTTGCAAACAATACAAACGAATGTAGTTTATTAAAATTGACCACTGAAAAAAAAAGTTAAAGCTAAGGTACGGCATCTATCTCTGCTATCCAATCACACAGACCTAACTCTGCTCATAAAGCTACTGCACACCCTCAAGGTCGCAATGCATTTTGACAATGTAACAGGTTTGGGAAAGTCTGATTTGAGTGAGAAATGTCTTAAATAAAAACTCATATGATAAAAGAATTAAGGATTTTAATTCCAAAACCCTAAATCAACTGTACACTATTTTCTTTTTCTAATAATTGCTGCCAAAAAAAATCATGCTTATAATATCAGTGAATTAAAAACATTAACACATTAACCTGAAAAAATATATATATTTTACAAAAGTAAATTCACATGTTGTTAAAAACTATATTTTATAAGGTGGAAGCAACGTCTGATCACAAATGGAAATATATGCACATTGCCTTCTAAAAATAAGAAATTGTGATAAGAAACAGTTACATGGTCCTACTTTCATTAAAGACCTATAAATTATCAAAATAAATGTATTATTAAGTTAATTGGTTATCTTTTTTAAGGGAACGATACTGTAATCGCGTTTCCATCCACGTACTTTTATGAGCATTTTGAAGTATAGCATAAGAAAAGCTGGAACAACAATGACAACGGAAAAAATTCAATAAAACTGCGAAAACAAGTTTTGACGCTAGCTTGAGACGGTTTTTACCTTTGTCGAAAAATAGTTGATGTGCTACATGGATTATGGAAACACCTTTGGCAAATACATTCTGACATAGCAAACATTTAACTCACATGACTGATCAGCTGTTTCTGCTCTCGGAGTCTTCCTTCCTCATGTTCTCATAACGTGTGAATGCTTGTCTTGGTGTCCAATAATATCGGACATGAAAGAACAACTAAAACGTGCCCAAATTCAAACAAATTACTGAAGACCTCTCTCCATTTTTCTCTTGCAGAAATCGGCGTGGCTTGTTTTGTTTCCGGTTCGCAACCTCTACTGGATTACAGCCATGCGTAACCTATGCGCCAATTTCTGACCAAACTACGCTGTAGCCGAGTTGATTCGCTCCAAACCAGTTGATGGAAAGGCTCCTAATTCGCACCAAATACTTTTTTTTTTGCAATATTTCAAAAGTTCACTTAAAATTCTCTTGAGAATTGAATGGAAACACGGCTCAATGCTGAAAAACAAGCAACTTTCACAATATCTAGTATAAAACTGGTTCTTAAAACACCCTAAACAGATCACATGTCATCCGCATTGTAATAAAGCCAGTTTGTGCACAGGCAGTGTTGTTTGTATGGAGAAAGGTATTTCAAGATTAAAACAACCTTTTTTATTCAAAGTGAAATTTAAAATTCAACTTAGTTTTGATTAGTTTCACATATATATTCCAAGCTATACACGACATATATAAGCCAATAATGACTGAAAATGTATATAAGCTGGTCTACTGTTTTCAGCTCACCTGCTGGCTCTCAAAGGTCCAGGTGCTGTCGGGTAAAGACGCATCCAGAACACTGATGACCTCCTTAAAGTCAGTGGTGCTGCTCGGTTTAATCAAAGTGAAATCACTGTACTCTGACATCGGAGACATGCAGGACCTGAAGGACTGACTCTGAGACATCATGTCTCCTCCCAGGACCTCCACGTACTTTATAGGTCCGTCAGTGTTGAGCTGGATCTGCAGGTTTCTGTTGGGGTTCTTGTAACCATCACAGTCGGTCCGTCTCATGCAGCAACTACCGCTGCTTCTGCTGGTCCTCATGCATTTAACCGCTAAGATGAGAAAAGTCACCAGAGACAGCACGGACACCGAGGCCAGAGAGAGAATCAAATAAAGGGTGATTCTGCCAGTTTTCCTGCTGGGCTCGGCCACTTTGTGTCGGAGGTCTAAGATGGGCTCATGGAGGCCGTCCTCCAGCAGGATGGACACCGTGACGGTGGCGGACTGGACCGGTTCCCCGTCGTCCTTGATCTCTATAAGCAGCCTCTGAGAGGAGTCATCCTGCTCGGACACAGCGCGTTTAGTCCTCACCTCCCCTGTGTACAGGTTGACAGTGAACAGAGAGGCGTCTGAAGCCTCCGCCAGTTTGTAGGAGATCCAGGCGTTATGGCCCGAGTCAGCGTCCACGGCCGTCACCTTGGTGACCAGGTGACCCGCTTTAGCGGAGCGGGGCATCCTCTGATGAGAGAGGGAGCCCAGGGCAGCGGAGGAGGGGTAAATAACAGCGGGGGCGTTGTCGTTCTGGTCCAGGATAAAAACATGGACAGTGGCGTTGCTGCTGAGAGACGGAGAGCCCTGATCCTTTGCCTGAACCTGAATCTGAAACACCTTCAGCTTCTCATAGTCAAACGAGTGCATGCTGTAGATGCTGCCGTTATCTGAGTTAATGTAAACATAAGAGGAGACAGACACGTCCTGCACTTTAGAATCCAAGATGGAGTAGGAGATCTTCGCGTTGTCACCAAAATCCAGATCAGATGCTGATACTGAGTACAGTATAGAGCCTGGTACCCCATTCTCTTTTAAATACACATTATAGGAGGGCTGAGTGAATATAGGAGGGTTATCATTCACATCAGTGATGCTGACAGGTATCATTTTCTTACTGGACAGAGGAGGAGAGCCTGAATCAGTGGCTGTTATCTCTATGTTATATTCTGAGACATTTTCTCTGTCTAAAGCACCACTGGTAACCAGTGCGTAATTATTAGAAAAAGATGGTTTCAGATTAAAAGGAGAGCCTTTGGTGAGTTGTAACGTCACTTTACCGTTATCACCGGAGTCAAGGTCTCGTGCACTGATCAAAGCAACCACGGTACCACTTGGTGCGTCCTCGCGTACTGGCTTTGGCTGAGAAGTGAGAACTATATCTGGAGCATTATCATTGAAATCAGTTATATCAACCTGCACGCGACAGTGGCCCTCCATTTCAGGGCTGCCTTTATCTTTTGCAGTTACATCAATGTCATATGACTTGGTAGTTTCAAAATCTAGCTCTCCTTTCAGAGTGAGTTCACCTGTTAAGGGGTTAATATCGAAAATTGACGACACAGAATCTGGTGTCCGGGAGCCAAATGAGAATTCAACTTCACCATTTAAACCTTCATCTGCATCTGTTGCTTTGGGCTTTATAACAACAGCTCCCTTTACACTTTTTTCACTCAGGGTTACTCTGTAAACGTTTTGTTCAAACACTGGAAAATTATCATTTATGTCTAGCACGCTTATGGTTATTAGTGAGGTTCCAGATCTTACTGGATTCCCACCGTCTAATGCTGTCAGTAATATTTTGTGAACAGCCTTTTTCTCTCGATCTAGAGGCTTTTCTAAGACAAGTTCTGGGACAGTCTTACCACCCTGTATTTCTTTTATTTTAAGGGAACAACACTCATTTTTACTAAGAGTATATGATTTCAGTGAATTGCTTCCAACGTCAGGGTCCATTGCACTCTCCAAAGGAAAACGCGTGCCAACTACTGCTAATTCTGCTAATTTTAAAGATAATTCATTTGAAAGGAAACTTGGAGAATTGTCATTTATATCTCGTATTTCAACCTCAATTCGGTGTAACTGTAGCGGGTCCTCTATAACCACTTGCAGAGGTAACACACAGCTGGCGCTTTGTCCACATAAAGCCTCTCTGTCTATTCTGTCATTCACCACCAGCTCGCCCTTCCCTGCATCCACACTGAAATACTGCTCACCAGCCTCAGAGGCGACGCGCAGCTTTCGATCAAAAATCTCTGATAGTCCCAAACCCAGATCTTTGGCTAGATTTCCTACCACAGAGCCCTGTTTCAGCTCCTCCGGGATGCTGTAACGAGTCTGTCCGCTTATTGTACTCCACAAGAGAAAGAAATGATGCCACCAAAGCGCCTGCCATCTCCAGTCTCGGTATCCTATTGTCTTTGTCATCCTCGATTCAGTAAAATACATCATTTCCAATCCACAAGAACAGCGAACATGATGTCAAAATCCATATTCCCATAACGTGACATATTCCGTTAAACAGACGCCTGTTCATGGTGAAAAAAATAAAATTAAGACATAACCTTATACTCTGAGTATATGAACCATTTCCCTACTCTCCTCCCACTCTGAGCATTGTGGTTTTGGTGCTGAAGCTGCATGGGGGAGGGAGTAGATCTCTTTGTACAGTTCTGAATGCTATTGGTGCACAACATCCATCCCTCACATCCAATGAGAGGGACGCTGAGCAGCATCATTAAAGATACACTAACCCCTTTGCACTGCTATGAAATAGGAAGTGAAACACAACCACGAGATGCCATTCAAATATCAATGACTTATATAAATGTAAAATAAATAGGCCACATGCATTAAAATCAATGCTTGTATATAAAAACTATATTTACTGTTAACATTCGTTTTGATGAGGCCTAATTTACTTTATTTGGCTTTGATTTCTAAATGCTATCATCAGAGTTGATGTAAGTCAATAAGTTCAGGACATGTACTGAGTGAAAATATTTATCAAGTGTGTTAGTTAAACGTTCATGTATTTTCATAGCTACCCCTCGAGTATAAGCCATCAACAACAGTCTATTGTCATGCTCTCCCTACGCCTCATGGGCCAGTGTCGCTGTCCACCTCTGTGGTGCTGAGACGCTCTGCTCGAAAAGCTATTCAACACACTCCTCAGATCAAATAACAACAGAGCCAAAAATGTTGTCAAAGTTAACTAGACAAATCACAAGTTTTAATTTGGATATAAATTTGTTATTTATATTTCAAATACATCGACTAACAAGGGACAAATATCCAAAATGTTTAGAACCTATTGCAGCACCTTGTTATTAGGATTTTTCACTGTGAAAGCAAAAGTTTTGCTTCTTTGCAGTTACAATAGTTTCACAAAACTGTATATGCTATTGTTGGTTCACTGCTCACCTGCTGGCTCTCAAAAGTCCAGGTGCTGTCGGGTAAAGACGCATCCAGAACACTGATGACCTCCTTAAAGTCAGTGGTGCTGCTGGGTTTAATCAAAGTGAAATCACTGTACTCTGACATCGGAGACATACAGGACCTGAAGGACTGACTCTGAGACATCATGTCTCCTCCCAGGACCTCCACGTACTTTATAGGTCCGTCAGTGTTGAGCTGGATCTGCAGGTTTCTGTTGGGGTTCTTGTAACCATCACAGTCGGTCCGTCTCATGCAGCAACTACCGCTGCTTCTGCTGGTCCTCATGCATTTAACCGCTAAGATGAGAAAAGTCACCAGAGACAGCACGGACACCGAGGCCAGAGAGAGAATCAAATAAAGGGTGATTCTGCCAGTTTTCCTGCTGGGCTCGGCCACTTTGTGTCGGAGGTCTAAGATGGGCTCATGGAGGCCGTCCTCCAGCAGGATGGACACCGTGACGGTGGCGGACTGGACCGGTTCCCCGTCGTCCTTGATCTCTATAAGCAGCCTCTGAGAGGAGTCGTCCTGCTCGGACACAGCGCGTTTAGTCCTCACCTCCCCTGTGTACAGGTTGACAGTGAACAGAGAGGCGTCTGATGCCTCCGCCAGTTTGTAGGAGATCCAGGCGTTATGGCCCGAGTCAGCGTCCACGGCCGTCACCTTGGTGACCAGGTGACCCGCTTTAGCGGAGCGGGGCATCCTCTGATGAGAGAGGGAGCCCAGGGCAGCGGAGGAGGGGTAAATAACAGCGGGGGCGTTGTCGTTCTGGTCCAGGATAAAAACATGGACAGTGGCGTTGCTGCTGAGAGACGGAGAGCCCTGATCCTTTGCCTGAACCTGAATCTGAAACACCTTCAGCTTCTCATAGTCAAACGAGTGCATGCTGTAGATGCTGCCGTTATCTGAGTTAATGTAAACATAAGAGGAGACAGACACGTCCTGCACTTTAGAGTCCAAGATGGAGTAGGAGATTTTGGCATTTTCACCAAAATCCAGATCAGATGCTGATACTGAGTACAGTATAGAGCCTGGTACCCCATTCTCCTTTAAATATACAACATAGGAGGGCTTAGTGAATATAGGGGGGTTATCATTCACATCAGTAATATTGACATTTATTGTCTTTTTAGTCGACAGAGGAGGAGAGCCTAAATCAGTTGCTGTTATCTCAATGTTATACTCTGAGAAACTCTCTCGGTTTAAAGGACCACTGGTAACCAGTGCGTAATTATCAGAAAAGGAGGGTTTCAGATTAAAAGGAGAACCTTTGGTGAGCTTTAATGTCACTTTACCGTTATCACCGGAGTCCAGGTCTCGGGCACTGATTAAAGCCACTACAGTACCACTTGGGGCGTCCTCAGGCACAGAGTTTGGTTGGGAGGTCAGAAATATATTTGGAGCATTATCGTTAACATCTAACACTTCAATATGAACAGTGCAATGCCCCTCCATTCTCGGGTTTCCTTTGTCTCTTGCACTTATGTCTATTTCATAATTTGCATTTGTTTCGAAATCTAATTCACCTATAAGACCTATTTCTCCGGTTAATGAATCAATATCAAACACAGATAGGACGATATCTGGTGTGTGCGTTGCAAATGAGTACTCTACTTCTCCATTAGGACCTTCATCAGTATCTTTAGCTGTAAGTTTTAGGATAGATGCACCTTTTATGCTATTTTCGCTGATAGAGACTTTGTAAACATTTTTCTCAAATACTGGAAAATTGTCGTTAATATCAAGCACGTTTATTGTTATCAGAGAGGTCCCAGATTTTACTGGGGTTCCCCCGTCTATAGCTGTTAGTTGAAGCTGATGAATTGGCTTTTTTTCTCTGTCCAGAGATTTAGACAAGACTAGCTCTGGTACTTTCCTTCCACCGGACACATCTTTAACCTTTAAACTAAAAAAGTCGTCTTTACTCAAAGTATACGACCTCACTGAATTCACTCCAACATCCAGATCTTGCGCGGTCTCCAAAAGAAAACGTGCCCCTGCTGCTGTCGACTCTGCTATTTGTAATGTTATTTCTTGCGAAGGAAATCTTGGAGAATTGTCATTAATATCTTGTATTTCCACTTCAACTCGGTGCAATTGTAACGGTTTGTCAATGACGACTTGCAGAGGCAGCACACAGCTGGCGCTTTGTCCACATAAAGCCTCTCTGTCTATTCTGTCATTCACCACCAGCTCGCCCTTCCCTGCATCCACACTGAAATACTGCTCACCAGCCTCAGAGGCGACGCGCAGCTTACGATCAAAAATCTCCGATAGTCCCAAACCCAGATCTTTGGCTAGATTTCCTACCACAGAGCCCTGTTTCAGTTCCTCCGGGATGCTGTAGCGAGTCTGTCCGCTTATTGTACTCCACAAGAGAAAGAAATGATGCCACCAAAGCGCCTGCCATCTCCAGTCTCGGTATCCTATTGTCTTTGTCATCCCCAGTCCGTTAGAATTATTTCCCATTGAGGTAATCGGAAAACAGATAGTTACCATCCATTGCAAGGAAGCATTAATCCAAAACAAAGATCCCAAATCGGTTCATACCGAAAACTAAATAAAGATTTTTCTTTTTTTAATTCCGATAAGAGCATCACTCCCTCTCGTGCAGCTTCGTGCAATGCAAGTGTGTACGGTGCTGAAGCTGCATGGGGGAGGGAGTAGATCTCTTTGTACAGTTTTGATTCCTATTGGAGCACAGCATCCATCTCTACCGTCCAATAAGGAGGGGGCTGAGCAGTGCTTTTAAAGACACAACCGCCCTTGAAAGAATCTGCCTGGATGCATTCAGAGTGTGTGAAAGAAATAATACGATGCCAGCTGTTACATATCGCCCATAATGTAAATTTAAATAAAATTAAATCTGATTATGAAAATACAAATACTGTCTATGTTCTGGTTATTTCAACTTTTGATGAAACAAACTATTTTGTGACTTGAATCCGAATTAAAATGAGTGTATTGTGCAACGTGATTACTGAAAACAGTTCAGCACTGTTATAAGCAAGCCTATTCAGTGTGTCGCTGTCCAACTGTGTGGTGCTGAAACAAAGTGCCATTCATACAACTATAAAGGGAGCAATCCAGCATCCTAAAATGCAGTACCATGCAAACAGAGCTAACTACAGAATCTGAACTCTGACACACGTAGGCATTTGAATAAAAAAAAAGGAGAGGGTGAAAAATTAAAATCAACTTTTACAAATAGAGAGCAAGCGAGCAATAGAGGTCCAGCATGTTGTGGTTATGATTTATTGACAAAGATGACTGGGTTGGGATGAGGACGTAGTGATGAGCAAAGATGCTTAAAATAAATTATAATAAGACAGGTTAGGCTGTTATATCATAAGTGGATACTACGTGTATAACTACGTTGGAAACAAATAACACCATAATATCAGAGGCCAGTAAAATACTAAATATTTACAAAAAAACGTATACAACGATGTCAAATTACACAGTAGGTCTACTATGATTTCTGCTCACCTGCTGGCTCTCAAAGGTCCAGGTGCTGTCGGGTAAAGACGCATCCAGAACACTGATGACCTCCTTAAAGTCAGTGGTGCTGCTGGGTTTAATCAAAGTGAAATCACTGTACTCTGACATCGGAGACATGCAGGACCTGAAGGACTGACTCTGAGACATCATGTCTCCTCCCAGGACCTCCACGTACTTTATAGGTCCGTCAGTGTTGAGTTGGATCTGCAGGTTTCTGTTGGGGTTCTTGTAACCATCACAGTCGGTCCGTCTCATGCAGCAACTACCGCTGCTTCTGCTGGTCCTCATGCATTTAACCGCTAAGATGAGAAAAGTCACCAGAGACAGCACGGACACCGAGGCCAGAGAGAGAATCAAATAAAGGGTGATTCTGCCAGTTTTCCTGCTGGGCTCGGCCACTTTGTGTCGGAGGTCTAAGATGGGCTCATGGAGGCCGTCCTCCAGCAGGATGGACACCGTGACGGTGGCGGACTGGACCGGTTCCCCGTCGTCCTTGATCTCTATAAGCAGCCTCTGAGAGGAGTCGTCCTGCTCGGACACAGCGCGTTTAGTCCTCACCTCCCCTGTGTACAGGTTGACAGTGAACAGAGAGGCGCCTGAGGCCTCCGCCAGTTTGTAGGAGATCCAGGCGTTATGGCCCGAGTCAGCGTCCACGGCCGTCACCTTGGTGACCAGGTGACCCGCTTTAGCGGAGCGGGGCATCCTCTGATGAGAGAGGGAGCCCAGGGCAGCGGAGGAGGGGTAAATAACAGCGGGGGCGTTGTCGTTCTGGTCCAGAATAAAAACATGGACAGTGGCGTTGCTGCTGAGAGACGGAGAGCCCTGATCCTTTGCCTGAACCTGAATCTGAAACACCTTCAGCTTCTCATAGTCAAACGAGTGCATGCTGTAGATGCTGCCGTTATCTGAGTTAATGTAAACATAAGAGGAGACAGACACGTCCTGCACTTTAGAGTCCAGTATAGAGTAAGAGATTTTGGCGTTTTCACCAAAATCCAGATCAGATGCTGATACTGAGTACAGTATAGAGCCTGGTACCCCATTCTCTTTTAAATACACATTATAGGAGGGCTGAGTGAATATAGGGGGGTTATCATTCACATCAGTAATGCTGACAGGTATAATTTTCTTACTGGACAGAGGAGGAGAGCCTGAATCAGTGGCTGTTATCTCTATATTATACTCTGAGAAACTCTCTCGGTCCAAAGCACCATTTGTAACCAGTGCGTAATTATTAGAAAATGATGGTTTTAACGTGAAAGGAGAACCTTTGGGTAGCCTCAATGTCACTTTGCTATTATTACCAGAGTCAGCGTCACGTGCGTTGAGCAAAGCCACCACTGTGCCACTTGGTGAATCTTCGCGCACCGGCTGCGGATCAGAAGTGAGAACTATTTCTGGAGTGTTATCATTAACATCTACAACATCTATCTGTAGACGAGAGTGACTCTCATTTTCAGGAACTCCTTTGTCTTTTGCAGTTATTTCTATTTTGTAAGTCGTGGCTCTTTCATAATCTAAGTCTCCTTTCAAATGTATTTCCCCTGTTAATGAATTTATTTCAAACACTGATAAAACAGAATCCGGTGTCCGCGAGCCAAACGAGAATTCAACTTCTGCGTTTGGTCCTTCGTCAGCATCAGTTGCTGTAATTTTGATAACAAAAGCATCTTTTGCCGTATTTTCCCCTAACGACACTTTATATGTACTTTTATCAAAAACTGGAAAATTATCATTTACGTCTAGCACTGTGACTGTAATCTGTGAGGTACCGGACATGACTGGGTTTCCACCGTCTAATGCTGTCAGTAGTAGCTGGTGAACTGCGTTCTTCTCTCGGTCAAGAGGCTTCTCTAACACTAACTCCGGGACTGTTTTGCCATCTTCAACTTCCTTCATTTTTAATGTAAAACATTCGTTTTTAGTCAACATGTAAGATTTCACTGAATTACTGCCAACGTCAGAATCTTCTGCACTCTCCAAAGGAAAACGAGTTCCCACTACTGCCGATTCAGAGATTTTCAAAGACGATTCTTTTGTATGAAAAGTAGGCGAATTGTCATTTATATCTTTTATTTCTACCTCTATCCGATGTAAACTAAGGGGGTTTTCTAGAACAACCTGCAGAGGTAGCACACAGCTGGCGCTTTGTCCACATAAAGCCTCTCTGTCTATTCTGTCATTCACCACCAGCTCGCCCTTCCCCGCGTCCACACTGAAATACTGCTCACCAGCCTCAGAGGCGACGCGCAGCTTACGGTCAAAAATGTCTGATAGTCCCAAACCCAGATCTTTGGCTAGATTTCCTACCACAGAGCCCTGTTTCAGTTCCTCCGGGATGCTGTAGCGAGTCTGTCCGCTTATTGTACTCCACAAGAGAAAGAAATGATGCCACCAAAGCGCCTGCCATCTCCAGTCTCGGTATCCTATTGTCTTTGTCATCCCCAGTCCGTTAGAATTATTTCCCATTGAGGTAATCGGAAAGCAGATAGTTACCATCCATTGCCATAAAGCATTAATCCAAAACAAAGATCCAAAATCGGCTCATACCGAAAACTAAATAAAGATTTTTCTTTTTTTAATTCCGATAAGAGCATCACTCCCTCTCGTGCAGCTCCGTGCAATGCAAGTGTGTACGGTGCTGAAGCTGCATGGGGGAGGGAGTAGATCTCTTTGTACAGTTCTGATTCCTATTGGAGCACAATATCCATCTCTACCGTCCAATAAGGAGGGGGTGAGCAGTGCTTTTAAAGACACAGACACCGCCCTTGAAAGAATCTGCCTGGATGCATTCAGAGTTTGTGAAAGAAATAATACGATGCCAGCTGTTACATATCGCCCATAATGTCAATTTAAATACAATTAAATCTGATTATGAAAATACAAACATTGTCTATGTTCTGGTTATTTCAACTGTTTTTGTGACCTAAATCAGAATAAATATTAATGTTTTGTGCAACGTGGTTACTGAAAGCAGTTCAGCCCTGTTATAAGCAAGCCTATTCAGTGTGTCGCTGTCCAACTGTGTGGTGCTGAAACAACGTGCCATTCATACAACTACAAAGGGAGCAATCCAGCATCCTAAAATGCAGTACCATGCAAACAGTGCCAACTACAGAATCTGAAATTGGACACTTGTAGGTTTTTTAAGAAAAAAAACAAAAAAATAAACAAACAAAGTAGTTAAAATCATCCTTACAAACAGAAAATACGGGAGCAACAGAGATCCTGCATGTTATGGTTATGATTTATTGACGAAGATGACTGGGTTGAAATGAGGACGTAGTGATAAACATCTTGTTTGCATCATCAAACTGACAATGAGGATTGAATGAAATGATAACATATGTTAGGTTGTAATATTATAAGTGGAAACTACGTGTATAACCAAGGGGAAATGTCACCAAAACGCCAAACACTAAGTTTAGCTTTGGAACGCAACTAAAAAGAAAAAAAGAAAGAACAAATGCTTGTGACTGATTATTTGTGCCCTATGTTTCAACAACCACAAAACACCATGTTATCAGATGCCAATAAAATAATTACATTTTACAAAAAAAATTATACAACGATATGAAATCACACAGTAGGTCTACTATGTTTTCAGCTCACCTGCTGGCTCTCAAAGGTCCAGGTGCTGTCGGGTAAAGACGCATCCAGAACACTGATGACCTCCTTAAAGTCAGTGGTGCTGCTGGGTTTAATCAAAGTGAAATCACTGTACTCTGACATCGGTGACATGCAGGACCTGAAGGACTGACTCTGAGACATCATGTCTCCTCCCAGGACCTCCACGTACTTTATAGGTCCATCAGTGTTGAGCTGGATCTGCAGGTTTCTGTTGGGGTTCTTGTAACCATCACAGTCGGTCCGTCTCATGCAGCAACTACCGCTGCTTCTGCTGGTCCTCATGCATTTAACCGCTAAGATGAGAAAAGTCACCAGAGACAGCACGGACACCGAAGCCAGAGAGAGAATCAAATAAAGGGTGATTCTGCCAGTTTTCTTGCTGGGCTCGGTCACTTTGTGTCGGAGGTCTAAGATGGGCTCATGGAGGCCGTCCTCCAGCAGGATGGACACCGTGACGGTGGCGGACTGGACCGGTTCCCCGTCGTCCTTGATCTCTATAAGCAGCCTCTGAGAGGAGTCGTCCTGCTCGGACACAGCGCGTTTAGTCCTCACCTCCCCTGTGTACAGGTTGACAGTGAACAGAGAGGCGCCTGAGGCCTCCGCCAGTTTGTAGGAGATCCAGGCGTTATGGCCCGAGTCAGCGTCCACGGCCGTCACCTTTGTAACCAGGTGACCCGCTTTAGCGGAGCGGGGCATCCTCTGATGAGAGAGGGAGCCCAGGGCAGCGGAGGAGGGGTAAATAACAGCGGGGGCGTTGTCGTTCTGGTCCAGGATAAAAACATGGACAGTGGCGTTGCTGCTGAGAGACGGAGAGCCCTGATCCTTTGCCTGAACCTGAATCTGAAACACCTTCAGCTTCTCATAGTCAAACGAGTGCATGCTGTAGATGCTGCCGTTATCTGAGTTAATGTAAACATAAGAGGAGACAGACACGTCCTGCACTTTAGAGTCCAAGATGGAGTAGGAGATTTTGGCATTTTCACCAAAATCCAGATCAGATGCTGATACTGAGTACAGTATAGAGCCTGGTACCCCATTCTCTTTTAAATACACATTATAGGAGGGCTGAGTGAATATAGGAGGGTTATCATTCACATCAGTGATGCTGACAGGTATCATTTTCTTACTGGACAGAGGAGGAGAGCCTGAATCAGTGGCTGTTATCTCTATATTATACTCTGAGAAACTCTCTCGGTCTAATAAACCACTGGTAACTAGTGCATAATTATTAGAAAATGATGGTTTCAAACTAAAGGGAGAGCCCTTTTGGAGTTTTAACGCTACTTTGGCGTTATCACCGGAGTCAAGGTCTCGTGCTCTGATTAAAGCCACTACTGTGCCTCTCGGTGAGTCCTCGCGTATTGTGTTTGGTTTTGACGTGAGCACTATTTCTGGGGCATTATCATTAATGTCTATAACTATTACTTGCACACGACAGTGACCCTCCATCTCAGGAACGCCTTTATCCTTTGCAGTAATATCTATTTCATGCATTGCACTGCTCTCATAATCTAATGGCCCTACCAAGGAAATGTCACCTGTACCTGAATCCAACTGAAAAATAGATAAAAGGGACTGGGGTGTGTGCTCAGCAAAAACATATTCAATCTCTCCATTAACACCCTCGTCCGCGTCTGTTGCTTCAACTTTTACAAGTACAGAACCAGCGACATTATTTTCACGTACAGTAACATTATACAACGGCCTTTTGAAAACTGGAACATTATCGTTGTTGTCGAGTACAGTAACTATGATTTTTGTGATTCCAGATTTGACAGGATTACCTCCGTCTAAAGCTGTCAGTAATAACTGATGGACGCTTTGTTTCTCCCTGTCAAGTGATTTCTCTAGTACTAGTTCTGGAACCTTTCGATTACCAGACAACTCTTTAATCCTTAAACTAAAACACTCATCTTTACTTAAAGTATAAGATTTTACCGAATTACTACCAACGTCCAGATCCTGTGCTGTTTCTAGAGGAAAGCGTATGCCCGTGGCAGTAGATTCTGCTATCTTTAAAGATCGCTCCTCAGTTGAAAAAATGGGAGAATTGTCGTTTATGTCCCTTATTTCTACTTCTATCCGGTGTAGCTGTAGCGGATTCTCTGTTACAACCTGTAAAGGCAGCACACAGCTGGCGCTTTGTCCACATAAAGCCTCTCTGTCTATTCTGTCATTCACCACCAGCTCGCCCTTCCCCGCATCCACACTAAAATACTGCTCTCCAGCTTCAGACGACAGACGCAGCTTGCGATCAAAAATGTCTGATAGTCCCAAACCCAGATCTTTGGCTAGATTTCCTACCACAGAGCCCTGTTTCAGCTCCTCCGGGATGCTGTAACGAGTCTGTCCGCTTATTGTACTCCACAAGAGAAAGAAATGATGCCACCAAAGCGCCTGCCATCTCCAGTCTCGGTATCCTATTGTCTTTGTCATCCCCAGTCCGTTAGAATTATTTCCCATTGAGGTAATCGGAAAGCAGATAGTTACCATCCATTGCCATAAAGCATTAATCCGACACAAAGATCCAAAATCGGTTCATACCGAAAACTAAAAAAATATATTCTTTTTTTAATTCCGATAAGAGCATCACTCCCTCTCGTGCAGCTCCGTGCAATGCAAGTGTGTACGGTGCTGAAGCTGCATGGGGGAGGGAGTAGATCTCTTTGTACAGTTCTGATTCCTATTGGAGCACAATATCCATCTCTACCGTCCAATAAGGAGGGAGCTGAGCAGTGCTTTTAAAGACACAGACACCGCTCTTGAAAGAATCTGCCTGGATGCATTCAGAGTGTGTGAAAGAAATAATACGATGCCAGCTGTTACATATCGCCCATAATGTCAATTTAAATACAATTAAATCTGATTATGAAAAAACAAATACTGTTTATGTTCTGGTTATATCAACTTTGGATGAAACAAACTATTTTTGTGACTTGAATCAGAATACAAATGAGTGTATTGTGCAACGTGGTTACTGAAAGCAGTTTAGCCCTGTTCTAAGCAAGCCTATTCAGTGTGTCGCTGTCCACCTGTGTGGTGCTGAAACAAAGTGCCATTCATACAACTATAAAGGGAGCAATCCAGCATCCTAAAATGCAGTACCATACAAACAGAGCTAACTACAAAATCCGAACTCTGACACACGTAGGCATTTGAATAAAAAAAAATGGACAGGGTGTAAAATTAAAAATCAACTTTTACAAATAGAGAGCAAGCGAGCAATAGAGGTCCAGCATGTTGTGGTTATGATTTATTGACAAAGATGACTGGGTTTGAATGAGAATGTAGTGATGGAACATCTCAATATATTGTTTGCTTTATCAAACTGGCAAAGATGCTTAAAATAAATGATAATATAACATGTTAGGCTGTAATATTATAAGTAGAAACTACGTGTATAACCACGGAGGAATATCACCAGAACGCCAAACACTAAGTTTAGCTTAGGAGCGCTAAAAAGAAAAGAAAGAAAGAACAAATGCTCGTAATTGATTACTTGTACTTTATGTTTCAACAAACACAAAACACCATGTTAACAGAGGCCAGTAAAATACTTAAAGTTTACAAAAAAAATTATACAACGATGTAAAATCACACAGTAGGTCTACTGTGATTTCAGCTCACCTGCTGGCTCTCAAAGGTCCAGGTGCTGTCGGGTAAAGACGCATCCAGAACACTGATGACCTCCTTAAAGTCAGTGGTGCTGCTGGGTTTAATCAAAGTGAAATCACTGTACTCTGACATCGGAGACATACAGGACCTGAAGGACTGACTCTGAGACATCATGTCTCCTCCCAGGACCTCCACGTACTTTATAGGTCCATCAGTGTTGAGCTGGATCTGCAGGTTTCTGTTGGGGTTCTTGTAACCATCACAGTCGGTCCGTCTCATGCAGCAACTACCGCTGCTTCTGCTGGTCCTCATGCATTTAACCGCTAAGATGAGAAAAGTCACCAGAGACAGCACGGACACCGAGGCCAGAGAGAGAATCAAATAAAGGGTGATTCTGCCAGTTTTCCTGCTGGGCTCGGTCACTTTGTGTCGGAGGTCTAAGATGGGCTCATGGAGGCCGTCCTCCAGCAGGATGGACACCGTGACGCTGGCGGACTGGACCGGTTCCCCGTCGTCCTTGATCTCTATAAGCAGCCTCTGAGAGGAGTCGTCCTGCTCGGACACAGCGCGTTTAGTCCTCACCTCCCCTGTGTACAGGTTGACAGTGAACAGAGAGGCGTCTGAGGCCTCCGCCAGTTTGTAGGAGATCCAGGCGTTATGGCCCGAGTCAGCGTCCACGGCCGTCACCTTGGTGACCAGGTGACCCGCTTTAGCGGAGCGGGGCATCCTCTGATGAGAGAGGGAGCCCAGGGCAGCGGAGGAGGGGTAAATAACAGCGGGGGCGTTGTCGTTCTGGTCCAGGATAAAAACATGGACAGTGGCGTTGCTGCTGAGAGACGGAGAGCCCTGATCCTTTGCCTGAACCTGAATTTGAAACACCTTCAGCTTCTCATAGTCAAACGAGTGCATGCTGTAGATGCTGCCGTTATCTGAGTTAATGTAAACATAAGAGGAGACAGACACGTCCTGCACTTTAGAGTCCAAGATGGAGTAGGAGATTTTGGCGTTTTCACCAAAATCCAGATCAGATGCTGATACTGAGTACAGTATAGAGCCTGGTACCCCATTCTCCTTTAAATATACAACATAGGAGGGCTGAGTGAATATAGGAGGGTTATCATTCACATCAGTGATGCTGACAGGTATCATTTTCTTACTGGACAGAGGAGGAGAGCCTGAATCAGTGGCTGTTATCTCTATATTATACTCTGAGAAACTCTCTCGGTCTAAAGGACCACTGGTAACCAGTGCGTAATTATTAGAAAAAGATGGTTTAAGAGTAAAGGGAGAACGTTTTGGAAGTTGTAACGTCACTTTACCGTTATCACCGGAGTCAAGGTCTCGTGCACTAATCAAAGCCACTACGGTCCCACTGCGAGAGTCTTCGGGTACAGAAGTAGGTTTTGAAGTCAGCACAATTTCTGGAGCGTTATCATTTACGTCTAACACATCCACCTGCACAGTGCAGTGACCCTCACTCTTAGGCAAGCCTTTGTCTTTTGCACTAATGTCTATTCGATATGAGGCTTGAGTTTCGTGGTCCAGCTGGTTTTTCAAATAAATATCTCCCGTTATAGCATCTATATGAAATAATGACAGCACTGATGGTGGTGTGTGTATACCGAGCGAGTACTCGATTTCTCCATTTGGACCCTCATCTATGTCTGTTGCTTTTGTTGTAATTAGAAAGGAGCCATTTGCACTGTTTTCTTTAACAGCAACTTTATAAGAAGTATTTTCGAATAACGGCACATTATCATTGTTATCAAGTACAGTTACAGTTATTTTTGAAGTTCCAGACCTGACCGGATTGCCTCCGTCCACAGCAGTAAGAAATAAATTGTGAATGGCTTTTTTCTCGCGATCTAATGATTTATTTAAAACCAATTCTGGTATTTTACGCCCATTTTCAATTTCTTTAACCTTTAAAGTGAAGCATTCGTCTTTGCTTAGTGTGTACGTCTTTAATCCGTTACTCCCAACATCGGGATCCTCCGCACTCTCTAAGGGGAAACGCACACCTACAACGGTGGATTCAGCAATTTCTATTATGTGATCGCTTTTGAGAAAACTAGGAGCATTGTCATTTACGTCTCTTATTTCCACTTCTATCCGGTGTAACTGAAGCGGGTTCTCTATCACAACTTGCAGAGGTAACACACAGCTGGCGCTTTGTCCACATAGAGCCTCTCTGTCTATTCTGTCATTCACCACCAGCTCGCCCTTCCCTGCATCCACACTGAAATACTGCTCACCAGCCTCAGAGGCGACGCGCAGCTTGCGATCAAAAATGTCCGATAGTCCCAAACCCAGATCTTTGGCTAGATTTCCTACCACAGAGCCCTGATCCAGCTCCTCTGGGATGCTGTAACGAGTCTGTCCGCTTATCGTACTCCACAAGAGAAAGAAATGATGCCACCAAAGCGCCTGCCATCTCCAGTCTCGGTATCCTATTGTCTTTGTCATCCCCGGTCCGTTACAATACGACACTATTTCCCATCGAAATATTGTTCAAAATAAAGAGGTCAAAGGGAAAATCCATCAACGATGTACTTGCTGTAATCCAGAAATATCCATATTTATGCACCATGAGATGCAAGTTAACGTTATATTATTTAATCTGAGTGTGTAAACGCATCCTCCTCTCATCTCGGGCTCGAAGCAATGTACTGGCTACAGTGTGAGGATGGATGGGGGAGGGAGTAGATCTCTTTGTACAACTCCTACTGCTATTGGTGCACAGCATGTAGCCTACATCCAATGAGACTGATACACTAATGTGCTCCAGACCCAGCACTGCAATCCAAAACTGTATGAAATGGCACAATGGGGTGCTTATTCCAATGAGTAGTAACATAAAATTGAAGTCTTTTATTAAAATTGGGATGCTTTTGTCTTTTTATTTTGATTGTTATGATTATAATAATTCCTGTTAATTCATTTATATTGCAATTTCTATAATAACATTCACCTCAGTCATGCCAGGTGTCTAAAATGACATTCACACTCAAATAAATGTGTTTAAATGGAATACTAGACTTCCAGCACATGGTAAGATGTTAATTAAATAGTTAAAATACTATGAATCATTTGCATATCCTAAAAAGTATTGGACTTGCCAATTTTGCGTCGCTGTTTGAATCAGACAATCATACAGTCACAAAACAAACGCTCTCACGAAGCCCTATACTGCAACTAACGATAGCTATGTAAATCTGAAAACGTGAAATGGGCTGAAGCCGCATGGACATTATTTAACTTATATTTATTAAAATTTAGAGAGCTGTTTCCGAAGACGTGCAGGTATTTCAGTGTTAAATCACAAAGTTCAGTTACACGTGTGTCAAAATATCACTGCTACGAGAGACAACATGCAAGCAAGGTATAACTCATAAAAGTTTTGAAAATATGAACCTAAGTATGATAAGGATTTACAAGTTTGTCATATCAGATCAAATCCTCCGAGAGCAAAAAAAAAAACCATAAAAAAAATAAAAATATTGTTATGGTATATACACATAGAAAATTATTTTACTCTATGCTCACCTGCTGGCTCTCAAAGGTCCAGGTGCTGTCGGGTAAAGACGCATCCAGAACACTGATGACCTCCTTAAAGTCAGTGGTGCTGCTGGGTTTAATCAAAGTGAAATCACTGTACTCTGACATCGGAGACATACAGGACCTGAAGGACTGACTCTGAGACATCATGTCTCCTCCCAGGACCTCCACGTACTTTATAGGTCCATCAGTGTTGAGCTGGATCTGCAGGTTTCTGTTGGGGTTCTTGTAACCATCACAGTCGGTCCGTCTCATGCAGCAACTACCGCTGCTTCTGCTGGTCCTCATGCATTTAACCGCTAAGATGAGAAAAGTCACCAGAGACAGCACGGACACCGAGGCCAGAGAGAGAATCAAATAAAGGGTGATCCTGCCGGTTTTCTTGCTGGGCTCGGCCACTTTGTGTCGGAGGTCTAAGATGGGCTCATGGAGGCCGTCCTCCAGCAGGATGGACACCGTGACGGTGGCGGACTGGACCGGTTCCCCGTCGTCCTTGATCTCTATAAGCAGCCTCTGAGAGGAGTCGTCCTGCTCGGACACAGCGCGTTTAGTCCTCACCTCCCCTGTGTACAGGTTGACAGTGAACAGAGAGGCGTCTGATGCCTCCGCCAGTTTGTAGGAGATCCAGGCGTTATGGCCCGAGTCAGCGTCCACGGCCGTCACCTTGGTGACCAGGTGACCCGCTTTAGCGGAGCGGGGCATCCTCTGATGAGAGAGGGAGCCCAGGGCAGCGGAGGAGGGGTAAATAACAGCGGGGGCGTTGTCGTTCTGGTCCAGGATAAAAACATGGACAGTGGCGTTGCTGCTGAGAGACGGAGAGCCCTGATCCTTTGCCTGAATCTGAATCTGAAACACCTTCAGCTTCTCATAGTCAAACGAGTGCATGCTGTAGATGCTGCCGTTATCTGAGTTAATGTAAACATAAGAGGAGACAGACACGTCCTGCACTTTAGAATCCAAGATGGAGTAGGAGATTTTGGCGTTTTCACCAAAATCCAGATCAGATGCTGATATTGAGTACAGTATAGAGCCTGGTACCCCATTCTCTTTTAAATACACATTAAAGGAGGGCTGAGTGAATTTAGGAGGGTTATCATTCACATCAGTGATGCTGACAGGTATCATTTTCTTACTGGACAAAGGAGGAGAGCCTGAATCAGTGGCTGTTATCTCTATGTTATATTCTGAGACATTTTCTCGATCTAAAACACCACTGGTAACCAGTGCGTAATTATGAGAAAACGATGGTTTTAGAGCAAATGGAGATATTTTGGGGAGCTGTAATGTTACTTTACCATTAACACCAGAGTCAAGATCTCTGGCACTGAGCAAAGCTACTACGGTGCCATTAGGCGAGTCTTCGCGCACCGGTTTTGGATGAGAGGTGAGTATTATCTCTGGTGCATTATCGTTAACATCTAAAACTTCAACATGCACAGTACAATGCCCCTCCATTCTCGGAATGCCTTTATCTTTGGCACTTATATCTAGTTCATAATTTGCAGTTGTTTCGAAATCTAGTTTTCCTTTAAGAAATATTGTCCCTGATTCCTGATCAATACTAAAAACAGAGAGAACAGTATCTGATGTGTGCGCTCCTAATGAGTATTCTATCTCTCCATTTGGACCATCGTCTAAGTCTGTCGCTTTTGTTTGTACTATTAATGCACCTTCTGCAGCATTTTCACTAATAGTAACTTTATACAACGTTTTCTCAAACGTTGGGACGTTATCGTTGATGTCAAGGACTCTAATAGATAGCTGAGCAGTCCCTGATCTCACTGGGTTGCCTCCATCTAGAGCTGTCAACAACAGCTTATGAACAGCCTTTTTCTCTCTGTCTAAAAGCTTTGCTAAAATCAATTCAGGGACTTTCCTTCCACCGGCAACTTCTTTAACTCGAATAGTAAAACATTCATCTTTACTGAGAGTATATGATTTTAATGAATTACTACCAACATCTGGGTCTATGGCGCTTTCTAATGGAAAACGGACCCCTAAACCTGTAGATTCCGCAACCTCCAGTGTGATATCATTTGATGGAAATTTAGGTGCATTATCATTAATATCTTGTATTTCTACCTCAACACGAAAAAGTTGTAACGGGTCTTCAATTACAACCTGCAGAGGTAGCACACAGCTAGCGCTTTGTCCACATAAAGCCTCTCTGTCTATTCTGTCGTTCACCACCAGCTCGCCCTTCCCCGCATCCACACTGAAATACTGCTCACCAGCCTCAGAGGCGACGCGCAGCTTACGATCAAAAATCTCAGATAGTCCCAAACCCAGATCTTTGGCTAGATTTCCTACCACAGAGCCCTGTTTCAGCTCCTCCGGGATGCTGTAACGAGTCTGTCCGCTTATTGTACTCCACAAGAGAAAGAAATGATGCCACCAGAGCGCCTGCCATCTCCAGTCTCGGTATCCTATTGTCTTTGTCATCCTTGGTCCGCTATAACACATTATTTCCAATCGACCGATTGTATAGAAAAATGCTGAAATCCATCATCGCAGATATTATTCCGATAGAAGATTTCCCATAATTACAGAGCATGGCTGCAAGCTGAATTATAAAAACGTCATATTATAAAATAAGAGCTTATTGCTGTCTCTGTTCTCGAGCTCGTTGCATTGTGAGTGTAACAGCGCTGAGGCTGCATGGGGGCAGGGACTGGATTGCTTTGTACAGTTCTGAATCCTATTGGTGCACAGCATCCACCTCCACCATCCAATGAGAGGGACGCTGATCGACACTCTTAAAGTGGCAGCATATACTCTCTTTGTGCCCCTTCACTGTGACTAAAAGCAATTATTTTGAGACTTATGGGACGCCAAAGCATGTTAAGGTAGCCTGTCATTATAAAATGATTATTAAAGTCATAATTTTTTTAACAAGAAAGAAAAAGAAACAAAGAAAAGGAAATAAGCCTGGCTACTGCAATTTTTCAGATGTAAACGATCCCATTCTCCACAGTGAGATATGTTATTTTAATCAATCACTAGGAAAAGAAGCTTAGGGGACAACATTATTTTTTTTTTCTGAAAAGATAATCAGCAACAGAAGCAAAACACACACGCTCACACACACTCTTTGTGCATATAAGCATCCCTGTATTCCACTAAGAGTCGCTGTCCACCTTCGTGGTGCTGAACTATTCAGAAAGGGCTATGGGAATGTGTGTATGTGAGACTACATTGAAAGATGTCTTGAACACACTTGTTTTAACTGTTCTGAAGACAGTCTTACGTACTAAGATAGATAGACAGATAGACAGATAGATAGATAGATATGAAAGTCCAAATCTACATTTTGTTTCGCTCACCTGCTGGCTCTCAAAGGTCCAGGTGCTGTCGGGTAAAGACGCATCCAGAACACTGATGACCTCCTTAAAGTCAGTGGTGCTGCTGGGTTTAATCAAAGTGAAATCACTGTACTCTGACATCGGAGACATGCAGGACCTGAAGGACTGACTCTGAGACATCATGTCTCCTCCCAGGACCTCCACGTACTTTATAGGTCCATCAGTGTTGAGCTGGATCTGCAGGTTTCTGTTGGGGTTCTTGTAACCATCACAGTCGGTCCGTCTCATGCAGCAACTACCGCTGCTTCTGCTGGTCCTCATGCATTTAACCGCTAAGATGAGAAAAGTCACCAGAGACAGCACGGACACCGAGGCCAGAGAGAGAATCAAATAAAGGGTGATCCTGCCGGTTTTCTTGCTGGGCTCGGCCACTTTGTGTCGGAGGTCTAAGATGGGCTCATGGAGGCCGTCCTCCAGCAGGATGGACACCGTGACGGTGGCGGACTGGACCGGTTCCCCGTCGTCCTTGATCTCTATAAGCAGCCTCTGAGAGGAGTCGTCCTGCTCGGACACAGCGCGTTTAGTCCTCACCTCCCCTGTGTACAGGTTGACAGTGAACAGAGAGGCGTCTGAGGCCTCCGCCAGTTTGTAGGAGATCCAGGCGTTATGGCCCGAGTCAGCGTCCACGGCCGTCACCTTGGTAACCAGGTGACCCGCTTTAGCGGAGCGGGGCATCCTCTGATGAGAGAGGGAGCCCAGGGCAGCGGAGGAGGGGTAAATAACAGCGGGGGCGTTGTCGTTCTGGTCCAGGATAAAAACATGGACAGTGGCGTTGCTGCTGAGAGACGGAGAGCCCTGATCCTTTGCCTGAACCTGAATCTGAAACACCTTCAGCTTCTCATAGTCAAACGAGTGCATGCTGTAGATGCTGCCGTTATCTGAGTTAATGTAAACATAAGAGGAGACAGACACGTCCTGCACTTTAGAGTCCAAGATGGAGTAGGAGATCTTCGCGTTGTCACCAGAATCAGGATCAGTCGCTGACACTGAGCACAAAATCTTTCCAGGTGCGTGGTTCTCTTTTACATAAACGACATAAGAAGGCTGGGAGAAAACTGGTGGGTTGTCATTAACATCTAATAATTCAACAAGTATTATTTTTTCACTCGATAATGGGGGCTTTCCATGATCAGTAGCACTTATCTTAACACTGTACTGGCTATTTTTTTCACGGTCAAGTGGCCCATTAGTCACTAATGAGTAATGGTTAGAGACTGAAGGATTTAACTTGAAGGGGGATTTGGAAGACACGCTTAACGTAATCTTACCATTGTCACCCGAATCTGGGTCTTTTGCACTTATCAACGCAATAACTGTTCCAATAGCAGAGTCTTCTGGAACAGGTGTCGTTAAAGACATCACAATTATTTCAGGAATATTGTCGTTAATGTCAACTATTTTAATTTCGACGCCACAATGCCCATCCATCTCAGGGTTACCTTTGTCTTTAGCAGTTATGTCAAATCTATGCAAAGGGTTTGTTTCATGATCTAAACTTCCTTTGACAACAATAACTCCAGTAGAAGGTTCAATGTCAAATAAAGATAAAATCAGATCTGTAGTTTGCTCTGCAAACAAATATTCAATTTCTCCATTTAGTCCTTCGTCTGCATCTGTAGCTTTAACGTGCAATATTTCAGTTCCAGGTGTTGCCTTTTCGCTGACGTTAGCCTCATATACCTGTCTCTCAAATTGTGGCGCATTATCATTGATATCAAGTACTATAACTGTAATTTCAGATGTCCCTGAACGCACCGGATCTCCACCATCTACAGCAGTGAGGATGAGATTGTGCACAGGCAGCTTTTCTCGATCAAGAGGTTTTTCGAGCACCAGTTCAGGGATTTTTCTACCGTCTTTGTGGGATTTAACAGTCAATTTGAAATGATCATTTTTGCTTATGAGGTAGGAGCGTACAGAATTAGTGCCCACATCGGGATCCTGTGCACTTTCTAAAGGAAATCGCGCTCCTGGATTGACCAGCTCTGCAATTTTCACCACTTTCTCTTTAGTATGAAAACTAGGAGAATTATCGTTTGTGTCCTGTATTTCAATTTCGACTCGATGCAGCTGTAAGGGGTTATCTATGACTAGCTCCAAAGGCAACACACATGACGGTCTTTGTCCGCACAGTTCCTCCCTATCTATACCATCAACCACCACCAGTTCTCCCTTCCCCAAGTCCACTCTAAAATACTGCTTACCAGCCTCCGAGGTTATCCGCAATTTACGTCGGTACAGTTCAGATACAACCAAACCCAGATCTTTGGCTAGATTTCCTACCACGGAGCCCTGTTTCAGCTCCTCCGGGATGCTGTAGCGAGTCTGTCCGTCTATTGTACTCCACAGGAGAAAGAAATGATGCCACCACAATAGCACCTGCCATGCAGGCAATTTGTTCCACATTATTCCTCGTTCCATAAATCCCATATCTTCTCACTCCAATCCAAACTTCTTAAGTGATTAAATATATGATCCAATGTAGATGCGTCCTCATACATAACAGAGACAGTCATGCTTTGTGTCTGCATGTGCATCCCTCCCCGCCTGTGCAGAACATGGTAATGGTTACGAGACTGAAGCTACTGGGTGAGAGGGAGTAGATCTCTTTGTACAGCTCTGGATTTCATTGGTGGACAGAGTGTACCCATTTCCACCTATCGTGGCATCAGTAAGCGTCTACAGAACAGTGACGTAGAAGTATGATCCAAACAAAGATTATCCTGGTTATTGCGACTCTATCAAATGAAATATCATTTGACTGCCCATTAAACACTCATCCCATCACCTACAACGGTATTAAAATGTGTATATGAAGACTAAAACTATAAATATGAAAACGATATAATACATTAATTATTGATAAACGCTGTAGATAATAAATTAATAAATTCAGTGTTCTATAAATAACTGAATCGTTATATGATCACTTATATAATGCTTTGTATTAATCCATCATCTATCCTCCTGCCTGGATGTACCTGCATGCATGCACATGCCTGTGTGGCTGACAAGGCTCTTCGTTGCCTTCCTGTGGCCACAGAAAGCCAATGCAGCCACAGAAAGCCAATGCAGCCTGCATACGTCATTACGTCTTCATAGCTCTCCACAAACCTCAGACAAATAATTCTGCCAGCAGCAGCCGACGTAAAATACCCGTATGGAGGTCTGTAGAGCAATGAAAAGGGAGGGGGAGCGCAGATGGTGTCTCTCTCTCTCTCATTCAAAAGGGGCTTTATTGCCATGAGAAACATTCGTTTACTTTGCTAAAGCAAATGTGAAATAAAAATAAAAAATGTAAATAAAGATCTACTAGAAAACAGAAATGTGTGGACAGAGCTGTGTAACATTGCAACATTGTGATAAAATATATAAATAAAACAAGTGAAGTTTAACTTAAAATAAAAATGTAGAAATTGTGATTTTGTTTTGAAAATATATATATACAGTATGTACAGATAAGTCAAGTTAACTTACGATAAAAATAGAAAAATTAAGAATTAATAAAATATATTCAAAAGTATTTACTCTGTATATGCACAGTTAGTCTATATACAGATATCAATACTCTAATTACCTAGTAAAACATGTCAATATCCCTCCGCTGGCAGCAGGCATTATTTGCTAACATATAAAATAATAATTAATCTAAAAATGCGTAAATTCAGTGTTGCTAATGGCAAAGTTATCCATTACAACAAATGTAAATTAATATGAACAATGCACTCAATATATATCAGTCATCTGCTCTGAGTGGAGGTGGGCGACAGAGGGAGATGTAGAGAGGCAGAGTGAGAGAGGGAGGGTGAGAGCGCCTGAGCTGCTTTCAGCACCACACGTGTGGACAGCGCCACACAGGCGGCCAACTGCTGCTGCTGCAGGCTGCTGGAGAGGCAGAGCACACAGCCTCTCAGCCTCTCACTGAACACGGCAGGCCAGGCAGCCAGGGGAAACAAAACCTCATCCTCCTCACTACTTTTCTCACACAATACAGGGATGAATACAGGAGTAGATCGGCCAGAACACACCTAATTCAATTTCACTGCTACAAACACAGGACATTAAAATATAAACGATGAATATACAGTATAAAAGTAAAATAAATAGCTTCATAATGTATTGTCACATTTAAAAAAATCAAGTATAGATAAATATAAAATATATTATTATGCTAACTTTATACTTCTGGTATTTTATGAGCGAGAAAAATTATAAATAAATATACATTTATATACTCTGCTCTTGAACGTAACTGTTTTTAACAGTGTTCTATTGTTGTCTGGCTGATTGCTTCCTGTAATTCATTAATTATGTTCTTGTGTGCATTTATACTGTTTTATTGTACTCTCCACATCATTGAACATGAGGGCATGCCCTAAATGATTCCCCGAGATTTACATAAAGGTTGAATGAATGAATGAGTAAATCGATAAATTAAACATAATTTTGGGTTAAATTATGAAATCAGACCTTCTCTTAGATATTTTGACGCTATTTTGCTACAAGTCCTTTCAATGGTGGATATTTGTAAGTAAAAGTACAATTCTCATACAAATATTTGGAAGCACGTGCATTTCATTCACACTTTAAATTTCATATTAAGCCTGATATTGCACGTGTTCACTATCAGGTGTTGAGCTACAGCACAAAGTGCTGAAGTTGCATTGACTAAAGTTGTTTCCTTTTTACCATCATTCATCTATTTTCTATACCCACTTATCCTGTGCAGGCTGGAGCTTAACCAACCACACACAGGACAGGAGGCAGAGTACACACTGGACAGGTCATCAGGCTATCACATTGCTAACACACGTCAACAAACAATACTCATAAAGAGGGGGACATGCGCTCTCCACAAAAAAAGACCTAGCCAGTGGATTTTAACTTTTTGTGAGGTGGCTGTGCTAACCACAGTGTCACACCCATCTTCATACAGTCATTGCTCAGCATGAACAGTTAATGCATCATTTTAGTCAGTACCCTAACATGTATCAGATGAACTGAGACTGAATGTTTGGAAAAACAGCAACACATGTAGGGTGTAAAGAAATGCAATATAAGAGACCATCTATAAACACCACCAAACATGAAGCATGTTTAGGTTTTGTTAGGACTACTAAGTAAGATGTTTGTGTGTTAAATCAGTTGTTTTAAAGCTGTAGTGTGTGGTGTTGGTCTGCATTGTATAAAATGTTTTTCCCCAAGTATTACACATACAATCAGTTGCCAGTTGATTAGGTACACCTGTTTAAAACTAATGCAGTCTAATACAACAGCTTTGCAATGAATCCTAGGCAGATTATAATATTCTGTTTTATGTTGTTGTTTTAGAGAGGTGTTGATCGAACTCTGAGGTCATTTTGGAGTTTTTGATGCTGTTGAAATGCTGACAAGTGTTTCTATTATTTTGTCCACCCCATTTATATCATTGAGGGTAGGCTAAACAGAAACACCTCTGCATAACATGGTACAATTCAACAGCACCACAAACTACATCCTCCAAAATTATCATAACGTTTAATGAACAGTTCTCTAAAAGAGTTTCAACAAAGACTGAACATTATAACCTCACAAAGGTAGGATTTATTGCAGGACTGTTGTATTAGACTGCAACAGGCTTAACTAGGTGTACCTAATAAACAGGCAACTGTTTGTGTGTATGAACAACACTTTACAATATAAAGGTGCCATAGCACTTTACATTTGAATGAGACATTTGAACAAGTTGGTCAGCTCAGTCTAAAAAATGACTATAGAGCTGATTCGACACTTTGCAATTGATTTCCCCCTGACTGGGGAGAGTGAGTCAATTTCCTCAGATATGTTGGCGTGTTAAGTGGAAATCATGTTTGTGTCACAAAGTTTGCATTTTTTTCTGTTCTGTTAATTGCGTTGTACTTTCTTTACCCACTGCATTATAATATATTGCTCAAACTGTAATGTCATGCTTTATGATTAACTATATAAAGTGGATGGCGTTGCGGAACATAAAAACAGGATCAAATCCAAGATACAGTGCTGGACAGTACAATCCTTGCAACTTGATTCAAGCACAAGTTACTTCACCAGCTGGTTTCCCCTGCTAATACTTTCCTTAAACCATATAAGCCTGTAAGTAGGGAGAGCTGTCCAACTTCATGTTCAAATGTAAAGTGCTTTGGCACTTTGAAAAAGAGGGTATATATGTACAAAGGAGCTAAAATGCTGATTCTAAATATTTTCAAATTAAATATTACAGTTTAAATTATCATTAGACAAGTATTAAAATGTAATTGCCCACTTATCTACAGCATATATTTTAAATGATGTCCATGAGATATTTGAGTAAGATCATATCACATCATAGATTGACAATAAATTCACTCACACTGTCACACATTATCTGTTGTCAACAAATGGTACGTTCACCACCGCCTGATTGAAGCAATCATCAGTGATGGTAGCTGTTTTGTGAGGTATGTGAACAGATGTGTCGCTTGCGGAAAATCTGATTAACCTTAATCTGACTCAGTGTGCCAATGTGTAATGTTTGGACACAGTGTAAAACACATCACTGCTATAGTCTGCGTTTGATTTCTGTTCCTGCATGGTGAGTATGATGTTCAGTTGTCAGTGCATCAGTAATCAGTGCTATTTGTAGAATCATGAACGTTTGTACCACTCTGTGTGTTTGATGGCTGAAAACAACAAAGAAGAAAACTATTTCTTACCTTATTTGGTGAGTCAGGATTTAACAGGATTGAGGGAGGAGACAGGAACAGCAGTAGGCAGCAAGGGAGACACATGAAAGAGAAAAACAAGAGAGAAAGGATGTCAGTTAGACTGGTGGTCAGCATACAGAGTCTGGCTTTGGGAAGTAGAGCAACCAACATACTTACCATGCGGCTCACAACAAATGAGTGTTGTGATTCAAAGCGTCAGTAATTTCTGTTTATGTTGATTAATAATAAATTGTATGATTGGATTGTTCACAAAAACTGTACGCTGTGTGTGCACATAAACTATTAAAGTTTAGAAATGTGGAAACAATTTTGTGGGGTTTAATCTGTATCTGTCACGCTTCAGGTGGTTAAATAATGATACATCTTATCATTATTTAACCGACTGAAGCGTGACACTCAATCTGAGTGTCCATCAGCACATAATGTAATAAAATATAAAGACTAAACTCTTGTGGCTTATGTTCAACAGAGAGCATTCAAATAGAAAAGTATGATAGATTCATTTTATAAATTATGATAATACGATAACAATTATGTGTGACGTGACCTTTACTGATGAAAGAATGAACCAAGCTGGGTGTCAAGTGTCATGTGAGTACCATGTGAGTGTGTTTGTGTGTGTACAAGTTAGAGAGTGAGAGAGTTAGAGAGAGACAGAGAGAGAAGATGGAGCTTCAGAGAAACTTGGTTTTAGCATTGCTGTCCTTGAAGGAGGATGATGATTATTATGAAACAAAAAAAATAATATTGTTGAGAAAGACAGAGCTCCACCTCAGTGGATAGAAAATGACTACACAGCCCAGAGTTACAGGTCACTGTGGTTGCCTTACCAAAAATATATTAGGTTCGTGAATCCTTTTCAACAGCATTCACTTAGATTATGCTACACAGCAATCAATTTGTCCTTCAAACAGAAGCATAAACATACTTTGGTACAGTACAACCACTTCAGCCTAACACAATCATTGCTGAGGGAACTGAAGATATTGGAAACCCTGCTGACACCATCCATGTATGAATGACAACCAAAATACTGCACTGCACTGCTGCACAAAGCCACTACCCTAAACGCAACAGCAGGGGGCCTCGAGGCGATGCCCTGAGACAAATCCATGCCTTATTAATGAGATTCTTTGCTCTGTGACCCCCTGTTTGTCACAGCTGATGTCTGTGTGAGTGTCTTTGTGAGAGGGAATGGAAGCTTCTTAGACAAAGCAAAGCAGTAGCTGCTTTTTTATTAAAAGACTGGTGTACTCTAGTTTAAATGATACCCTGCATGTAATATACCTTTCGACTGTGTGCATGAACACATTTTAACATAATATCACAGTGTTGGTCTAAAAGACATACATTAAAAAAAAAATAGGTCAACCAGGGGAAAAAAGCAACAAGGAAATGAAAAAGGGACACCAAAAGGCTGTTGTTCATTTCATAGAACAGAAACAAAGAATTTAATACGAAATTCTTAATCTAAATTAATATATTAGCCAAGCCACTCATCGTGACCATGGGTTTGGGCGGAAACAGGGGACGGTAAAACAAACAGGGCAGCATCCATCAGAACAAATCTGATAAGCAGCCATGATCACCCTCTCCCTCTCCTCCTCCCCTCTCTCCATCATCAGTCACCCCAGGTCTGAGGATGCTCTACCTCTTTGCCCAGAACAGGGGTGTCTCCTGTCCTCCCAACATCAACAAATGCATGGAGCCATCACAGCTCAGAGACTGCATCTGCCGCTGACCCCCTGTAGCTCAGTGAAAAATGGTACAGCCCTGCCAGTGAGTCAGCTTGTTGCTATGGTAACACATCCCACCTCGCTTGCTTGCTCGCATCCCACCCTGCTTCCTGTGAGCTGTGAGGCAATGGTGGCCAAAAAAAAGAGCTACAAAAACAACAGAGGATAAAGAAAAAGACAGAGGAAAGGAAGAGAACACAGACACACACATTTGTCCTATAATGATATGTTGTTCAAACGAAGCACATGTATATGGACCGCTGGGTAATAATGCATCTCTTTATAAACGGCTTAAAAGTGACACAAAAGAGATATTTCTTCTTGTTGTGAAAATGGTGACATACACAGAGATGAAATGACACCGTATGGTGTTTAATTTCTTTTTATAGACAGAACAAAATGTCCTACACTGAGCAATCTCCCTCTCCCTTTCTCTCTGTCTCGTTTCTCTCTCTGCAGCAGAGAGGTGCAGCTGGAGAGGGGGAGGGGAGGGATGCAGAAAATGAGATCAGGAGGAAAAAGGAAGACTGTTGGAAACCAAGAATGACTGCTGAACAGTGGCCATCCAGTTTTAGCTGCAATTTGACACAATGTTAACTACAGGGATTGAGTAAATGGCAGTTATAGCAAAACAAAGATGTTTTGAGTTATTCTAAATGGTCATTTAGGATGCAATATAATGTGAACATAACGCATGATAACTATATGGAAGTCATGTAAGGTAACTACAATATCCGAATAAATATAATTCACTACATCTTTACTTACGTAGAAGGCAAGATTCTGTCCTTCTTTCAAATCACATTACTACTTGTGTGTGTTTGATTAGAAGAATCACTACACTGATCAAAATTTGACCTTTGAGAATACACTGTATTTTAGTAAAGCCTGTGTAGATATGTAGTCATTCGCTTGACACAACTTTGCCATTGCCCCATATTCCACAGTTCTAGGTAATCCCTAGTGTAATCCTTCCCAGAGAATCAGCCAGTGCAAAACTTCACACTTCCTCCTCTGGGACATCAACACACATCCAAATGCAACATCTTATGTTCTCAAGCACACACACACACACACACACACACACACACACACACACACACACACACACACACACACACACACACACACACACACACACACACACACACCTCTGGTTTACCCACCTTCATGCAAAGAAAGGTACAATTAATTAAAGTATATGTGTACTTGCTTGTATTCTCTTCAGTTTCCTTGTAAATAAACACTGTGCACAAATCAGTGTTTGTCCTGCCATCAATCTGATGCACCTGCAACGTAAAACTTGAATATGTTTCTCATATAGTATATATATTTTATTGCAGTGGGCCGCTATGAAGCACCCGGGGAGCACTTGGGGTTCAGTGTCTAGCTCAAGGACACTTCAACATGCTGCCAACTCTGTGTTTAAAGGACGACCTGCTCTACTCACTGAGCTAAAGCCATCCTCACCTCACATGAGGAACACAGTAAAACTGATATCTGCATCATAGTAATCAAGAAATTTGCCATCTGTACATGTTTGACCTAACAATGTATCAATAACTGTTATGTTCTTCACTAATAATGCATGCATGCTTATTTTAATATCCTTCTAAGAGACAATGTACTTTTTACTTGCCCCCTTCCACAGTGAAAGACAAAGTCGGGGTCAGCTACAGAATAGTTTTGTGTCGCTGAGACTTCAGCAGTGTGGATGCTTGCTGGAGAGGAGCTTGAAGTTTAAAGATGCCCTCCAACTGCTTGGCCCTATCCTGTATGAGTCTAAATGCGCCCTTTTGTATAAAGCCACAAAACAACAGTCCCAGAGGGACAGGCAGCAACAGTCGTGTGAATTGTAGTCTGCTCTGTGGGAATTCAGTCCCACCCTAAGGTCCCTGATATCTCAGATATCTGGGATATCTTGTAAACAAAAATACAACAAGGGTTATAGTACAAACGTTAACCACATCCCCCAAACACACACAGTGTGTGGATGAGCCCCACCGGCATACACATGGGCACACAGCTGCTCACCAGACAGCTCGGCTAGGAAGGCGGCACACTTAAACGAGAGCTCGGGCCTGTGGGAACCAGGAGCTTCTGCATGTGATTATAGTTTTGTGGTCAATTACAAGTTTAGCAAACTGATGTTTGGGGCTCTGTGTAAGATCCAAAATGAATTCTGACAGCTGCAAGGTAGGTTTCTTAAACAAGAGGAAGATACAACAACAACAACACGCTGAAGAGGCACAGGGTATGAAACAGGATGAACTAGTTAGCTGCTTAAAAAGCAATTCCGTGAGCTTTGACCCCTATGGAGACACTGTCCAAAAGAATTTATGGTACTCAGTAAAAACCTCTCATTAAAAAACCTGAGAAAATAAGAAGTAATGGTTTAAACACAGTTGAAACAGGTAAAGCAGAAACAGATGTGGGCTGATAATGATGACAGACTGCTTCCAGCGGATATGGGGGTTAAGACAATTAACCTACGTCTCTGCCTTGTAGTTAGTCAACTCTTATTTTCACATGCACACACCCTCAATATCCTGCAGACTTTACTGCTGAAACACATAAACCACCCAGAGAGACCAGATCTGATGCTTCCTCTGATACCGGATAAAACTGAGCAAACATAACTGCAGACAGATGATACTCAACCACATCACACAAGCATTTAGTGATCACTCATGCATCAAGATGGATCTTTAAATGATGCTTTATGTGCTCTTTTATCTGAAGACAAGCGTTATTTTCACTTAATTTAAATTATGACGGATATCAAACACAGATGCCTTTATTTTCCTCATTATAACAACAGGCTGGTGCCCAGTCAGCCACACTGTTACTTTTAAAACGCACCACACAGCTTTCATATTCATCATATAATGTAAGCCCTAACATGTGGAGACTAGTACCGGAGGTAACAAATCCAGTGTGTTGCTGTGTAACTCCAAATAGCAGTCTTAAAATCTATATTTTTACAGGCTTTGGGGACAGCCAGGTTTTAATACATTCAAGGTCAGTTTTCCTTTGTCATTAAATGTATTATTCAGCCTCTATTCTATTTTCAGACATCCCCTTGTCACTTGTTATATAACTAATGCAGATCTCTCTCTCTCTCTCTCGTTATCACTTGACTTCTATTCTTTACATTTTATCAAGAAATATCTCACGATATCTGTGTCCTTTACCGGCAGTCAGTAACTGTAACTATTACACACATGAGACATCTCTCAGCCCTCTATATCAGCAGACAAAGAGGGCTGTGGATCAAAATGGCTGCCTTGCATCACTAACACCAATGCTGCACAGGGATGTTGGAGACTGTGCCGGTTACCACGTGCCTCTTCCCCTCCCCCGCTGCCTCTCTCTTCCTCTCCATCACACTGCTTCTCTCCCTCGCTCTCAATCTTCCCAGCACCAGCAGTGACTGTTTCCTCTTCCCTTATACCACATTTTATACCTCTTAATCAATATTATTGTGTCACTCTTTACATTTCTATATTGATTTGCTAACATCCCTTTGTTATAGTTTACCTGCATCCATCCCTGCTCTTTTTCTCTGTGTGTAGCCTTGTGCCCATGGCTGCACCGTGTTATGAAGGGAACTAGGTCACTGAAAAACTAGTGCACTGTGTGGTTGTGTGTTTCTATGCAGAAATGATCAGGAGCAATGCTTTAGCAGGGATGAAGCCCAGAGTCTCTTTCTCTGACTGTAGCTTCTGTATTGGTCTCTCACACATACAGTACAATATCTTAAATAGCAGTCTGTTACAGTTGAAAAGGGTCTAAACATAAGTAACTAAACCTATTCTTAGCTGGTTTGTTTGCACATAACATCAGGTTTCAGTGCAAAATATTGCATATAACTGCTGGCACAATCAATATGATTATCAATGAATAGAATTAAGGTGAAAAATGCAGCAAAAAGACACCATGGAGGATGTATTGTAATAAAGAAAAACAAGCATCTGACACAGTGTATCTTACAATCAACATATAAAACCACACAGGTAGATAGAGGTTTCAGTATAGTCTCTGTTTAAAGCTAGCACGCTTTATACAGAGGATCAGAGGATCAGAGAATCATCTACAGTGCTGGAGTATGTGCAGTCAGTATTTGCAACCTTAATGGATGCATTTTGTCACAAAAATTGGATAACCACACTTGTGTTATATTTAAGTGATATGCCCTGTCTTAAGGAGTACCTTAAATATTAGAATTGTTGTTTTTGGGCAAAGTTTGGTCAGTAGAAAGGTATGGAACATTACAGGGGGTACACTATTATGCCTATTATGTAGTCATATCATGTTTTTTATATGAATATTGTGTTCTCTATAATATTGTGAAATCTTACCATTATTGAGGTTGAGACTTAAGATAATGTCAGTGGGGTTTCTGCCTCTTCCTGCACTGTATATTATGTTATTTTTGTGTATTCTTAAATTGTGCAAAAATAAATAAACTATAAAACACAATAAATGTCCGATGTTGATACTTGCCTAAATAGTAAAAGAAAGATAGATGTTCAGTATAGTAAAAAGGTTGAGTATCCCACTATTCATGACACAAATTTGAATTCTTATACCCAAATATATGTAACTGTTGTAATAATAATGTTAAATCCAGCCACAAGATACACTGTGAGATACAAAAGACTAAATATTGGTTGACCACCAGAATATACAGTAGGTACAGTAGGTACAGTATTAGAACTATCCAAATAGTGAGTGGGCTGTGGCTAAACTGAACTGAAGTACCACCACCACCAACAACAACAACAACAGCAACAACAAAACAAACAAAACAACAACAAGGGTTATAAAGAAACAAGGAGGAGGTTTATCTCACCTCTGTGAGCATATTCTCTGACTCTGTTTTATGCCTTGGCACTGTCCTGGTATGGTCAACAGTCAGAGTGCTCTGACTGAAGGGTTGGGAACACTTGATATCACTCTTCCGGGAGTCAGTAGTGCCGTACACCTCGTAACTGAATGCCTGCTTCAGCGTACCAGTACCTCCTACGTCTGCGTAAAGGGGCGGGTAGTACGGAATAACAGGAAGATTCCCACCGGAGTTGTAACACACGCGCTCGCGTCTCCACCTGTAGATCTTCACTGATATAATAACCACTAAACACGTGATGAAGAGAAAGGAGACCACAGCCAGAGCCAGCACTAAGTAAAAAGTCAGGTTGTCATTGTACTCCTTGTCGTGCGTAAAGTCAGTGAACTCAGACAGCACTTCAGGGAAGCTGTCCGCCACCGCCACGTTAACAATGACTGTAGCTGAACGAGAGGGCTGCCCGTTGTCCTCCACTATAACAGTCAGTCTTTGTTTCACAGCATCTTTATCAGTGACCTGGCGGATAGTTCTTATTTCTCCATTCTGTAAGCCCACTTCAAACAGCGCCCTGTCTGTGGCTTTCTGCAGTTTATAGGAGAGCCAGGCATTCTGTCCAGAGTCCACATCAACAGCCACCACTTTAGTGACCAGATAGCCCACATCTGCTGAACGAGGCACCATTTCAGCCACCAGAGAGCCACCAGTCTGGACTGGGTACAGGACCTGAGGTGGGTTGTCATTCTTGTCCTGGATCGATACTTTTACAGTCACGTTGCTACTGAGTGGAGGGGAACCTCCATCCTGCGCTTTGACGCGAATATGGTACTCTTTAGTTTGCTCATAGTCAAATGAGCGCACAGCAAGTATCTCTCCACTCTCTGCATTCACTGAGAAATAAGCGGAGGCTGACATCCCGTTCAGCTGGCTATCTTCAAGGAAGTAGGAAATGCGTGCATTGTTCCCAGAGTCTTTGTCACTGGCTTTGACAGAGAGGAGTGACATACCAGGTGAATTATTTTCAGTGATGAAAGCGGTGATAGATGGTTGTGGGAACATTGGGGCGTGGTCGTTTACGTCCGATATTCTTAAATTAATTGTCTTGTTTGTGTAATAAGGCGGTGAACCCTCATCCATTGCTGTAATTGTTATATTATATTCCGGCACAGTTTCACGGTCCAAAACATCGTCAGACATCAGGCTGTAAAAATTAGTCGATGATGACTTGATTTTGAAAGGCAAATCTTTGCTAATAAAACACTTCACTTGGCCATTTTTATCAGAGTCCAAATCTTTGATATTGAGCATTGCTATAATAGTGTCTGGAGCTGAATCCTCTGGGATGGGGTTGGAGAGGGATATTATGCTTATGACAGGGGCATTATCATTTAGATCGGTCACCTCAATTAGCACCTTGCTTGTGTCTGTCAACCCTCCTTTGTCTGTTGCTTCGATATCAATTTCATAATGTTTAGCTTTTTCATAATCTAACACACCAATTACAGTCATTTCCCCTGTATGGGGATCCATATTAAACAGGGATGATGCTCTACCGGTATGCTGGGAGAAGGAATACACTACCTCGTCATTTGCTCCTTTATCATTATCAGTGGCACTGACTCTTAAAATGACAGTGCCCTTGGAAGCGTTTTCAGGAACAGTTACTCTGTAAACAGACTGACTGAATACTGGTGCATTATCATTTGCATCCAAAACAACGACATTTATTTTGACAGAACCTGATTTCTGAGGATTACCACCGTCAAATGCGGTCAAAATTAATTTATGCTCTTCTTGTTTTTCTCTGTCAAGCGACGTGTGAAGGACCATTTCAATATATTTTGTGCCATCAGGTCGAGAAACAATATTTAATTTGAAATTATCTGTCGGATTCAGTTTGTATGTTTGGAGGGTGTTATGTGCCACATCTGGATCTATGGCACTCTCAAGCGCATAGCGAGCTCCTGGTGAGGCAGATTCAATAACCTGGAAACTGTATTCCTTTTTCGAAAAAAATGGAGCATTATCATTAATATCTGTAATCTCTACATCAATTCGATGCAACTCCATTGGATTTTCTAAGATGATTTGGAAATGGAGAGAGCAGGGAGACACTTCCTTGCACAATTCTTCTCTGTCTATCCTTTTAGCCACAACTAAAGTCCCCTTTTCTGCATTTAGACCAATGTACTCACTGCCGTCCTCGGTAAATATCCTAGCCCGCCCAGATTTCAGCCGTTTAACATCCAAGCCGAGGTCCTGAATGATATTCCCGACAACCGAGCCCGTCGCCATCTCCTCGGGTATAGAATAACGGACCTGCCCGAGAGCCATGTCTGCGACACAAACGCAGAGAAGCAGCGGCCACCATGGAAAATATTTTTTTCCGGGAATAAAACAAAGAACACCCATCATGACGACAGCCTTCGCAAAATCCGAAGAGAAAAACAAAACCACCGTGTCAAAAAGGAGATGATCGTGAGCTCATTGGTGAGTGCTAAGCGGCTGGCTTTGTCAGTCTATGGTTCCGATTAAAACAGAGCTCTAATAACGCATCAGACAGACGAGGGAGGACTTCACTCAGGAAAAGAGCCTCATCTTCCTCACACTAACCAACAGCGGCACTTAGGGACGTGAAAAGAAACTGCAGAAATAGCTATAAAAATATTGATAGAGATTATATTACTTGTACAAACATGATAGATAGATAGATAGATAGATAGATAGATAGATAGATAGATAGATAGATAGATAGATAGATAGATAGATAGACCATGTTGCTCTCCATGGTGCTGAAAATGAAAAGACCAAACAGATTTACAAAAATGCTGGCATATTTGGTTAAGCGTCTGGTCATGACCAGTAATGAGGAGGGCATGTGCGATGTAACACCTTTCTAACCTCTAGAGGAGAGTCTGGTTCGTCCAGGATGCTCTTCTCACTCTGTATCCGCTGCATCGTCCCTGTAGAACTGGGGTCCATTATCAGCACGTTCTGACTACCGGCTCCTCCGAATTTACAGTCACTCTTTCTGGAGTCAGTCGTCCTGCACACCTCGTAGTTGTACACATGTTGGAGAGTCCCTGTCCCCAAAGTGTCTGAGTAACGTGGTGGATAATATGGAATCACAGGGAGACTGGAGTGATACAGGACGCGAGACTGTCTCCACCTGTAGATCTTCACTGATATAATAACCACTAAACACGTGATGAAGAGGAAGGAGACTACAGCCAGAGCCAACACTAAGTAAAAAGTCAGGTTGTCATTGTACTCCTTGTCGTGTGTAAAGTCAGTGAACTCAGACAGCACTTCAGGGAAGCTGTCCGCCACCGCCACGTTAACAATGACTGTAGCTGAACGAGAGGGCTGCCCGTTGTCCTCCACTATAACAGTCAGTCTTTGTTTTACAACATCTTTATCAGTGACTTGGCGGATAGTTCTTATTTCTCCATTCTGTAAGCCCACTTCAAACAGCGCCCTGTCTGTGGCTTTCTGCAGTTTATAGGAGAGCCAGGCATTCTGTCCAGAGTCCACATCAACAGCCACCACTTTAGTGACCAGATAGCCCACATCAGCTGAACGAGGCACCATTTCAGCCACCAGAGAGCCACCAGTCTGGACTGGGTACAGAACCTGAGGCGGGTTGTCGTTCTGGTCCTGGATCAGTACTTTCACAGTAACGTTGCTACTAAGTGGAGGGGAACCTCCATCCTGCGCTTTGACGCGGAAGTGGAAGTCTTTGATCTGCTCGTAGTCAAAAGAGCGCACTGCATGGATGACTCCACTATCAGCACTAACGGACACATATGAGGAGACTGGCACTCCGTTAAGAGAGGAGTCCTCCAGTATGTAAGAAACACGGGCATTCTGGTTCCAGTCAGCGTCTCTGGCTTTCACTGTGAATATAGAGAGGCCAGGTGTGTTGTTTTCTACAATGTAGGCCTCATATGAGCTCCTCTCAAAGACAGGCGCGTTATCATTCACATCAGAGATCTGTAAGGTGAGAGTGACGCTGCTGGAGAGGGAGGGCACTCCCTCATCAGAGCACGTCACTGTTATATTATACTCAGAGGCTGTTTCTCTGTCTAAACCACTGTCTGTTATCAAACTATAGAAACCATTGGTTGTAGACTTCAACACAAAGGGAATATCATTATTTATACTGCATTGGACATTGCCATTTTCACCCGAGTCTGCATCCTCAATATTTATCATTGTCACAACAGTACCAGGTTTGGCATCTTCTGATATCACATTTGATTTTGACATTATATGGATATCAGGTTTATTATCATTCATGTCTATGACGTCGATCATCACTTTACATGAGTCAACTAGTCCTCCGTCATCACTTGCCCGGATGTTTATCTGAAATGTTCGAGCTTTTTCATAGTCAACATTTCCTTTTAGCCGAATTTCACCACTGTCATCATTTACTTCAAATAGCCCACGGGCATTATCTAAAATACTCGAGATTGAGTAAGTTATTCTTCCATTAGATCCGTGATCTGCATCTGTTGCAGTAACTGTCACTACAACCGTTCCTACTGGTGCATTTTCTTTTATAGATGCTTTATAGATGGGCTGCGTAAAAACAGGGGCATTGTCATTAGCGTCTAAAACAGTGATGAGAATCTGCATTGTCCCTGTCATCTGCGGCTCTCCTCCATCCACCGCCGTCAGGACTAAAGAAAGGCGTTCATTTTTTTCTCTGTCAAGTGGCTTCTCTAAAACCATTTCAACGTTTTTCGTTCCATCTGCTTGATCATATAATTTAATAACAAAATTGTCAGCCGGTTCAAGCTTATATGTTTGCAATCCATTTGAGCCTACATCAGGATCAACTGCCCGATCTAATATGAATTTAGCCCCACTAACAGCAGATTCACTGATTTTAAATTTGACGTCGTTCTTTTCGAAGGACGGAGGATTATCATTAATATCTGTGATCTCAATAGTTACACTGTAAAACTCCATCGGATTCTCTAATATAATCTGAAAGTGCAAAGCACAAGGCGTCGTCTGTCCACATAGCGCCTCTCTGTCTATCTTATCTTTGATGAGGAGGACTCCTCTTTCGTTATTCAACTCGATATATCCGTCACTGTCTCGAGTAAAAATGCGAGCTTTACCCGATTTTAGTCTTTTAACATCCAAGCCAAAATCCCTCGCCATGTTGCCTACCAGAGAACCTTTTGGCATTTCCTCGGGAATGGAGTAGCTGACTTGTCCGAGCACCGAGCTGAGACAGAGGAGCGAGAAAAACAACAGTACTTTCCCTCTCATTGTTCTGCCCGACGTTATTCCAGTGTAAACCAAGTGTGGCTTTTTGGATGTTAGCCCTCCGATACTTTCTCAGACAACGCCAGTTTTTAAAGCATATTCCAAACGTGACAAAAATATTCCCTGTATCTCCGGTAAAGTCCAGACGGTGTGCTTCGCTTCTGTCTCTTTCTCTCTCTAAAATAAAGATGGGAGGTACAATGAGTCTGCGGTAAAGCTAATACAGACTGGCCGACAGCGGCACTCTGAGTTCATAAAGCAAAACTGCACGTGAAATGTGCAAAACAAACTGATGTAGCCCGGTTAAGAATCATAAACAGCAAAGAAACACTTCGTCTGTAAGTGGGTAGTATTTTTTGCTACTTTTGCTACTAGATAAATAAAAAGGCACCTAAGTCAGGACAAATACATGCAAATTGAAAAAATAGATTGTGTGAAAATATAATAGCCATTTAAATAGACATGTTAAATGTAACTTGGGAAAATACATGGTTTTGAATATGCAATCATGTCGCTCTCCAAGGTGCTGAAAATTATAGTAAAATGAATTAAAGCGTGACTTCAACGAAGCAACAGATAGCTAGCAATTTCTAACCTCTAGAGGAGAGTCTGGTTCATCCAGGATGCTCTTCTCACTCTGTATCCGCTGCATCGTCCCTGTAGAACTGGGGTCCATTATCAGCACGTTCTGACTACCGGCTCCTCCGAACTTACAGTCACTCTTTCTGGAGTCAGTCGTCCTGCACACCTCGTAGTTGTACACGTGTTGGAGAGTCCCTGTCCCCAAAGTGTCTGAGTAACGTGGTGGATAATATGGAATCACAGGGAGACTGGAGTGATACAGGACGCGAGACTGTCTCCACCTGTAGATCTTCACTGATATAATAACTACTAAACACGTGATGAAGAGGAAGGAGACTACAGCCAGAGCCAACACTAAGTAGAAAGTCAGGTTGTCATTGTACTCCTTGTCGTGCGGAAAGTCAGTGAACTCAGACAGCACTTCAGGGAAGCTGTCCGCCACCGCCACGTTAACAATGACTGTAGCTGAACGAGAGGGCTGCCCGTTGTCCTCCACTATAACAGTCAGTCTTTGTTTCACAGCATCTTTATCAGTGACTTGGCGGATAGTTCTTATTTCTCCATTCTGTAAGCCCACTTCAAACAGCGCCCTGTCTGTGGCTTTCTGCAGTTTATAGGAGAGCCAGGCATTCTGTCCAGAGTCCACATCAACAGCCACCACTTTAGTGACCAGATAGCCCACATCTGCTGAACGAGGCACCATTTCAGCCACCAGAGAGCCACCAGTCTGGACTGGGTACAGAACCTGAGGAGGGTTGTCATTCTGGTCCTGGATCGATACTTTTACAGTCACGTTGCTACTGAGTGGAGGGGAACCTCCATCCTGCGCTTTGACGCGGAAGTGGAAGTCTTTGATCTGCTCGTAGTCAAAAGAGCGCACTGCATGGATGACTCCACTATCAGCACTAACGGACACATATGAGGAGACTGGCACTCCGTTAACGAAGGAGTCCTCCAGTATGTAAGAAACACGGGCATTCTGGTTCCAGTCAGCGTCTCTGGCTTTCACTGTGAATATAGAGAGGCCTGGTGTGTTGTTTTCTACAATGTAGGCCTCATATGAGCTCCTCTCAAAGACAGGCGCGTTATCATTCACATCAGAGATCTGTAAGGTGAGAGTGACGCTGCTGGAGAGGGAGGGCACTCCCTCGTCAGAGCACGTCACTGTTATATTATACTCAGAGTCCCTCTCTCTGTCCAACTCACCGTCTGTTAGGAGACTATAGAAATTATTTGATGTGGACTTCAATATAAAATATGTATTATCAATGATGGAGCAATGCACTTTGCCGTTTTCACCGGAGTCTGCATCCTCAACATTTATCATCGTCACTACAGTGTTAGTTTTAGCATCTTCCGATATCACATTTGATTTGGACATTATATGAATATCAGGTTTGTTATCATTTATGTCTAACACATCTATAATCACCTTGCAAGAACCAGTTAGTCCACCACCATCACTGGCGCGAATATTTATCTGAACGTTTCCCGATTTTTCATAGTTAAGTTTTCCAACTAAAGTAATATCGCCACTTTGCTTATTTACTTCAAATAATACACGGGCATGATCTAGAGAACTTGATATTGAATACGTTATTCTACCATTAGAGTCACGGTCTGCATCTGTCGCAGTAACTTTCACTACAACTGTTCCTACTGGTGCATTTTCTTTTATGGAGGCTTTATAAATAGGCTGCGTAAAAACAGGAGCATTGTCATTAGCGTCTAAAACGGTGATGTGAATTTGCATTGTTCCTGTCATCTGCGGTTCGCCTCCATCCACCGCTGTCAGGACTAGAGACAAATGGTCGTTTTTCTCCCTATCCAGCGGTGTATGCAAAACCATCTCCACATTTTTACTCATATCCATTTGATTGTTTATTTTGAGTGAGAATGCATCCGTTGGTTTTAGGATATAGGTTTTTAATCCATTTGCACCTACATCAAGATCAATAGCCCTGTCTAAAATAAACGTTGTACCACTAAGCGTAGACTCGCTGATATTGAAGTGGACATTTCTTGTTTCAAAGATTGGAGGGTTATCATTTACGTCTGTGATCTCGATATTAATACTGTAGAATTCCATTGGATTCTCTAATATGATCTGACAATGCAAAGCACAAGGCGTCGTTTGTCCGCAAAGCGCCTCTCTGTCTATTCTCTCTTTTATAAGGAGGACTCCTCTCTCTTTGTTTAGCTCGATGTATTCTGCGCTGTCTCGTGTAAAAACGCGAGCCTTTCCGGATTTCAGTCTTTTGACATCCAAACCTAAATCCTGAGCTAAGTTACCAACGAAAGAGCCTTTCATCATTTCCTCAGGAATGGAGTAGCTGACCTGCCCGAGCACCGAGCTGAGCGAGAGGACCGAGATAAACAACAGTACTTGCCCTTCCATTGTTATGTCCGACATCGTCTTTGCAGCGAGTCCTTATGCAAATATTTTAGTCCCCTTTCACATTTAAATCCGTTGTCAAAACGAAGTCTTAAAATCCCTTAAAAGAAAAAGGAAATAGCCGTGCAATGTCTCGGTACTGTATCTCCGCGTTTGCCTCACTGCATTTACCCTTTTTTCTTCCAGCTCAAATATACGGAGATGATGGGAGGTACTATTACACATCGGCTGTAAAACTGATACATACTGGTCAACAGCGTCCCTCTGAGTTCAAAGTCAAAATTACACGAGCAAAGCTCCTACCAACCATATGAGAAATGTTTAGACAGTGCTAACATGTTTGAAAAAACAATGATTTTAGTAAAAGAAATCAAACCTACCAAGAGAAAATTAGTTTACATTATAGAGAAGAGAGCGATGGCTGACCATATTATTTAAAGGGTGAGTGAAGTTAAAATTGCAACACTTTCCATGAAAAATAGAGGATTTACTAAAACAAGAGAGAGACAGAGCGAGAGGAAGAAGTTTTCACCAAACACATTTCCCATCTGTAGCTATATTTTCTGCTGAAACTTAGAAACCATGTAAAGGGTACAGGTATCAAAGAGCTATCTTTAAATGAAATTAAATATCTAGAAAGATTTGACCTCTATAGTGAAGGGCCTGGACAACGCCTAGCTGTGGTCAAAAACAATGTCTCTGTCCATGGTGCTGATTGTAGACTTATTATGAACGGCGACTATTAACAACTTCATAAATAACACAAGTTACATCTGAAATAAACCCCAATTAACCAACCTCTAGAGGAGAGTCTGGTTCATCCAGGATGCTCTTCTCACTCTGTATCCGCTGCATCGTCCCTGTAGAACTGGGGTCCATTATCAGCACGTTCTGACTACCGGCTCCTCCAAACTTACAGTCACTCTTTCTGGAGTCAGTCGTCCTGCACACCTCGTAGTTGTACACGTGTTGGAGAGTCCCTGTCCCCAAAGTGTCTGAGTAACGTGGTGGATAATATGGAATCACAGGGAGACTGGAGTGATACAGGACGCGAGACTGTCTCCATCTGTAGATCTTCACTGATATAATAACCACTAAACACGTGATGAAGAGGAAGGAGACTACAGCCAGAGCCAACACTAAATAAAAAGTCAGGTTGTCATTGTACTCCTTGTCGTGCGTAAAGTCAGTGAACTCAGACAGCACTTCAGGGAAGCTGTCCGCCACCGCCACGTTAACAATGACTGTAGCTGAACGAGAGGGCTGCCCGTTGTCCTCCACAATAACAGTCAGTCTTTGTTTCACAGCATCTTTATCAGTGACTTGGCGGATAGTTCTTATTTCTCCATTCTGTAAGCCCACTTCAAACAGCGCCCTGTCTGTGGCTTTCTGCAGTTTATAGGAGAGCCAGGCATTCTGTCCAGAGTCCACATCAACAGCCACCACTTTAGTGACCAGATAGCCCACATCTGCTGAACGAGGCACCATTTCAGCCACCAGAGAGCCACCAGTCTGGACTGGATACAGGACCTGAGGTGGGTTGTCATTCTTGTCCTGGATCGATACTTTTACAGTCACGTTGCTACTGAGTGGAGGGGAACCTCCATCTTGCGCTTTGACGCGGAAGTGGAAGTCTTTGATCTGCTCGTAGTCAAAAGAGCGCACTGCATGGATGACTCCACTATCAGCACTAACGGACACATATGAGGTGACTGGCACTCCGTTAACAGAGGAGTCCTCCAGTATGTAAGAAACACGGGCATTCTGGTTCCAGTCAGCGTCTCTGGCTTTCACTGTGAATATAGAGAGGCCTGGTGTGTTGTTTTCTACAATGTAGGCCTCATATGAGCTCCTCTCAAAGACAGGCGCGTTATCATTCACATCAGAGATCTGTAAGGTGAGAGTGACGCTGCTGGAGAGGGAGGGCACTCCCTCATCAGAGCACGTCACTGTTATATTATACTGAGAAGATATCTCTCTGTCTAAATCACTGTCTGTTACTAAGCTATAGAAATTATTTGATGTCGATTTCAATACGAAAGGAATATTCTCATTTATAAAACACTGAACTTTACCATTTTCACCTGAGTCTGGGTCTTGGATGTTAATCATGGTAACGACCGTGTTGGGGTTTGCATTCTCCGATATAATAGCTGATTTAGACATGATTTTAATCGTTGGTTTATTGTCATTTATATCGACGACATCGACAATCACTTTACAAGAATCTGATAGTCCTCCGTTATCCAATGCGCGCACATTGATCTGAAAGCTTCGTTTCTTTTCATAATCCAAATGTCCAATCAACCTAACCTCACCGCTGTCCTCATTTACATCAAACATATGTCTGACGTCATCTAAAGTGTTTGTGATTGAATACGTTATTTTACCATTTAATCCATGATCAGCATCTGAGGCACTGACAGTGGTCACTATCGTGCCTTTTGCAGCATTTTCAGCCACAGTGCCTTTATACATGGGCTGTGTAAAAACAGGTGCATTGTCATTGACATCTAACACTGTGATGAGAATCTGCATTGTTCCTGACATCTGTGGCTCTCCTCCATCTACAGCCGTCAGCGCCAAAGAAATGAACTCATTTTTCTCTCTGTCTAGAGGTTTTTGTAAGACCATCTCCACATTCTTTGTACCGTCAGCTTGGTTGTGCAGTTTAAGTACAAAATTATCACTTGGTTTCAGTACATAGCTTTGGAGACTATTTATACCGACATCTAAATCCACTGCTCTTTCTAAAACAAATTTAGCCCCAACAACTGCAGACTCGCTAATTCTGAATTTAATGTCGCTCTTTTCGAAAGATGGTGCATTATCGTTAATATCTGTAATTTCAACCGTGACACTGTAAAATTCCATAGGATTCTCCAGCACAATCTGAAAATGCACAGCGCATGGTGTCGTATCACCGCACAGCGCCTCTCTGTCTATTCTCTCTTTGATAAGGAGGACTCCTCTCTCGCTATTCAGCTCGATGTATTCTCTGCTATCACCAGAATAAACACGAGCGTTTCCTAACCTCAGTCTTTTCACGTCTAAACCTAAATCCTGAGCTATGTTACCAACCAAAGAGCCCTTCGCCATTTCCTCCGGAACAGAGTAGCTGACCTGCCCGCAGACTGAACCAAGGGAGAGGATCGAGATAAACAACAGTACTTGCCGTTTCATTGTTCGAAATTATCTCGGTAAAAAGCAACAGCAACCTCGTATAATCCGTCAGAAAGATGGACAAGCATTCAAACAAAATATGAAGCAAAAACAATCCTCAAATTTGAAGCGAAAGAACGACAGTCGTGCCTTGTCGTGTATATCGGCTCCTCTACCGAAGACAATGCGATCCGCGCCTGCCCTTTTTCTCTAATACATCGAAATGAAGAGGCGGTACTGCTGTAAATGTACTACAGCTGCAACAGACTAGGCAACAGCGGCCCACTGAGTTCAACAAGCAAAACTGCAGAAAATGTGTTGTGAGAGGGGAGAGGTGGAAAAGATGAGAAAATAATGTACACATGCTGGAATTAAATTGTAGTAATATGTAGTTCTAGTTTAAAAACTATATTAATCACACTATAATATACATGTGTAGAATATATATCTTAAAAGACCTCAACAACATGGAAAGTATAAGGGTGACCACTGACCATTTTCTATTACACTTAATAACACGCACATAAAACACACCATGTTGCTCTCCATGGTGCTGAAAAAGAAAATAGCAGACGAATTCGCCAAAATGCTGGAGCAATAGATTAAAGCCTCTGGTCATGACAGGTGTTGAGGGAGGGAAAAAGAGAGGAAACGCCTTTCTAACCTCCAGAGGAGAGTCTGGTTCATCCAGGATGCTCTTCTCACTCTGTATCCGCTGCATCGTCCCTGTAGAACTGGGGTCCATTATCAGCACGTTCTGACTACCGGCTCCTCCGAACTTACAGTCACTCTTTCTGGAGTCAGTCGTCCTGCACACCTCGTAGTTGTACACGTGTTGGAGAGTCCCTGTCCCCAAAGTGTCTGAGTAACGTGGTGGATAATATGGAATCACAGGGAGACTGGAGTGATACATGATGCGAGACTGTCTCCACCTGTAGATCTTCACTGATATAATAACCACTAAACACGTGATGAAGAGGAAGGAGACTACAGCCAGGGCCAACACTAAATAAAAAGTCAGGTTGTCGTTGTACTCCTTGTCGTGCGTAAAGTCAGTGAACTCAGACAGCACTTCAGGGAAGCTGTCCGCCACCGCCACGTTAACAATGACTGTAGCTGAACGAGAGGGCTGCCCGTTGTCCTCCACTATAACAGTCAGTCTTTGTTTCACAGCATCTTTATCAGTGACTTGGCGGATAGTTCTTATTTCTCCATTCTGTAAGCCCACTTCAAACAGCGCCCTGTCTGTGGCTTTCTGCAGTTTATAGGAGAGCCAGGCATTCTGTCCAGAGTCCCCATCAACAGCCACCACTTTAGTGACCAGATAGCCCACATCTGCTGAACGAGGCACCATTTCAGCCACCAGAGAGCCACCAGTCTGGACTGGGTACAGGACCTGAGGAGGGTTGTCGTTCTGGTCCTGGATCAGTACTTTCACAGTCACGTTGCTACTGAGTGGAGGGGAACCTCCATCCTGCGCTTTGACGCGGAAGTGGAAGTTTTTGATCTGCTCGTAGTCAAAAGAGCGCACTGCATGGATGACTCCACTATCAGCACTAACGGACACATATGAGGAGACTGTCACTCCGTTAACAGAGGAGTCCTCCAGTATGTAAGAAACACGGGCATTCTGGTTCCAGTCAGCGTCTCTGGCTTTCACTGTGAATATAGAGAGGCCTGGTGTGTTGTTTTCTACAATGTAGGCCTCATATGAGCTCCTCTCAAAGACAGGCGCGTTATCATTCACATCAGAGATCTGTAAGGTGAGAGTGACGCTGCTGGAGAGGGAGGGCACTCCCTCATCAGAGCACGTCACTGTTATATTATACTGAGAGTCCCTCTCTCTGTCTAATTCACTGTCTGTCACGATGCTATAGAAATTACTGGATGTTGCTGTGATTGTAAACGGTATATGTTTATTAATTGTACATCGGACTTTCCCGTTTTCTTCAGAATCTGGATCGTTTACACTCATTACAGCTACCACTGTATCTGGACGTGAATCCTCTCCTATTGAATTTGATGATGAAATCATATTAATAACGGGGCTATTGTCATTAATGTCACCTACCTCAATTACCACTTTGCTCGAATCAGATAAACCACCTCGATCAACTGCCTCTATATCAATCTCATACTTCTTGGCTTTTTCATAATCAATAGGCCCATTTAATATAAGTTGACCGTCTTCAGTAACGTGGAATAACTTTGAAATGCTCCTCATGCTATTTCCAATGACGTAGCTAACCTCTCCATTCGAGCCTTTGTCTACATCGGAGGCACTCACTTTTGTAATGAGTGTTCCTGTGGGGGAGTTTTCTTTTACACTTGCTTTGTAAATGTTCTGCGTGAAAACAGGAGCGTTATCATTAGCATCTAATACAGTAATATGAATCTGCATCGTGCCAGACCTCTGCGGTTCTCCCCCATCTATAGCTGTTAACAATAATGATGCAGACTCCTGCTTTTCTCTATCCAGAGGCTTCTGTAAAATCATCTCAACCTTTTTACCGCCATCAGACTGACTATGCAATTTAAGCATGAAATGATCATTGGGCTTCAGTGTATAGCTCTGAAGACCATTCAGTCCTATATCAGGGTCTATTGCTTTCTCCAGCATGAATTTAGAGCCGATAACTGCAGACTCGCTTATTTCAAACCTCCTCTCTTCCTTTTCAAACACGGGAGCATTGTCATTAATATCTGTGATTTCAACAGTAATCTGGAATATTTCGATTGGGTTTTCTAAGACAATCTGAAAATGCAAAGCGCAAGGCGTTGTCTGACCACAGAGAGCTTCGCGGTCTATTCTCTCTTTGATAACGAGGAGTCCTTTTTCCTTGTTAAGCTGAATGTATTCCGCACTGTCTCCCGTGTGGATGCGAGCTTTACCCGCTTGTAGTCGTTTAACATCTAAACCTAAATCTTGAGCTATGTTACCAACTAATGAGCCTTTGGCCATTTCCTCGGGAATGGAGTAGCTGACCTGGCCGAGCACTGAACTGAGACACAGGACCGAGAAAAACAACAGTACTTGCCGTCTCATTGTTCTGTCAGGCTCACCCGCTGAACAAAATTAACGTGTTCTCCTCCCTTTTGCAATCAGCGCCGCCGATGCAAATAAAAAATAATCCAGAATGATCTGTTCAGTCAACAATAGACGAGTATATTATTCCAACTTGATATTCCGTGCATTGCGTTTTATCCACCGTCGACTGTGCGTTATGCTTCGGAGTCCTTCTCTCTTGTGAGAGTCAGGGGGATGTCCTGGTATATAAATATAAATTTAAACGCCAAGACGCTGGTCAACAGCGGCCCACTGAGTTCACAACACGAAATTACACAAATTAAAGAAAAAATACACTGCTGCCTCTGTTGTACTTCTATGGCAGCTGAATACACCAACACTCTACAAACACTATTGGTGCTGTTTAATTGGCAAATTAATGCAAAACAGCAAAATATGTTCCACGAATAAATACCAAGAAATATTGGCCCATTATAAAGACAACCATCTGCAATGTCAATGAAGGAGAAAAACAACTTTTACATAAATGAGCAATATAAAAAGAAAGAAAAAAGACGAGATATGCTGTTATTTCGCTGTCCATGGTACTGAAACGGTTTGGGTTGTAAATGATATCACTGAGAAGTAAAATTAAATAAAACTATGAGTTTGATAAGAAGAATCGTAATATTCTAACCTCTAGAGGAGAGTCTGGTTCATCCAGGATGCTCTTCTCACTCTGTATCCGCTGCATCGTCCCTGTAGAACTGGGGTCCATTATCAGCACGTTCTGACTACCGGCTCCTCCGAACTTACAGTCACTCTTTCTGGAGTCAGTCGTCCTGCACACCTCGTAGTTGTACACGTGTTGGAGAGTCCCTGTCCCCAAAGTGTCTGAGTAACGTGGTGGATAATATGGAATCACAGGGAGACTGGAGTGATACAGGACGCGAGACTGTCTCCACCTGTAGATCTTCACTGATATAATAACCACTAAACACGTGATGAAGAGGAAGGAGACTACAGCCAGAGCCAACACTAAGTAAAAAGTCAGGTTGTCATTGTACTCCTTGTCGTGTGTAAAGTCAGTGAACTCAGACAGCACTTCAGGGAAGCTGTCCGCCACCGCCACGTTAACAATGACTGTAGCTGAACGAGAGGGCTGCCCGTTGTCCTCCACTATAACAGTCAGTCTTTGTTTCACAGCATCTTTATCAGTGACTTGGCGGATAGTTCTTATTTCTCCATTCTGTAAGCCCACTTCAAACAGCGCCCTGTCTGTGGCTTTCTGCAGTTTATAGGAGAGCCAGGCATTCTGTCCAGAGTCCCCATCAACAGCCACCACTTTAGTGACCAGATAGCCCACATCTGCTGAACGAGGCACCATTTCAGCCACCAGAGAGCCACCAGTCTGGACTGGGTACAGGACCTGAGGAGGGTTGTCGTTCTGGTCCTGGATCGATACTTTGACAGTCACGTTGCTACTGAGTGGAGGGGAACCTCCATCCTGCGCTTTGACGCGGAAGTGGAAGTCTTTGATCTGCTCGTAGTCAAAAGAGCGCACTGCATGGATGACTCCACTATCAGCACTAACGGACACATATGAGGAGACTGGCACTCCGTTAACAGAGGAGTCCTCCAGTATGTAAGAAACACGGGCATTCTGGTTCCAGTCAGCGTCTCTGGCTTTCACTGTGAATATAGAGAGGCCTGGTGTGTTGTTTTCTACAATGTAGGCCTCATATGAGCTCCTCTCAAAGACAGGCGCGTTATCATTCACATCAGAGATCTGTAAGGTGAGAGTGACGCTGCTGGAGAGGGAGGGCACTCCCTCATCAGAGCACGTCACTGTTATATTATAATGGGAGTCCCTCTCTCTGTCTAAATCACTGTCTGTCACTAAACTATAGAAATTATTGGATGTAAATTTAATTCCAAATGGGATATTTTCATTTATCACACAATTTACTTTCCCATTGGTTTCAGAATCAGGGTCATTTACACTCATTAAAGCGATTACTGTTTTGTGTGCTGAATCTTCTGGTACTGAGCCCGATGTAGATATCATATTTACAATAGGGCTGTTGTCGTTCACGTCAATTACATCAATTATTATCTTACTTGAATCCGAGAGTCCGCCCTGATCCATCGCCTCTATATCGATGTGATAATTCTTTTCTTTTTCATAGTCTATCGGGCCATCTAGTATCACATCTCCTTCCTTATTAATGTGAAATAACGTTGAAACAGTATCCATGCTATTCCCGATGACGTAGATCACCTCTCCATTTGAGCCTTTGTCTGCATCCGAAGCACTGACCTTCGCAACAAGGGTTCCTATGACGGAGTTTTCTGTAATGCTTGCTTTGTAAACGGGTTTACTAAAAACAGGGGCATTGTCGTTTACATCCAGCACAGTGATATGAATCTGCATTGTTCCAGTCATTTGTGGTTCTCCTCCATCCTCCGCTGTCAGCACTAACGATAGGTCTTCTTGTTTCTCTCGGTCTAACGGCTTTTGCAAAATCATTTCTACCTTTTTGCTTCCATCGGATTGAGAATGCAGTTTAAGCACAAAATTGTCACTCGGCTTTAGGGTGTATTTCTGCAGACCATTCAGTCCTATATCGGGGTCCATCGCTTTCTCCAGCATGAATTTAGAGCCGATGACTGCAGACTCGCTTATTTCAAACCTCCTCTCCTCCTTTTGGAATAATGGAGCATTGTCATTAATATCTGTGATTTCTACAGTAACTGGAAATAATTCTAGTGGGTTTTCTAACGTAATCTGAAAATGCAAAGCGCAAGGCGTCGTCTGTCTGCAGAGCGCCTCGCGGTCTATTTTTTCTTTAATAACGAGGACTCCTCTTTCTCTGTTCAGCTCGATATACTGAACACTGTCTCCCGTATAAATACGAGCTTTACCTGACTTAAGCCGTCTGACGTCTAAAGCTAAATCCTGAGCTATGTTACCGACCAGAGAGCCTTTTGCCATTTCCTCCGGAATAGAGTAGCTGACCTGCCCGATCACAGAGCCGAGGCAGAAGATGGAGATTAACAACAGTACTTGCCGTTTCATTGTTCTGTCCGATACCTCTGTTGCACCACAGCTACCGTGTTTTATTCCGTTTTACGAATAAGATTCCGTTAGATGTAAATTACAAATGGAAGAGAAAATGTTTTAAATCCACAGATTCAAAAAAATAGAAGTCCAGCTTGAGAGGTCCGTAGATAACAGGGTCTGATCTCCGTAGTGAGCTTGCTACGTATGTGACTGCGCCTCAGTTATATGCCAGGAAGATGGCTGTTATAAAAACAACTCGCAACTGCAACACATTGGGCAACAGCGGCCCGATGAGTTCAAATTGTGAAAGTACACAAGTAATACAGCAAGAATGCAATGCAAACTCAAAATACTACAGAAATTACACACAGCCTGCTCAGCTTTCCAGACTAACAAAACAAATGAGATTCTCCTATAGAGATTCAGTCAAATGAACTGGGAAGTAGAATACTTGAAGAAACACTCTACTACAGACAGGGAAAAGGACATGAGGAGGGAGCGTACAAAAGGGAAACAATGTGGAGCTGTGCTTTCATTGTCGCTTTCCAAGGTGCTGGAATTTTGCCTAACTGAAGAAATCACACTGTGCCAACGCTTATACAGGTATTAGCCCCATATGATTAACTTGAAAAAAATACATGGTTTTAAATATGTAATCATGTCGCTCTCCAAGGTGCTGAAAATACAAGGAAAGTGATTTAAAGCGTAATTTCAACGAAAGAATAGATAGCTAGGGAATTCTAACCTCTAGAGGAGAGTCTGGTTCATCCAGGATGCTCTTCTCACTCTGTATCCGCTGCATCGTCCCTGTAGAACTGGGGTCCATTATCAGCACGTTCTGACTACCGGCTCCTCCGAACTTACAGTCACTCTTTCTGGAGTCAGTCGTCCTGCACACCTCGTAGTTGTACACGTGTTGGAGAGTCCCTGTCCCCAAAGTGTCTGAGTAACGTGGTGGATAATATGGAATCACAGGGAGACTGGAGTGATACAGGACGCGAGACTGTCTCCACCTGTAGATCTTCACTGAGATAATAACCACTAAACACGTGATGAAGAGGAAGGAGACTACAGCCAGAGCCAACACTAAGTAAAAAGTCAGGTTGTCGTTGTACTCCTTGTCGTGTGTAAAGTCAGTGAACTCAGACAGCACTTCAGGGAAGCTGTCCGCCACCGCCACGTTAACAATGACTGTAGCTGAACGAGAGGGCTGCCCGTTGTCCTCCACTATAACAGTCAGTCTTTGTTTCACAGCATCTTTATCAGTGGCTTGGCGGATAGTTCTTATTTCTCCATTCTGTAAGCCCACTTCAAACAGCGCCCTGTCTGTGGCTTTCTGCAGTTTATAGGAGAGCCAGGCATTCTGTCCAGAGTCCACATCAACAGCCACCACTTTAGTGACCAGATAGCCCACATCTGCTGAACGAGGCACCATTTCAGCCACCAGAGAGCCACCAGTCTGGACTGGGTACAGGACCTGAGGAGGGTTGTCGTTCTGGTCCTGGATCAGTACTTTCACAGTCACGGTGCTGCTGAGTGGAGGGGAACCTCCATCCTGCGCTTTGACGCGGAAGTGGAAGTCTTTGATCTGCTCGTAGTCAAAAGAGCGCACTGCATGGATGACTCCACTATCAGCACTAACGGACACATATGAGGAGACTGGCACTCCGTTAACAGGGGAGTCCTCCAGTATGTAAGAAACACGGGCATTCTGGTTCCAGTCAGCGTCTCTGGCTTTCACTGTGAATATAGAGAGGCCTGGTGTGTTGTTTTCTACAATGTAGGCCTCATATGAGCTCCTCTCAAAGACAGGCGCGTTATCATTCACATCAGAGATCTGTAAGGTGAGAGTGACGCTGCTGGAGAGGGAGGGCACTCCCTCATCAGAGCACGTCACTGTTATATTATAATGGGAGGCGACCTCTCTATCCAAAGCTACCTCTGTAAGTAAACTATAAAATCCATTCATTGTACTTTGTATTTTAAAAGGAATGTCATCGTTAATATTACACTTCACCTCTCCATTCCTCTCAGAGTCAGGGTCATTTACGCTCAGCATAGCAATAACAGTATTCTCGGGAGAGTCTTCTAAAATGCTGTCTGATTTAGAAAGTAATTTCAACTGAGGATTATTGTCATTGACATCAGTGACATCAATCAGTATCTTACTGGAATCAGAGAGTCCTCCATTATCAATAGCCTCGATATCTATTTGGAAAAGCTTCGCTTTTTCATAATCTATTTCACCGATCAAGATAACCTCTCCTGTTCTTCCATCGATCTGAAATAGGTCAGATAATCGACGCTTATTTGAAATTGCATATGATATTTCTCCATTAGAGCCTCCATCTTTATCAGATGCACTAACAGTTATAACACTGGTTCCCCTCTGGGAATTCTCGGTTATTGTTGCCTTGTATACTGGTTTAGTGAATACAGGCGCATTATCGTTTGCATCTAATACGTTAATAATGATCTGCATTGTGCCAGACATACGCGGCTGTCCGCCATCTAGAGCAGTTAATAACAGTGAGATCTGCTCCTGGTGCTCTCGGTCTAGAGGCTTCTGTAAAACCATTTCTACCTTTTTACCTCCGTCCGCCTGACTCTCTAGTTTCAATGCAAAGTTGTTTGTTGGATTAAGCGAATAGCTCTGGAGACCATTTGTACCGATGTCAGCATCGATGGCTTTGTCCAGCACAAATTTAGACCCAATAACTGCAGACTCGCTGATTTCAAAACGCTTCTCTTTCGATTCAAAGCTGGGAGCGTTATCGTTTATGTCTGTGATTTCTATTGTTATGCGGAACAATTCCATCGGATTTTCCAAAATCATCTGCAAATGCAAAGCGCAGGGCGTCGTTTCTCCACACAGCGTTTCTCTGTCTATCCTCTCTTTGATGAGGAGGACGCCCCTGTCTCTGTTCAGCTCCATGTATTCCGCACTGTCTCCAGAATGAATACGAGCTCTGCCCGATTTGAGCCTTTTAAAATCTAGCCCTAAATCCTGAGCTATGTTACCAACCAATGAGCCTTTCTCCATTTCCTCGGGAATGGAGTAGCTGACCTGGCCGAGCACTGAACTGAGACACAGGACCGAGAAAAACAACAGTACTTGCCGTCTCATTGTTCTGTCAGGCTCACCCGTCGAACCAAATTAACTTGTTCTCCTCCCTTTTGCAATCAGCGCCGCCGATGCAAATAAAAAATAATCCAGAATGATCTGTTCAGTCAACAATAGACGAATATATTATTCCAACGTGATATTCCGTGCATGGCGTTTTATCCACCGTCGACTGTGCGTTATGCTTCGGAGTCCTTCTCTCTTGTGAGAGAACAGGGGGATGTCCTGGTATATAAATATAAATTTAAACACTAAGACGCTGGTCAACAGCGGCCCACTGAGTTCACAAGACGAAATTACACAAGTTTAAAAAATAAATACTGCTGCCTCTGTTGTTACTTCTATGGCCGCTGAATACACAAACACTCCACAAACACCATTGGTGCTGTTTAATTTGAAAATTGATGCAAAACAGCACAATATGTTCCACGAATAAATACCAAGAAATATTGGCCCAATATAAAGACAATCATGTGTAATTTCAATGAAGGAGAAAAACAACTTTTACATAAAAGAGCAATATAAAAAGAAAGAAAAAAAGACAAGATATGCTGTTATTTCTCTGTCCAATGTACTGAAACGGTTTGGGTTGTAAATTACATCACTGCGAAGTAGAAATCGTAATATTCTGACCTCTAGAGGAGAGTCTGGTTCATCCAGGATGCTCTTCTCACTCTGTATCCGCTGCATCGTCCCTGTAGAACTGGGATCCATTATCAGCACGTTCTGACTACCGGCTCCTCCGAACTTACAGTCACTCTTTCTGGAGTCAGTCGTCCTGCACACCTCGTAGTTGTACACGTGTTGGAGAGTCCCTGTCCCCAAAGTGTCTGAGTAACGTGGTGGATAATATGGAATCACAGGGAGACTGGAGTGATACAGGACGCGAGACTGTCTCCACCTGTAGATCTTCACTGATATAATAACCACTAAACACGTGATGAAGAGGAAGGAGACTACAGCCAGAGCCAACACTAAGTAGAAAGTCAGGTTGTCATTGTACTCCTTGTCGTGTGTAAAGTCAGTGAACTCAGACAGCACTTCAGGGAAGCTGTCCGCCACCGCCACGTTAACAATGACTGTAGCTGAACGAGAGGGCTGCCCGTTGTCCTCCACTATAACAGCCAGTCTTTGTTTCACAGCATCTTTATCAGTGACTTGGCGGATAGTTCTTATTTCTCCATTCTGTAAGCCCACTTCAAACAGCGCCCTGTCTGTGGCTTTCTGCAGTTTATAGGAGAGCCAGGCATTCTGTCCAGAGTCCACATCAACAGCCACCACTTTAGTGACCAGATAGCCCACATCTGCTGAACGAGGCACCATTTCAGCCACCAGAGAGCCACCAGTCTGGACTGGGTACAGGACCTGAGGAGGGTTGTCGTTCTGGTCCTGGATCAGTACTTTCACAGTCACGTTGCTACTGAGTGGAGGGGAACCTCCATCCTGCGCTTTGACGCGGAATTGGAAGTCTTTGATCTGCTCGTAGTCAAAAGAGCGCACTGCATGGATGACTCCACTATCAGCACTAACGGACACATATGAGGAGACTGGCACTCCGTTAACAGAGGAGTCCTCCAGTATGTAAGAAACACGGGCATTCTGGTTCCAGTCAGCGTCTCTGGCTTTCACTGTGAATATAGAGAGGCCTGGTGTGTTGTTTTCTACAATGTAGGCCTCATATGAGCTCCTCTCAAAGACAGGCGCGTTATCATTCACATCAGAGATCTGTAAGGTGAGAGTGACGCTGCTGGAGAGAGAGGGCACTCCCTCATCAGAGCACGTCACTGTTATATTATAATGAGAGGCGACCTCTCTGTCTAAATCACTGTCCGTCACTAAACTATAGAAATTATTTGATGTCGACATTATAGTTAAAGGGGTGTTATCGTTGATAAAACAGTGAACTTTACCGTTTTCATTTGAATCTGGGTCTTGGACGTTCATCATTGCTACAACAGTGCTCGGTTTAGAGTGCTCAGATATCATGTTTGATTTTGACATTATGTTAATCGTTGGTTTGTTGTCGTTCATATCCACTACTTCAACTACGACTTTACACGAATCTGTAAGTCCACCATCATCACTTGCACGTATGTTAATATGATAATACCGTGCATTTTCATAATCAATATTTCCAATCAATCTAATTTCACCGCTGTCTTCGTTTATCCGAAACAGTGCATGGGATTGATCTAAACTGTTTGCAATTGAATATTTTATTCTACCATACATTCCATAATCTGCATCTGACGCAGTAACGGCGGTGACAATTGTCCCTTCTGGAGCGTTTTCAAAAACAGTGGCTGTGTAGGTGGACTGTGTAAAAACAGGAGCGTTATCATTGGCATCTAACACTGTGATGAAAATCCGAATTGTTCCTGACATTTGCGGGTCTCCTCCATCAAAAGCGGTTAAAACTAAAGAGACCAACTCCTCTTTCTCTCTGTCGAGAGGCTTCTGTAAAATCATTTCCACTTTTTCTGTTCCATCACCATGGCTGTCCCGTTTCAGTACAAAATTATCAGTAGGATTAAGATTGTATTTTTGAAGACCATTTGTACCGACATCAAGATCTATCGCTCCATCTAACACGAATTTAGCTCCGATTACAGCAGATTCGCTGATTTTAAAACTGACTTCATTTTTTTCAAAGGTGGGAGGATTGTCATTTATATCTGTAATCTCCACTGTGACACTGTAAAACTGCATAGGGTTCTCTAAAATGATCTGAAAATGTAAAGCACAAGGGGTAGTCTGTCTGCATATCGCTTCTCTGTCTATTCTGTCTCTGATGAGGAGGACTCCTCGCTCTTTATTCAGCTCGATGTATCCCGCACTGTCTCCCGTATACACGCGAGCTTTGCCTGATTTCAGTCGTTTTACATCTAAACCCAAATCCTGAGCAATATTACCGACTAAAGAGCCGCTCGGCATTTCCTCAGGGATGGAGTAACTGACTTGTCCGAGCACTGAACTGAGATGAAGGACCAAGGAAAACAACAGTACTTGCCGTCTCATTGTTCTGCCCGACATTTTCCTCGCGGAATTGAAAGGGACGAATTATGTTCCACGATGCCCGGATATTTATAGTCCATTAAATGTCATGAAAAACGACTAAAAGGTGTTACTCCATAATCCTCCACATCGGTAAAAAGGGCTTCTGCACGGTCGTTGTTTAAGTGTGCTCCGACGTTGTAACCAAGTGTCTGTCTTTCTCTCTCTGATATCATCGTTATGGGGGAGGTTTCTCTTTATATCCACCGTGAAACATCAACACACTGGCCAACAGCGGCCCTAAGAGTACACAGTAAGGAACTACAGAAACGACTGGAGAAAAAGCACTGTACTCGAGACTATACAACTATTATATGTAACAGCAGAAACAGCCTCTCAAATAGATAGTAAAACAAATGCAAAACTGTATAATAAGGGAGCTTACTTGATACTTTGGTTAAAAACGTCATCCATACATGTTGTTATGACAGTGGGAAGGACATACTATTACCTTATAATGATGTATGGAGTAAGAGTTAAATTCAAATAATAAGTGCCACAGACATGTACTAGTCAAACATTTGCAAATCCTGACATGTCATATAACTGTTAGCATATATAGATAGATAGATAGATAGATAGATAGATAGATAGATAGATAGATAGATAGATAGATAGATAGATAGATAGATAGAGAAGCACACCATGTTGCTCTCCATGGTGCTGAAAAAGAAAAGACCAAACGAATTCCCCAAAAGCGTCTGATAATGACAAGTAGAAAACAAGAAAGCAAGATAGAAACTAATTTATGATGACAGAGTAGGCCACTAGTCTGGCTGTAGCATATGTACCATCACCAGCAGAACGATTAAACGTAAGCTAATAAGCCATTGTTATCCAGCACCATTAATATTAGGTAAAAATCAAGCCATGCTTCACGAAACAACTTAAAAAAATAGCCTTCTGGCCTGCAACCCAGATCCTGCAGACACAAACGCGCTTGCACACACAAAGATACTTGCCATTAGCAACAGCATTAAGTATTTCAAACAAAAAAACGAAGAAAGCCCGGGGCAAAATCAGTGTCTTTGTCCATGGTGCTGATTGCAGACTAGTCATAAATGGCGCCTGGTTAGGAACTTACCAGTCACAGAGAACATACAAACAAGTTACAACTGAAATGACCAACCTCTAGAGGAGAGTCTGGTTCATCCAGGATGCTCTTCTCACTCTGTATCCGCTGCATCGTCCCTGTAGAACTGGGGTCCATTATCAGCACGTTCTGACTACCGGCTCCTCCGAACTTACAGTCACTCTTTCTGGAGTCAGTCGTCCTGCACACCTCGTAGTTGTACACGTGTTGGAGAGTCCCTGTCCCCAAAGTGTCTGAGTAACGTGGTGGATAATATGGAATCACAGGGAGACCGGAGTGATACAGGACGCGAGACTGTCTCCACCTGTAGATCTTCACTGATATAATAACCACTAAACACGTGATGAAGAGGAAGGAGACTACAGCCAGAGCCAACACTAAGTAAAAAGTCAGGTTGTCATTGTACTCCTTGTCATGTGTAAAGTCAGTGAACTCAGACAGCACTTCAGGGAAGCTGTCCGCCACCGCCACGTTAACAATGACTGTAGCTGAACGAGAGGGCTGCCCGTTGTCCTCCACTATAACAGTCAGTCTTTGTTTCACAGCATCTTTATCAGTGACTTGGCGGATAGTTCTTATTTCTCCATTCTGTAAGCCCACTTCAAACAGCGCCCTGTCTGTGGCTTTCTGCAGTTTATAGGAGAGCCAGGCATTCTGTCCAGAGTCCACATCAACAGCCACCACTTTAGTGACCAGATAGCCCACATCTGCTGAACGAGGCACCATTTCAGCCACCAGAGAGCCACCAGTCTGGACTGGGTACAGAACCTGAGGGGGGTTGTCGTTCTGGTCCTGGATCAGTACTTTCACAGTCACGTTGCTACTGAGTGGAGGGGAACCTCCATCCTGCGCTTTGACGCGGAAGTGGAAGTCTTTGATCTGCTCGTAGTCAAAAGAGCGCACTGCATGGATGACTCCACTATCAGCACTAACGGACACATATGAGGAGACCGGCACTCCGTTAACAGAGGAGTCCTCCAGTATGTAAGAAACACGGGCATTCTGGTTCCAGTCAGCGTCTCTGGCTTTCACTGTGAATATAGAGAGGCCTGGTGTGTTGTTTTCTACAATGTAGGCCTCATATGAGCTCCTCTCAAAGACAGGCGCGTTATCATTCACATCAGAGATCTGTAAGGTGAGAGTGACGCTGCTGGAGAGGGAGGGCACTCCCCCATCAGAGCACGTCACTGTTATATTATACTGAGAAGCGATCTCTCTGTCTAAAGCGACCTCAGTGACTAAAGTATAAAATCCATTTAATGTAGTTTGTATTTTGAAGGGAATGTCACCGTCTATATTACACTGTACCTCTCCACTATTCTCTGAATCTGGATCATTTACACTTAACATAGCTATTACAGTGTTTGGATGTGAGTCCTCTAATATGGATTCTGATTTAGAGACAATATTTATTTGAGGTTTATTGTCATTTATATCAATAACATCAACTATTACTTTAGTGGAATCAGAGAGTCCTCCGCTGTCTACAGCTTCGATATTCATTTGATATGTTTTTGCCTTTTCATAATCTATGTCACCGACTAGGATAATTTCACCAGTTTTCGAATTAATCTTAAACAGTTCAGATAAAAGACGTTTGCTGGTAGAAATAAGATATGATATTTCTCTATTTGAGCCGAGGTCTTTATCAAATGCACTTACAGTCGTTACGCTGGTGCCTTTGGGGGAATTTTCTAATATTTTTGCTTTATACAGCGGTTTAGCGAATGAAGGTGCGTTGTCATTCGCATCTAATACATTGACAAATATCTGCATTGTCCCTGACATCTGCGGCTCTCCTCCGTCTATAGCAGTTAACATCAGTGAAATATATTCCTGCTTCTCCCGATCTAGAGGCTTCTGTAAAACCATCTCGACCTTTTTATTTCCGTCTGCTTGATTTTCTAGCTTTAATACAAAATTATCAGTAGGAGTAAGTGAGTATTGTTGTAAGCCATTCATGCCAATGTCAGAATCAAATGCTGTCTCTAAAATGAATTTCGATCCTGTAACAGCAGACTCGCTGATTTCAAAGCGTTTTTCTGCGTTAGTAAAGCTGGGGGTATTATCGTTTATGTCGGTGATCTCCACTGTTACACGAAACAGCTCCATTGGGTTTTCCAGAATTAACTGGAAATGCAAAGCACAAGGCGTCGTCTCTCCACATAAAGCCTCTCTGTCGATCCTCTCCTGGATATGGAGGACTCCCCTTTCTTTATTCAGCCCGATGTACTCTACGCTGCCTCCCGTATAGACACGAGCTTTGCCTGATTTCAGCCGTTTAAGATCTAAACCTAAATCATGCGCTATGTTACCAACGACAGAGCCTTTCGCCATTTCTTCGGGGATGGAATAGCTGACCTGCCCGAGCACCGAGCTGAGACATAGCACCGAGAGAAACAACAGTACTTGCCGTCTCATTGTTCTCTGCGAAGTCGTTTCCTGCGCCATTAAAACAGAAACATTCCCAATGCAGCCTAAGCAAAAGTAGATAGAAAAAAAAGCGTCCACACTCCAACTATAGGAAGCAAAACACCAGATCCAGATATATAAATCCTCGTAGAGCTCCTTATGAGCGCCGACTGTGCATTCTGTCTTTCTCCGATTGTGTCCACCGTATGTACACGAAGGGGCAGGACACAGACAGAAAAAAATAACATCTAGTTAAATCTCAACACGCTTGCCAACAGCGACGCTTTGAGTTGAAAATACAAATTACAACAAGTGATATAAAAGAGAACCAGTTTAGTGCAAAGTCACACACACTGGTAATCAAGATGAACTAAAACCAGAGGAGAGCTGGCCATTAAAGTGGCATACTGATATTTATCAAAATACAGACTTTGGTAAAATTATCTTCAAGTGCTATAGTAACATATTTGAATGCTGTAATTACAAAAACAAAATAAAGTCGATGTCAAAAGAAGACATGAAGAGAGGACGAAAAATAAAAACAAAACATGGAAACATTCACTATCAGCAGCGTTAAGTGTCTCTGTCCATGGTGCTGAAGGTGAACGTTGTGGCATTATCTAAACTTCTCAGTCATATATAAATGGTATTTTTCGGACTACTGCTACATGCAACTGCCTTATGAAATTAATGTATCAATACTATGACTTTTATATGCATATATATTAAAGATTACAGTTTTCTGACCTCTAGAGGAGAGTCTGGTTCGTCCAGGATGCTCTTCTCACTCTGTATCCGCTGCATCGTCCCTGTAGAACTGGGGTCCATTATCAGCACGTTCTGACTACCGGCTCCTCCGAACTTACAGTCACTCTTTCTGGAGTCAGTCGTCCTGCACACCTCGTAGTTGTACACGTGTTGGAGAGTCCCTGTCCCCAAAGTGTCTGAGTAACGTGGTGGATAATATGGAATCACAGGGAGACTGGAGTGATACAGGACGCGAGACTGTCTCCACCTGTAGATCTTCACTGATATAATAACCACTAAACACGTGATGAAGAGGAAGGAGACTACAGCCAGAGCCAACACTAAGTAAAATGTCAGGTTGTCATTGTACTCCTTGTCGTGTGTAAAGTCAGTGAACTCAGACAGCACTTCAGGGAAGCTGTCCGCCACCGCCACGTTAACAATGACTGTAGCTGAACGAGAGGGCTGCCCGTTGTCCTCCACTATAACAGTCAGTCTTTGTTTCACAGCATCTTTATCAGTGACTTGGCGGATAGTTCTTATTTCTCCATTCTGTAAGCCCACTTCAAACAGCGCCCTGTCTGTGGCTTTCTGCAGTTTATAGGAGAGCCAGGCATTCTGTCCAGAGTCCACATCAACAGCCACCACTTTAGTGACCAGATAGCCCACATCTACTGAACGAGGCACCATTTCAGCCACCAGAGAGCCACCAGTCTGGACTGGGTACAGGACCTGAGGAGGGTTGTCGTTCTGATCCTGAATCAGTATTTTCACAGTCACATTGCCACTGAGTGGAGGGGAACCTCCATCCTGCGCTTTGACGCGGAAGTGGAAGTCTTTGATCTGCTCGTAGTCAAAAGAGCGCACTGCATGGATGACTCCACTATCAGCACTAACGGACACATATGAGGAGACTGGCACTCCGTTAACAGAGGAGTCCTCCAGTATGTAAGAAACACGGGCATTCTGGTTCCAGTCAGCGTCTCTGGCTTTCACTGTGAATATAGAGAGGCCTGGTGTGTTGTTTTCTACAATGTAGGCCTCATATGAGCTCCTCTCAAAGACAGGCGCGTTATCATTCACATCAGAGATCTGTAAGGTGAGAGTGACGCTGCTGGAGAGGGAGGGCACTCCCTCATCAGAGCACGTCACTGTTATATTATAATGGGAGGCGATCTCTCTGTCTAAAGCGACCTCAGTGACTAAAGTATAAAATCCGTTTAATGTAGTTTGTATTTTGAAGGGAATGTCACCGTCTATATTACACTGTACCTCTCCACTATTCTCTGAATCTGGATCATTTACACTTAACATAGCTATCACAGTGTTTGGAGGCGAGTCTTCTAATATGGACTCTGATTTAGAAACAATATTTATTTGAGGATTATTGTCATTTATATCAATAACATCAACTATTACTTTAGTGGAATCAGAGAGTCCTCCGCTGTCTACAGCTTCAATGTCGATTTGATACGTTTTTGCCTTTTCATAATCTATTTCACCTACTAGGATTATATCACCAGTTTTCGAATTAATCTTAAACAGTTCAGATAAAAGACGTTTACTGGTAGATATCAGATATGATATTTCTCTATTCGAGCCGATGTCTTTATCAGATGCACTTACAGTCGTTACGCTGGTGCCTGTGGGGGAATTTTCTAATATTTTTGCTCTATAGAGCGGTTTAGCAAATGTAGGTGCGTTGTCATTCGCATCTAATACATTAACAAATATCTGCATTGTCCCTGACATCTGCGGCTCTCCTCCGTCTATAGCGGTTAACAGCAGTGAAATATATTCCTGCTTTTCTCGATCTAGAGGCTTCTGTAAAACCATCTCCACCTTTTTACTTCCGTCTGCTTGACTTTCTAGTTTTAATACAAAATTATCAGTGGGAGTAAGTGTGTATCGCTGTAAGCCGTTCATGCCAATATCGGAATCAATTGCTTTCTCTAATACAAATTTCGATCCAATCACAGCGGTCTCGCTGATTTCAAAGCGTTTTTCTGCATTAGTAAAACTGGGAGTATTATCGTTTATGTCGGTGATCTCCACTGTTACACGAAACAGCTCCATTGGGTTTTCCAGAATTAACTGGAAATGCAAAGCACAAGGCGTCGTCTCTCCACATAAAGCCTCTCTGTCGATCCTCTCCTGGATATGGAGGACTCCCCTTTCTTTATTCAGCCCGATGTACTCTACGCTGCCTCCCGTATAGACACGAGCTTTGCCTGATTTCAGCCTTTTAAGATCTAAACCTAAATCATGCGCTATGTTACCAACGACAGAGCCCTTCGCCATTTCTTCGGGGATGGAATAGCTGACCTGCCCGAGCACCGAGCTGAGACATAGCACCGAGAGAAACAACAGTACTTGCCGTCTCATTGTTCTCTCCGAAGTCGTTTCCTGCGCCATTAAAACAAAAGCATTCCTAATGCAGCCAATGCCAAAGTAGATAACAAAAAAAAGCGTCCACACTCCAACTATAGGAAGCAAAACAACAGATCCAGATTTATAAATCCTCGCAGAGCTCCTTATGAGCGCCGACTGTGCATTCTGTCTTTCTCCGATTGTGTCCACCGTATGTACACGAAGGGGCAGGACACAGACAGACAAAAATAACATCTAGTTAAATCTCAACACGCTTGCCAACAGCGACCCTTTGAGTTGAAAATACAAATTACAACAAGTGATATAAAAGAGAACCAGTTTAGTGCAAAGTCACACACACTGGTAATCAGGAGGAACTAAAACCAGAGGAAAGCTGCCATTAACGTGGCATACTGATATCTCACTAAAAACATAGTTTTATGAAATTGTGTTCAAGTGCTATAGTAACATACTTGAATGATTTAATTACAAAAACGTTAAGTGTCGCTGTCCATGGTGCTGAATGTGAATGTTGTGGCATTATCTAAACTTCTCAGTCACATATACTGTATATGGTATTTTTCGGTCTGCTGCTGCATGCAACTGCCTTATGCAATTAATGTATCAGTACCATGACTTTGATATGCATCAAAATTAAACGTTACAGTTTTCTGACCTCTAGAGGAGAGTCTGGTTCATCCAGGATGCTCTTCTCACTCTGTATCCGCTGCATCGTCCCTGTAGAACTGGGGTCCATTATCAGCACGTTCTGACTACCTGCTCCTCCGAACTTACAGTCACTCTTTCTGGAGTCAGTCGTCCTGCACACCTCGTAGTTGTACACGTGTTGTAGAGTCCCTGTTCCCAAAGTGTCTGAGTAACGTGGTGGATAATATGGAATCACAGGGAGACTGGAGTGATACAGGACGCGAGACTGTCTCCACCTGTAGATCTTCACTGATATAATAACCACTAAACACGTGATGAAGAGGAAGGAGACTACAGCCAGAGCCAACACTAAGTAAAAAGTCAGGTTGTCATTGTACTCCTTGTCGTGTGTAAAGTCAGTGAACTCAGACAGCACTTCAGGGAAGCTGTCCGCCACCGCCACGTTAACAATGACTGTAGCCGAACGAGAGGGCTGCCCGTTGTCCTCCACTATAACAGTCAGTCTTTGTTTCACAACATCTTTATCAGTGACTTGGCGGATAGTTCTTATTTCTCCATTCTGTAGGCCCACTTCAAACAGCGCCCTGTCTGTGGCTTTCTGCAGTTTATAGGAGAGCCAGGCATTCTGTCCAGAGTCCACATCAACAGCCACCACTTTAGTGACCAGATAGCCCACATCTGCTGAACGAGGCACCATTTCAGCCACCAGAGAGCCACCAGTCTGGACTGGGTACAGGACCTGAGGAGGGTTGTCATTCTGGTCCTGGATCAGTATTTTCACAGTCACGTTGCTACTGAGTGGAGGGGAACCTCCATCCTGCGCTTTGACGCGGAAGTGGAAGTCTTTGATCTGCTCGTAGTCAAAAGAGCGCACTGCATGGATGACTCCACTATCAGCACTAACGGACACATATGAGGAGACTGGCACTCCGTTAAAAGAGGAGTCCTCCAGTATGTAAGAAACACGGGCATTCTGGTTCCAGTCAGCGTCTCTGGCTTTCACTGTGAATATAGAGAGGCCTGGTGTGTTGTTTTCTACAATGTAGGCCTCATATGAGCTCCTCTCAAAGACAGGCGCGTTATCATTCACATCAGAGATCTGTAAGGTGAGAGTGACGCTGCTGGAGAGGGAGGGCACTCCCTCATCAGAGCACGTCACTGTTATATTATAATGGGAAGCGATCTCTCTGTCTAAAGCGACCTCAGTGACTAAACTATAAAATCCGTTTAATGTAGTTTGTATTTTGAAGGGAATGTCACCGTCTATATTACACTGTACCTCTCCACTATTCTCTGAATCTGGATCATTTACACTTAACATAGCTATTACAGTGTTTGGAGGTGAGTCTTCTAATATGGATTCTGATTTAGAAACAATGTTTATATGTGGATTATTGTCATTTATATCAATAACATCAACTATTACTTTAGTGGAATCAGAGAGCCCCCCGCTGTCTACAGCTTCAATATTCAATTGATACGTTTTCGCCTTTTCATAATCTATTTCACCAACGAGGATAATTTCCCCCGTTTTTGAATTAATTTTAAACAGTTCAGATAAAAGACGTTTGCCGGTGGATATCAGATATGAAACTTCTCCACTCAAACCAATATCTTTATCAGATGCACTTACAGTCGTTACGCTGGTGCCTTTTGGAGAATTTTCTAGTATTTTTGCTCTATACAGCGGTTTAGCGAATGAAGGTGCGTTGTCATTTATATCTAAAACATTAACATATATCTGCATTGTCCCTGACATCTGCGGCTCTCCTCCGTCTATAGCGGTTAACAGCAGTGAAATATATTCCTGCTTTTCTCGATCTAGAGGCTTCTGTAAAACCATCTCCACCTTTTTACTTCCGTCTGCCTGATTTTCTAATTTTAACACAAAATTATCAGTAGGAGTGAGTGAGTATCGCTGTAAGCCATTCATCCCAATGTCGGAATCAATTGCTGTCTCTAATACAAATTTCGATCCTGTAACAGCACTCTCGCTGATTTCAAAGCGTTTTTCTGCATTAGTAAAACTGGGGGTATTATCGTTTATATCGGTGATCTCCACTGTTACACGAAACAGCTCCATTGGGTTTTCCAGAATTAACTGGAAATGTAAAGCACAAGGCGTCGTCTCTCCACATAAAGCCTCTCTGTCGATCCTCTCCTGGATATGGAGGACTCCTCTTTCTTTATTCAGCCCGATGTACTCTACGCTGCCTCCCGTATAGACACGAGCTTTGCCTGATTTCAGCCTTTTAAGATCTAAACCTAAATCATGCGCGATGTTACCAACGACAGAGCCTTTCGCCATTTCTTCGGGGATTGAATAGCTGACCTGCCCGAGCACCGAGCTGAGACATAGCACCGAGAGAAACAACAGTACTTGCCGTCTCATTGTTCTCTGCGAAGTCGTTTCCTGCGCCATTAAAACAAATGCATTCCCAATGCAACCAAAGCCAAAGTAGATAGCAAAACCAAAAATAGTCCACACTCCAACTATAGGAAGCAAAACAACAGATCCAGATTTATAAATCCTTGCAGAGCTCCTTATGAGCGCCGACTGTGCATTCTGTCTTTCTCCGATTGTGTCCTCCGTATGTACACGAAGGGGCAGGACAAAGACAGACAAAAATAACATCTAGTTATATCTCAACACGCTTGCCAACAGCGACCCTTTGAGTTGAAAATACAAATTACAACAAGTGATGTCAAAGAGAACCAGTTTAGTGCAAAGTCACACACACTGGTAACCAGGAGGAACTAAAACCAGAGGAAAGCTGGCCATTAAAGTGGCATACTGATATTTATCAAAATATATATTTTGATAAAGTTATGTTGAAGTGATATAGTAACATATTTTAATTATGTAAGAACACGAGCAGTGTTTTTGAATTATGGCATATATGAATAAGATGTATATGAAGCCATGACAATGTCTGTGGTTAACAGTGATAAGTGTCGCTGTCCATTGTGCTGAAAAGGAATATTTTGGCAATACCTAAACCTCTAAGGCCTTTATAAACCTTTAACTACTACGGAAACGAACTGATTTATGAAATTATTGCACCAGTACTATGACTTTGATTTGCATAAAAATGAAACATTATGATTAGTACAGTTTTCTGACCTCTAGAGGAGAGTCTGGTTCATCCAGGATGCTCTTCTCACTCTGTATCCGCTGCATCGTCCCTGTAGAACTGGGGTCCATTATCAGCACGTTCTGACTACCGGCTCCTCCGAACTTACAGTCACTCTTTCTGGAGTCAGTCGTCCTGCACACCTCGTAGTTGTACACGTGTTGGAGAGTCCCTGTCCCCAAAGTGTCTGAGTAACGTGGTGGATAATATGGAATCACAGGGAGACTGGAGTGATACAGGACGCGAGACTGTCTCCACCTGTAGATCTTCACTGATATAATAACCACTAAACACGTGATGAAGAGGAAGGAGACTACAGCCAGAGCCAACACTAAGTAGAAAGTCAGGTTGTCATTGTACTCCTTGTCGTGTGTAAAGTCAGTGAACTCAGACAGCACTTCAGGGAAGCTGTCCGCCACCGCCACGTTAACAATGACTGTAGCTGAACGAGAGGGCTGCCCGTTGTCCTCCACTATAACAGTCAGTCTTTGTTTCACAGCATCTTTATCAGTGACTTGGCGGATAGTTCTTATTTCTCCATTCTGTAAGCCCACTTCAAACAGCGCCCTGTCTGTGGCTTTCTGCAGTTTATAGGAGAGCCAGGCATTCTGTCCAGAGTCCACATCAACAGCCACCACTTTAGTGACCAGGTAGCCCACATCTGCTGAACGAGGCACCATTTCAGCCACCAGAGAGCCACCAGACTGGACTGGGTACAGGACCTGAGGAGGGTTGTCGTTCTGGTCCTGGATCAGTATTTTCACAGTAACGTTACTACTAAGTGGAGGGGAACCTCCATCCTGCGCTTTGACGAGGAAGTGGAAGTCTTTGATCTGCTCGTAGTCAAAAGAGCGCACTGCATGGATGACTCCACTATCAGCACTAACGGACACATATGAGGAGACTGGCACTCCGTTAACAGAGGAGTCCTCCAGTATGTAAGAAACACGGGCATTCTGGTTCCAGTCAGCGTCTCTGGCTTTCACTGTGAATATAGAGAGGCCTGGTGTGTTGTTTTCTACAATGTAGGCCTCATATGAGCTCCTCTCAAAGACAGGCGCGTTATCATTCACATCAGAGATCTGTAAGGTGAGAGTGACGCTGCTGGAGAGGGAGGGCACTCCCTCATCAGAGCACGTCACTGTTATATTATACTGAGAAGCGATCTCTCTGTCTAAAGCGACCTCAGTGACTAAAGTATAAAATCCATTTAATGTAGTTTGTATTTTGAAGGGAATGTCACCGTCTATATTACACTGTACCTCTCCACTATTCTCTGAATCTGGATCATTTACACTTAACATAGCTATTACAGTGTTTAGAGGTGAGTCTTCTAATATGGACTCTGATTTAGAAACAATGTTTATATGTGGATTATTGTCATTTATATCAATAACATCAACTATTACTTTAGTGGAATCAGAGAGTCCCCCGCTGTCTACAGCTTCAATATCGATTTCATAACTTTTCGCCTTTTCATAATCTATGTCACCAACGAGGATAATATCACCAGTTTTCGAATTAATCTTAAACAGTTCAGATAAAAGATGCTCGCTGGTAGATATCAGATATGATATCTCTCCGTACGAGCCGATGTCTTTATCAGATGCACTTACAGTCGTTACGCTGGTGCCTTTGGGAGAATTTTCTAGTATTTTTGCTCTGTACAGCGGTTTAGCAAATGAAGGTGCGTTGTCATTCGCATCTAATACATTAACAAATATCTGCATTGTCCCTGACATCTGCGGCTCTCCTCCGTCTATAGCGGTTAACAGCAGTGAAATATATTCCTGCTTTTCTCGATCCAGAGGCTTCTGTAAAACCATCTCCACCTTTTTACTTCCACCTGCCTGATTTCCAGGTTTTAATACAAAATTATCAGTCGGAGTGAGTGTGTATCGCTGTAAGCCGTTCATCCCATTGTCAGAATCAATTGCTTTCTCTAATACAAATTTCGATCCTGTAACAGCGGACTCGCTGATTTCAAAGCGTTTTTCTGCATTAGTAAAACTGGGGGTATTATCGTTTATGTCGGTGATCTCCACTGTTACACGAAACAGCTCCATTGGATTTTCCAGAATTAACTGAAAATGTAAAGCACAAGGCGTCGTCTCTCCACATAAAGCCTCTCTGTCTATCCTCTCCTGGATATGGAGGACTCCCCTTTCTTTATTCAGCCCGATGTACTCTACGCTGCCTCCCGTATAGACACGAGCTTTGCCTGATTTCAGCCTTTTAAGATCTAAACCTAAATCATGCGCTATGTTACCAACGACAGAGCCCTTCGCCATTTCTTCGGGGATGGAATAGCTGACCTGCCCGAGCACCGAGCTGAGACATAGCACCGAGAGAAACAACAGTACTTGCCGTCTCATTGTTCTCTCCGAAGTCGTTTCCTGCGCCATTAAAACAAAAGCATTCCCAATGCAGCCAAAGCCAAAGTAGATAGCAAAAAAATAGTCCACACTCCAACTATAGGAAGCAAAACAACAGATCCAGATATATAAATCCTCGCAGAGCTCCTTATGAGCGCCGACTGTGCATTCTGTCTTTCTCCGATTGTGTCCTCCGTATGTACACGAAGGGGCAGGACACAGAGAGAAAAAAATAACATCTAGTTAAATCTCAACACGCTTGCCAACAGCGACCCTTTGAGTTGAAAATACAAATTACAACAAGTGATATAAAAGAGTACCAGTTTAGTGCAAAGTCACACACACTGGTAACCAGGAGGAACTAAAACCAGAGGAAAGCTGGCCATTAAAGTGGCACACTGATATCTCACTGAATACATATTTTGATAAAATTGTGTTCAAGTGCTATGGTAATATATTTGAATGCTGTAATTACAAAAACAAAATATAATCGATATCAAAAGAAGGCATGAAGAGGGGACGACAAATAAAAACACGACACATAGGCACATTCACCATCAGCAGCGTAAAGTGTCGCTGTCCATGGTGCTGAATGTGAACGTTGTAGCATTATCTAAACTTCTCAGTCATATATAAATGGTATTTTTGGTCTGCTGCTGCATGCAACTGCTTTATGAAATGAATGCATCAATACCATGACTTAAATATGCATACAAATTAAAGGTTACAGTTTTCTGACCTCTAGAGGAGAGTCTGGTTCATCCAGGATGCTCTTCTCACTCTGTATCCGCTGCATCGTCCCTGTAGAACTGGGGTCCATTATCAGCACGTTCTGACTACCGGCTCCTCCGAACTTACAGTCACTCTTTCTGGAGTCAGTGGTCCTGCACACCTCGTAGTTGTACACGTGTTGGAGAGTCCCTGCCCCCAAAGTGTCTGAGTAACGTGGTGGATAATATGGAATCACAGGGAGACTGGAGTGATACAGGACGCGAGACTGTCTCCACCTGTAGATCTTCACTGATATAATAACCACTAAACACGTGATGAAGAGGAAGGAGACTACAGCCAGAGCCAGCACTAAGTAAAAAGTCAGGTTGTCATTGTACTCCTTGTCGTGTGTAAAGTCAGTGAACTCAGACAGCACTTCAGGGAAGCTGTCCGCAACCGCCACGTTAACAATGACTGTAGCTGAACGAGAGGGCTGCCCGTTGTCCTCCACTATAACACTCAGTCTTTGTTTCACAGCATCTTTATCAGTGACTTGGCGGATAGTTCTTATTTCTCCATTCTGTAAGCCCACTTCAAACAGCGCCCTGTCTGTGGCTTTCTGCAGTTTATAGGAGAGCCAGGCATTCTGTCCAGAGTCCACATCAACAGCCACCACTTTAGTGACCAGATAGCCCACATCTGCTGAACGAGGCACCATTTCAGCCACCAGAGAGCCACCAGTCTGGACTGGGTACAGGACCTGAGGAGGGTTGTCGTTCTGGTCCTGGATCAGTACTTTCACAGTCACGTTGCTACTGAGTGGAGGGGAACCTCCATCTTGTGCTTTCACGCGGAAGTGGAAGTCTTTGATCTGCTCGTAGTCAAAAGAGCGCACTGCATGGATGACTCCACTATCAGCACTAACGGACACATATGAGGAGACTGGCACTCCGTTAACAGAGGAGTCCTCCAGTATGTAAGAAACACGGGCATTCTGGTTCCAGTCAGCGTCTCTGGCTTTCACTGTGAATATAGAGAGGCCTGGTGTGTTGTTTTCTACAATGTAGGCCTCATATGAGCTCCTCTCAAAGACAGGCGCGTTATCATTCACATCAGAGATCTGTAAGGTGAGAGTGACGCTGCTGGAGAGGGAGGGCACTCCCTCATCAGAGCACGTCACTGTTATATTATACTCAGAGGATCTCTCTCTGTCTAAATAATTGTCTGTTATTAGGCTGAAGAATTTTTTCGACGTTGCTTTCATCAGAAATGGCAAGTTTTCTTCGATATTACATGCGACTTTGCCATTCTCCCCAGAGTCAGGGTCTTGCACATTAAATATAGTTACTACAGTTCCCGGCTTAGAATTCTCTGATATTGAATTAGTTTTAGACATGATATTAATAGACGGGTGATTGTCATTCGTATCGGTCACCTCAACAATAATCTTACATGAATCTGTTAGTCCTCCATCATCACTAGCTTGTACGTGTATTTCATAGTGCTGTGCCTTTTCATAATCCAGGTTTCTAGATAAAGCTACCAGGCCATTTTCTTCGTTGATTTGAAACATAAGAGGGACATCATCCAACGTGTTTGTTATGGAATATGTCACTTTTCCATTTGACCCTTGATCTGCATCTGCAGCACTAACTGTACTCAAAAGGGTGCCCTTCGGAGCAGTCTCCATTATAGTCACCTTATATACTTCCTGCGTAAATACTGGGGCATTGTCATTAGCATCGAGCACTGAAATTTCTACTTGCATTGTTCCCGACAGCTGAGGATCACCTCCATCAGTAGCTGTGAGAGTCAAAGAGAGGTGCTCTTGCGCCTCTCTGTCTAGATGTTTTTGCAAAACCATCTCCACCTTTTTACTCCCATCATGCTGATTTTGGAGTTTTAGAAGAAAGTTGTCTGTAGGTTTGAGGGAATAACCCTGCAACCCGTTCACACCGACATCTAGATCCATAGCTCTCTCTAGCACAAATTTAGCTCCAATCACAGCCGACTCGCTAATCCTGAATTTCATCTCATCCTTTTTGAAGCTGGGTGCATTATCGTTAATGTCATTAATTTCCACGGTAACTGTAAAGAATTCAATCGGGTCTTCCAGCGTAATTTGAAAATGCAAAGCGCACGGTGTTGTCTGCCCACAGAGCGCCTCTCTGTCGATTCTCTCCTTCACAAGGAGGACTCCTCTGTCTTTATTCAGCTCGATGTATTCTGCATTGTCCTCCGTATATATGCGAGCTTTACCTGACTTCAATCTTTTCACGTCCAACCCTAAATCCTGCGCTATGTTACCAACTAGAGAGCCTTTCGACATTTCCTCGGGAATGGAGTAGGAGACCTGCCCCAACACTGAGCTGAGGGAAAACAGCGAGATAAACAACAGTACTTGCCGTCTCATTGTTCTCTCCGACATTTTAAATTCCACAAATACTGTCGATGTAAAGATATAATCCAAAGCGTTATGGTCCCACTATTACAAAATGTTCCAAATGCAGATTATCGTCGTGTTTCTTAAATCCGAAAATACGAATCGCAGCGCGGATGTCTCCGGTTGTCTGCAACGAAGGTTGTGTGCAGTATGGGTGTCTCTTTCTCTTTTTAGTGTAACACATGATGGGGGGGTAGGCTCTACATTGGTCAACAGCGGCCCTGAGAGTCCAAATACATGCACTGCAGGAAAGTACACTATGCAGTAGGAGGTTCAATATGAAGAATTAAATACAACTATAAGTCATTAAAAATCAAGCAACGCCTTTTTTTTTTTTAAATGTAACTGCTCACGTAATAGGTATTCTGTAGTTCCAAAATAAATGCTAACTTAACATTAACTTAATAGTCCCTTTTTAATTGAAGACACATACTGTATCTAATTGTTTACTGAGGCGATTATTATCTGACAAAGAAGTTAGAGAAAGGGGGTATCATCAAACCTTGTTAAATTATTAATATTAACCTTTTTCACTTATGGGAACTAACGACAGAAACATCCGAGAGGCTATCCCTGCAGCAGCTTATTAAACTTATTTTCCAGCTAGAAATCTCCCCCCACAGTCTTGTCAGGAATGACCAAGATCAAGCTGATAACTAAAAATGTTCACCTGAACTTATTTAATTGCTAAACAGATGGAGCATAAGGTCATTCATCACCCTATCTGCACCCACCCATGGAAATATTACTCTCTATTTTCCATTTGATTTACATCCACCACCTGTAATTTAAACTGACACTATAACCATTTACTAACTATTTTCTATTTACTCTCCGTGAACTGTATTTGTGACTCACTATTCTACATTTTAATCTTTTTGTTTACTTCCAACAGCTCTGTGTAGTATGAAAAGCAGATATTTGGATCAGGTTGGAGCAGGAACTCAGACAGAGTGACTTTTTCTGCTCCATTAAGACATATGTAGATGCAACAGGACAGCTAGGTGGACTGTCATCAGAGCAGATCACAGCAAGGTAACTGTGAATCTTTTGCCCTAGGTGTGTCTTTGCTGTGACTAACAGGAGCTCAACAAGAGGTGGATAATACAGACAACATGCACAGCAGGGATGATGGTAGTGGCAATGTGTTGTCAACTATTATATTTACCAAACAAGCACAGCCAGTTTAATCTCATGCCATTCTGGTCCTAATAACAATCACACTGCAGAGCTCATTACAGTCAATTTTAATAATGCCCCTTGAGGGTCAGTGAATCTAACAGTGTTTGGCTTGGTAACTTTAACACTCCCACATCAATGCTTCCCACACTATTTAACAGTGTGCTAGTTTGATTATTTACCTCACCAAATACTGAGAAGCAGCCAATGAGGAGAAATCAACATAAGGACAACTGAAATATGGAATAGTAATGTAGGGAACAACCACGCTGACTGCTTTGACAACGCTTTTGACTCCGGTGAAATGCCACATCAGTTAACAGACTATAGGTCTTCTCATCTAACCAGTATTTAGCAACAACACAGAGTATTTCCTAGTAATATGCCATGGGATCCAAGGACATAAAATTTACATTCACAGACGTGGTGAAACAATCTTCTGGAAACGGACACTGTAAATATGTGTTTTGGAGTGACTGGCCATAATGCTTTGCCTGTTACACTGGTGTGTCTTTAGCAGTGTCCCTCTCTGGCTAGCGCTGTCCATGACTCTGGTGCTGAATGCACAATAATATTAACCAATAGGCAGGACTCTTGGTTTTAATGACAAATGACATGAGAATGTTGAAGTTACAAAAAAAGGCTAAAGAAAGATTTCTGTTTTGCAAATAATTATGATACTTATTCAACAGGAAAGAGATGTTCAAACCAATAAACACAAGTCAAGTTTGCCCATATCAAATATTCAGGGTGAAAAAACTAATAAAAAATACAATCTAAAAACAGCTTATAATAAATCTTGTCTCCTGCGTTGACAACAGTAGACGAGCAGTAGAACAGAAGCCCTTATTTCACTTTTGGCGATCCCAACATTCTTACACACAGCATTTAAAGTGTTTTATGTGCAAATCAACTATAAAGTGTCTTAACTAGCACTTTCAGCTCTTAATCAATAGTTACACTCTATTGCAGAGCTCTAAAAGCTAATAGCAAACTTACTGCATACAAAGTTAGGGTTCAAATACTAAACACACTTCCAAATTGTTGGCTTAAAAACCATGAAATCCATCCATTCTCTGTAAAAGCATGCACAGGTGACATATTAGTGCATTATGTTTCTGTTGCAGAGTCACTGCACTTGTATACTATAGTTGACGGTTGAAAACCGAAAAACAGCAGCAGACTTTAAGAAGGCATTGTCTTTGCTAGGGAAACGGATGACAAATATGTAATCACTAATACAGGGGGATATGATAGCAAGCCAGATGGAACAAATGTTATAATAAATTAATGTACACTGTGAATCTGAGCAGGACAGATCACATGCACTCTAACATCTGCAACCAACAACTCAAATACTCAATGGGTGTTCTGCCAAGGGACATGTCTATTAAAGTTGAAGTTAAAGGTGTCTTTATAAGACTAATAAGGACAAAGGTTGTAAGGATGAGAAACAGGCTAAAGAAGAAAGCACTGTATTATGCATTGTATTGCATTGTATTATGATTCTGAGCATTCCAAGAGCCCCAAGTTTAGTGAGCAACATAATGAATAGATAGAAAAAAGTGTTGTCAATAAAGGCGTATTGCAACACGTTGTGTTATTCCATGAGACTAACCTCTAGAGGAGAGTCTGGTTCATCCAGGATGCTCTTCTCACTCTGTATCCGCTGCATCGTCCCTGTAGAACTGGGGTCCATTATCAGCACGTTTTGACTACCGGCTCCTCCGAACTTACAGTCACTCTTTCTGGAGTCAGTCGTCCTGCACACCTCGTAGTTGTACACGTGTTGGAGTGTCCCTGTCCCCAAAGTGTCTGAGTAACGTGGTGGATAATATGGAATCACAGGGAGACTGGAGTGATACAGGACGCGAGACTGTCTCCACCTGTAGATCTTCACTGATATAATAACCACTAAACACGTGATGAAGAGGAAGGAGACTACAGCCAGAGCCAACACTAAGTAAAAAGTCAGGTTGTCATTGTACTCCTTGTCGTGTGTAAAGTCAGTGAACTCAGACAGCACTTCAGGGAAGCTGTCCGCCACCGCCACGTTAACAATGACTGTAGCTGAACGAGAGGGCTGCCCGTTGTCCTCCACTATAACAGTCAGTCTTTGTTTCACAGCATCTTTATCAGTGACTTGGCGGATAGTTCTTATTTCTCCATTCTGTAAGCCCACTTCAAACAGCGCCCTGTCTATGGCTTTCTGCAGTTTATAAGAGAGCCAGGCATTCTGTCCAGAGTCCACATCAACAGCCACCACTTTAGTGACCAGATAGCCCACATCTGCTGAACGAGGCACCATTTCAGCCACCAGAGAGCCACCAGTCTGGACTGGGTACAGGACCTGAGGAGGGTTGTCGTTCTGGTCCTGGATCAGTATTTTCACAGTCACGTTGCTACTGAGTGGAGGGGAACCTCCATCCTGCGCTTTTACGCGGAAGTGGAAGTCTTTGATCTGCTCGTAGTCAAAAGAGCGCACTGCATGGATGACTCCACTATCAGCACTAACGGACACATATGAGGAGACTGGCACTCCGTTAACAGAGGAGTCCTCCAGTATGTAAGAAACACGGGCATTCTGGTTCCAGTCAGCGTCTCTGGCTTTCACTGTGAATATAGAGAGGCCTGGTGTGTTGTTTTCTACAATGTAGGCCTCATATGAGCTCCTCTCAAAGACAGGCGCGTTATCATTCACATCAGAGATCTGTAAGGTGAGAGTGACGCTGCTGGAGAGGGAGGGCACTCCCTCATCAGAGCACGTCACTGTTATATTATACTGAGAGGATCTCTCTCTGTCTAAATCACTGTCTGTCACTAAACTATAGAAATCATTAGAAGAAGTGGTAATACTAAACGGTATGTTGCCGTTTATTCTGCAGTTCACTTGACCATTGTTACTTGAATCAGGGTCAAGGACACTGAACATAACTATAACTGTATTTTGGGGAGAGTCTTCTGGGATTGAATCAGATTTGGAAAGTATACTGATTACAGGTTTATTATCATTAATATCAATAACATCAACAATAATCTTACTGGAATCAGAAAGACCACCACTGTCTCTGGCTTCGATATCGATTCGGTAATATTTTGCTTTTTCAAAGTTAACCTCACCGGTTAGTATTACTTCGCCGTTTTTATTTATTGTAAATATATCAGACACACTGTCCATAGTGCTCGACACTGAATATGAAACGTCCCCGTTTGTTCCTTTATCTGCATCAGAAGCACTCACTGTTGTCAGTGTTGTTCCTTTCTGAGAATTTTCCGCTATGGCTGCCTTATAAACGGACTGCGTAAAAACAGGAGCATTGTCGTTTGCATCGAGCACCGTCACATAAATCTTTACTGTACCAGACATCTGAGGTTCTCCTCCATCTACAGCTGTTAACAACAACGATATTTGTTCATCTTTCTCTCGATCTAACGGCTTGTGCAACACCATTTCAACCTTTTTAATCCCATCTGCATGACTTTGTATGTTCAGTACAAAATTATCTGTAGGTTTCAAGGTGTAATTTTTCAGTCCATTTAAGCCAATGTCTGCATCGACCGCTCTCTCTAACACAAATTTAGATCCTGTAACTGCGGATTCGCTAATTTCAAAACGTCTCTCGTCGTTTTTAAAACTGGGACTGTTGTCGTTGATGTCGGTAATCTCTACTGTTATTCGAAAAAGCTCCATTGGGTTCTCTAGAATAATCTGCAGATGTAACGCACAAGGCGTCGTCTGTCTGCAGAGCGCCTCTCTGTCTATTTTCTCTTTCACGAGGAGGACTCCTCTTTCTCTGCTCAGCTCGATGTATTCTGCGCTGTCGCCCGTAAATATACGGGCTTTGCCTGACTTTAATCTTTTCACATCCAAACCTAAATCCCGTGCTATGTTGCCCACGACAGAGCCCTTTGCCATTTCCTCCGGAATAGAGTAGCTGACTTGACCGAGAACTGCACCGAGAGAGAAGATCGAGATGAAAAACAGTACTTGCCGTCCCATTGTTCTATCCATAGTTCACGTTTGCGCCACAAAAAAAGGTATTTCACTTGGTTTCACAACAAAAATATCTCCATGTGAAAATGAATAGATCAAAGAATATCGAGTAAATCCACAAATGTTTAAGAAGAGTCTAACAGCTCAGTGTTTCCATCTAAGAGGCTATCTGTCCGTGAACAGTGCTTTCTCCCCTTTTCTTTCTCTGAAATAACGACATGACATGGGAGGATCTGCTTAAAATCCTCTCCACGGCTGCAACACGTTGACCAACAGCGGCCCATGGAGTTCATATAGTGGAATTGCAAGAAAAGTAAATTTAATATCAGTTGAAATTAGGAATGTGCATTATATGTATTACTGGCACAATAAAACAACTTTAAAATGATTTATCAAAAAGGTGGTGCCCTCCATCCAAACATCACACAAATGGCACATATAACTACAAAAACCACACAACTGACCGCATATTATTACAACTATGGCATGAAATAAAGAGAGAGAGAGAGAGAGAGAGAGAGAGAGAGAGAGAGAGAGAGAGAGAGAGAGAGAGAGAGAGAGAGAGTGGATGTGTGTAACATAGTACTGCCTCTGTCCATGGTGCTGAAATTCTGTTGTCAGCTTTGAGACAAACATTTCAAGATGCAGCTTTGCAATAACCAAAGAGGGGAATTTCTAACCTCTAGAGGAGAGTCTGGTTCATCCAGGATGCTCTTCTCACTCTGTATCCGCTGCATCGTCCCTGTAGAACTGGGGTCCATTATCAGCACGTTCTGACTACCGGCTCCTCCGAACTTACAGTCACTCTTTCTGGAGTCAGTCGTCCTGCACACCTCGTAGTTGTAAACGTGTTGGAGAGTCCCTGTCCCCAAAGTGTCTGAGTAACGTGGTGGATAATATGGAATCACAGGTAGACTGGAGTGATACAGGACGCGAGACTGTCTCCACCTGTAGATCTTCACTGAGATAATAACCACTAAACACGTGATGAAGAGGAAGGAGACTACAGCCAGAGCCAACACTAAGTAAAAAGTCAGGTTGTCATTGTACTCCTTGTCGTGTGTAAAGTCAGTGAACTCAGACAGCACATCGGGGAAGCTGTCCGCCACCGCCACGTTAACAATGACTGTAGCTGAACGAGAGGGCTGCCCGTTGTCCTCCACTATAACAGTCAGTCTTTGTTTCACAGCATCTTTATCAGTGACTTGGCGGATAGTTCTTATTTCTCCATTCTGTAAGCCCACTTCAAACAGCGCCCTGTCTGTGGCTTTCTGCAGTTTATAGGAGAGCCAGGCATTTTGTCCAGAGTCCACATCAACAGCCACCACTTTAGTGACCAGATAGCCCACATCTGCTGAACGAGGAACCATTTCAGCCACCAGAGAGCCACCAGTCTGGACTGGGTACAAGACCTGAGGGGGGTTGTCGTTCTTGTCCTGGATCAGTATTTTCACGGTCACGTTGCTACTGAGTGGAGGGGAACCTCCATCCTGCGCTTTGACGCGGAAGTGGAAGTCTTTGATCTGCTCGTAGTCAAAAGAGCGCACTGCATGGATGACTCCACTATCAGCACTAACGGACACATATGAGGAGACTGGCACTCCGTTAACAGAGGAGTCCTCCAGTATGTAAGAAACACGGGCATTCTGGTTCCAGTCAGCGTCTCTGGCTTTCACTGTGAATATAGAGAGGCCTGGTGTGTTGTTTTCTACAATGTAGGCCTCATATGAGCTCCTCTCAAAGACAGGCGCGTTATCATTCACATCAGAGATCTGTAAGGTGAGAGTGACGCTGCTGGAGAGGGAGGGCACTCCTTCATCAGAGCACGTCACTGTTATATTATACTGAGAAGCAATCTCTCTGTCTAAATCACTGTCTGTCACTAAACTATAGAAATTATTTGTAGATGTTTTTAAAATGAAGGGTATATTTTCGCTGATAAAACATTTCACGTTACCGTTTTCTCCTGAATCTAGGTCCTCAATATTTATCATTGTAACAACTGTATTGAGTTTAGCATCTTCTGATATCACAGTTGACTTCGACATTATGTTAATTTCAGGTTTGTTGTCATTTACATCTTGCACATCGACAATTAACTTAGAAGAATCTGTGAGTCCTCCATCGTCACTAGCAAGTACATTTATTTGATAGTTTCGTGACTCCTCAAAATCAATATTTCCAAATAAAGTAACTTCGCCGTTTTTCTCATTTATCTCAAATAATTTCCTGATATCATCTAAAGTATTTGTTATCGAATACGTTATTTTACCGTATGAACCCTGATCTGCATCTGAGGCTGAAACAGTGGCAACAACTGTTCCTTTAGGTGAGTTCTCAGTAACTGTAGCTTTGTATGTTGGCTGTGTAAAAACGGGGGCATTATCATTAGCGTCTAAAACTGTAATAACAATCAGCATTGTTCCTGACATCTGCGGCTCTCCTCCATCTACAGCCGTTAACACCAGAGATATCTGCTCCTGTTTCTCTCTGTCTAAAGGCTTCTGTAGCACCATCTCAACGTTTTTATTCCCATCTGCGTTATTGCGCAGTTTCAGAGCAAAATTATCAGTCGGTCTTAATTCGTAGCTTTTTAGATCATTAATTCCAACATCAAGATCCACAGCCCTCTCCAGTACAAATTTAGCCCCGATCACTGCTGATTCACTAATTTTGAATTTCATCTCACCTTTTTCAAAGGTTGGTGTGTTGTCATTAATATCTGTGATCTGAACGGTAACACTGTAAAACTCCATCGGATTCTCCAAAATAATCTGAAAATGTAAAGCACAAGGCGTCGTCTGTCTGCAGAGCGCCTCTCTGTCGATTCTCTCTTTGACGAGGAGGACTCCTCTTTCTCTGTTCAGCTCGATGTACCCGTCGCTGTCTCGGGTATAAATTCGCGCTTTACCAGATACCAGACGTTTGGTTTGTAAGCCTAAATCTTGTGCTATGTTGCCCACTAAAGATCCTTTGGCCATTTCCTCCGGAATAGAGTAGCTGACCTGCCCGAGGACCGAGCCGACGGAGAGGAGACAGATTAACAGCAGTACTTGCCTTTTCATTGTTCTATCTGAATCGTTTCCGCCTGATTCAGCGTGTTTATATCCGACAAAAAAATGATATCGATTCCAGTATCAAATGTTGATTCAGCGCCTGTATAAATAATCCACACAAGAGAAAGAAAGTCCCCAAATGTCGACGTCTTCTTTTCAAATATTCTGTACGACTCGAATGACCGTTCTTTCCCGTCCTGCTCTTTCTTTATTATGTCGATGTTACATGGGAGGTGCTGCTGCAACCCCACTGTTACTGCCAGCCGTCGACACTCTGGTCAACAGCGGCCCTAAGAGTCCACAATGTAAAACTGCAGAAATACAACATAATAGAATATATGTTCAGAAGACTCACTGTGAAAAAATCTGAAGTTGAATGAAAGTAATTATAAATAGAGCTGTAATATTAACATATGCCCAAACCCATGGGTGCTACAGCCATGTTCTGCCGTCACTTTAACTATGGAATGATGTCTTTATATAGAGAGTCATTTTAAAAAATAACTAAATTTGATTAAAATCATAAAAAGCACACAGATTAAAAAATCTGGAACAATTTAGCCAGAGAAGTGAATAACGTAAAAACACATCTCACTATATAAATGGGAAACACTGAGAAGAAGAAAAAGAAGCAGACAAAGTTATTGTCGCTGTCCGAGGTTCTGAAATTGAGACATTCTGATAAACGACCGACATCACTGCAGAAGTTCAACCACAAGACACGGATTAATGTGCCAACACTTACAAACTATCCTATGACTGATGCCCACAAAAATATAGGAGTGACCTCAAGAAAGACAAGTATATAGACCACAATATATATATTCAATTGAAAACTTGGGTAGGTGTATGTTCAACATCAGTGGCAAAAAGTAGCAAAAAGGGTTGATATATATGAGCAGGGAGTAGTGAAACAATCAGATAAACTTCCATAGATTATGCAAATTCAGATTGTAAAAATAAGGCAGCTGTTTATCTGCCTTTGAAGTAACAAGAAAACAAACATCAATATTAATACTCGATCAATAACGAAAAAGTGAACTTCAGCAAAGAGGTCTAAAAAGAGATAAAAGCACTGAATGAATATATTTTAGAGACTACAAATACTAACATCAGCCGACAAGAGAGTTTAAGACAAGATGATCCTCAAACCTTGATATGCTATTATTTGTAACGAAACCCTACGAGCTTTAAATTTTAAAATTGCCACTACAATAGTCAGTAGAAACAATGTTAAAGCAGTCTAACCTCTAGAGGAGAGTCAGGTTCATCCAGGATGCTCTTCTCACTCTGTATCCGCTGCATCGTCCCTGTAGAACTGGGGTCCATTATCAGCACGTTCTGACTACCGGCTCCTCCGAACTTACAGTCACTCTTTCTGGAGTCAGTCGTCCTGCACACCTCGTAGTTGTACACGTGTTGGAGAGTCCCTGTCCCCAAAGTGTCTGAGTAACGTGGTGGATAATATGGAATCACAGGGAGACTGGAGTGATACAGGACGCGAGACTGTCTCCACCTGTAGATCTTCACTGATATAATAACCACTAAACACGTGATGAAGAGGAAGGAGACTACAGCCAGAGCCAACACTAAGTAAAAAGTCAGGTTGTCATTGTACTCCTTGTCGTGTGTAAAGTCAGTGAACTCAGACAGCACTTCGGGGAAGCTGTCCGCCACCGCCACGTTAACAATGACTGTAGCTGAACGAGAGGGCTGCCCGTTGTCCTCCACTATAACAGTCAGTCTTTGTTTCACAGCATCTTTATCAGTGACTTGGCGGATAGTTCTTATTTCTCCATTCTGTAAGCCCACTTCAAACAGCGCCCTGTCTATGGCTTTCTGCAGTTTATAGGAGAGCCAGGCATTCTGTCCAGAGTCCACATCAACAGCCACCACTTTAGTGACCAGATAGCCCACATCTGCTGAACGAGGCACCATTTCAGCCACCAGAGAGCCACCAGTCTGGACTGGGTACAGGACCTGAGGGGGGTTGTCATTCTGGTCCTGGATCTTTACTTTCACAGTCACGTTGCTACTTAGTGGAGGGGAACCTCCATCCTGCGCTTTGACGCGGAAGTGGAAGTCTTTGATCTGCTCGTAGTCAAAAGAGCGCACTGCATGGATGACTCCACTATCAGCACTAACGGACACATATGAGGAGACTGGCACTCCGTTAACAGAGGAGTCCTCCAGTATGTAAGAAACACGGGCATTCTGGTTCCAGTCAGCGTCTCTGGCTTTCACTGTGAATATAGAGAGGCCTGGTGTGTTGTTTTCTACAATGTAGGCCTCATATGAGCTCCTCTCAAAGACAGGCGCGTTATCATTCACATCAGAGATCTGTAAGGTGAGAGTGACGCTGCTGGAGAGGGAGGGCACTCCCTCATCAGAGCACGTCACTGTTATATTATACTCAGAGGATCTCTCTCTGTCTAAATCACTGTCTGTTACTAAACTATAGAAATTATTTGCTGATGTCTTTAAAATGAAGGGTACATTATCGCTAATAAAACATTGCACTTCTCCGTTTTCTCCAGTGTCCTTGTCCTCAATATTTATCATCGTAACAACTGTATTGAGTTTAGCATCCTCTGATATCACAGTTGACTTCGACATTATGTTAATTTCAGGCTTGTTGTCATTTACATCTTGCACATCAATAATTAACTTACACGTTTCTGTGAGTCCTCCATCATCACTAGCACGTACATTTATTCGAAAATTTCGCGATTCCTCAAAGTCAATATTTCCAATTAAACTAACTTCACCGTTTGCCTCATTTATCTTAAACACTTTTCTGACTTCGTCGAATGTATTTGTGATTGAATAAGTTATTTTACCGTTTGAACCCTGATCTGCATCTGAGGCTGAAACAGTTGCAACAACTGTTCCTTTAGGTGAGTTTTCAGTAACTGTAGCTTTGTATGTTGGCTGTGTAAAAACGGGGGCATTATCATTGACGTCTAAAACTGTAATAACAATCAGCATTGTTCCTGACATCTGCGGCTCTCCTCCATCTACAGCCGTCAACACCAGAGATATCTGCTCCTGTTTCTCTCTATCTAAAGGCTTCTGTAGCACCATCTCAACGTTTTTATTCCCATCTGCGTCATCGTGGATCTTTAAAGCAAAATTATCAGTTGGTTTTAGGTCGTACCTTTGGAGATCATTAATTCCAACATCAAGATCCTCAGCTCTCTCCAGCGCAAATTTTGCCCCGATCACTGCTGACTCACTTATTTTAAAATCGATTTCATTTTTTTCAAATGTTGGTGCATTATCATTGATATCTGTGATCTGAACGGTAACACTGTAAAACTCCATCGGATTCTCCAAAATAATCTGAAAATGTAAAGCACAAGGCGTCGTCTGTCTGCAGAGCGCCTCTCTGTCGATTCTTTCTTTGACGAGGAGGACTCCTCTTTCTCTGTTCAGCTCGATGTACCCGTCGCTGTCTCGGGTATAAATTCGAGCTTTACCAGAAGTCAAACGTTTGGTTTCTAATCCTAAATCTTGGGCTATATTTCCGACTAAAGAGCCTTTCGACATTTCCTCCGGTATTGTGTAGCTGACCTGCCCAATAACCGAGCCGAGCGAGAGGAGAGAGATGAAAAACAGCGCTTGTCCTTTCATTGTTCTATCCGGGTGTTTTCTCAGCGAGGTTCGACAGTCCGGTTATAGATCCAGTAAACAGGATTCCACTCCAATGTCAAATATCAAGATCTCAGCTGTATAATCCACACAGAGAAAAGAAAAGTCTCGGAGGTCGTTGTGTCTGTTATCAGATATTCTACATACTCCAGAAGTGCGTTGTTATCCGTCGTGTTCTCTCTTCTTTATGGTGGTGTAACATGGGAGGTGCTGCTACAGCCCTACTCTCAGCCGTGCACACTGCACACTCTGGTCAACAGCGGCCCTAAGAGTTCAAAATACAAAACTGCAGAAAACCAACATGAACTAATCTGTCCAGCAAACGTCACTGTTAGGGAAGTGCAACTTGAAATAAGGTAATAATAGCGTAATAATAGCCAAATAAGCAACATTGCAAACCATGAGTCGCCACTTCAGAAGTATTTATGGTTATAATCTCTCACTTTTGTTTGAAACTTCAGCCATAAAAAAGTGTCCAGAGAAACATGAACCACATCTGAATAAAAGTATAAAAAAACACGTATATAGAATATATTATAGAGATTAAGAAAGAAGTACTAAAAGATTAAAGTAATAACTTTGGGTGGAAATGGAGGGGAAGCTGAGATGTCGCTGCCCAAGGTCCTGAAACAATTAAAGTCTAAAAACGGCACTACTAACTACTGACCATCACAAGTCCTTTCATACAGATACAAATATTACAAGTACCATTTTTAACGTAAGAAATTTAAAGTGTCACTGATATTTTGCCAAAAACACATTAATGTTCATTATGAAACCATGTGAATAAGCATTCAGTAAATACTTGTACTATATGCTCAATCTGCACTAAAGCAAAATAAAAATATTGTATCCAAATTGCAAAACAGCAAGTTTGATATTCAATCAAATACCTTCACCAAGACTCATTCAAAATCGTGTACTATTAAATCAGTCTGTATAAAAACAAGGTAAAAGTAGTCTAACCTCTAAGGGAGATATCAGTCCGCTTTAACACACACTGCAACTAAATCAAAGTGGATGCTGTCCATGGTTCTGAAAAATGTGGAAGTAGCTGCAACGGTTCACTATCAGTGCAACCAAACACTGACAGAGAAATTAAGGCACAGATACGAAACTACATTATTTAACTGACCTCTAGAGGAGAGTCTGGTTCGTCCAGGATGCTCTTCTCACTCTGTATCCGCTGCATCGTCCCTGTAGAACTGGGGTCCATTATCAGCACGTTCTGACTACCGGCTCCTCCGAACTTACAGTCACTCTTTCTGGAGTCAGTCGTCCTGCACACCTCGTAGTTGTACACGTGTTGGAGAGTCCCTGTCCCCAAAGTGTCTGAGTAACGAGGTGGATAATATGGAATCACAGGGAGACTGGAGTGATACATGACGCGAGACTGTCTCCACCTGTAGATCTTCACTGATATAATAACCACTAAACACGTGATGAAGAGGAAGGAGACTACAGCCAGAGCCAACACTAAGTAAAAAGTCAGGTTGTCATTGTACTCCTTGTCGTGTGTAAAGTCAGTGAACTCAGACAGCACTTCAGGGAAGCTGTCCGCCACCGCCACGTTAACAATGACTGTAGCTGAACGAGAGGGCTGCCCGTTGTCCTCCACTATAACAGTCAGTCTTTGTTTCACAGCATCTTTATCAGTGACTTGGCGGATAGTTCTTATTTCTCCATTCTGTAAGCCCACTTCAAACAGCGCCCTGTCTGTGGCTTTCTGCAGTTTATAGGAGAGCCAGGCATTCTGTCCAGAGTCCACATCAACAGCCACCACTTTAGTGACCAGATAGCCCACATCTGCTGAACGAGGCACCATTTCAGCCACCAGAGAGCCACCAGTCTGGACTGGGTACAGGACCTGAGGGGGGTTGTCGTTCTGGTCCTGGATCTTTACTTTCACAGTCACGTTGCTACTGAGTGGAGGGGAACCTCCATCCTGCGCTTTGACGCGGAAGTGGAAGTCTTTGATCTGCTCGTAGTCAAAAGAGCGCACTGCATGGATGACTCCACTATCAGCACTAACGGACACATATGAGGAGACTGGCACTCCGTTAACAGAGGAGTCCTCCAGTATGTAAGAAACACGGGCATTCTGGTTCCAGTCAGCGTCTCTGGCTTTCACTGTGAATATAGAGAGGCCTGGTGTGTTGTTTTCTACAATGTAGGCCTCATATGAGCTCCTCTCAAAGACAGGCGCGTTATCATTCACATCAGAGATCTGTAAGGTGAGAGTGACGCTGCTGGAGAGGGAGGGCACTCCCTCATCAGAGCACGTCACTGTTATATTATAATGGGAGGCGACCTCTCTGTTTAAATCATTGTCTGTTACCAAGCTATAGAAATTATTTGATGAGGTCTTCAAAATGAATGGTACATTTTCGCTAATAAAACATTGCACTTTTCCGTTTTCTCCAGTGTCCTTGTCCTCAATATTTATCATCGTAACGACTGTATTGAGTTTAGCATCCTCTGATATCACAGTTGATTTTGACATTATGTTAATTTCAGGCTTGTTGTCATTTACATCTTGCACATCAATAATTAACTTACACGAATCTGTGAGTCCTCCATCATCACTAGCACGTAAATTTATTCGAAAATTTCGCGACTCCTCAAAGTCAATATTTCCAATTAAACTAACTTCACCGTTTGCCTCATTTATCTTAAACACTTTTCTGACATCGTCGAATGTATTTGTGATTGAATAAGTTATTTTACCGTTTGAACCCTGATCTGCATCTGAGGCTGAAACAGTGGCAACAACTGTTCCTTTAGGTGAGTTCTCAGTAACTGTAGCTTTGTATGTTGGCTGTGTAAAAACGGGGGCATTATCATTAGCGTCTAAAACTGTAATAACAATCAGCATTGTTCCTGACATCTGCGGCTCTCCTCCATCTACAGCCGTTAACACCAGAGATATCTGCTCCTGTTTCTCTCTGTCTAAAGGCTTCTGTAGCACCATCTCAACGTTTTTATTCCCATCTGCATTATCGTGGAGCTTCAGAGCAAAATTATCAGTTGGTTTTAGTTCGTACCTTTGAAGATCATTAATTCCAACATCAAGATCCTCAGCCCTCTCCAGCACAAATTTAGCCCCGATCACTGCTGACTCACTTATTTTAAAATCGATTTCATTTTTTTCAAATGTTGGTGCATTATCGTTGATATCTGTGATCTGAACGGTAACACTGTAAAACTCCATCGGATTCTCCAAAATAATCTGAAAATGTAAAGCACAAGGCGTCGTCTGTCTGCAGAGCGCCTCTCTGTCGATTCTCTCTTTGACGAGGAGGACTCCTCTTTCTCTGTTCAGCTCGATGTACCCGTCGCTGTCTCGGGTATAAATTCGAGCTTTACCAGAAGTCAAACGTTTGGTTTCTAATCCTAAATCTTGGGCTATATTTCCGACTAAAGAGCCTTTCGACATTTCCTCCGGTATTGTGTAGCTGACCTGCCCAATAACCGAGCCGAGCGAGAGGAGAGAGATGAAAAACAGCGCTTGTCCTTTCATTGTTCTATCCGGGTGTTTTCTCAGCGAGGTTCGACAGTCCGGTTATAGATCCAGTAAACAGCAATCCACTCCAATGATAAATATCAAGATTTCAGCTGTATAATCCACACAGAGAAAAGAAAAGTCTCGGAGGTCGTTGTGTCTGTTATCAGATATTCTACATACTCCAGAAGTGCGTTGTTATCCGTCGTGTTCTCTCTTCTTTATGGTGGTGTAACATGGGAGGTGCTGCTACAGCCCTACACTCAGCCGTGCACACTGCACACTCTGGTCAACAGCGGCCCTAAGAGTTCAAAATACAAAACTGCAGAAAACCAACATGAACTAATCTGTCCAGCAAACGTCACTGTTAGGGAAGTGCAACTTGAAATAAGGTAATAATAGCCAAATAAGCAACATTGCAAACGATGAGTCGCCACTTCAGAAGTATTTATGGTTATAATCTCTTACTTTTGTTTGAAACTTCAGCCATAAAAATGTATCCAGAGAAACATGAACCACATCTGAATAAAAGTATAAAAAAAACGTATATAGAATATATTATAGAGATTAAGAAAGAAGTACTAAAAGATTAAAGTAATAACTTTGGGAGGAAATTGAGGCGAAGCTGAGATGTCGCTGCCCAAGGTCCTGAAACAATTAAAGTCTAAAAACGACACTATTAACACTTTTGACCATCACAAGTCCTTTCATAGAGATACAAATATTGCAAGTACCATTTTTAACGTAAGAAATTTAAAGTGTCACTGATGTTTTGTCAAAAAATACATTAATGTTCATTATGAAACCATGTGTATAATAAGCATTCAGTAAATACTTGTACTATATGCTCAATCTGCACTAAAGCAAAATAAAAATATCCAAATATCAAAACAGCCAGTTGGATATTCAATCAAATACCTTCACCAAGACTCATTCAAAAACGTGTACTATTTAATCAGTCTGTATAAAAACATGATTAAAGTAGTCTAACCTCTAAGGGAGATATCAGTCCGCTTTAACACACACTGCAACTAAATCAAAGTAAGGTGCGTGTGAAATAATATACAGCCTATCACTGACTAAGATTGTAGATAATGGGATGCTGTCCATGGTTCTGAAAAATGCGGAAGTAGCTGCAACAGTTCACTATCAATGCAACCAAACACTGAGAGAGAAATTAAGGCACAGATACGAAACTACATTATTTAACTGACCTCTAGAGGAGAGTCTGGTTCATCCAGGATGCTCTTCTCACTCTGTATCCGCTGCATCGTCCCTGTAGAACTGGGGTCCATTATCAGCACGTTCTGACTACCGGCTCCTCCGAACTTACAGTCACTCTTTCTGGAGTCAGTCGTCCTGCACACCTCGTAGTTGTACACGTGTTGGAGAGTCCCTGTCCCCAAAGTGTCTGAGTAACGTGGTGGATAATATGGAATCACAGGGAGACTGGAGTGATACAGGACGCGAGACTGTCTCCACCTGTAGATCTTCACTGATATAATAACCACTAAACACGTGATGAAGAGGAAGGAGACTACAGCCAGAGCCAACACTAAGTAAAAAGTCAGGTTGTCATTGTACTCCTTGTCGTGTGTAAAGTCAGTGAACTCAGACAGCACTTCAGGGAAGCTGTCCGCCACCGCCACGTTAACAATGACTGTAGCTGAACGAGAGGGCTGCCCGTTGTCCTCCACTATAACAGTCAGTCTTTGTTTCACAGCATCTTTATCAGTGACTTGGCGGATAGTTCTTATTTCTCCATTCTGTAAGCCCACTTCAAACAGCGCCCTGTCTGTGGCTTTCTGCAGTTTATAGGAGAGCCAGGCATTCTGTCCAGAGTCCACATCAACAGCCACCACTTTAGTGACCAGATAGCCCACATCTGCTGAACGAGGCACCATTTCAGCCACCAGAGAGCCACCAGTCTGGACTGGGTACAAAACCTGAGGAGGGTTGTCGTTCTGGTCCTGGATCAGTACTTTCACAGTCACGTTGCTACTGAGTGGAGGGGAACCTCCATCCTGCGCTTTGACGCGGAAGTGGAAGTCTTTGATCTGCTCGTAGTCAAAAGAGCGCACTGCATGGATGACTCCACTATCAGCACTAACGGACACATATGAGGAGACTTGCACTCCGTTAACAGAGGAGTCCTCCAGTATGTAAGAAACACGGGCATTCTGGTTCCAGTCAGCGTCTCTGGCTTTCACTGTGAATATAGAGAGGCCTGGTGTGTTGTTTTCTACAATGTAGGCCTCATATGAGCTCCTCTCAAAGACAGGCGCGTTATCATTCACATCAGAGATCTGTAAGGTGAGAGTGACGCTGCTGGAGAGGGAGGGCACTCCCTCATCAGAACACGTCACTGTTATATTATACTGAGATGATCTCTCTCTGTCTAAATCACTGTCTGTCACTAAACTATAGAAATTATTTGTTGATGTTTTTAAAATGAAGGGTATATTTTCGCTAGTGAAGCATTTCACGTTACCGTTTTCTCCTGAATCTATGTCCTCAATATTTATCATTGTAACGACTGTATTGAGTTTAGCATCCTCTGATATCACAGTTGACTTCGACATGATGTTAATTTCAGGCCTGTTGTCATTTACATCTTGCACATCAACAATTAACTTACACGAATCTGTGAGTCCTCCATCGTCACTAGCAAGTAAATTTATTTGAAAGTGTTTTGACTTTTCGAAGTCAATGTCGCCAATTAATGCAACTTCCCCGTTTTCTTGATTTACCTCAAATACTTTCCTGACACTGTCGAATGTATTTGTGATTGAATAAGTTATTTTACCGTTTGAACCCTGATCTGCATCTGAGGCTGAAACAGTGGCAACAACTGTTCCTTTAGGTGAGTTCTCAGTAACTGTAGCTTTGTATGTTGGCTGTGTAAAAACGGGGGCATTATCATTAGCGTCTAACACTGTAATAACAATCAGCATTGTTCCTGACATCTGCGGCTCTCCTCCATCTACAGCCGTTAACACCAGAGATATCTGCTCATGTTTCTCTCTGTCTAAAGGCTTCTGTAGCACCATCTCAACGTTTTTATTACCGTTAGCATTATTATGGAGTTTCAGAGCAAAATTATCTGTTGGTTTTAATTCGTAGTTTTTAAGATCATTAATTCCAACATCAAGATCCTCAGCTCTCTCCAGCACAAATTTGGCTCCGGTGATCGCTGACTCACTAATTTTGAATTTCATTTCATTTTTTTCAAATGCTGGTGCATTATCATTAATATCTGTGATCTGAACGGTAACAGTGTAAAACTCCATCGGATTCTCTAAAATAATCTGAAAATGTAAAGCACAGAGCGCCGTCTCTGTACACAGCACCTCTCTGTCGATTCTCTCTTTGACGAGGAGGACTCCCCTCTCTCTGTTCAGCTCGATGTACCCGTCATTGTTCCTCGTATAGATCTTAGCTTTACCTGATATCAAACGCTTTATTTCTAATCCTAAATCTTGCACTATGTTGCCCACTAAAGAGCCTTTCGCCATTTCCTCCGGAATGGAGTAGCTGACCTGCCCGAACACCGAGTCGAGGGAAAGGAGACAGATAAACAGCAGTACTTGCAGATTCATTGTTCTATCCGATGATTTCCCCCAGTCGACTTATACTCCAAACAAAAACAGATACCCGTCAGATTCCAATGTCAAATCTCAAATGAACAGCTGCACAACCCAGTCATCTGAGGCAAATCTCTTGCAGATCGAAATTTGTCCTTTTCTTTTACAAAATATTCCACCACCAGAATGGTCCGTCCTCTACCCGTCGTGTTCTCTCTGTACTGTGTCGATGTTACATGGGAGGTGCTGCTATAACCCTGCTCTCATTCACCAACACTCTGGTCAACAGCGGCCCTAAGAGTCCATATTATAAAACTGCAGAAAACCGACTAAAATTCATCTCAGGAGAACTCACTGTAAACCATCTAGAAATTTAGTTACAATAATAAAGTAATAACTTGGAATTCACAAACGACGACATAAAGAAATTATTGAAAGTTTAGGTAATTTTTAAAAATATATTTAAATATAATATATAAACAATGAAGCACAGTGTTAATCAGATGTTGCAGATGTGTTAGAGATCAGGGTGGATTTAAAATCCCAATGAAATATAGGAAAGAGAAACATATCTCCAAAAATAAAGGGTTTCCTTTATATAATGATAATTATTGACAAATAATGAGAAGAACAGAGGAAACCACCGATATTAATACTGCAGAAACAGTCGCTTAGAGACTGGTTAAACTAGAGGCTGTACTATGTATGTCGCTGTCCGCAGTTCTGAAGTGAATCAACCCTGAATTAGAGCCAAAACTACCAGAAAGCTTCTCGAATAACGTGATGCCATTAACGGACTGGAAAATATGTTGAAACATTTCTATGGAAGATTCATTTGATGTGTCTCTCCACACACACAAACGAAATAAAACACCTAGCTGGAAGCAACAAGTCCATACATATTTTCTAATTACAACAGACCCAAGAAAATGCAGTACAAACAACAAGATTACAGGTTGGTAACAAGTATCAGTATCAAGAGTAGGTCTTTTATGACTCTTAATGTAAGTTAACTTGCTCAACTCTGAGAGGAGCTGTCCATCACTAATGGTGCTGAACATGCCCACCGAGCAGGCAGTGAGACACGCAATGAAGCCAAGTAATATCTGTAATCTAAGATTACAATCCATGCAATTCACCCAATCTTTAGTAAATCCCCCAAGAAAGCAAAACATGTAAATTGCTATTGCATTTGCAAGTATCAGCATCAGAGATGTTTTTTTATGGTGTGTATTTTCCTTACTGACTCTTTCACACTTCAGTTAACTGGCTCAACTCTTAGAGGAGCTGTCCATCACTAGTGGTGTTGAACATGCCACCTGAGCAGGCAGCTGGACACACCACAAAGCCAAGTAATGTCTCTGATCTAAAAATACATTAAAATAAATACACTGAAAATTTGTGAAGAATGATGGATCATTTAACTGACCTCTAGAGGAGAGTCTGGTTCATCCAGGATGCTCTTCTCACTCTGTATCCGCTGCATCGTCCCCGTAGAACTGGGGTCCATTATCAGCACGTTCTGACTACCGGCTCCTCCGAACTTACAGTCACTCTTTCTGGAGTCAGTCGTCCTGCACACCTCGTAGTTGTACACGTGTTGGAGAGTCCCTGTCCCCAAAGTGTCTGAGTAACGTGGTGGATAATATGGAATCACAGGGAGACTGGAGTGATACAGGACGCGAGACTGTCTCCACCTGTAGATCTTCACTGATATAATAACCACTAAACACGTGATGAAGAGGAAGGAGACTACAGCCAGAGCCAACACTAAGTAAAAAGTCAGGTTGTCATTGTACTCCTTGTCGTGTGTAAAGTCAGTGAACTCAGACAGCACTTCAGGGAAGCTGTCCGCCACCGCCACGTTAACAATGACTGTAGCTGAACGAGAGGGCTGCCCGTTGTCCTCCACTATAACAGTCAGTCTTTGTTTCACAGCATCTTTATCAGTGACTTGGCGGATAGTTCTTATTTCTCCATTCTGTAAGCCCACTTCAAACAGCGCCCTGTCTGTGGCTTTCTGCAGTTTATAGGAGAGCCAGGCATTCTGTCCAGAGTCCACATCAACAGCCACCACTTTAGTGACCAGATAGCCCACATCTGCTGAACGAGGCACCATTTCAGCCACCAGAGAGCCACCAGTCTGGACTGGGTACAGGACCTGAGGAGGGTTGTCATTCTGGTCCTGGATCAGTACTTTCACAGTCACGTTGCTACTGAGTGGAGGGGAACCTCCATCCTGCGCTTTGACGCGGAAGTGGAAGTCTTTGATCTGCTCGTAGTCAAAAGAGCGCACTGCATGGATGACTCCACTATCAGCACTAACGGACACATATGAGGAGACTGGCACTCCGTTAACAGAGGAGTCCTCCAGTATGTAAGAAACACGGGCATTCTGGTTCCAGTCAGCGTCTCTGGCTTTCACTGTGAATATAGAGAGGCCTGGTGTGTTGTTTTCTACAATGTAAGCCTCATATGAGCTCCTCTCAAAGACAGGCGCGTTATCATTCACATCAGAGATCTGTAAGGTGAGAGTGACGCTGCTGGAGAGGGAGGGCACTCCCTCATCAGAGCACGTCACTGTTATATTATACTCAGAGGATCTCTCTCTGTCTAAATCACTGTCTGTTACTAAACTATAGAAATTATTTGTTGATGTTTTTAAAATGAAGGGCATATTTTCGCTAGTGAAGCATTTCACGTTACCGTTTTCTCCTGAGTCCTTGTCCTCAATATTTATCATCGTAACGACTGTATTGAGTTTAGCATCCTCTGATATCACATTTGACTTCGACATTATGTTAATTTCAGGTTTGTTGTCATTTACATCTTGCACATCAACAATTAACTTACACGAATCTGTGAGTCCTCCCTCATCACTAGCACGTAAATTTATTTGAAAGTGTTTTGACTTTTCGAAGTCAATATTTCCAATTAAGGAAACCTCGCCATTTTCTTTATTAACCTCAAACATTTTCCTGACATTTCCTAAAGTATTTGTGATTGAATAAGTTATTTTGCCGTATGAACCCTGATCTGCATCTGAGGCTGAAACAGTGGCAACAAATGTTCCTTTAGGTGAGTTTTCAGTAACTGTAGCTTTGTATGTTGGCTGTGTAAAAACGGGGGCATTATCATTGATGTCTAAGACTGTAATAACAATCAGCATTGTTCCTGACATCTGCGGCTCTCCTCCATCTATAGCCGTTAACACCAGAGATATCTGCTCCTCTTTCTCTCTGTCTAAAGGCTTCTGTAGCACCATCTCAACGTTTTTATTCCCATCTGCATTATTGTCCAGTTTCAAAGCAAAATTATCAGTCGGTCTTAATTCGTAGTTTTGAACACCATTAATTCCAACATCAAGATCCTCAGCTCTCTCCAGCACAAATTTTGCCCCGATCACCGCCGACTCACTTATTTTAAAATCAATTTCATTTTTTTCAAATGCTGGTGCATTATCATTAATATCTGTGATCTGAACGGTAACAGTGTAAAACTCCATCGGATTCTCCAGAATAATCTGAAAATGTAAAGCACAGAGCGCCGTCTCTGTACACAGCACCTCTCTGTCGATTCTGTCTTTGACGAGGAGGACTCCTCTCTCTCTGTTCAGCTCGATGTACCCGTCATTGTTCCTCGTATAGATCTTAGCTTTACCTGATATCAAACGCTTTATTTCTAAACCTAAATCTTGCACTATGTTGCCCACTAAAGAGCCTTTCGCCATTTCCTCCGGAATAGAGTAGCTGACCTGCCCGAACACCGAGTCGAGGGAAAGGAGACAGATAAACAGCAGTACTTGCAGATTCATTGTTCTATCCGATGATTTCCCCCAGTGAGGATCCACAGTCGACTTATACTCCAAACAAAAACAGATACCCGTCAGATTCCAATGTCAAATCTCAAATGAACAGCTGCACAACCCAGTCATCTGAAGCAAATTCCTTGCAGATCGAAATTTGTCCTTTTCTTTTACAAAATATTCCACAACCAGAATGATCCGTCTTCTACTCGTCGTGTTCTCTCTGTACTGTGTCGATGTTACATGGGAGGTGCTGCTATAACCCTGCCCTCATTCATCAACACTCTGGTCAACAGCGGCCCTAAGAGTCCATACTATAAAACTGCAGAAAACCGACTAAAATTCAGCTCACAAGAACTCACTGTAAACCATCTGGGAATTTAGTTACAATAATAAAGTAATAACTTGGAATTCACAAACGACGACATAAAGAAATTATTGAAAGCCATCACGTTAACTGTTTAGGTCATTATAATAATATATTTAAATATAATATATAAACAATGAAACACAGTGTTAATCACATGTTGCAGATGTGTAAGAGAAAAGAGTGAATATAAAATCCAAATGAAAGATAGGAAAGAGAAACATATCTCAAAAAAAAATAAAAGGTTTCCTCTAAATAATGATAATTATTGACAAATACTGAGAAGAAAAGAGGGAAACACCGATATTAAAACTGCGGAAACAGTCGCTGACAGACTGGTTAAACTAGAGGCTGTACTATGTATGTCGCTGTCCGCAGTTTTGAAGTGAATCAACTCTGAATGAGAGCCAAAACTCCCAGAAAGCTTTTCGAATAACGTGATGCCATGAAGAGACTGGAAAATATGTTAAACTTTCTATGGAAAATATTTTACTGCTACGTCCATTATCACTGCTGCTGCTAATATTATTATTAGTAATAACAATTATTATTATAAAAACAAAACAAATCATGTCTGTGAAGGAGACAGATCAAAGTTATAATATAAAATATTTCTTCTATCAATTCCATTATCACTACTAGGCCTACAACAACAACAACAACAACAACAACAAAAACTACTATTACTATTACTACTACTACTACTACTAATAATAATAATACATTTTGTCTTTCAAGAAGACAGGCTGAAGTTAAAATGTATTCAAAATTCCTTTGGGGATTGACCACGTGAAGTAAACCCATACAGTCTGAATAAGTAAATAGTTTACATGGTTAAATAGAGCACAAAAACATGCCACTGAAACACATAATGATATTTAAAATAGTATGTTCCCCTGTTTGTTACTTTAAGGAAAAAAGTAGTGTCATCAATTATATTTTAAATCATTAAGAATACACTGAAGCGATATTAAATCAGTCTGACCTCTAGAGGAGAGTCCCCCGAGAAAGCATAAACATGGGAATTGCTATTGCAATTGCATTGGTAACAAGTATCAGCATCAGAGTAGGTCTTTTATGGTGAGCATTTTCCTTAGTGACTCTTTCTTGCTTCAGTTAAGTGGCTCAACTCTTAGAGGAGCTGTCCATCACTAGTGGTGCTGAAAATGCCCCATGAGCAGGCAGTAAGACACGCCACCATAGCCAAGTAATGTCTGTAATCTAAAAATACATTGAAATGAATACACTGCAAAATTTGTGAAGAATGTTTGATCAATTAACCAACCTCTAGAGGAGAGTCTGGTTCATCCAGGATGCTCTTCTCACTCTGTATCCGCTGCATCGTCCCTGTAGAACTGGGGTCCATTATCAGCACGTTCTGACTACCGGCTCCTCCGAACTTACAGTCACTCTTTCTGGAGTCAGTCGTCCTGCACACCTCGTAGTTGTACACGTGTTGGAGAGTCCCTGTCCCCAAAGTGTCTGAGTAACGTGGTGGATAATATGGAATCACAGGGAGACTGGAGTGATACAGGACGCGAGACTGTCTCCACCTGTAGATCTTCACTGATATAATAACCACTAAACACGTGATGAAGAGGAAGGAGACTACAGCCAGAGCCAACACTAAGTAAAAAGTCAGGTTGTCATTGTACTCCTTGTCGTGTGTAAAGTCAGTGAACTCAGACAGCACTTCAGGGAAGCTGTCCGCCACCGCCACGTTAACAATGACTGTAGCTGAACGAGAGGGCTGCCCGTTGTCCTCCACTATAACAGTCAGTCTTTGTTTCACAGCATCTTTATCAGTGACTTGGCGGATAGTTCTTATTTCTCCATTTTGTAAGCCCACTTCAAACAGCGCCCTGTCTGTGGCTTTCTGCAGTTTATAGGAGAGCCAGGCATTCTGTCCAGAGTCCACATCAACAGCCACCACTTTAGTGACCAGATAGCCCACATCTGCTGAACGAGGCACCATTTCAGCCACCAGAGAGCCACCAGTCTGGACTGGGTACAGGACCTGAGGGGGGTTGTCGTTCTGGTCCTGGATCAGTACTTTCACAGTCACATTGCTACTGAGTGGAGGGGAACCTCCATCCTGCGCTTTGACGCGGAAGTGGAAGTCTTTGATCTGCTCGTAGTCAAAAGAGCGCACTGCATGGATGACTCCACTATCAGCACTAACGGACACATATGAGGAGACTGGCACTCCGTTAACAGAGGAGTCCTCCAGTATGTAAGAAACACGGGCATTCTGGTTCCAGTCAGCGTCTCTGGCTTTCACTGTGAATATAGAGAGGCCTGGTGTGTTGTTTTCTACAATGTAGGCCTCATATGAGCTCCTCTCAAAGACAGGCGCGTTATCATTCACATCAGAGATCTGTAAGGTGAGAGTGACGCTGCTGGAGAGGGAGGGCACTCCCTCATCAGAGCACGTCACTGTTATATTATACTCAGAGGATCTCTCTCTGTCTAAATCACTGTCTGTTACTAAACTATAGAAATTATTTGTTGATGTTTTTAAAATGAAGGGTATATTTTCGCTGATAAAGCATTTCACGTTACCGTTTTCTCCTGAATCTAGGTCCTCAATATTTATCATTGTAACGACTGTATTGAGTTTAGCATCCTCTGATATCACAGTTGACTTCGACATTATGTTGATTTCAGGCTTGTTATCATTTACATCTTGCACATCAATAATTAACTTACAAGAATCTGTGAGTCCTCCCTCATCACTCGCACGTACATTTATTTCAAAGTGTCTTGACTTTTCGAAGTCAATATTTTCAATTAAGGAAACTTCGCCATTTTCCTTGTTTACCTCAAACATTTTCCTGACATTTCCTAAAGTATTCGTGATTGAATATGTTATTTTACCGTATGAACCCTGATCTGCATCTGAGGCTGAAACAGTGGCAACAACTGTTCCTTTAGGTGAGTTTTCAGTAACTGTAGCTTTGTATGTTGGCTGTGTAAAAACGGGGGCATTATCATTAGCGTCTAACACTGTAATAACAATCAGCATTGTTCCTGACATCTGCGGCTCTCCTCCATCTACAGCCGTTAACACCAGAGATATCTGCTCCTGTTTCTCTCTGTCTAAAGGCTTCTGTAGCACCATCTCAACGTTTTTATTCCCGTTAGCATTATTATGCAGTTTCAGAGCAAAATTATCAGTCGGTCTTAATTCGTAGTTTTGAACACCATTAATTCCAACATCAAGATCCACAGCTCTCTCCAGCACAAATTTTGCCCCGATGACCGCCGACTCACTTATTTTAAAATCAATTTCACTTTTTTCAAATGCTGGTGCATTATCATTGATATCTGTGATCTGAACGGTAACAGTGTAAAACTCCATCGGATTCTCCAAAATAATCTGAAAATGTAAAGCACAGAGCGCCGTCTCTGTACACAGCACCTCTCTGTCGATTCTGTCTTTGACGAGGAGGACTCCTCTCTCTCTGTTCAGCTCGATGTACCCGTCATTGTTCCTCGTATAGATCTTAGCTTTACCTGATATCAAACGCTTTATTTCTAATCCTAAATCTTGCACTATGTTGCCCACTAAAGAGCCTTTCGCCATTTCCTCCGGAATAGAGTAGCTGACCTGCCCGAACACCGAGTCGAGGGAAAGGAGACAGATAAACAGCAGTACTTGCAGATTCATTGTTCTATCCGATGATTTCCCCCAGTCGACTTATACTCCAAACAAAAACAGATACCCGTCAGATTCCAATGTCAAATCTCAAATGAACAGCTGCACAACCCAGTCATCTGAGGCAAATCTCTTGCAGATCGAAATTTGTCCTTTTCTTTTACAAAATATTCCACCACCAGAATGGTCCGTCCTCTACCCGTCGTGTTCTCTCTGTACTGTGTCGATGTTACATGGGAGGTGCTGCTATAACCCTGCTCTCATTCACCAACACTCTGGTCAACAGCGGCCCTAAGAGTCCATATTATAAAACTGCAGAAAACCGACTAAAATTCAGCTCACAAGAACTCACTGTAAACCATATGGAAAGTTAGTTACAATAATAAAAGTAATAATTTGGAATTCACAAACGACGACATAAAGAAATTATTGAAAGTTTAGGTCATTTTTAAAAATATATTTAAATATAATAGATAAACAATGAAGCACAGTGTTAATCAGATGTTGCAGATGTGTTAGAGATCAGGGTGGATATAAAATCCAAATGAAAGATAGGAAAGAGAAACATATCTCAGAAAAAAATAAAAGGTTTCCTCTGTATAATAATAATAATTGACAAATACTGAGTAGAACAGAGGAAAACACCGATATTAAAACTGCAGAAACAGTCGCTGACAGACTGGTTAAACAAGAGGCTGTACTATATAGGTCCTTGTCCGCAGTTCTGAAGTGAATCAACTCTGAATGAGAGCCAAAACTACCAGAAAGCTTTTCGAATAACGTGATGCCATGAAGAGACTGAAAAATATATTGAAACTTTCTATGGAAAATATCTTACTACTACGTCCATTATCACTGCTGCTGCTACTACTAATATTAGTAATAATAATAATTATTATAAAAACAAAACAATCATGTCTGTGAAGAAGACAGATCGAAATTATAATAACAAATAATTCTTCTATTAATTCCATTATCACTACTATAACTATAACTACAACAACAACAACCAAAATTACTACTACTACTAATAATAATATTAATAATACTGTATTTTGTCATCCAAGGAGACCGGCTGTAGTTAAAATGTATTCAGAAGTACTAAGTAAATGTTTAGGAGAAGTAAAACCAAAATCTCTGAAGAGTAAATAGTCTTCATGGTAAATAGAGCATAAAAACATGCCACCTAAACACATAATGCTGTTTAAAATATGATGCTTCCCTGTTTGTTGCTTAAAGAAAAAAGTAGTGTCATCAATTATATTTTAAATCATTAAGAATGCACTTAGGCAATATTAAAGCAGTCTGACCTCTAGAGGAGAGTCTGGTAGGTCTTTTATGGTGTGCATTTTCCTTAGTGACTCTTTCTCGCTTCAGTTAACTGGCTCAACTCTTAGAGGAGCTGTCCATCACTAGTGGTCCTGAAAATGACCCCTGAGCAGTGAGACACGCCATAAAGCCAAGTAGTATCTGTAATCTAAGAATACAATATAATGAATGCATTGCAAGTTTGTGAAGAATTATGAATCATTTAACCGACCTCTAGAGGAGAGTCTGGTTCGTCCAGGATGCTCTTCTCACTCTGTATCCGCTGCATCGTCCCTGTAGAACTGGGGTCCATTATCAGCACGTTCTGACTACCGGCTCCTCCGAACTTACAGTCACTCTTTCTGGAGTCAGTCGTCCTGCACACCTCGTAGTTGTACACGTGTTGGAGAGTCCCTGTCCCCAAAGTGTCTGAGTAACGTGGTGGATAATATGGAATCACAGGGAGACTGGAGTGATACAGGACGCGAGACTGTCTCCACCTGTAGATCTTCACTGATATAATAACCACTAAACACGTGATGAAGAGGAAGGAGACTACAGCCAGAGCCAACACTAAGTAAAAAGTCAGGTTGTCATTGTACTCCTTGTCGTGTGTAAAGTCAGTGAACTCAGACAGCACTTCAGGGAAGCTGTCCGCCACCGCCACGTTAACAATGACTGTAGCTGAACGAGAGGGCTGCCCGTTGTCCTCCACTATAACAGTCAGTCTTTGTTTCACAGCATCTTTATCAGTGACTTGGCGGATAGTTCTTATTTCTCCATTCTGTAAGCCCACTTCAAACAGCGCCCTGTCTGTGGCTTTCTGCAGTTTATAGGAGAGCCAGGCATTCTGTCCAGAGTCCACATCAACAGCCACCACTTTAGTGACTAGATAGCCCACATCTGCTGAACGAGGCACCATTTCAGCCACCAGAGAGCCACCAGTCTGGACTGGGTACAGGACCTGAGGAGGGTTGTCGTTCTGGTCCTGGATCAGTACTTTCACAGTCACGTTGCTACTTAGTGGAGGGGAACCTCCATCCTGCGCTTTCACGCGGAAGTGGAAGTCTTTGATCTGCTCGTAGTCAAAAGAGCGCACTGCATGGATGACTCCACTATCAGCACTAACGGACACATATGAGGAGACTGGCACTCCGTTAACAGAGGAGTCCTCCAGTATGTAAGAAACACGGGCATTCTGGTTCCAGTCAGCGTCTCTGGCTTTCACTGTGAATATAGAGAGGCCTGGTGTGTTGTTTTCTACAATGTAGGCCTCATATGAGCTCCTCTCAAAGACAGGCGCGTTATCATTCACATCAGAGATCTGTAAGGTGAGAGTGACGCTGCTGGAGAGAGAGGGCACTCCCTCATCAGAGCACGTCACTGTTATATTATACTCAGAGGATCTCTCTCTGTCTAAATCACTGTCTGTTATAACGGTAAAGAAATTATTTGTTGTTGATTTAATGGCAAACGGAATATTTTCGTTTAAAACACACATAACTTTACCGTTATCATTTGAGTCCGCATCTTGTATATTAAGCATCGTAACAACCGTTCCCGGTTTCATGTTCTCAGATACTGTGTTTGAGTTAGACATTATGTTAATAGACGGAGGGTTATCATTTGTATCTGTGACGTCCACAATTACTTTACATGCGTCTGATAATCCTCCCTGATCTGACACCTGAACGTCGAGCTCATACAGTCTCCTTTTTTCATAATCTACATTTCCAGTTAAAGTCAATATTCCAGTATTTGCATCAATTTCAAAGAGACCCGCTGCTGCAGATTTTGAAATCATGTATGTGACTACTCCGTTACTGCCTTTATCTATGTCTGTAGCCCTTACGGTGGTTATTACAGTGCCAACAGGAGCATTCTCTGTAACACTTGCTTTATATTCCGGTTTTGAACAAACGGGCGGGTTGTCATTTGCGTCTAAAACAGTTATGCTAATCTGTATTGTCCCTGAAAGCTGTGGTTCACCACCATCCAGAGCTGTTAGTATTAATGATATATGCTCATGTTTTTCTCGGTCTAATGGTTTCTGTAAAACCATCTCGACATGTTTAGTCCCATCTCCTCTGCTGATGGTTTTCAGAGCGAAATTATCACTGGGCTTCAGGGCGTAGCTGTTCAATCCGTTTATTCCAACATCATCGTCTATTGCTTTCTCTAAAACGAATCGAGCTCCAGTTAGAGCTGATTCGCTAATTTCATATTTCATCTCACCTCTGTCAAACGTCGGAGGGTTGTCATTTATATCGGTAATCTCGACAGTAACCGTGTAAAACTCCATTGGGTTTTCCAGGATCATTTGGAAATGGAGTGCGCAAGGCATTGTTTGCCCGCATAGAGCTTCTCTGTCTATTCTGTCTTTAATAAGGAGGACTCCTCTTTCTCTCTTCAGCTCGATATATTCCTCAGTGTTACCAGTATAAATACGAGCTTTACCGGACTTCAGTCTTTCCACACCTAAACCTAAATCCTGGGCTATATTTCCTATTAGAGCCCCCTTTGCCATTTCCTCAGGAATGGAGTAGCTGACTTGCCCGTGCACTACACCGAGAGAGAGCAGCGAGATAAACAACAGCACTTGCCATCCCATCGTTCCGGTCGACACGTCTGTGAAGAAAATCAGATAATCCTTTCGATTCTTCGTCCCAGGTTCCGATTTTGACCCGCAGATACAGCTACACGGTCCTAAATATGGCACTTATCCTAAATTGTGGAACAAAGGAATCCCATTGTGCCGTCCAAGCGTATGCAGTGGCAGTCCCGACTGTTAACTCCACCTCTGCCTATGTCCCAATGTAATATGCTGAGATATAGGGGAGGTACTGCAACAAATGCTTCCTCAGTAACTCGATGGCCAACAGCGTCCCTCTCTGTTCAATGGACTGAACTACACAGCCGCTTACTGTGGCAACCACAATAAAGACATTTAAAACAACATTACAACAAAAAGAAACACTTAAATTATCTTCTGTCTACATTACTGATCAATTACAAACAGATGACTAAAGCAAAATATAACATAACTAGGAATACGAAGCATAAAACAACCAAACAAAAAGTTATGGGACCAAAAACCCACAAGTACAGCTACACAAGAGCACACGCAGCTAAATGTACTACGGAGTCAAAGAGCATGAAATGGCCAGAATGTAAATGATGCTTCAGGCTACCAAAAACTGAGAGCATTGCAATGACACAACCATCGTTTGCACTGTCCATGGTGCTAAAAAATTAAATGCAAAATTCAAATAAATGATTCCGCGTATACCTATAACTTGTGGATATTACAAAAAAAATTAATAAATGTCTATTTGTCTACATTGTTTATCAGTGGCAAGCCTACATACAGCAACTTAGACGGAAACCAGTTATTTAAAGAAACACAGAGGAGCTGGCAAAACACACACACACACGCAAACACACACACAGAGAGAGAGAGAGAGAGAGAGAGAGAGAGAGAGAGAGAGAGAGAGAGAGAGAGAGAGAGAGAGAGAGAGAGAGAGAGAGAGAGAGAGAGAGAGAGAGAGAGAGAGAAATGGTGAATGAGTACCACAACTGTTCTGTGCGCTGTCCGTGGTGCTGATGTACACTACTGTTCCCAACAGGCTAAACTTAAACCAGCAAGTAAACATACGCTTTTCAAAAGACGAATATTCACTTCAAAAATAGGCCTATATCTAGTTAATGAAGAAAATCAGAGATGAAAGCACTGGATGAATATATTTTAAATACTAAAAATAATATGATATTCCTACAGAGTAAGGACACAGAGTTTAAGATAAGATGATCCCCAAACTAAGCAATGCTCCATTATTTCACACAAAAACCTACAAGCTTTACATTTCAAAATTGACATTGATAAAGGTGTGTAGAAACGATGTTAAAGCAGTCTAACCTCTAGAGGAGAGTCTGGTTCATCTAGGATGCTCTTCTCACTCTGTATCCGCTGCATCGTCCCTGTAGAACTGGGGTCCATTATCAGCACGTTCTGACTACCGGCTCCTCCAAACTTACAGTCACTCTTTCTGGAGTCAGTCGTCCTGCACACCTCGTAGTTGTACACGTGTTGGAGAGTCCCTGTCCCCAAAGTGTCTGAGTAACGTGGTGGATAATATGGAATCACAGGGAGACTGGAGTGATACAGGACGCGAGACTGTCTCCACCTGTAGATCTTCACTGAGATAATAACCACTAAACACGTGATGAAGAGGAAGGAGACTACAGCCAGAGCCAACACTAAGTAAAAAGTCAGGTTGTCATTGTACTCCTTGTCGTGTGTAAAGTCAGTGAACTCAGACAGCACTTCAGGGAAGCTGTCCGCCACCGCCACGTTAACAATGACTGTAGCTGAACGAGAGGGCTGCCCGTTGTCCTCCACTATAACAGTCAGTCTTTGTTTCACAGCATCTTTATCAGTGACTTGGCGGATAGTTCTTATTTCTCCATTCTGTAAGCCCACTTCAAACAGCGCCCTGTCTGTGGCTTTCTGCAGTTTATAGGAGAGCCAGGCATTCTGTCCAGAGTCCACATCAACAGCCACCACTTTAGTGACCAGATAGCCCACATCTGCTGAACGAGGCACCAGTTCAGCCACCAGAGAGCCACCAGTCTGGACTGGGTACAGGACCTGAGGGGGGTTGTCGTTCTGGTCCTGGATCAGTATTTTCACAGTCACGTTGCTACTGAGTGGAGGGGAACCTCCATCCTGCGCTTTGACGCGGAAGTGGAAGTCTTTGATCTGCTCGTAGTCAAAAGAGCGCACTGCATGGATGACTCCACTATCAGCACTAACGGACACATATGAGGAGACTGGCACTCCGTTAACAGAGGAGTCCTCCAGTATGTAAGAAACACGGGCATTCTGGTTCCAGTCAGCGTCTCTGGCTTTCACTGTGAATATAGAGAGGCCTGGTGTGTTGTTTTCTACAATGTAGGCCTCATATGAGCTCCTCTCAAAGACAGGCGCGTTATCATTCACATCAGAGATCTGTAAGGTGAGAGTGACGCTGCTGGAGAGGGAGGGCACTCCTTCATCATAGCACGTCACTGTTATATTATACTGAGAAGCGAGCTCTCTGTCTAAATCACTGTCTGTCACTAAAGTAAAGAAATTATTTGATGTCGACGTGATTGTAAAATGAGTATTTTCATCTAAAAGGCAGTGGACTTTGCCATTTTCATCGGAATCTGGATCCTGAACGTTCATCATTGTCAGAACTGTGCCTGGTTTAACATCCTCAGATACACTGGATAACGTTGACATAATATTGATAGCTGGTGGGTTATCGTTTGTGTCCAGCACCTCAATTATAACTTTACACACGTCTGAGTTAATTTCATCTGATGCTTGGATATCTATCTCATAATGTCTAAATTTCTCATAATCAAGCGTTCCCATTAACGTAATCAAACCACTTTCTTTATCTACATGAAACAGTTCATGTGCGCCCTCTGGGACATTAGTAATTGAATACTGTATGTGCCCATGCGGACCCTCATCTGCGTCAGATGCACTCACCGTGGTTAGAACAGCTCCTTTCAACGCGTTTTCTTTCACATTAGTCTTATACTCTGCTTGAGTACAAACAGGTGCATTATCATTTGCGTCCAGTACTGTTATAACAATTAGTATGGTTCCAGAGAGCTGCGGGTCGCCGCCATCTAAAGCAGTCAATACTAAAGACAGCCGCTCCTGTTTCTCTCGGTCAAGATGCTTCGTTAACAGCATCTCAACATTTCTACTGCTGCCTATTCTGTAAGGGGTTAAAGTGAATGTGTCACTTGAACTGAGTGAATAGCCCCGGAGCCCATTAATACCCACATCGACGTCAACAGCCTTTTCTAATACAAATTTCGATCCAATTTGAGTCGTTTCACTAATTTCAAATTTCATTTCCTTGTTTTTAAAACCGGGAGAGTTATCGTTAATGTCTGTGATCTCGACAGTGACGCTGTAAAACTGCAAAGGATTCTCCAAAATGATCTGAAAATCCAGAGCACAGGGCGTCGTCTGTCCGCAGAGCGCCTCTCTGTCTATCCGCTCTTTGATAACGAGGACTCCCCTTTCTTTATTCAGCTCGATGTATTCTGTACCTTCTCCGGTATATATACGAGCTTTCCCTGCTTTCAGCCGTTTCACATCCAAACCTAAATCTTGTGCTATGTTACCGACAAAAGATCCTTTCGCCATTTCCTCAGGAATGGAGTAGCTGACCTGCCCAAAGACCGAGCTGAGAGAAACAACCGAGATAAACAGCAGTAGTCCTCCTGGCTGTGCCATTGTTCTGTCCGACATCCTCCGGTCCGCAAAAAAAGTGGTATCAAATACGTTATCCAATTAAAGGATTGTAGACAAAAATGTCAGTAATATCATCCAGAATCCACACTCCAAAGGACGCTGATATTAAGCCTGGTATCTCCGTGTTCAAACATCTCCCTCTTACAAAACGTCCCTCTTGTTTTTTTCTCTCTTTCTCTGTAACATTTCGAGATGATGGGGGAGGTACAGCTGCAATAAGCTCTGAGATCTCAGCAGCCTGGTCAACAGCGTCCCTGTGAGTTGGATGCAATGAACTACACATTGCTCAGACATCCCTGATTTGTATGGGGTTAATCACAATGTGTGTTGAATTATCTCAATAATGGTTGAATGTTACTAATGAAAGTATAATTAACTTCCTGTGCATATCAGCAAAATGTGACACACACAGACAGACAGACAGACACACACCCACACACACACAAACAGGCATAGTAAGCCAGTTAGGGAACACATTGAACAGGGGAGGATGCACAACATTTCAAAACTCCAACAAAGTGACCTGAATGTTGCACTATCCATGGTGCTGACAGGCACTGACAAGAAGAATAGAGCAAACAAGACAGTATGTTTAACTCAAATTTAAGTATGTGGCGTTAATTCAGATTTGCTACTAGTGACGCTGCAAAAACCAAGGCTTTAATTACGTGTCACTTTAAACAGGAGTACATGTTTTCAAAATGTCACTCTGGTTTAAATTCCTGAATACAAAATGCTAAGATAACTGCCCAGCACATCACCAGTACGGAGCAGCCGTCCATGAAGGACCTCTACACCCAGCGGTGTAGGAAGAAAGCCAACAGGATCCTCAGATACCCCAACCAGAAACTGTTCTGCCCGCAGGCCATACAACTTTTGAACTCTTGAGCTCCTAAGTTCATCACTGGACACTTCACCAGTATACTGTCAACTTAGCTCTATATACTCTGTTTACTGTTTAACAAACTGTTTACACCTCTGTGTATATATATATATGTATTACTTCTCATCATTCATACATACTACATCCCTGTTTACATTCAGTTTATCAATTTGAAACTGTCTACCACAAATTTACATTTATTATTTCATATATTATATTTTTATGTTTGTTGAAGGTAACCTGAGACCCAATATTTTCACTGCCAATGACTGCTTTGTCGTAATTGTGCATCTGATAAATAAAGTAACTTGAACTTGAAATAATGAGAAACCAATGCATTTGAATAGTTATCTAATAATAAACACTGAATTGCAGATTCAAGAATTTTATAAAAAGACAAAGCCAACCTCTAGAGGAGAGTCTGGTTCATCCAGGATGCTCTTCTCACTCTGTATCCGCTGCATCGTCCCTGTAGAACTGGGGTCCATTATCAGCACGTTCTGACTACCGGCTCCTCCGAACTTACAGTCACTCTTTCTGGAGTCAGTCGTCCTGCACACCTCGTAGTTGTACACATGTTGGAGAGTCCCTGTCCCCAAAGTGTCTGAGTAACGTGGTGGATAATATGGAATCACAGGGAGACTGGAGTGATACAGGACGCGAGACTGTCTCCACCTGTAGATCTTCACTGATATAATAACCACTAAACACGTGATGAAGAGGAAGGAGACTACAGCCAGAGCCAACACTAAGTAAAAAGTCAGGTTGTCATTGTACTCCTTGTCGTGTGTAAAGTCAGTGAACTCAGACAGCACTTCAGGGAAGCTGTCCGCCACCGCCACGTTAACAATGACTGTAGCTGAACGAGAGGGCTGCCCGTTGTCCTCCACTATAACAGCCAGTCTTTGTTTCACAGCATCTTTATCAGTGACTTGGCGGATAGTTCTTATTTCTCCATTCTGTAAGCCCACTTCAAACAGCGCCCTGTCTGTGGCTTTCTGCAGTTTATAGGAGAGCCAGGCATTCTGTCCAGAGTCCACATCAACAGCCACCACTTTAGTGACCAGATAGCCCACATCTGCTGAACGAGGCACCATTTCAGCCACCAGAGAGCCACCAGTCTGGACTGGGTACAGGACCTGAGGGGGGTTGTCGTTCTGGTCCTGGATCATTAATTTCACAGTCACGTTGCTACTGAGTGGAGGGGAACCTCCATCCTGCGCTTTGACAGTGAATACAAGCTGCTTGATCTGTTCATAATCAAATGAGCGCACTGCATGTAGAAGTCCAGTTTCAGAGTTTATGGACACATAAGAAGAAACTGGGCTGCCAGAGACCTGTGTGTCCTCCAGGAAGTAAGAGATTCTTGCATTTTGATTCCAGTCAGAATCTTGCGCGCTCACACTGAATATTGAAATCCCTGGGACATTATTTTCAATAATATAGGCAGAATAAGTTGGTTTAGTAAAGAGTGGAGCATTATCGTTAACATCAGAAATTCTTAGATGTAAAGTTGTTTTAGTAGAAAGTGGGGGTGACCCTGAATCGGTTGCAGTTATGGTTATGTTGTATTCTGGTTTCGTTTCACGATCAAAAGGTGCATCTGAAAGTAAATTGTAATAATTAGTCAAAGAAGACTGGATTTTAAAGGGGAGATTAAAATCTATTGAGCACGTTATTTGACCGTTTCTTTCAGAGTCTGCATCTTTGACATTAAAAACAGCTATAGTCGTGCCTGGAGGGACATCCTCTGAAATCAGGCTGGAGTAGGACATTATATTTATAACTGGAGCATTATCATTTATGTCAGTGACCTCAATGACAACTTTGGTTGCGTCACTTAGGGCACTCTGATCTTTGGCGATCACTCTTATTTCATATTTTTTGTCCTTTTCAAAATCAATATTACCAGCCACAGTTATTTTGCCGGATAAACTGTCAATTTTAAATTTTTCACCAGAGTTTCCCTTTACATTAGAAAAAGTGTATGAGACCAAGCCATTAGACCCACTGTCGGCATCTGAAGCATTCACAGTAGTTATATACGTGCCTATGGGTGCATTTTCTGTCACAGTAGCAGTGTACAGGGATTGATTAAATACAGGAGGATTATCATTAGCATCGAGAACAGTGATCTCTATATTTACTGTACCAGATCGCTGCGGAGTTCCTCCATCTACTGCTATCAGCTTCAGAGAGAGGTGTGGATTCATCTCTCTGTCTAATGGCTTCTGTAAAATCATCACAGCGAATCTGCTTCCATCAGCATTGGAGTGCTGTTTCAAAACGAAATTATCATTAGGGGATAAAACATATTTTTGCAAGCTGTGAATCCCTGCATCGGGGTCATAGGCGCTTTCCAAGTCGAATTGAGATCCTATTGTTGCAGATTCACTGATTTCTAGATTAATTACATCATTTTTAAAAGTTGGCGCATGGTCATTTACGTCTAATATTTCCACCGTCACCCTGTGCAGCTCAATCGGATTTTCCAAAATAATTTCGAAGCTGAAGCTGCACGGTGTCACGTCTCCACAAAGCTCTTCACGGTCTATTCTCTCATTCACGACTAGAATCCCTTTGTCTGTCTTCAGCTCGGTGTACTGGTTGTTTTCTCCGGTCACGATACGGGCCCGACCAGAACGGAGCCTCTTCAGATCCAAACCAAGGTCTTGCGCTACATTACCAATCAGAGAGCCTTTCTTCATCTCCTCCGGTATTGAATAACGTATCTGGCCGTTGACGGTGGAAATCATGAAGACGAAAACGATCAGTTGCCATGTAAGTGTCCAACACAACAGCCATTTTCCGCATCGGTGCTGGCGTATCCCCATGTCGTTAAGAGTAAAATCCTAAATGTAACAGCAAATAATATTCCACAGCCACCCACGAAGACGTAATCTACATTCCAGTTCAACAGAGCTGCATTTCTGCGGAGCAAAACTGTTCAATTATCAAACAAAAAAAATGCTGTTTCAAAGCGACCGTATATCCGTCGAATGCCTCCCTGTATGAAGAACAGTGTTTCTGCCTCTCCTCTTTCTCTCCTCCTCTCTCCTCTCAGTCCTAACATCACTAGACTTTGTTTCACTGATCAACAGCGTCCCTTAGAGTCCAAATGGAGGAAAGAACCGACAACTGCAAATAGGTTAAAAAAACGTTCTATGCAATCTGGTCTGCACACAACAGCAATACAAAACATCTACTGCAACTAAAAAATAAAAGAAGGAATATCTCAACCCAGGATGTAACCTAAAATCACAAACTCCACACATAATCAAAGCACAGACAGAAAGCTAGCAACATAGAGCAGTGTTACCAAACCAGGCTGTGTGGAACAGTCCAGCAGGGCTGATTATATGAACAGCAGCTCAGGGTTTAAAGATGAAATTCTGCCTTCAGTTAGAAAAAAGTATGTAGAGAGTTTAATAAGAGAGGTAACTAGCTCTAGAGATTTCAGAATATATATATTAAGTCCTGAATATGAATACAGGAGCAGGTGATGAAAAGTGAGATGCTGTCCATGGTGCTGAAATTAATGAATTAATTTATAGCGTGCAACAGTTAACTATCAATGTTACTAAACACAGATGGAGAAATACCGGCACAGAAACGAAGGTGCATTATCAAAGAGTTCATAATACAAAACTGCAGAAAACCAACATCAAATGATCTGTCCAGCAAGCTCAATGTGAGTAAAGTGTAACTCGAAATCAGCTTAAAAGCAACATTGCAAATTGTGAGTCGCCACTTCAGAACTGTTCATGGTTATGATTTCTCACTTCTGTTTGAATTTTCAGCCATAAAAAAGTGTCCATAAAAATATGAACCACATCTGAATACAAGTATTGCAAGATAAAATAAATCAGAAGAGAATAAGAAAATAACTACTAAAATATGAAAGTAATAAAAACTTTTGGGAGGAAATTGAGGGGAAAGCTGAGATGTTGCTGTCCGAGGTCCTGAAATGATTATAGACTAAAAACCGCACTACTCCTACTACTGACCATCACAAGTCCTTTCATGCAGATGCAAATATTGCAGGTACCAATTTTAAAGGAAGAAAATTAGAGTGTCAAAAAATACATTCATGTTCAATATGAAACCTTGTGTATAATAAGCATTCAGTAAATACTTGTACTATATGCTCAATCTGCACTAAAGCAAACAAAACATATCCAAATACCGAAACAGACAGTTGGATATTCAATCAAATACAGTCTCCAAGGCTCACTCTAAAGGGTGTACTATAAAAACTGTATAAAAAAAAGGTTAAAGCAGTCTAACCTAAAAGGGAGATATCAGTCAGCTTTAACACACAATGCACCTATAAGATGCTTGTAAAATAATACACTGCCAACACTGATTGAGAATGTAGGTAATGGGATGCTGTCCATGGTTCTGAAAATGCGGAAATAGCTGCAACAGTTCACTATCAATGCAACCAAACACTGACAGAGAAATGAAGGCACAGACACGAAGCTACATTATTTAACTGACCTCTAGAGGAGAGTCTGGTTCATCCAGGATGCTCTTCTCACTCTGTATCCGCTGCATCGTCCCTGTAGAACTGGGGTCCATTATCAGCACGTTCTGACTACCGGCTCCTCCGAACTTACAGTCACTCTTTCTGGAGTCAGTCGTCCTGCACACCTCGTAGTTGTACACATGTTGGAGAGTCCCTGTCCCCAAAGTGTCTGAGTAACGTGGTGGATAATATGGAATCACAGGGAGACTGGAGTGATACAGGACGCGAGACTGTCTCCACCTGTAGATCTTCACTGATATAATAACCACTAAACACGTGATGAAGAGGAAGGAGACCACAGCCAGGGCCAACACTAAGTAAAATGTCAGGTTGTCATTGTACTCCTTGTCGTGTGTAAAGTCAGTGAACTCAGACAGCACTTCAGGGAAGCTGTCCGCCACCGCCACGTTAACAATGACTGTAGCTGAACGAGAGGGCTGCCCGTTGTCCTCCACTATAACAGTCAGTCTTTGTTTCACAGCATCTTTATCAGTGACTTGGCGGATAGTTCTTATTTCTCCATTCTGTAAGCCCACTTCAAACAGCGCCCTGTCTGTGGCTTTCTGCAGTTTATAGGAGAGCCAGGCATTCTGTCCAGAGTCCACATCAACAGCCACCACTTTAGTGACCAGATAGCCCACATCTGCTGAACGAGGCACCATTTCAGCCACCAGAGAGCCACCAGTCTGGACTGGGTACAGAACCTGAGGAGGGTTGTCGTTCTGGTCCTGGATCAGTACTTTCACAGTCACGTTACTACTGAGTGGAGGGGAACCTCCATCCTGCGCCTTTACTACCAGCTGAAGTTGTTTAATCTGTTCATAATCAAACGACCTCACTGCATGAATAGCTCCAGTTTCAGTGTTTATGGAGACGTAAGAAGATGTTGGACTACCATTGATTTGAGTTTCTTCGAGAAAGTACGATATTCTAGCGTTTTGATTCCAGTCAACATCCAGTGCTTTGACAGAAAATATGGACACCCCAGGGGAATTATTTTCGGTAACGTGAGCAACGTAACTAATTTTATCAAATACTGGAGCATTGTCATTAACATCGGAGATTCTCAGACGTAATATTGTTGTGCTTGACAAGGACGGTGATCCCGAATCGGAGGCCCTGACAGTTATGTTATATTCCGGCACAACTTCTCTGTCAAAAGCTGAGTCTGTTACTAACGCATAGTAATTAGTTAAAGTTGATTTTATTTTAAATGGGAGGCTACTGTCTGTTGTGCAAAATATTTTGCCATTTTGCTCCGAGTCTGCGTCAATCACATTAATTATTGCCACTGTGGTGCCCGAGGCAGAGTCCTCCGGCACCGGGCTGGAGAATGACATCACATTTATGACAGGCGCATTGTCGTTGACGTCTACAATCTCTATTTGCACCTTACTTGAATCGGTTAGACCTCCTTGGTCTATAGCTTCAATCATTATTTCATGTTTCTTATCTTTTTCATAATCTACTTGTCCTACAAGTGTTATGGTTCCCGTAATGTCGTCTAAATGAAATATGTCAGCAAGCTGCTTTTTCATGTTTGAAAATCGATATGTGACAAGACCATTTGATCCACTGTCTGCGTCACTTGCATTCACTGTAGTGATATAGGTGCCTTTTAATGCATTCTCCGAGACAGTAGCCCTGTACAGAGACTGGTTAAAAATGGGAGGATTATCATTGACATCAAGCACTGTAATATCTATATTTACTGTACCAGATCTAGCGGGAGTTCCACCGTCAACAGCGATGAGCTTCAGTGATATTCGTGGCTCACTTTCTCTATCTAAAGGTTTTTGTAAGATCATTTCGGCATATTTTCGACCATCTGGACTTGAGTGCTGCTTTAAACCAAATATTTCGTTGGTAGTTAGTATGTATTTCTGTAGACCATTACTACCTACATCTGCGTCTTCAGCACTGGGTAACATAAAGCGTGATCCTAGTGTGGCAGATTCGCTTATTTCAAATTTAATTTCGTTGTTTGTAAATGTCGGAGTATTGTCATTTATGTCGGTTATTTCCACTGTCACTCGATGTAGCTCCATGGGGTTTTCTAAAATCACCTCAAAGCTGAAGCTGCACGGTGTTACGTCTCCACAAAGCTGCTCTCGGTCTATTCTCTCGTTCACCACTAAAACGCCTTTGTCTGTCTTCAGCTCGGTGTACTGGATGCTTTGTCTGGTCACGATACGGGCCCGACCAGAACGGAGCCTTTGCACATCCAAACCGAGGTCTTGAGCAACGTTACCGATAAGTGACCCCTTTTTCAGCTCCTCCGGAATTGTATACCTGATTTGGCCCGACACGATGTGACAGAGACACCAGAAGAACAGCAGAAACGGCCATACTGAGCTGCTAAACAAACGCCCTTTTCCGCGAGGAGATTTTCCAAACGCCATTACACAAATAAGAAAAAGTGTCACCAAAAGCTGGCCGTATACAATCCACAGAAAACAAAGGCAGTTGCATGAAGTAATCCTTTGATTTTAAAGTCCTCGCTCCGAATGAAATTATGTCCGTAGTCCTGCGTATGAAGCACAGACTGTCTTCTCTCCTGGCTAAACGGGAAAATGAAGGCTCTGCCTCCACTGAACCAACTCTGAACACTTGTTTCACTGACCAACAGCGTCCCTTACTGTCCAAATTATGAATATCATGAACACAGGCAGAAAAGAAAAAAAGAAAGAAAAAAATTTGCCAAGAAGTTTAGTGTGGAATAACTACAATGTTAGATCAATAAGGCATCATCATAAAGTCATATAAAACATAAAACAAAAATTACGTTTGGTTTGTGCTGTCTTTTCTGACCAAAATGATCACATATCTGTCATTAATAAAAAGGACTTGCGTTGAATATGTAAAAATGTATCATTCTGGTAAATGATGACATTAAAGGGGAACTACGCCCATTTTCAAAATTCATACATGTTATTCCTATGGTCTAAGACAGACCAAAACATATAAGTAAACATGAACAACTCTCTCCCAAATTCAAAAACTAGAGAGCTAAAACTCAAACTGTGTAGCTGCTCCATAGACAATGAATAGGGAGAGATGTTAGAGACGACACTGAGAGCACCCAGAGAAATGTTCTGAGTATATGTGAACATTTTCTGTTTCACAACTGAGAACACTACAAAATAATTAAAATTATTTGGGTATAAAAAAGAAAACAAACATTCTGTGGGTCTATAAAAGCAGTCTCCCATTCATTGTCTCTGAAGCAGCTCCAGACTTTATACCCTATGACATCACAAGTTTGAGACTTACTTCTCTGGTTTCTGGCTATGAGAGAGAGTAGCTCATGATCACAAATATTAATTGAACTTTACTAGGTCATGGAAATAACATATTGGATTTCTTTGGGTGGTGTTCCCCTTTAAGTAGTCACACTTCAATTCAACACATAGGCTCCTGCTCCATAGTGAATTCAGCAGCAATTCACAAAGGACATTTAACCTCTAGTTAGTGTAGCTGTCCACGAGTTGTGGTTCTGAAAATGCCTCATGGGCTATCAGGCACACGTGATACCAAAGTGCACCCAATCTTTAGTAAGTCCCCCGTGAAAGCACAAGCATGGGAAGTGCTATTGTAGTTGCATTGGTAACAAGTATCAGCATCAGAGTAGGTCTTTTATGGTGTGCATTTTACTTAGTGACTCTTTCTCGCTTCAGTTAACTGGCTCAACTCTTAGAGGAGCTGTCCATCACTAGTGGTGCTGAAAATGCCCCCTTAGCAGGCAGTGAGACACACCACCATAGCCAAGTAATGTCTGTAATCTAAAAATACATTAAAATGAATACACTGCAAATTTGTGAAGAATGTTTGATCAATTAACCAACCTCTAGAGGAGAGTCTGGTTCATCCAGGATGCTCTTCTCACTCTGTATCCGCTGCATCGTCCCTGTAGAACTGGGGTCCATTATCAGCACGTTCTGACTACCGGCTCCTCCGAACTTACAGTCACTCTTTCTGGAGTCAGTCGTCCTGCACACCTCGTAGTTGTACACGTGTTGGAGAGTCCCTGTCCCCAAAGTGTCTGAGTAACGCGGTGGATAATATGGAATTACAGGGAGACTGGAGTGATACAGGACGCGAGACTGTCTCCACCTGTAGATCTTCACTGATATAATAACCACTAAACACGTGATAAAGAGGAAGGAGACTACAGCCAGAGCCAACACTAAGTAAAAAGTCAGGTTGTCATTGTACTCCTTGTCGTGTGTAAAGTCAGTGAACTCAGACAGCACTTCAGGGAAGCTGTCCGCCACCGCCACGTTAACAATGACTGTAGCTGAACGAGAGGGCTGCCCGTTGTCCTCCACTATAACAGTCAGTCTTTGTTTCACAGCATCTTTATCAGTGGCTTGGCGGATAGTTCTTATTTCTCCATTCTGTAAGCCCACTTCAAACAGCGCCCTGTCTGTTGCTTTCTGCAGTTTATAGGAGAGCCAGGCATTCTGTCCAGAGTCCACATCAACAGCCACCACTTTAGTGACCAGATAGCCCACATCAGCTGAACGAGGCACCATTTCAGCCACCAGAGAGCCACCAGTCTGGACTGGGTACAGAACCTGAGGGGTGTTGTCGTTCTGGTCCTGGATCAGTACTTTCACAGTCACGTTACTACTGAGTGGAGGGGAACCTCCATCCTGCGCCTTTACTACCAGCTGAAGTTGTTTAATCTGTTCATAATCAAACGACCTCACTGCATGAATAGCTCCAGTTTCAGTGTTTATGGAGACGTAAGAAGATGTTGGACTACCATTGATTTGAGTTTCTTCGAGAAAGTACGATATTCTAGAGTTTTGATTCCAGTCAACGTCCAGTGCTTTGACAGAAAATATGGAGACCCCAGGGGAGTTGTTTTCAGTAACGTGAGCAACGTAACTAATTTTATCAAATACTGGAGCATTGTCATTAACATCGGAGATTCTCAGACGTAATATTGTTGTGCTTGACAAGGACGGTGATCCCGAATCGGAGGCCCTGACAGTTATGTTATATTCCGGCACAACTTCTCTGTCAAAAGCTGAGTCTGTTAGTAACGCATAGTAATTAGTTAAAGTTGATTTTATTTTAAATGGGAGGCTACTGTCTGTTGTGCAAACTATTTGGCCATTTTGCTCTGAGTCTGCGTCAATCACATTAATTATTGCCACTGTGGTGCCCGAGGCAGAGTCCTCCGGCACGGGGCTGGAAAATGACATCACATTTATGACAGGCGCATTGTCGTTGACGTCTATAATCTCTATTTGCACCTTACTTGAATCGGTCAGACCTCCTTGGTCCATAGCTTCAATCATTATTTCATATTTCTTATCTTTTTCATAATCTACTTGTCCTACAAGTGTTATGGTTCCCGTAACGTCGTCTAAATGAAATATGTCAGCAAGCTGCTCTTTCATGTTTGAAAATCTATATGTGATAAGACCGTTTGATCCACTGTCTGCATCACTTGCATTCACTGTCGTGATATAAGTGCCTTTTAATGCATTCTCCGAGACAGTAGCCCTGTACAGAGACTGGTTAAAAATGGGAGGATTATCATTAGCATCAAGCACTGTAATATCTATATTTACAGTACCAGATCTAGCGGGAGTCCCACCGTCAACAGCGATGAGCTTCAGTGATATTCGTGGCTCGCTTTCTCTATCTAAAGGTTTTTGTAAGATCATCTCAGCATATTTTCGACCATCTGGACTTGAGTGCTGCTTTAAACCAAATATTTCATTGGTAGTTAGTATGTATTTCTGTAGACCGTTACTGCCTACATCTGCGTCTTCGGCACTGGGTAACATAAAGCGTGATCCTAGTGTGGCAGATTCGCTTATTTCAAATTTAATTTCGTTCTTTCTAAACGTCGGAGCATTATCATTTATGTCGGTTATTTCCACTGTCACTCGATGTAGCTCCATGGGGTTTTCTAAAATCACCTCAAAGCTGAAGCTGCACGGTGTTACGTCTCCACAAAGCTGCTCTCGGTCTATTCTCTCGTTCACCACTAAAACGCCTTTGTCTGTCTTCAGCTCGGTGTACTGGATGCTTTGTCTGGTCACGATACGGGCCCGACCAGAACGGAGCCTTTGCACATCCAAACCGAGGTCTTGAGCAACGTTACCGATAAGTGACCCCCTTTTCAGCTCCTCCGGAATTGTATACCTGATTTGGCCCGACACGATGTGACAGAGACACCAGAAGAACAGCAAAAACGGCCATACTGAGCTGCTAAACAAACGCCCTTTTCCGCGAAGAGATTTTCCAAACGACATTGCACAAATAAGAAAAGGTGTCACCAAAAGCAGGCCGTATACAATCCAACGAAATGAAAGGCAGTTGCATCAAGTAATCCTTTGATTTTAAAGTCCTCGCTCCGAATGAAATTATGTCCGTAGTCCTGCGTATGAAGCACAGACTGTCTTCTCTCCTGGCTAAATGGGAAAATGAGGGCTCTGCCTCCACTGAACCAACTCTGAACACTTGTTTCACTGACCAACAGCGTCCCTTACTGTCCAAAGCATGAATATCATGAACACAGGCAGAACATTTGAAAAAGAAAGAAATTAATTTGCCAAGAAGTTTAGTGCGGAAGAACTACAATGTTATATCAAACAGACATCATCATAAAGTCATATAAAACAGAAAACAAAAATTGCGTTTGTTTTGTGCTGTCTTTTCTGACCAAAATGATCACATATCTGTCATTAATAAAAAAAGGACTTAATGGTATAAAGCGTTGAATATGTGAAAATGTATCATTCTGGGAAATGATGACATTAAAGGGGAACTACGTCCATTTTCAAAATTCATACATGTTATTCCTATGGTCTAAGACAGACAAAAAAGTATAAGTAAACATGAACAACTCTCCCAAATTCCAAAACTATAGAGCTAAAACTTAAACTGTTGAGCTGCTCCATAGACAATGAATGGGGAGAGATGTTAGAGATGACACTAAGAGCACCCAGAGGAATGTTCTGAGTATATGGGAACATTTTCTGTTTCACAACTGACAACACTACAAAAGAATAAAGATTATTTTGGTATAAAAGAGAAAACAAACATTCTGTCGGGCTATAAAATCAGTCTCCCATTCATTGTCTCTGAAGCAGCTCCAGACTTTATACCCTATGACATCACAAGTTTGAGACTTACTTCTCTGGTTTCTGGCTTTGAGAGGGAGTAGCTCATGATCACAAATATTGATTGAACTTTACTAGGTCATGGAAATAACATATTGGATTTCTTTGGGTGGTGTTCCCCTTTAAGTAGTCACACTTCAATTCAACACATAGGCTCCTGCTACATAGTGAATTAAGCAGAAATTTACAAAGGACATTTAACCTCCAGTTAGTGGAGCTGTCCACGAGTTGTGGTTCTGAAAATGCCTGATGGACTTTCAGACACATGTGAGACCAAAGGGCACCCGATCTTTAGTAAGTCCCCCGAGAAAGCACAAACATGGGAACTGCTATTGCAATTAGATTGGTAACAAGTAACAGCATCAAAGTAGGTCTTTTATGGTGTGCATTTTGCTTAGTGACTCTTTCTCGCTTCAGTTAACTGGCTCAACTCTTAGAGAAGCTGTCCATCACTTGTGGTGCTGAAAATGCCCCCTGAGCAGGCAGTGAGACACACCACCATAGCAAAGTAATGGCTGTAATCTAAAAATACATTAAAATGAATACACTGCAAATTTGTGAAGAATGTTTGATCAATTAACCGACCTCTAGAGGGGAGTCTGGTTCATCCAGGATGCTCTTCTCACTCTGTATCCGCTGCATCGTCCCTGTAGAACTGGGGTCCATTATCAGCACGTTCTGACTACCGGCTCCTCCGAACTTACAGTCACTCTTTCTGGAGTCAGTCGTCCTGCACACCTCGTAGTTGTACACGTGTTGGAGAGTCCCTGTCCCCAAAGTGTCTGAGTAACGTGGTGGATAATATGGAATCACAGGGAGACTGGAGTGATACAGGACGCGAGACTGTCTCCATCTGTAGATCTTCACTGATATAATAACCACTAAACACGTGATGAAGAGGAAGGAGACTACAGCCAGAGCCAGCACTAAGTAAAAAGTCAGGTTGTCATTGTACTCCTTGTCGTGTGTAAAGTCAGTGAACTCAGACAGCACTTCAGGGAAGCTGTCCGCCACCGCCACGTTAACAATGACTGTAGCTGAACGAGAGGGCTGCCCGTTGTCCTCCACTATAACAGTCAGTCTTTGTTTCACAACATCTTTATCAGTGACTTGGCGGATAGTTCTTATTTCTCCATTCTGTAAGCCCACTTCAAACAGCGCCCTGTCTGTGGCTTTCTGCAGTTTATAGGAGAGCCAGGCATTCTGTCCAGAGTCCACATCAACAGCCACCACTTTAGTGACCAGATAGCCCACATCTGCTGAACGAGGCACCATTTCAGCCACCAGAGAGCCACCAGTCTGGACTGGATACAGGACCTGAGGGGGGTTGTCGTTCTGGTCTTGAATATTTATTTTAACTGTGGTATTGCTGCTTAAAGGCGGGGAACCCCCATCCTGTCCTTTTACAAAAATATTTAGACTTTTAATTTGCTCATAGTCAAACGATCGGACTGCCTGTATAACTCCACTTTCTGCGTTAACAGATATGTAAGTGGATATGGGGTTACCATTTAACTGAGTGTCAATAAGCAGGTAAGACACTCGTGCGTTCTGCCCTGAGTCAGAGTCACGTGCTTTAACTGAAAACACAGATAATCCTGGGGAGTTATTCTCCATGATATTAGCTTCATAATAACTCTGTTCAAATATGGGAGCGTTATCATTGACGTCGGATACTCTAAGTGTGATAGTCTTGTTAGTCGACAGTGGTGGGCTGCCTTCATCCATAGCCGTGAAAGTGATATTGTAATCAGGATTACGCTCCCTGTCGAGGACACCGTTTGTTACGACAGTGTAATAACTCTTTAAAGATGAGTGGATTGCAAACGGGATGTTGCCGTTAACTGAGCAGTCTACTTTGCCATTTTTGCCTGAATCTAGATCTTTAACGTTTATGATAGCCACAGTAGTCCCACTAGGAGAATCCTCAGCGATGGCATTAGAAAACGAGGTTAATGTTATTAAAGGTGCATTGTCGTTTACATCCGTCACCTCAATTATTACATTTGTTGATGTGCTTTGTCCACCTTGATCTTTTGCCTGCACGCCAATCTCATATATTTTATTCTCTTCATAATCAATCATACCGTTTACAGTTAAATCGCCGCTGTTTTCATCCAGATGAAATAGCTCAGCAACATTACTGGACATGCGATTAAAGTGGTATGTGACGCGGCCATTCATCCCTTCATCTGCATCGTTAGCGCTCAAGCTCACCACTAATGTTCCTTTTGGGACATTTTCTTTAACAGACGCCTTGAAAATTGATTGCGTAAAAACCGGAGCGTTGTCATTGGTGTCTCGGACAGTTACATGTATTTTTAGTGTCCCTGATCTTTGTGGTTCACCACCGTCCACAGCAGTCAGCGTGAGAAGCATCTTCTCCTCTTTCTCGCGGTCTAAAGCATTAGAAAGATACAGCTGCGCATATTTATGACCGTTTGGGCTGGACATGACTTTGATATTAAAATGTGTCGTTGGGTGTAACGTATAGCCGTGTAAAGCGTTGATGCCAACATCGGGGTCGGTGGCACTCTCTTGTAATATTTCTGTTCCTGGGAGAGCAGATTCTACTATTTCTACATGCACTTCTTTCTCATGAAACACGGGTGCATTATCGTTCACATCCAACACTTCCACTACAACGCTATGCAGTTGCATTGGATTCATCATAATCATTTCAAAATTCAAGCTGCAGGGCGCTGTCTGTCCGCAGAGCTGCTCTCTATCTATCCTTTCTCCCACGACAAGAATCCCTTTGTCTGCATCCAGCCTGACATAATCGCTGCTGTCGCCGCTAACGATTCGGGCACCGCCTGATATCAGTCTTTTAGCGTCGATGCCTAAATCTTCAGCCACATTTCCCACGAAGGAGCCCTTTCTCATCTCCTCAGGAACAGAGTAGCGGATCTGAGAGACTGTTGCGTCAACGAGAAAAACAAAGATGAAGGCCCGTACTTGCCATGTAATCGTGGTTTCACTGCTGATAAAAGGCATATTCCCGAAGCAATCCACTCAAATCCACATAAAAATATGCTGCAAAAAGCTGGCCTGTTATCCCGTATCGTCCTCCTGATGATGTTTATAATCCACAGTGTGACAACGAATACATTAGCAGACCTATACAAATCACTGGTGAAAATGAAGACCGACTGTCCTGCTCTCCGCGGAAGGCTACACTAAGAGAAGCACTGGAGGTGTAGCTGCATTTCAAACGCTTCACATGTGTTTTAAAGACCAACAGCGGCCCTTAGAGTCCAATATGAAGATAGCAAGTGCTACCATTAAAGAAAGAGTGGAGAAAAATCTCTTTGAATAGCAGCTGTAAGTGTTTAGGAGCCAGCTAATGTTGTATGCTATGTTTAATTAAATGTGTGCATTTATAAGTTGGATTAAAATGTAAATAAGATGTACAAGATGTAGCTTATAAGGTTAAGAGAGCAGAATGCAAAACAGCCACAAGCCATGTTGTTAAATGGAAACACTCTTTTGATGTGCTACTTCATTTGATGTGTCTCTCCACACACAAACGAAAAAAAAACACCTAGCTGTAAGCAACAAGTCCATACCTATTTTCTAATTACAGCAGACCCAAGAAAATGCAGTACAAACAACAAGATTACAGGTTGTTAACAAGTATCAGTATCAAGAGTAGGTCTTTTATGACTCTTAATGTAAGTTAACTTGCTCAACTCTGAGAGGAGCTGCAGTGAGACACACAATGAGGCCAAGTAATATCTGTAATCTAAGAATACAATCCAATGCAATGCACCCAGTCGTTAGTAAGTCCCCCAAGAAAGCACAGACATGGGAATTGATATTTCAATTGCAAGTATCAGCATCAGAGTAGGTCTTTTATGGTGTGCATTTTCCTTACTGACTCTTTTTCACTTCAGTTAACTGGCTCAACTCTAAGAGGAGCTGTCCATCACTAGTGGTGCTGAAAATGCCCCCGGAGCAGGCAGTGAGACACACCACAAAGCCAAGTAATGTCTGTAATCTAAAAATACATTAAAATGAATACACTACATATTTGTGAAGAATGATGGATCATTTAACCAACCTCTAGAGGAGAGTCTGGTTCATCCAGGATGCTCTTCTCACTCTGTATCCGTTGCATCGTCCCTGTAGAACTGGGGTCCATTATCAGCACGTTCTGACTACCGGCTCCTCCGAACTTACAGTCACTCTTTCTGGAGTCAGTCGTCCTGCACACCTCGTAGTTGTACACGTGTTGGAGAGTCCCTGTCCCCAAAGTGTCTGAGTAACGTGGTGGATAATATGGAATCACAGGTAGACTGGAGTGATACAAGACGCGAGACTGTCTCCACCTGTAGATCTTCACTGAGATAATAACCACTAAACACGTGATGAAGAGGAAGGAGACTACAGCCAGAGCCAACACTAAGTAAAAAGTCAGGTTGTCGTTGTACTCCTTGTCGTGTGTAAAGTCAGTGAACTCAGACAGCACTTCAGGGAAGCTGTCCGCCACCGCCACGTTAACAATGACTGTAGCTGAACGAGAGGGCTGCCCGTTGTCCTCCACTATAACAGTCAGTCTTTGTTTCACAGCATCTTTATCAGTGACTTGGCGGATAGTTCTTATTTCTCCATTCTGTAAGCCCACTTCAAACAGCGCCCTGTCTGTGGCTTTCTGCAGTTTATAGGAGAGCCAGGCATTCTGTCCAGAGTCCACATCAACAGCCACCACTTTAGTGACCAGATAGCCCACATCTGCTGAACGAGGCACCAATTCAGCCACCAAAGAGCCACCAGTCTGGACTGGGTACAGGACCTGAGGGGGGTTGTCATTCTGGTCCTGGACTATTAATCTAACTGTAGCCACTGAGCTCAGAGGAGGGGATCCAGCATCACGAGCAGTCACGTTAAATTCCAACCACTTGATTTGCTCATAATCAAAGGACCTCACTGCATGAATGACACCATTTTCTGAATTTACTGACACTAACGAAGACACAGCTGCTCCATTAATTTCTTTCTCCTCCAGGAAGTAAGAGACCCGAGCGTTTTGGCCCCAGTCTGCATCACTAGCACTGAGAGTGAACACAGAAAACCCAGGAGAGTTGTTCTCTGGTACAGTCTTACTGTATTCTGCCTGGTCAAATTTGGGTGGGCTGTCATTCACGTCAGACACTTTAACATTGATGTTTTTACTGCTAGTCAGAGGCGGGGAGCCTTGGTCAGAGACGGTTATGGTGATGTTATACTCAGGAATACTTTCTCTGTCTAACAAGTTGTCGGTTACTATAGTATAATATCCTGTTAATGAAGACTCGATTTTGAAAGGTATGTCAGAGTTAATGGAGCACTTGACAACACCGTTACCATCAGAGTCTTCGTCATCAACGTTAATAACAGCTATAGTTGTACCTGGAGGGGAATCCTCAGATATAGAGTTAGAAAATGACATCAGCTGAATTGTAGGGACGTTGTCATTCTCATCAATTATTTGAATAACAACTTTACACGTATCTGAATATCCTCCATGGTCACTAGCCTTTACGTTTAGTTGATAAGTTTTAGATTTTTCAAAATCCAGTTTACCTGCAACTTTAATCTCTCCAGTTTTAACATCTATTTTAAAAAGCTGCTTTGCTTCTCTGGCGACATGAGCTATGGAAAATGTTACCTCGCCATTAACTCCTTTATCTGCGTCATTTGCACTCACTGTGGTTACCACTGTTCCTTCAGGAGAATTCTCCTTGACATCTGCTTTATAAACAGGCTGGCTGCACACTGGCGCATTATCGTTAGCATCTAGCACAGTGATATGAATACGCACCGTCCCTGATCTGTGTGGCTCTCCTCCATCTGACGCAATCAGCACGAGAGTGTGAGTCTCCTCTTTCTCTCGGTCTAACGGGTTTTGTAAAATCATTTCGACAAATTCCCCTCCATCAGGCTGGCTCTGTACTTCTAATTTGAAATTATCTGAAGGTTTAAGGAGGTATTTTTGAATATCATTAATACCAACATCGGGGTCGTCTGCACTTTCTAGTGAGAAGCGAGTCCCCGATGCAACACTTTCAGCTATTTTCATATTGATTTCATCCTTCGGGAACGACGGACTGTTATCGTTTATGTCTATTACCTCCACTGTGACCCGATAAAGCTGGATTGGATTTTCTAAAATCACCTCGAAACTGAAGCTACAGGGCGTCGTCCTTCCACACAGCTCTTCTCGGTCGATTTGCTCTTTAATCACAAGGGTGCCTTTGTCTCGGTTTAAATCAACGTACTGTCGGCTTCCTTTTGTAATAATACGAGCTTTACCTGACACGAGCCTCGCCACATCCAAGCCTAAATCTCTAGCGATGTTTCCAACAAAAGAGCCCTCTGCTTGCTCCTCTGGTACGGAGTAGCGAGCCTGTCCAGCCACTGAGCTTAGCTGGAAAAGACAAAGAATGACAAACAGTGGTCGCCATCGGCCTCTGCGAGCGGTTATCCACATACAAGCCATCATGAATCCAGAGGTATAGACGCAGTAATCCCTTTCAATGCAACACTGATGTACTTAAATCCACAAACTGAAAAGGTAACGGTGTTTTCAGCAGAGAAATCCACGAGAAATGCTCCACTTTAAACCATCACGAGCCAGACCGTCTTCTCTCCAAGCAGTAAAACACTGAACGGAATTAAAGGGGTGGACCGCTGCACTGCTGGGACTGTTAGTCAGTGACGTATCAACAGCGGCGCTCAGAGCCCATCCACGGTAACGTAGGTGGTGTCCACATTATTAGGAACACTTCAAATGTTGTACTCTTAAACAAAAAGCATCTTAACTTAAAGATGATACTGAAATGTCTTTGATTTCAAAATGTATTTAAACTATATTCCGTTAATATCTCAACTCATGCTGTATGGCGAAACATTAATAATTATCTACAAAATAAACTACAAAATCAGCAAACATACAGTAAATGGTAATCACACAAACAGTGTTATATTCTAAATACTGAAAAAAATAAAATATGTGTTAAAGAAACCACAGGTAGGACAAATGGTCTTTTCTGTGTCTTTTGTTTTCAATTTTTACTTTTATTTCCCCTGTAAAACGTGTATAGTTGTTTTGTTATTGAAACACAATTTCCGGTTAGACACCGAGAATATAAATTTAAATCAATGACAGATAGAACTGGCATGAATATAACTGAAAAACTGGCGGATTCCCCACTAATCGATTAAGCTGATAAACTATAACTGTTGGATAATCTAAATATGTGGAGACCTCTGCCTAAACAAAACTCACACTATGGTGAGTGAGATTCTAATTCATTTATTGTGTCGATATTTTATAAGGCATTTTAAAAAGAATAGTAATAGTTTGGCTTTGTACTACAAGTCGTAAAGAAAGTCACTTCAAAATGAATCCATAAATGATTTCAGCACCATGGACAGTGACTCTAAGGCCCTACTGAGAGCCGTGCGCGTCCACTGTGCTGCAAATACTTAAGAGAAGGGAAAGTACCACAACAACGAGGAAATGGAGAATGGAATATTGAAAATATCACTCACCAAAGTTGACATTTGAGAGCAGTTGCCTGACAGTTGCTTGTCCACCTGTGGGGCATCAGTGTCAGCTCCATCCACACTCACTAAACTTTGACTCATCGGTTGCATATATTTCATGTCAGTCTTTCTGGAGTCAGTCGTCCTGCACACCTCGTAGTTGTACACGTGTTGGAGAGTTCCTGTCCCCAAAGTGTCTGAGTAACGTGGTGGATAATATGGAATCACAGGGAGACTGGAGTGATACAGGACGCGAGACTGTCTCCACCTGTAGATCTTCACTGATATAATAACCACTAAACACGTGATGAAGAGGAAGGAGACTACAGCCAGAGCCAACACTAAGTAAAAAGTCAGGTTGTCATTGTACTCCTTGTCGTGTGTAAAGTCAGTGAACTCAGACAGCACTTCAGGGAAGCTGTCCGCCACCGCCACGTTAACAATGACTGTAGCTGAACGAGAGGGCTGTCCGTTGTCCTCCACTATAACAGTCAGTCTTTGTTTCACAGCATCTTTATCAGTGACTTGGCGGATAGTTCTTATTTCTCCATTCTGTAAGCCCACTTCAAACAGCGCCCTGTCTGTGGCTTTCTGCAGTTTATAGGAGAGCCAGGCATTCTGTCCAGAGTCCACATCAACAGCCACCACTTTAGTGACCAGATAGCCCACATCTGCTGAACGAGGCACCATTTCAGCCACCAGAGAGCCACCAGTCTGGACTGGGTACAGGACCTGAGGGGGGTTGTCGTTCTGGTCCTGGACTATTAATTTCACGGTCACGTTGCTACTGAGTGGAGGGGAACCTCCATCCTGCGCTTTGACTACTAGCTGAAGTTCTTTCATTTGTTCATAATCAAACGAACGCAGCGCATGTAAAGCCCCAGTTTCAGAGTTAATGGACACATAGTTGGACACTGGATTACCGCTGATTCGTGTGTCCTCGAGGAAATATGAGATTCTCGCGTTCTGATTCCAGTCAGAGTCTCGCGCGCTAACAGCGGTGATGGACATTCCAGGGGAATTATTCTCTGTGACGTAAGCAGAATAGGAGTTTTTATCGAACAATGGAACGTTATCGTTTACGTCAGAGATTCTAAGTTGCAGTGTGACAGAGCTAGAAAGAGGAGGAGATCCTGAGTCGGTGGCTATTATTGTAATATCATATTCAGATATAGTCTCTCTATCAAAATGCTGATCGGCCACCAAATTATAGTAGTTGGTTAATGACGACTGGATTTTAAAGGGCAGCGTTTGGTCTATAGCACATTGTATCTGTCCATTTTTCTCTGAATCAGCGTCTTTGACATTGATAACAGCTATTGTTGTGCCTGGAGGGGCATCTTCTGATATAGTATTAGAAAATGACATGATATTAATCAATGGAACGTTGTCATTGACGTCACTAACATCAATTATAACCTTACTGGTCCCAGTCAAACCTCCTCGATCCCTTGCCTCTAACCTAAACTCATACTTTCTTTCTTTTTCAAAGTCTATTAATCCAGCCACTGAGATGACACCTGTGTTTTCATCGATACTAAAAATATCGACCGTACTGCCTTTTATTTTCGAAAAACTGAATATTATTTCCCCGTTAATGCCAATGTCTGCATCACTAGCGTTCACTGTTGTAATATAAGTCCCTTTTGGTGCATTTTCCACGACGGTGGACCTGTAAACTGACTGGTTGAATACAGGGGCATTATCGTTTGCGTCCAAAACAGATATATTTATATTCACCGTGCCAGATCTCTGTGGGTCTCCACCGTCGACAGCTATTACCTTTAGAGGGAGACTGGGGTGTTCCTCTCTGTCTAATGGCTTCTGGAGCACCAACTCAGCGTATTTACTGCCGTCTGGATTTGAATGTTGTTTCAGGATGAAATAATTATTCGGAGAGAGAATGTAATTTTGCAAAGCGTTTAGTCCAACGTCAGGATCAACTGCGCTTTCAACAGGAAATTTAGCTCCAATTGTAGCAGATTCGCTCAATTCAAACTGGATGTCTTTGTTTGCAAAGAAAGGAGCATTATCATTTATATCTAAAATTTCGACAGTGACACGATGAAGCTCGATTGGGTTTTCTAAAATGATTTCGAAGCTGAAACTGCACGGTGTGACGTCTCCGCAAAGCTCCTCTCGGTCTATTCTCTCATTCACTACCAGCGTCCCTTTGTCTGTCTTCAGCTCGGTGTACTGGATGTTTTCTCCGGTAACAATACGCGCACGGCCAGAACGGAGCCTCTTCACATCCAGACCGAGGTCCTGTGCTACGTTACCTATCAGAGAGCCTTTCTTCATCTCCTCTGGTATAGAATAGCGAATCTGTCCAGCCACTCCATCACCCATATAACTGAGCAAAATGAGAAATCCCACTTGACATCGTAACAGAAAAGACAGTCGCCATCTTACACTTCTGGAGCCTCGGGTCGCCATATCAAAAGCAATAGATCTTGATGAATAATGCGTCCTCACTTGAAGAAAACTGTAGTCCAGCTTTACTGCTTTTAGATAACAGCGTGCTCCTCGTATAATCCAAAGAGAAATGTAAGAAGCCTCTACACGCCCTGTCCTCCCATGAAGGACAGTATCTCCGCAGTTGAGCTAAAGTATGGTAGTGAGGGAGGGGAACAGGCTGGCTGGTAACACTGAAATCTTTTTGCTGACCAACAGCGTCACTTGGAGTCGAAATCCTGAACTACTGGGACTTAAAGACAAAGCATTTAAAGCCTGTGAATATACACAGCTAGTGATCAGTTGTTTACTATTAGTAAAGTTTCCATTTGCGTTATGTTGACAAGCTGGAGTCAACTGGACAATTGAAACCACAGCAGAAAACAGTACATAAACTGCAATTACATCTCATCCAATGTTGTACTGAAATGTAAAATGACTTCCCAAAAGACAAAATTTGACTGAAATGTAAAAAGTAAAAGAATGTCGCTGTCCGTGGTACTGAAACCAGCAGCACCACGAATGCAGTGAAATAAGAGCAGGAGCCTGAGCAAAGGTGTGGAATATGAAACTAAAAAAATACTGATATCAAAATAAACTCAAGTAAATAAACTACAGTCAGTTGCTGCAAAAAACTAACAAATTATCAGGCATTCAACTCGGAATATATAGGTTACAATCAGTACACAAAGTGAACCACTTGATGGTTGTATCCTCATACAACACTTCGTGTGATATCTTACGAAAAGTTATTCCTCATGCGTTCTCCTATATAATATCTAATAATATCCAGCAACACGTTTCAATTTCCGCTCATTACATGCATACAGTATTTTCAAAATAAACTTCCGTATTCACAGGAAACAACTTGGTTTGGTTTAGGAAAAGATCGTGATTTTGTGTTAAAATAACTATGGAAGTGGCGTTACATGAACAGTGGTCTCCTGGGTGAAAGTCCGATATTTTTTGACCCACCCATCCAACACGACCTGCTCCTTACGCGGAGTTTGTCTTTCTTTATTCTTTATGTTAGTCAATTTAAATTCAAAACAGCTGGAAATCGAGTAAACATATACAGTAAACAATCAGCAGGGAAGAAAATGTGGGATTTGGGGGCACACAGCATCAGGGATTGTATCTTTGAGTCAGGTGATAAAACTGAACTGACCTCTAGAGGAGAGTCTGGTTCATCCAGGATGCTCTTCTCACTCTGTATCCGCTGCATCGTCCCTGTAGAACTGGGGTCCATTATCAGCACGTTCTGACTACCGGCTCCTCCGAACTTACAGTCACTCTTTCTGGAGTCAGTCGTCCTGCACACCTCGTAGTTGTACACGTGTTGGAGAGTCCCTGTCCCCAAAGTGTCTGAGTAACGTGGTGGATAATATGGAATCACAGGGAGACTGGAGTGATACAGGACGCGAGACTGTCTCCACCTGTAGATCTTCACTGATATAATAACCACTAAACACGTGATGAAGAGGAAGGAGACTACAGCCAGAGCCAACACTAAGTAAAAAGTCAGGTTGTCATTGTACTCCTTGTCGTGTGTAAAGTCAGTGAACTCAGACAGCACTTCAGGGAAGCTGTCCGCCACCGCCACGTTAACAATGACTGTAGCTGAACGAGAGGGCTGCCCGTTGTCCTCCACTATAACAGCCAGTCTTTGTTTCACAGCATCTTTATCAGTGACTTGGCGGATAGTTCTTATTTCTCCATTCTGTAAGCCCACTTCAAACAGCGCCCTGTCTGTGGCTTTCTGCAGTTTATAGGAGAGCCAGGCATTCTGTCCAGAGTCCACATCAACAGCCACCACTTTAGTGACCAGATAGCCCACATCTGCTGATCGAGGCACCAATTCAGCCACCAGAGAGCCACCAGTCTGGACTGGGTACAGGACCTGAGGGGGGTTGTCGTTCTGATCCTGAATCATTAATTTCACAGTCACGTTGCTACTGAGTGGAGGGGAACCTCCATCCTGCGCTTTGATGATGAAAACCAACTGTTTAATTTGCTCATAGTCAAATGAGCGCACTGCATGTATCACTCCGCTTTCTGCATTAACTGACACACAATGAGAGACTGGAGATCCGTCAATATCAGAATCCTCCAGAATATAAGATATACGAGCGTTTTGGTTTTCATCAGGATCTTTAGCCCTAACAGTGAGAACAGAAACACCTGGAGAGTTATTTTCTGCAGTAAACGCATTGTAAACACTTTGTGAAAACACTGGAGCATTATCGTTCACATCAGAGACCTTTAAATGAAAGGTTCTTTTTGTCGAGAGAGGAGGCATTCCTGCATCTGTCGCAACAACAGTGATGTTATACTCTGAAACACTTTCACGATCTAATACAGTATCTGTTACCAAAGTATAGTAATTTCTTAAACTGGATTTAATATTGAAAGGTGCATTTTGTTCTATTCTACAGTTCACCTGTCCGTTATCACCTGAATCGAGGTCTTTTACATTTATAATGCCAATAGTTGTACCAGGAGGGGAGTCTTCTGATACAGGACTAGTGAATGACATGACGCTGATGATAGGGGCGTTGTCATTTACGTCAGTTACTTCAATTATCACTTTACTTGAATCCGTTAAACCTCCCTGATCTTTTGCATCGATTCTCAGCTCATACTTTTTATCCTTTTCAAAATCTATTGGGCCCGAAACAGACAACACACCAGAGACTTGATCTATGGACAACAAATCAGCTATATTGCTCTTCATGTTTGAAATTGAATATGTGATGTAACCATTCGATCCACTATCTGCGTCTGTAGCATTAACAGTAACGATATTAGTGCCCTTTGCTGCGTTTTCTATCACCGTAGCTTTATACACTGACTGGTTGAAAACGGGAGCATTGTCGTTTGCATCTAAAACTATTATGTTTATATTTACTGTACCGGATCTCTGCGGATTTCCACCATCTACTGCTATGAGCTTTAAAGAAAGATGGGGGGCCTCCTCTCTGTCTAACTGCTTCTGAAGCACCATCTCAGCATATTTACTCCCGTCTGGATTTACATGCTGCTTTAAAACGAAATTGTCGTTTGAAGTTAAAACATAATCTTGCAGGCCATTGACACCAACATCAGGATCCTCCGCACTGTCCAGCACAAATCGTGCCCCAAGGTTAGCTGACTCGCTTATGTCTAACATAATATCTGATTTCTTGAATACCGGAGAATGATCATTCACATCTAACACTTCAATTGTGATGTGGTGTAGCTCCATGGGATTTTCTAAAATGATTTCGAAGCTGAAGCTACACGGTGTTACGTCTCCACAAAGCTGCTCTCGGTCTATTCTCTCATTCACTACCAGCGTCCCTTTGTCTGTCTTCAGCTCGGTGTACTGGATGCTTTCTCCGGTCACGATACGGGCCCGACCAGAACGGAGCCTCTTCAGATCCAAACCAAGGTCCTGTGCTACGTTACCGATAAGAGAGCCCTTCTTCATCTCCTCTGGTATCGAGTAGCGGATCTGCCCAGCGACGACATTACAGAAGCAGAGCAACAAAAGAAACATTACCAGCTGAGGTCCGAAATGCAAACGCCATTTGCAGAGTGGCTGCTGATGCGCCATGTCAGAAAGGGAAATACTCCAAGGAAAAAAACAACCAAGATCCTCCGACCTGAATTCAATAACATCCACTCTTCCAGATGTGCTTTGTTCATGTATTAGAAAAGAGAAATAAAGCCACTAGACTCCTAAAAACACCCCTATCTTTCGAGATGTATGTTTCCTGATGCTCCCTCTAAGCCTACGTCAATATGATCTGACAAAGAACGCCCCTGAACTGCAACAGAGATATTATGGGTTCACATTATATTCTAGTTCAACAGCGTCGCTTAGAGTCCAAAACGTGAACACCAAACGGTTTGGAAGTAAATAATGAAGGAAGTATCAAAGTAAATAAAAATAAAAATACTGATGTCTGTATTAAAATAACTACTTACTATAATAATAATAATAATAATGGAATTTAATTAACTGTGTATGGTAATATATATTTCCAATTGTGGATAAACATGCCCAATTAGCATGCATTACACATATTGATAATGATAATAAAGATAGAAGACTAAATTATTAATATTATTATTGTTATTATTATTATTATTATTATTATTATTATTATTATTATTATTATTATTAGTAGTAGTAGTAGTAGTAGAAGTACTAGTAGTATAGGAGGAGGAGGAGGAGGAAGAGGAGCATTGATATGCAGGAACATTTCTGATTAAAAGTTATGAGAAAAGCGTAGAGTAAAAAGCTCTTTTAGTTGTTCAGGAACTGTCCGCACTGTGGTGCTGAAAGGAACCAAGAGCCCTTGGTTTTTACTTTTTTATTATTATTATTACTATTATTATTATTATTATTATTATTATTATTATTATTATTATTATTATTATTATTATCAGTAGTAATAGTAATAGTAATAGTAATAGTAATAGTAATAGTAGTAGTAGTAGTAGTAGTATTTATAAAGAATAAATAAGTTATGAGGGAGATGGAGCGATTTCAAGCCAAAAGCACTTTCAGAGAAAAAGTAGCTGTCCACACTGTGGTGCTGAAAAGAACAGGGAACACTTGTTTTCGGCTAAATTGTAAGCAGCTACTCATTGCACTTTCATTTCAGATCAGAGAAACAATGTTTTAAGAAGCGATTACTTTGCGTATTGCACCTCACCTCGAGAGGAGAGTCTGGTTCATCCAGGATGCTCTTCTCACTCTGTATCCGCTGCATCGTCCCTGTAGAATTGGGGTCCATTATCAGCACGTTCTGACTACCGACTCCTCCGAACTTACAGTCACTCTTTCTGGAGTCAGTCGTCCTGCACACCTCGTAGTTGTACACGTGTTGGAGAGTCCCTGTCCCCAAAGTGTCTGAGTAACGTGGTGGATAATATGGAATCACAGGGAGACTGGAGTGATACAGGACGCGAGACTGTCTCCACCTGTAGATCTTCACTGATATAATAACCACTAAACACGTGATGAAGAGGAAGGAGACTACAGCCAGAGCCAACACTAAGTAAAAAGTCAGGTTGTCATTGTACTCCTTGTCGTGCGTAAAGTCAGTGAACTCAGACAGCACTTCAGGGAAGCTGTCCGCCACCGCCACGTTAACAATGACTGTAGCTGAACGAGAGGGCTGCCCGTTGTCCTCCACTATAACAGTCAGTCTCTGTTTCACAGCATCTTTATCAGTGACTTGGCGGATAGTTCTTATTTCTCCATTCTGTAAGCCCACTTCAAACAGCGCCCTGTCTGTGGCTTTCTGCAGTTTATAGGAGAGCCAGGCATTCTGTCCAGAGTCCACATCAACAGCCACCACTTTAGTGACCAGATAGCCCACATCTGCTGAACGAGGCACCATTTCAGCCACCAGAGAGCCACCAGTCAGGACTGGGTACAGAACCTGAGGAGGGTTGTCGTTCTGATCCTGGATCATTAATTTCACAGTCACGTTGCTACTGAGTGGAGGTGAACCTCCATCCTGCGCTTTGACTACTAGCTGAAGCTGTTTAATTTGCTCATAATCAAAGGAACGAATCGCACTAAGAACTCCAGTTTCAGAGTTCATGGATACATACGTAGAGATTGGAAAACCACCGACTTGCGTGTCTTCCAAGATATAAGATATTCTCGCATTTTGATTCCAGTCAGAGTCCTGTGCGCTGAGAGTGATTATTGACATTCCAGGGGAATTATTTTCTGTAATTTGTGCATTATACATTAATTTATCAAACAAGGGGGGACTGTCATTTATGTCAGAAATAGTAAGGTGCAACTGTATGGCACTTGACAGAGGCGGGGAACCTGAATCTGTTGCAGTAATAGTAATGTTATATTCTGGTGTTTTTTCACGGTCAAAAGCTGTATCTGAAACGAGTGAGTAGTAATTAGTCAAAGAGGATGTTATTTTAAAAGGAAAAGTCTTATCTATTGTACACATGATCTGCCCATTTCTTTCAGAGTCTGCGTCTTTAGCATTAAAAACAGCTATAGTGGAGCCTATTGGAACATCCTCAGACACAGGACTAGAAAATGACATGACGTTTAGAACTGGTGCATTATCATTAACATCTACGATATCAATTATTACCTTACTGAGATCCGTCAACCCCCCCTGATCTTTAGCTTCAACTCTTATTTCATGTTTTTTGTCCTTTTCAAAATCGATTTGTCCGGAAACCGTTATTTTACCAGTTGTCTTGTCGATGTTAAACATGTCAGCCACGTTTCCTTTCAAATTAGAAAATGCATACGTCACCACACCGTTTGATCCACTGTCAGCGTCTGTGGCATTTACGGTTATAAAGTGAGTCCCTGATGTTGCATTTTCTAAGACAGTAGCCCTGTACACAGACTGATTGAATACAGGAGGGTTATCATTGGCATCTAACACGGTGATATCAATATTTACTGTACCAGATCTCTGTGGTGTTCCCCCGTCCACTGCTATCAGCTTAAACGAGAGGTGGGGTTGCTCCTCTCTGTCTAGAGATTTCTGTAGGATGAGTTCTGCAAATTTACTGCCGTCTGGGTTAGCGTGTTGTTTCAGGACAAAATTGACGCTTGTGCTTAAAACATAATTTTGTAGTCCATTAACACCTACGTCTGGGTCCTCCGCACTTTCCAACACGAAGCGAGAGCCAATTACAGCAGACTCGCTTATTTCCATGCGTATGTGGTTATTTCTAAACACAGGCGAATGGTCATTTACATCCAATATCTCGACCATTACACGATGCAACTCAATTGGATTTTCCAAAATAATTTCGAAGCTGAAACTGCACGGTGTGACGTCTCCGCAAAGCTGCTCTCGGTCTATTCTCTCATTCACTACCAGCGTCCCTTTGTCTGTCTTCAGCTCGGTGTACTGGATGTTTTCTCCGGTCACGATACGAGCCCGGCCAGAACGGAGCCTCTTCAGATCCAGACCGAGGTCTTGTGCAACGTTACCAATCAGGGACCCTTTCTTCATCTCCTCTGGTATAGAATAGCGAATCTGTCCAGCCACTCTATCACCCACATAACTGAGCAAAATGAGTAATCCCACTTGACATCGAAATAAAGGGAGTCGCCATCTTACACTTCTAGAGCCTCGGGTCGCCATATCAAAAGCAATAGATCTTGATGAATGATGCGTCCTCACTTGAAGAAAACTGTAGTCCAGCTTAAATAAATTGTACTGCTTTTAGATGACAACGTGCTCCTCGTATAATCCAACGACAAAAGTAAAAAGCCTCTTCACGCCCTGTCCTCCCACGAAGGACAAGTACCTCCGCTGTTATGCTAAAGTATGGTAGTGAGGGAGGGGAACAGGCTGGCTGGTAACATTGAAATCGTTTTGCTGACCAACAGCGTCACTTGGAGTCGAAATCTTGAACTACTTGGACTTAAAGACAAAGCATTTAAAGCCTGTGAATATACACAGCTAGTGATCAGTTGTTTATTAGTACTACACTTGCGTTATGATGAAAAGACGGAGTCAATTGAATAGTTGAAACAACAGCAGAAATGATTACAGACACTGGAATGACATCCCATCCAATGCTGTACTGATAGAAATGATAAATTACTTCCCAAAATGCAACATACCACTATAATGTAAAAAGTAATGGAATGTCGCTGTCCATGGTACTGAAATCCGCAGCACTACAAATGCAATGAAAGAAGAGCAGAGCCAGAGCAAGGGTGTGGAATATCAGACTAAAAATGACTGATATCCTATTAAATTCAGTTACTAAACTCTACTCACAGTTTACTGCAAAAACTAACAAGTTATAAGTCATTTGATACCGGATACAAGAGTCACATTCAGTAAGCAAAGCGAACAACTTCATTGCTGCTCTATTAAGCTGGAAAAATACAAACATGCAGCCGTTCCTAAGGTCCTGACAAGCGTCTCTCATTGTCTTTGAAGTCTATTTCAGTTTCTGTGTTGCATTCTTGGTCAACAAACATGCAGTGCCTATTTGAGGACAGGTACCTTAAAAGGACAGAAGTGTCAGACAGAGAAGACCGTGAGATGTACAAATGTATGCAAATAAATACTGCTAAACAGAGAGACTCAGTGCTCTCACCCTTGAACATTTTATGTTGATGGTTGTGTGCCTACTTGCAAGTGTGTAATAAAACTCAGAAAAACACAGTTTTGTCCATGAGTCCTTATTTAACAGAAATTGCCTCCACATCTATATAGATGTATTGTAAATTTAGTTGTGAGGCCCTAATTCAGTTCAACAATTTCATTCCAGCTATATAGCACTCAACAGCTGTCAGTTGACTGAACATACAGTATGCAGCAAACAGTCAGCAGGGAGGAAATGTGGGGTTTGAGGGCACACAGCACCAGGAATCATATCTTTGAGTCAGGTGATGAAAATGAACTGACCTCTAGAGGAGAGTCTGGTTCATCCAGGATGCTCTTCTCACTCTGTATCCGCTGCATCGTCCCTGTAGAACTTGGGTCCATTATCAGCACGTTCTGACTACCGGCTCCTCCGAACTTACAGTCACTCTTTCTGGAGTCAGTCGTCCTGCACACCTCGTAGTTGTACACGTGTTGGAGAGTCCCTGTCCCCAAAGTGTCTGAGTAACGTGGTGGATAATATGGAATCACAGGGAGACTGGAGTGATACAGGACGCGAGACTGTCTCCACCTGTAGATCTTCACTGATATAATAACTACTAAACACGTGATGAAGAGGAAGGAGACTACAGCCAGAGCCAACACTAAGTAAAAAGTCAGGTTGTCATTGTACTCCTTGTCGTGTGTAAAGTCAGTGAACTCAGACAGCACTTCAGGGAAGCTGTCCGCCACCGCCACGTTAACAATGACTGTAGCTGAACGAGAGGGCTGCCCGTTGTCCTCCACTATAACAGTCAGTCTTTGTTTCACAACATCTTTATCAGTGACTTGGCGGATAGTTCTTATTTCTCCATTCTGTAAGCCCACTTCAAACAGCGCCCTGTCTGTGGCTTTCTGCAGTTTGTAGGAGAGCCAAGCATTCTGTCCAGAGTCCACATCAACAGCCACCACTTTAGTGACCAGATAGCCCACATCTGCTGAACGAGGCACCATTTCAGCCACCAGAGAGCCACCAGTCTGGACTGGATACAGAACCTGAGGAGGGTTGTCGTTCTGGTCCTGGATCATTAATTTCACAGTCACGTTGCTACTGAGTGGAGGGGAACCTCCATCCTGCGCCTTGACGACGAAAAACAGCTGTTTGATTTGCTCATAATCAAATGTGCGCACTGCATGTATCACTCCGCTTTCTGCATTTATAGAAACATATCCTGAAACTGGAGATCCTCCGATATTAATATCTTCCAGAATGTAAGATATACGGGCGTTTTGGTTTTCATCAGGATCTTTAGCCCTCAGCGTGAGAACAGAAACACCTGGAGAGTTATTCTCTGCAATAAACGCGTTGTAAACACTTTGTGAAAACACTGGAGCATTATCGTTCACATCAGAGACCTTTAAATGAAAGGTTCTTTTTGTCGAGAGAGGAGGCATTCCTGCATCTGTCGCAACAACAGTGATGTTATACTCTGAAACACTTTCACGATCTAATACAGTATCTGTTACCAAAGTATAATAATTTCTTAAATTGGATTTTATCTTGAAAGGTGCATTTTGTTCTATTTTACAGTTTACCTGTCCGTTATCACCTGAATCGAGGTCTTTTACATTTATAATGCCAATAGTTGTAGCAGGAGGAGAGTCTTCTGATACAGGACTAGTGAATGACATGACGCTGATGATAGGGGCGTTGTCATTTACATCAGTTACTTCAATTATCACTTTACTTGAATCCGTTAAACCTCCCTGATCTTTTGCCTCGATTCTTAGTTCATACTTTTTGTCTTTTTCATAATCAATTAAACCTCTGATTAAAATGATACCACTCTTTTCATCAACTGTAAATAAATCACTGAGACCACTGCTGAGATCTGAAAAATAATAAGTTACAATACTATTTGAGCCGGAATCTGCGTCACTTGCATTAACAGTGGTAACGTAAGTATCTCTGGGAGAGTTCTCCATTACTGTAGCTTTGTACACAGACTGATTGAATACAGGTGAATTATCATTGGCATCAAGAACAGTTATATCTATATTTACTGTACCAGATCTCTGCGGAGTTCCACCGTCTACAGCTATTAGCTTCAGAGACAGATTAGGGTTGGTCTCTCTGTCTAATGGCTTCTGAAGCACCATCTCTGCATATTTCTTTCCATCTGCATTAGAGTTTTGTTTCAGAACAAAATTCTCATTCTCGCTTAGAAAATATTCTCTCAGTCCATTAATGCCCACATCTGGGTCTTCTGCACTCGACAATGTAAAACGAGCACCAGCATTTGCTGATTCGCTGATTTCGAAATTGATACTATTTCTTTTGAACACGGGCGAATGATCATTTATGTCTGTTATTTCAACAGTAATTTGATGCAACTCCATCGGGTTTTCTAAAATCACCTCAAAGCTGAAGCTACACGGTGTTACGTCTCCACAAAGCTGCTCTCGGTCTATTCTCTCATTCACTACCAGCGTCCCTTTGTCTGTCTTCAGCTCGGTGTACTGGATGTTTTCTCCGGTCACGATACGGGCCCGACCAGAACGGAGCCTCTTCAGATCCAAACCAAGGTCCTGTGCTACATTACCGATTAGAGAGCCCTTCTTCATCTCCTCCGGGATTGAATACCGGATATGTCCGCTGACCATATGGATGAGATAAAAAAGGAACAACAGAAGCTTCCAATCCTGTCCGCAGCCAAAGCGCCATTTTACGCACCGGGAGTAGGGTGGTAGTCCACACGCCATAGCAGAAGAAAAACACGAAAATATGCTCCAAAGATCCAAGCACCATACGTATTCTGAATAATAGAAATCCACTGAATGCAGCTCTAAAAAAATAAATGCTTTTTCAATTTACTGTATATATCTGACAGGAGATATCAACTGATGCGACTGTGTTTTCCTCGAATGTCAGCCAGCATACTGAACACTACCTCCTTTTCTCTCATACGCCACGATGCTAAGGGAGGGGACTGTGTGGTAATGTACCAGAGAATATGTTAGATTGACCTACAGCGTCTCTTAGAGTCCAAAATCAGTAACACAAGCAACATAGAATTATTTCTGTAAATATTTAGTGGTTGATTAAAATTGATTAGTGCATAATAACAATAATCTAAAACATATTTCAACAAATATTACACAAAAAAAGTATTAAAATAGAAAATAATCTCACTGTGAGTATTATAATCATTCGGTTCTTATGCAATATTACCTTTAAAAAATATGAAAATATAAGAATAGAAATAGCATGGCAATAGACAAATTAACAATTATAAAATACGACTGCAATTCTATCAAGCTTTGGGGAAGCACTGAAAAAGAAAACACAAGGGGCTTGGTAAAACTATCTGATTTTAAATGAGAGCAGTGAAAGCAGCATTTGATTGTCACATTAATTTAAGTCACGTGCACCCATTTTGTTTTTACAACAATCACGAGTGAATGCATGTTAAGAGACTAAAGATCATCATCAATGTACAAGCAAAATTAGAAGCTCAAAAATGCAACAAAGTCAAAACAATGTGTGTGTGAAACAATACAATAGCACATTACTAACTGAGAGTAAAGGGTAAAATGATTTGAATAAGGATACAGCCGTATCCCTATCAAGTGCTGCAACGTGAGGTGCTGTCCGTGGTGCTGAACAGGACGGTACAGCGTGCAGCACTTCACTATAGATGTAACTAAACACAGAAGTAGAAATTAAGGCACAGAGACGAAGCTACGTTATTTAACTGACCTCCAGAGGAGAGTCTGGTTCATCCAGGATGCTCTTCTCACTCTGTATCCGCTGCATCGTTCCTGTAGAACTGGGGTCCATTATCAGCACGTTCTGACTACCGGCTCCTCCGAACTTACAGTCACTCTTTCTGGAGTCAGTCGTCCTGCACACCTCGTAGTTGTACACGTGTTGGAGAGTCCCTGTCCCCAAAGTGTCTGAGTAACGTGGTGGATAATATGGAATCACAGGGAGACTGGAGTGATACAGGACGCGAGACTGTCTCCACCTGTAGATCTTCACTGATATAATAACCACTAAACACGTGATGAAGAGGAAGGAGACTACAGCCAGAGCCAACACTAAGTAAAAAGTCAGGTTGTCATTGTACTCCTTGTCGTGTGTAAAGTCAGTGAACTCAGACAGCACTTCAGGGAAGCTGTCCGCCACCGCCACGTTAACAATGACTGTAGCTGAACGAGAGGGCTGCCCGTTGTCCTCCACTATAACAGTCAGTCTTTGTTTCACAGCATCTTTATCAGTGACTTGGCGGATAGTTCTTATTTCTCCATTCTGTAAGCCCACTTCAAACAGCGCCCTGTCTGTGGCTTTCTGCAGTTTATAGGAGAGCCAGGCATTCTGTCCAGAGTCCACATCAACAGCCACCACTTTAGTGACCAGATATCCCACATCTGCTGAACGAGGCACCATTTCAGCCACCAGAGAGCCAGTAGTCTGGACTGGGTACAGAACCTGAGGAGGGTTGTCGTTCTGGTCCTGGACTATTAACTTTACAGTCACGTTGCTACTGAGTGGAGGGGAACCTCCATCCTGCGCTTTCACGACGAAAACCAGCTGTTTGATTTGCTCATAATCAAATGAGCGCAGTGCATGTACCACTCCGCTTTCTGCATTTATAGAAACATATCCTGAAACTGGAGATCCTCCGATATTAATATCTTCCAGAATGTAAGATATACGGGCGTTTTGGTTTTCATCAGGATCTTTAGCCCTCAGCGTGAGAACAGAAACACCTGGAGAGTTATTCTCTGCAATAAACGCGTTGTAAACACTTTGTGAAAACACTGGAGCATTATCGTTCACATCAGAGACCTTTAAATGAAAGGTTCTTTTTGTCGAGAGAGGAGGCATTCCGGCATCTGTCGCAACAACAGTGATGTTATATTCTGAAACACTTTCACGATCTAATACAGTATCTGTTACCAGAGTATAGTAATTTCTTAAATTAGATTTAATCTTGAAAGGTGCATTTTGTTCTATTCTACAGTTTACCTGTCCGTTATCACCTGAATCGAGGTCTTTTACATTTATAATGCCAATAGTTGTACCAGGAGGAGAGTCTTCTGATACAGGACTAGTGAATGACATGACGCTGATGATAGGGGCGTTGTCATTTACATCAGTTACTTCAATTATCACTTTACTCGAATCTGTCAAACCTCCCTGATCTTTTGCCTGGATCCTAAGTTCATACTTTTTGTCTTTTTCGTAATCAATTAAACCTCTGATTAAAATGATACCACTGTTTTCATCTACTGTAAATAAATCACCGAGACCACTGTTGAGATCTGAAAAATAATACGTTACAATACTATTCGACCCGAAATCTGCGTCACTCGCATTAACAGTGGTGACGTAAGTATCTCTGGGAGAGTTCTCCATTACTGTAGCTTTGTACACAGACTGATTGAATACAGGCGCATTATCATTGGCATCAAGAACAGTTATATCTATATTTACTGTACCAGATCTCTGCGGAGTTCCACCGTCTACAGCTATTAGCTTCAGAGACAGATTAGGGTTGGTCTCTCTGTCTAATGGCTTCTGAAGCACCATCTCTGCATATTTCTTTCCATCTGCATTCGAGTTTTGCTTCAGAACAAAATTCTCATTCTCCGTCAAAAAATATTCTCTGAGTCCATTTACACCCACATCTGGGTCTTCTGCACTCGTCAGTGGAAAACGAGCGCCAGCATTAGCTGATTCACTGATTTCAAAATCGATGCTATTTCTTTTGAACGTAGGCGAATGATCATTTATGTCTGTTATTTCAACTGTAATTTGATGCAACTCCATCGGGTTTTCTAAAATCACCTCAAAGCTGAAGCTACACGGTGTTACGTCTCCACAAAGCTGCTCTCGGTCTATTCTCTCATTCACTACCAGCGTCCCTTTGTCTGTCTTCAGCTCGGTGTACTGGATGTTTTCTCCGGTCACGATACGGGCCCGACCAGAACGGAGCCTCTTCAGATCCAAACCGAGGTCCTGTGCTACGTTCCCGATTAGAGAGCCCTTCTTCATCTCCTCCGGGATTGAATACCGGATATGTCCGCTGACCATATGGTTGAGATAAAAAAGGAACAACAGAAGCTTCCAATCCTGTCCGCAGCCAAAGCGCCATTTTACGCACCGGGAGTAGGGTGGTAGTCCACACGCCATAGCAGAAGAAAAACACGAAAATATGCTCCAAAGATCCAAGCACCCCACGTATTCCGAATAAAAGAAACCCACTCAATGTACCTCTAAAGAAAAAAAAGATTGCTTTTTCAATTTACTGTATATATCTGACAGGAGATATCAATTGATGCGACTGTGTTTTCCTCGAATGTCAGCCAGCATACTGAACACTACCTCCTTTCTCTCTCATACGCCACGGTGCTAAGGGAGGGGACTGTGTGGTAATGTACCAGAGAATATGTTAGATTGACCTACAGCGTCTCTTAGAGTCCAAAATCAGTAACAACATGCAACATATAATTATTCCTGGAAATATTTAGTGGTTGAATAAATATGATTGCTGCAATATCAAAACAATCTGAATAATAATTCAACAAACTATCTACAAATAAATGCAAAATTAACTGAACCTGAGTTATAGTATAATGATGTATTTATGAAATTTACTCTGGAATATTTAAATATGTAAAAAGAAACAACATTGCCGTAAACGTCACACAAACTAACAAAAACAACATATCACTACAAATATACAGTATCATAAAAACTCGTGGAAGTACTGGGGAAGAAACCGCAATGAGTTTGGTAAAGATTATTGATGTTAAATAAGAGCAGTGAAAGGAACAATTTTGATTGTCAGTAAAATAATTAAAGTCACCTGCTAACAATTTTTTCAACAATCAATTCACTGGTGAAAGCTTATAAAGAGACTCATGAGATCACCCACACTGCACTAGCACATTCAAAAACTAGCAAGCCGTGTAACGCAAAATATAACGAAGCCAAAGCAATCTGTGTGTGGAACAATATAATAGCACATCACTAACTGAGAGTAAATGGTGACATACTTTGAATATGAATACAGCAGTATTCCTACCAAGTGCTGCAAAGTGAGGTGCTGTCCATGGTGCTGGACAGGACGGTATAGCGTGCAGCACTTCAATATCAATGTAACTAAACACAGAAGTAGAAATAACGGCAGAGAGACGAAGCTACATTATTTAACTAACCTCTAGAGGAGAGTCTGGTTCATCCAGGATGCTCTTCTCACTCTGTATCCGCTGCATCGTCCCTGTAGAACTGGGGTCCATTATCAGCACGTTCTGACTACCGGCTCCTCCGAACTTACAGTCACTCTTTCTGGAGTCAGTCGTCCTGCACACCTCGTAGTTGTACACGTGTTGGAGAGTCCCTGTCCCCAAAGTGTCTGAGTAACGTGGTGGATAATATGGAATCACAGGGAGACTGGAGTGATACAGGACGCGAGACTGTCTCCACCTGTAGATCTTCACTGATATAATAACCACTAAACACGTGATGAAGAGGAAGGAGACTACAGCCAGAGCCAACACTAAGTAAAAAGTCAGGTTGTCATTGTACTCCTTGTCGTGCGTAAAGTCAGTGAACTCAGACAGCACTTCAGGGAAGCTGTCCGCCACCGCCACGTTAACAATGACTGTAGCTGAACGAGAGGGCTGCCCGTTGTCCTCCACTATAACAGTCAGTCTTTGTTTCACAGCATCTTTATCAGTGACTTGGCGGATAGTTCTTATTTCTCCATTCTGTAAGCCCACTTCAAACAGCGCCCTGTCTGTGGCTTTCTGCAGTTTATAGGAGAGCCAGGCATTCTGTCCAGAGTCCACATCAACAGCCACCACTTTAGTGACCAGATAGCCCACATCTGCTGAACGAGGCACCATTTCAGCCACCAAAGAGCCACCAGTCTGGACTGGGTACAGAACCTGAGGGGGGTTGTCGTTCTGGTCCTGGACTATTAATTTCACAGTCACATTGCTACTGAGTGGAGGGGAACCTCCATCCTGCGCTTTCACCACGAAAACCAGCTGTTTGATTTGCTCATAATCAAATGTGCGCACTGCATGTATCACTCCGCTTTCTGCATTTATAGAAACATATCCTGAAACTGGAGATCCACCGATATTAATATCTTCCAGAATATACGATATACGGGCATTTTGGTTTTCATCAGGATCGTTAGCCCTAACAGTGAGAACAGAAACACCTGGAGAGTTATTCTCTGCAGTAAACGCGTTGTAAACACTTTGTGAAAACACTGGAGCATTATCGTTCACATCAGAGACCTTTAAATGAAAGGTTCTTTTTGTCGAGAGAGGAGGCATTCCTGCATCTGTCGCAACAACAGTGATGTTATATTCTGAAACACTTTCACGATCTAATACAGTATCTGTTACCAAAGTATAATAATTTCTTAAATTAGATTTGATCTTGAACGGTGCATTTTGTTCTATTCTACAGTTTACCTGTCCGTTATCACCTGAATCGAGGTCTTTTACATTTATAATGCCAATAGTTGTACCAGGAGGAGAGTCTTCTGATACAGGACTAGTGAATGACATGACGCTGATGATAGGGGCGTTGTCATTTACATCAGTTACTTCAATATTCACTTTACTTGAATCCGTTAAACCTCCCTGATCTTTTGCATCGATTCTAAGCTCATACTTTTTGTCTTTTTCATAATCAACAGAACCAGTTATTGAAATGACGCCAGTCTTTTCATCAATCATAAACAAATCACTGAGACCACTGTTGAGATCTGAAAAATAATACGTTACAATACTATTCGACCCGAAATCTGCGTCACTCGCATTAACAGTGGTGACGTAAGTATCTCTGGGAGAGTTCTCCATTACTGTAGCTTTGTACACAGACTGATTGAATACAGGCGCATTATCATTGGCATCAAGAACAGTTATATCTATATTTACTGTACCAGATCTCTGCGGAGTTCCACCGTCTACAGCTATTAGCTTCAGAGACAGATTAGGGTTGGTCTCCCTGTCTAATGGCTTCTGAAGCACCATCTCTGCATATTTCTTTCCATCTGCATTTGAGTTTTGCTTCAGAACAAAATTATCATTCTCGGTCAAAAAATATTCTCTGAGTCCATTAATGCCCACATCTGGGTCTTCTGCACTCGTCAATGAAAACCGAGCGCCAGCATTTGCTGTTTCGCTGATTTCAAAATTGATGCTATTTCTTTTGAACGTAGGTGAATGATCATTTATGTCTGTTATTTCAACTGTAATTTGATGCAACTCCATCGGGTTTTCTAAAATCACCTCAAAGCTGAAGCTACACGGTGTGACTTCTCCACAAAGCTGCTCTCGGTCTATTCTCTCATTCACTACCAGCGTCCCTTTGTCTGCCTTCAGCTCGGTGTACTGGATGTTTTCTCCGGTCACGATACGGGCCCGACCAGAACGGAGCCTCTTCAGATCCAAACCAAGGTCCTGTGCTACATTACCAATCAGAGAGCCCTTCTTCATCTCCTCCGTTATTGAATACCGGATATGTCCGCTGACCATATGGTTGAGATAAAAAAGGAACAACAGAAGCTTCCAATCCTGTCCGCAGCCAAAACGCCATTTCATGCACCGGGAGTAGGGTGGTAGTCCACACGCCATAGCAGAAGAAAAACACGAAAATATGCTCCAAAGATCCAAGCACCATACGTATTCTTAATAATAGAAATCTACTGAATGTACCTCTAAAGAAAAATAAATGCTTTTTCAATTTACTGTATATATCTGACAGGAGATATCAATTGATGCGACTGTGTTTTCCTCGAATGTCAGCCAGCATACTGAACACTACCTCCTTTCTCTCTCATACGCCACGGTGCTAAGGGAGGGGACTGTGTGGTAATGTTTAAGAGATAATGTTGGATTGACCTACAGCGTCCCTTAGAGTCCAAAATCAGTAACAACATGCAACATATAATTATTCCTGGAAATATTTAGTGGTTGAATAAATATGATTGCTGCAATATCAAAACAATCTGAATAATAATTCAACACATTATCCACAAATAAATCCCAAACTAACTGAACCAGAGTTCTAGTATAATGCTGTATTTATGAAATTTCCTCTGGAATATGCAAATATGAAAAAAGAAACAACATTGCCGTACACGTCACACAAACTAACAAAAAAAACATATCACTACAAATATATCATAATATCTCTTGGAAGTACTGGGGAAGAAACCGCAATGAGTTTGGTAATGCTAGTTGATGTTAAATAAGAGCAGTGAAGGAAAACATTTTGTTTGTCTGTAAAATAATTAAAGTCACAAGTTAACCAATTTTCTAACAATCACTTCACAGACGAAAGCCTATAAAGAGACTCTGGATATCACCCAAACTGTACAAGCACATTCAGAAGCTAGCAAGCCGTGTAACAAAAAATATAACCAAGCCAAAATAATGTGTGTGTGAAACAATAAAATAGCACATCACTAACTGAGAGTAAAGGGTAATATACTTTGAATAAGAATACAGCTGTATTCCTATCAAGTGCTGCAAAGTGAGGTGCTGTCCATGGTGCTGAACAGGAGAGTATAGCGTGCAGCACTTCACTATCAATTTAACTAAACACAGAAGGACAAAATAACGGCAGAGACACAAAGCTACATTATTTAACTGACCTCTAGAGGAGAGTCAGGTTCATCCAGGATGCTCTTCTCACTCTGTATCCGCTGCATCGTCCCTGTAGAACTGGGGTCCATTATCAGCACGTTCTGACTACCGGCTCCTCCGAACTTACAGTCACTCTTTCTGGAGTCAGTCGTCCTGCACACCTCGTAGTTGTACACGTGTTGGAGAGTCCCTGTCCCCAAAGTGTCTGAGTAACGTGGTGGATAATATGGAATCACAGGGAGACTGGAGTGATACAGGACGCGAGACTGTCTCCACCTGTAGATCTTCACTGATATAATAACCACTAAACACGTGATGAAGAGGAAGGAGACTACAGCCAGAGCCAACACTAAGTAAAAAGTCAGGTTGTCATTGTACTCCTTGTCGTGTGTAAAGTCAGTGAACTCAGACAGCACTTCAGGGAAGCTGTCCGCCACCGCCACGTTAACAATGACTGTAGCTGAACGAGAGGGCTGCCCGTTGTCCTCCACTATAACAGTCAGTCTTTGTTTCACAGCATCTTTATCAGTGACTTGGCGGATAGTTCTTATTTCTCCATTCTGTAAGCCCACTTCAAACAGCGCCCTGTCTGTGGCTTTCTGCAGTTTATAGGAGAGCCAGGCATTCTGTCCAGAGTCCACATCAACAGCCACCACTTTAGTGACCAGATAGCCCACATCTGCTGAACGAGGAACCATTTCAGCCACCAAAGAGCCACCAGTCTGGACTGGGTACAGAACCTGAGGGGGGTTGTCGTTCTGGTCCTGGATCATTAATTTCACAGTCACGTTGCTACTGAGTGGAGGGGAGCCTCCATCCTGCGCTTTCACCACGAAAACCAGCTGTTTGATTTGCTCATAATCAAATGTGCGCACTGCATGTATCACTCCGCTTTCTGCATTTATAGAAACATATCCTGAAACTGGAGATCCACCGATATTAATATCTTCCAGAATATACGCTATACGGGCGTTTTGGTTTTCATCAGGATCTTTAGCCCTAAGCGTGAGAACAGAAACACCTGGAGAGTTATTCTCTGCAATAAACGCGTTGTAAACACTTTGTGAAAACACTGGAGCATTATCGTTCACATCAGAGACCTTTAAATGAAAGGTTCTTTTTGTCGAGAGAGGAGGCATTCCTGCATCTGTCGCAACAACAGTGATGTTATACTCTGAAACACTTTCACGGTCTAATACAGTATCTGTTACCAAAGTATAATAATTTCTTAAATTAGATTTGATCTTGAACGGTGCATTTTGTTCTATTCTACAGTTTACCTGTCCGTTATCACCTGAATCGGTGTCTTTTACATTTATAATGCCAATAGTTGTAGCAGGAGGAGAGTCTTCTGATACAGGACTAGTGAATGACATGACGCTGATGATAGGGGCGTTGTCATTTACATCAGTTACTTCAATTGTCACTTTACTTGAATCTGTCAAACCTCCCTGATCTTTTGCCTCGATTCTTAGTTCGTACTTTTTGTCTTTTTCATAATCAATTAAACCTCTGATTAAAATGATACCACTGTTTTCATCAACTGTAAATAAATCACTGAGACCACTGCTGAGATCTGAAAAATAATATGTTATAATACTATTTGAGCCGGAATCTGCATCACTCGCATTAACAGTGGTAACGTAAGTATCTCTGGGAGAATTCTCCATTACTGTAGCTTTGTACACAGACTGATTGAATACAGGCGCATTATCATTAACATCAAGAACAGTTATATCTATATTTACTGTACCAGATCTCTGCGGAGTTCCACCGTCTACAGCTATTAGCTTTAGAGACAGATTAGGGTTGGTCTCTCTGTCTAATGGCTTCTGAAGCACCATCTCTGCATATTTCTTTCCATCTGCATTAGAGTTTTGCTTCAGAACAAAATTCTCATTCTCGCTTAGAAAATATTCTCTGAGTCCATTGATGCCCACATCTGGGTCTTCTGCACTCGACAATGTAAACCGAGCGCCAGCATTTGCTGATTCGCTGATTTCGAAATTGATGCTATTTCTTTTGAACACGGGCGAATGATCATTTATGTCTGTTATTTCAACTGTAATTTGATGCAACTCCATCGGGTTTTCTAAAATCACCTCAAAGCTGAAGCTACACGGTGTGACGTCTCCACAAAGCTGCTCTCGGTCTATTCTCTCATTCACTACCAGCGTCCCTTTGTCTGCCTTCAGCTCGGTGTACTGGATGTTTTCTCCGGTCACGATACGGGCCCGACCAGAACGGAGCCTCTTCAGATCCAAACCGAGGTCCTGTGCTACATTACCAATCAGAGAGCCCCTCTTCATCTCCTCCGGGATTGAATACCGGATATGTCCGCTGACCATATGGTTGAGATAAAAAAGGAACAACAGAAGCTTCCAATCCTGTCCGCAGCCAAAACGCCATTTTACGCACCGGGAGTAGGGTGGTAGTCCACACGCCATAGCCGAAGAAAAACACGATAATATGCTCCAAAGATCCAATCACCATACGTATTCTGACTAATAGAAATGCACTGAATGTACCTCTAAAGAAAAAAATGCTGCTTTTTCAATTTACTGTATATATCTGACAGGAGATATCAATTAATGCGACTGTGTTTTCCTCGAACGTCAGCCCACATACTGAACACTACCTCCTTTCTCTCTCATACGCCACGGTGCTAAGGGAGGGGACTGTGTGGTAATGTTTAAGATATAATGTTGGATTGACCTACAGCGTCCCTTAGAGTACAAATTCAGTAACAACATGCAACATATAATTATTCCTGGAAATATTTAGTGGTTGAATAAATATGATTGCTGCAATATCAAAACAATCTGAATAATAATTAAACACACTATCCACAAATAAATACACAATTAACGGAACCTGAGTTCTAGTATAATGCTGTATTTATGAAATTTCCTCTGGAATATGCAAATATGTAAAAATAAAAAACATTGCAGTACACGTCACACAAACTAACAAAAACAACATATCACTACAAATATATCATAATAACTCATGAAAGTACTGGGGAAGAAACTGCAACGAGTTTGGTAAAGTTAGTTGATGTTAAATAAGAGCAGTGAAAGGAAAATTTTCATTGCCAGCTAAATAATTAAAGTCACAAGCAAACAATTTTTTCAACAATCACTGGTGAAAGCCTGTAAAGAGACTCTGGATATCACCCACATTGTACAAGCACATTTAGAAACTAGCAAGCTGTGTAACACAAAATATAACTAAGCCAACGCAATGTGTTTATGAAACAATAAAACAGCATATCACTAACTGAGAGTAAAGCGTGATATAATTTGAATAAGACTACAGCAGTATTCCTATCAAGTGCTGCAAAGCCAGGTGCTGTCCATGGTGCTGAACAGGACGGTTCAGCGTGCAGCACTTCACTATAGATGTAACTAAACACAGAAGAAGAAATAACGGCACAGAGGTAAAGCTACATTATTTAACTGACCTCTAGAGGAGAGTCTGGTTCATCCAGGATGCTCTTCTCACTCTGTATCCGCTGCATCGTCCCTGTAGAACTGGGGTCCATTATCAGCACGTTCTGACTACCGGCTCCTCCGAACTTACAGTCACTCTTTCTGGAGTCAGTCGTCCTGCACACCTCGTAGTTGTACACGTGTTGGAGAGTCCCTGTCCCCAAAGTGTCTGAGTAACGTGGTGGATAATATGGAATCACAGGGAGACTGGAGTGATACAGGACGCGAGACTGTCTCCACCTGTAGATCTTCACTGAGATAATAACCACTAAACACGTGATGAAGAGGAAGGAGACTACAGCCAGAGCCAACACTAAGTAAAAAGTCAGGTTGTCATTGTACTCCTTGTCGTGTGTAAAGTCAGTGAACTCAGACAGCACTTCAGGGAAGCTGTCTGCCACCGCCACGTTAACAACGACTGTAGCTGAACGAGAGGGCTGCCCGTTGTCCTCCACTATAACAGTCAGTCTTTGTTTCACAGCATCTTTATCAGTGACTTGGCGGATAGTTCTTATTTCTCCATTCTGTAAGCCCACTTCAAACAGCGCCCTGTCTGTGGCTTTCTGCAGTTTATAGGAGAGCCAGGCATTCTGTCCAGAGTCCACATCAACAGCCACCACTTTAGTGACCAGATAGCCCACATCTGCTGAACGAGGCACCATTTCAGCCACCAGAGAGCCACCAGTCTGGACTGGGTACAGGACCTGAGGAGGGTTGTCGTTCTGGTCCTGGATCATTAATTTCACAGTCACGTTGCTACTGAGTGGAGGGGAACCTCCATCCTGCGCTTTGACTACTAGCTGAAGCTGTTTAATTTGCTCATAATCAAAAGAACGAACCGCGCTGAGGACTCCCGTTTCAGAGTTTAAAGACACATAAGTAGAAACTGGACTACCACTGACTTGTGTTTCCTCTAAAAGATACGCGATTCTTGCGTTCTGATTCCAATCAGAGTCTCGCGCGCTGACAGCAAATATGGAAATTCCAGGGGAATTATTCTCTGTGACGTAAGCAGAATAACTGTTTTTATTAAATAAAGGTGCATTGTCGTTGACGTCAGAGATTTTAAGATTTAACTTTGTTGAGCTAGAAAGTGGGGGAGAACCAAAATCAGTGGCTGTTATTGTTATATTATAATCTGAGACTGATTCTCTGTCAAAATATTGATCTGTGATCAAATTGTAATAGTTTGTTAGAGATGATTCGATCTTAAAGGGAAGTTTACCATCTATTGAACATTTTATTTGCCCATTACTCTCAGAATCTGTATCTTTTATGTTCAAAATAGCAACGCTTGTACCGGGAGGTGCATCCTCGGATACAGGGCTAGAAAATGACATAATATTTATAACTGGGGCATTATCGTTGACATCAACAACATCTATTATAATTTTACTTGTCCCGGTTAGGCCACCCTGATCCTTTGCCTCTACTCTCACCTCGTATTTTCTGTCTTTTTCATAATCAATCTGACCAGACACAGAAACTCTGCCAGTGTTTTCATCAATACTGAATATATTCGCTGCACTTCCTTTCATTTTAGACAAACTGTAAGTAATGAGTGCATATGAACCACTGTCAGCATCTGTGGCATTTACTGTAATAATACTAGTGCCTTTCGCTGTGTTTTCCATCACAGATGCTTTATACACTGACTGGTTAAAAACGGGAACATTGTCATTGGCATCTAAAACTGTGACATCTATATTTACGGTACCAGATCTCTGTGGTGTTCCTCCGTCAACTGCGATTAGTTTTAAAGACAGATGTGGATGTCGCTCTCTGTCTAAAGCCTTCTGGAGCACCATTTCAACATATTTACCTCCGTCTGGATTTGCATGTTGTTTCAAAATAAAATTGTCGTTTGGTGATAAAACATAATCCTGCAACGTGTTTTGCCCCACATCTAGATCCTCTGCACTCTGCAGTGGAAACTGCACTCCGACTGCAGTTGATTCGGTGATTTCGAGGCTGATAGGTTTATCTTTATTTGGGAAAACGGGCGCATGATCATTAATGTCTAAAACCTCAACAGTTATTCTGTGCAGTTCCATAGGGTTTTCTAAAATCACCTCAAAGCTGAAGCTACACGGCGTCACGTCTCCACAAAGCTCCTCACGGTCTATTCTCTCATTCACTACCAGCGTCCCTTTGTCTGTCTTCAGCTCGGTGTACTGGATGTTTTCTCCGGTCACGATACGGGCCCGCCCAGAACGGAGCCTCTTCAGATCTAAACCGAGATCTTGCGCTACGTTACCGATAACAGAGCCTTTCTTCATTTCCTCTGGTATGGAATAACGAATCTGTCCACCTACCATGTTAAGCGCCTGAAGCAGTAACAAAATCAGTCCTATTTGCCGTCGCAATCCATCAAACAATCTCCATCTTGCGCATATGAAGGTGAAAGATCCCCGAGTCGCCATCGTGGCAACAAAGAATGAAAAAAAGATGATCTGTATCCAGTTGATGTGACGGTAAAGCTGTTCCCGATATATCCGTTACATCTAAACACGTCTTCAATCTTTACATGCAAGTCTGTGAGACCATGTTCTCTCCTACGTGTCTTAAACCTCGACTAAACACAGAGAGCCTTCTTCACTGTACAGTCAGTCGGAGGATGGACTGAATGACGACATAACACTGAAAATATTTACTGACCAACAGCGTCCCTTAGAGTCCAAAAGCTGAACATCAAATAAGGCTCCTACCACACTAAAGCTCTGAAGCAGACAGACTGAACACTTCTCTACCTTGTGTGGAAATCCCACTGGAATGCCTTTAATAAAAATATTTAAATAAATATTTGTAAATTAAAATATATTTCAACTCAACATATTGTATTATGCCAGATTATGATTAAAAATAAAAAACAAAAGGAACTGACAGAAATGTCAGAAAATCAAATCTCACTCTCAAACAATTTGCCTTCCTACAGACAAAAAACAAACAATTGATTTAAAATAAAATATGTAAAACTGTTGCTTTTATCGAAAATAGGCAAATTTACACTCTAAAATCACAGTAATGACTCAATACAATGATTGAATGGTTTGCAAGGTCTTATAAAGACTGAAATGAAAGTTAAGCACTCGCCTCTAAAATGCACACAGACACCTGCAGTTTGAAAATGATCAATGCAGCACTATTTTCCCTAAAACGCATCAAGGTAATATAACTATATTACATAACAAAGTTCGTATGGTATTAGTTCAGGAGCCAATGATGACCAAAGCTGTATCTATGAAGACTTAAACAGAAAGCAGCATTTCTATCAGGCGATGCCAACTGAGATGCTGTCCATGGTGCTGAAATGACTGCATGAAGTGCAACGGTTGTATCAATGCAACTAAAAAAAGAAAGAAAACAAAAGGGGGCACACAGAAGAAGCTAAAATATTTAACTGACCTCTAGAGGAGAGTCTGGTTCATCCAGGATGCTCTTCTCACTCTGTATCCGCTGCATCGTCCCTGTAGAACTGGGGTCCATTATCAGCACGTTCTGACTACCGGCTCCTCCGAACTTACAGTCACTCTTTCTGGAGTCAGTCGTCCTGCACACCTCGTAGTTGTACACGTGTTGGAGAGTCCCTGTCCCCAAAGTGTCTGAGTAACGTGGTGGATAATAGGGAATCACGGGGAGACTGGAGTGATACAGGACGCGAGACTGTCTCCACCTGTAGATCTTCACTGATATAATAACCACTAAACACGTGATGAAGAGGAAGGAGACTACAGCCAGAGCCAGCACTAAGTAAAAAGTCAGATTGTCATTGTACTCCTTGTCGTGTGTAAAGTCAGTGAACTCAGACAGCACTTCAGGGAAGCTGTCCGCCACCGCCACGTTAACAATGACTGTAGCTGAACGAGAGGGCTGCCCGTTGTCCTCCACTATAACAGTCAGTCTTTGTTTCACAGCATCTTTATCAGTGACTTGGCGGATAGTTCTTATTTCTCCATTCTGTAAGCCCACTTCAAACAGCGCCCTGTCTGTGGCTTTCTGCAGTTTATAGGAGAGCCAGGCATTCTGTCCAGAGTCCCCATCAACAGCCACCACTTTAGTGACCAGATAGCCCACATCTGCTGAACGAGGCACCATTTCAGCCACCAGAGAGCCTCCAGTCTGGACTGGGTACAGAACCTGAGGAGGGTTGTCATTCTGGTCCTGGATCATTAATTTCACAGTCACGTTACTACTGAGTGGAGGGGAACCTCCATCCTGCGCTTTGACAGTGAATAAAAGCTGTTTAATCTGCTCATAATCAAATGAGCGCACTGCATGTATCACTCCGCTTTCTGCATTTACAGAAACATATCCAGAAACTGGAGATCCGCCTATCTCAGATTCTTCCAAAATATAGGAAACACGGGCGTTCTGGTTTTCATCCGGGTCTTTAGCATTAACACTTAGTACAGATACACCCGGAGAGTTATTCTCTGTGATGAATGCACTATAAGAGCCTCGTGGAAATACAGGAGCATTATCGTTCACATCCGAGACCTTAAGATAAAAGGTTCGTTTAGTTGAGAGTGGGGGTGACCCTGCGTCTGAGGCAATGACAGTAATGTTACATTCTGACAGATTTTCACGATCTAATGCAGCATCAGTCATCAATGCATAATAATTCCTCACATTGGATTTAATTTTGAAAGGAACATTTCCTTCGATCGTGCATCTAACTTGTCCGTTTTCACCCGAATCGAGATCTTTAACATTAATTATGCCAATAGTGGTACCAGCAGGGGAGTCTTCTGACACAGGACTAGTGAATGACATAACGTTAATGACCGGAGCGTTATCATTTACATCGATTACCTCAATTTCAACTTTGCTAGAATCTGTCAGGCTGCCTTGATCTTTAGCTTCAACTCGGAATTCAATTTTTTTGTCTTTTTCAAAATCGATTACCTTTGCCACATATATTCTCCCAGTAGCTTCGTCTATGTTGAACAAGTCAGCTATACCTGCTTTTGATTTAGAAAATGAATACGTTACTACTCCGTTTGAACCGCTATCTATGTCGCTTGCATTCACAGTAACAATATGTGTGCCTTTTGGTGCATTTTCAACCACCGTGGCCTTATACACAGACTGGTTAAACACAGGAGCATTATCATTGGCATCTAGGATATTGACATCTATATTTACTGTACCCGATCTCTGTGGATTTCCGCCGTCCACAGCCAACAGCTTCAGAGACAGGCGTGGCTGTTCTTCTCTGTCTAAGGCTTTCTGAAGCACCATTTCAGCATATTTACTGCCGTCCGGATTAACGTGTTGTTTCAAAACAAAATTGTCGTTCGGAGTTAAAATATAATTCTGTAGACCGTTTTCTCCAACATCAGCGTCATCCGCACTCTCTAAATCAAAACGGGAACCAAGCACAGCCGATTCGCTTATCTCAAATTCCAAGTGACTGTTTTGGAAAGTGGGAGCGTTGTCGTTTACGTCCAGTACTTCTATGGTCACAGGGTGCAACTCCATTGGTTTTTCCAATAAGATCTCAAAGGTGAAGCTGCACGGCGTCACGTCTCCACAAAGCTGCTCTCGGTCTATTCTCTCATTCACGACCAGCGTCCCTTTGTCTGTCTTCAGCTCGGTGTACTGGATGTTTTCTCCAGTCACGATACGGGCCCGCCCAGAACGGAGCCTCCTCAAATCCAAACCGAGGTCCTGTGCGACATTACCAACAAGGGACCCTTTCTTCATCTCCTCTGGAATTGAATATCGGATCTGTGCCTTCGCTTGATGGAGAAAAATAAACTGAAAAATAAACAGATACACTGCCCCTCGCGATGGTCCAAACAATCGCCATCTTTCTCCTCCGTCTCGAGGGTTTTCTTTAGATGCCATGTGAAAACAGGGTCTTACAGCAAACCGAACAACGGAATGACGATTTCAACTCACTGAGGAAAACGCGTACATCCCAGGTTCATTTAAACTAGCGTTAGAAATGTAAATCAACTGTTTCTCCGATGAGCCCCAGCTCGTATGAAACACAGATCATCTCCTCTTGTATAACGCAGTGACAGGGGAGGGGAAAGCCCTGCCTCACACTGCCTCACACTGCCTCACCCTGCACGGTAGACTTGATCTACCAGACAACAGCGTCACTTAGAGGCTAAAATATGAAACTCGTATGACCAGACATTTCGGATGATATTCACCATATAGTAATGGTATAGTTGGCAATAAAAAACACGTTAATGATTACTCAATTTAATGCCAGGTATGTCATTTGTCTTCATGAAATGAGGAAAAAAATGGAATCAATATAGAGAAAAGGCTCTCTTGCCAGGAAACATCTACATAACAAATGAAAGCTCGTTTTTTTTGTGGGCAAAATGATAAATATGTAAGACAACCCCTCAACGGTGCAGTTGTCTCTATAAAAGATAAACAAAACTAAATCCTTGTGTGTATATAGAGACTTGCTCAATATGAAAAGTGTCTCGAAATAACTTGTTATGATTTGACGCTATATAAAAACAAGTTGAATTCAATTCAATTGTGTACATAAAGAAATTAAATAAAAATAAAGACAGTCTTATGAACTGTGCATTTAAAATACACTAGCTAGCAAGGTAGCAGTAGTAAAAATACAGTTTACCAACCACTAACATGTACTGAAATGCTTCAGATTAACTAAATAACACTACTAGACTTATTATTATTAGAATTATTATTAATATAATTATGAATAATATTGAGATTATGGTTATTATTATCAGGCCTAGTTACTGAATTGTGGAATTAAATTCAACCAGGCTGTCTTCAAAGTCAAGTCAGTGCAACGTCCTCAAATAACAAGAGTCTGATCAGTGCAGATCAGCACTTCAGCACCTTGGACAGCGATAGAGCTGCAGAATGGACTACCCGTCAATAAATCACACCCAGCAACATGGGTTTTATATGTTCACTATTCCAGCAACAATTAGTTGTATCAGTACAAACACATGAAGTGAACCTTCTATCAACATGTCATAATGCTCACAGATGTAGGAGCTGATATGATTTGCATAAAGTCCCAAGGACCAACTTACCAGAGTAGACATGTGAGATGACTGCTCTCCGTTCTGCATTCTTTCTGTTCCAGTGTCATCCACACTAACCAAACTTTGACTCATCAGGTGCATATACTAGACGTCACTCTTTCTGGAGTCAGTCGTCCTGCACACCTTTGCGTTGTACACGTGTTGAAGAGTGCCTGTCCCCAAAGTGTCTGAGTAACGTGGTGGATAATATGGAATCACAGGGAGATTGGAGTGATACAGGATGCGAGACTCTCTCCATCTGTAGATCTTCACTGATATAATAACCACTAAACACGTGATGAAGAGGAAGGAGACTACGGCCAGAGCCAACAAGGCAGAAAAGCAAAATGGAGACTCTCCAATCCGATGAGGTGCCTTTGCTCTTCGGAATATCAGATCCAAAATGACACAGTTATCCGCATAGGGAGAGAGAAGCCTTGTATCTCGCTTACAATATGGACCGTATACCTCAGTCAAATCCACACAATGCCACCATCCACTATAGGCTTAGTGAATGAATGCACATAAACATCGCCCATTTACTTCGAGGACTGGTGATTTGTGATCTGGGTGATATGAGACAAACCAGAGTCTGCTTAGGCAACAGCACCACCAACAGTGACTCAGTAAAACAACACCATCATCAGTATGTAGGGACCAATGCACTGTATGGTCTGTATAATCTAGTGTATTCCTGCCTAACCTTTAATGTTGGTGGATGTACAACATCAAAATTAAGTGAAAACTAATATTAAAGTCTGTGTAAAATGCCAAAACATTTTTATGCTTTCTCGGTATCTGGTTATTCAGAGAACTGGCCAATATCACCATGTTTAGATACAGTATGAATTGACTAAAATACAAGTGGGTCAGCCTGGGAATAGTGTGCATCATGTTGAAAAGGGGTTCCCAGTTATCACACAACTTTCCAGCAAGTCCTTTTAAAATGCACAGCTGCAATAATCTCAAATGTAAGAGAGGAAGCTTGAAAAAAGAAAAGAAAACAATGGCAAGAACAAATTATGAACATACACAGAGTAAAAGGGTGCAAAGTTGTCTATAGATAGATAGAGAGGGATGGAGAGATAGATAGAGGGATGGATGGATAGATAGAGGGATGATAGATAGAGGGATGATAGATAGAGGGATGATAGATAGATAGATAGATAGATAGATAGATACATAGATAGATAGATAGATAGATAGATAGATAGATAGATAGATAGATAGATAGATATATAGATAGATAGATAGATAGATAATCTTTTCACTCCTGATCCACTCTGACTGATAAATCCAGTGACCTACATTTGAGCAGTGGCTTTCTCATCTAGTATGCAACCACTGCAACACTGATCCACAAGCATGAACGCATACTGACAAATTCCACAGCAGTGTATGGCTTCTCTATGTAGCTACAATGATGTTTTCACATAGGAAGGGCTAATTTTTAGTAGGTCACGATAGCGCCTGTTCACACACAATATTAGCATACACTGTGCCGCAGAGCAAAACATTCTGCACACATCGTGATTGTGCATTATTCAGGCAATGACTGCACAGCAGGATGATTAATATTCATGCAGTTTAAATCTCGGGTGGAATCACACAGCACACAAAAATAAGAGCAATGCAGCTGCCTGTGTTACAAGACTGCTGGCAAAAATGTCAGTCCTGTATGAAAATGGCTATCAAAGCAGCATTTGAAAAGATACGTGTCTAACAAACATTCATAATGTTAGTTTTTCTATGTGGTTTCAACAGAGTGTGTGTGTGTAGTGAAAATAGATACAGAGGAAGAGAGAGAGAAAAAATGACATGGGGAATGGAAACTCATTCTGGGTCAGCGATGTTTCATATTGATTGTGGGAGTGTGGTGTTGATGAGGCTGTGATACTAGCATAACTGAGATCTGTGTGAGATTTAAAGAGAAAGGAAAATGAAAATCAGCTTACCTGCTGGATTCGAAATTGATGTTTTATTCAAGGAGCACACCGAGAAAAGAAAGGAGAGAGAAAAAAAAGAAAAGTTAGTGTGAATCTGAAAAAACAAATCAGATCATTATGTCACATTATTTTACATTCATATGCATTATATACAACTCCACAGTGAAATAATGACTAATGGTTTGACCTTGAGACATATCAGACACTCTGCTGATGCTTGGGCTGCTTTAAGCAAGATACACTCAAACTATGGTGTAGATCTAACAAATGCAAACAATTTATGCCAAAACAACAAGACACAGGAACAGTTTCTTCCTTCAGGTCATCATTTCGATGAACACTTAATCAGTCATACACTGTCAGTTACCCTGTAACACCAAACATCCACTGCTGCTCTTATAGACTACAATTATTACAGTCTGTAATGCACATTTTTAGATTATAGTTTACAATCTTTAATGCACAATTTTCTGTAATATGTACATATCATCTGTCACTTTATGTACAAATTATAATATGTACATATCTGTCACTGTAAATATAAATCCTACTCAGTGTACATATACTATTTAGACATCTCCACATGTACATGCTGTACATAGTCATCTAGTCCACGTATATCAATCCAGTATTTATGTCTTTGCACTATTTGTATTGTTTACAACTCCCGAACACTTGACTTGTATGAAAACTTGACTTGTATTATAGACACTTGATTTTTATTTAATTTTTATTATTGTATTCTTTTCTCTGTTATTTATATTCTGTGTAAGTACATTGAGAGAGCTGCATAAAAAACGGAGTCAAATTCCTTGTACGTATGTACTTGGCAAAGTAAACCTGATTCTGAAATGATCTGACTCCAGATAGATGTTCATCAGTTGCATAAAATTGTCTTTTTCTTGACTCACTTACTTAACCACATTTTTGGTAAATAAAAATCAGACATTGTCAACAAAGCTTAAGCTTCAACCTGCTCAGCTCTGTTCTGCTCACTCCAGAATATTGTTAGCATACTAAAAATAGAGCCTTTTTTCCTTTTTAAATTGAGTCTTCAGAAGGTAACTTTGACTGTCATTTGGCAGCAGGTACCTTAGATGTAAATGCTTGCATGCAAAGACAGCTCTCTCCTTTAATTTAACACAGGGTTGTATATGATTTTAAATAACTTTTAAGGCTTAAAGTTAGTCTATTTCTGAACATTTAACTCACATTACACTAAGCTTCCATTATTACTTGATCAGCCTAACTTACCAGCCCTTATCCTGTGATGTTATTATATAAAACAGCGTCTTAAATTAATTATCAGCACCTGTGAAATCACATTTTATCATATTACAACTAAAGCGCAATGCAATAATCATCTACTTTGGTGACAACATCAAATTTAATAAAGTGATGAGAAAAGGATAACCTGGAGAGATATTGATTCTGTGCTATAAACAAATAAAGAAGTGCAGCTTAAAGATGTTGCTATAAAAATCCCCACTCCTAGATTTACATACAAAATGCCTCAGCAATTCTCCAACATCCCATCCTTTATTCTGTGCAGGATGTTTCTATAAAACAAAACTACTGTCAGTATTAAAAAAAAAAAGCGCTGAAAACTCTGTGATGCTTGTGTTAATTAAAATCAGCCATGCTGTTAAATCAACATCTCAATCAACACCCTCTCCTTCCACGGCTGGAATTAGGAGCACAAATGAGCCTGCAGCTGTAACACGAACAGGAACACACATGAATTATTTTGATGATAAAACCTCTGCTTCATATGACACAGTCAGTAGCAGGCAGGAACACAAACACACACACACACAGACACACAGACACTATGTGGCACAGAAACACACTTCACTATTAAACCGTTGTATAAGAGTCTAACTACTGATCTGAGTGCAGCTCCAAACTACAACATCTTTCAACTTTCATACATATAAAAACATGTTGGTTTCTACTGTTTGTGACTTTAACTGCTTTGCTTTTGTATCCCTGTTTTCTATTTAGTTTTGTACTGTTTTATGTAAAAAAAAACTTGTGTGTAACTATGTCTTGATGCTAAAGAGGCCCTAATTCAGAGTTGATCTAAAAAAAAACATATGGGAAAGAAAAAAAGAAAGAAAAAAAAGAAAGAAAGAAAGAAAGAAAAGTACCACTTTTACTACTTTCAATGTTTTATTATATTTATGTTTATTATGTATATTCGATTATGTATTATGTTTTATTATTATTAGCAGTAGTGGCAGCAATGTGTAAGTGCTCAGATTGATATTTTATGGAATAGAAAAACTTTTAAGAAGAATCATCCTTTCATTGTCATAGGTATTTCCCAGCATCAAGCACTGTTTTAATAGTGTTGGCATTGAAGCATTACACAACTTAATTACCTACTTACTTACTTAATGAGATGCATGTCTACAGATTCAAATGCAAAAAAAAAAAAAATCACATTGTACAATATAATGAATGCTTGAGAATTAAAAAATAATGGTTAGAAAAAGCAGTCTGCAATTTTCTACACATATTGTTTTGCATTAATTGTTTATGACTTCTAAGTGCACTACAACTTACATAACACTGTCCACATTTGAGGGCAATGAGGAGAAGTAAAGTAGAGATGAGGTTAATTTTAGCGTAAAATGCTTGTTGCTCAAACCTGAGAGGAGGCATGTTGTACTACAAAGACATGCATGTAATTATTTGTCAGTGTGCAAGTTTTATTTTTCTTGTTAATTACAATTGCCATGGATTTCTGTTACGATGACCATCAGTTTTGGTTTCCCATATAAATTTCCTTCATTCCTTTAAATTCTGTGCAAAAGCTCATTATTAGGCAAATGGAGAAGTAAAACACAATCTTCTCTTCAAGTTTATTTTTCATCAGTATACACTCATAGTCAGTTTACATATTGATTGTTCAATGCATGGCATAGTGCAAATATTGTATTATGTCTCTGTCACACAACAAGTCAAGTGTTATTTTGTGAAAAGATAACACGGCATTATCAAAACTTGGCTGCAGTGTATTCCAAGTCCAAAAATGGACAATAAATAAGTGTGAAGGCTATTTTACACAAATAAATGAACAGTGGCAAAGACAAATATACCACAGACAAAGCAGAAATATTAAAAGCTAGGACTACAGTTCATCAACTGTTTTGCTCTCACAAGGTCAGAAAGTACAGTGATAAATAGAGTCAAAAAGGTCTACCATGCATTTAAAAAAAGAGAGAGATAGAGAGAGAGGCTACTAAGTAGTGACAGAGTAGAATAATTAAAAGCAGGCAAACAAAACAAGTCTGACTAAAGTTACAACAAAATGCTGCAAACGTTTTCTTTGATAAAAACAATCACAAACAAAACAGATGTAAACAGAAGAATGACTGGTGATGCTACTATGATACTACTTTTCGAAAATATTCCATAAAATACACTATCTACAATTGGGTAAAGATTACCATCTATATTATTCATGGCTCATGGTCAGGTCGTAGGGGGGATGAGATTGAGGTTATAAACTCCAAAAAACATTATATTTAACAATATATTCACGCACAAATACAATTCTAACATATTTTTGCAGTCGAGGGGGTCAAAGTTGTATTCACCGCACATGGATTATTTTACAACATATTTACAATATGGTATGGCCGACTCTCATTTGATTACGTAACAAGGATGAGGTACACCTGCCCTCACCTTTAAACTAGCTCTGTCTGCACTCGTGCGCCTGAGCGTGTTTTTTTGATAGGCTGCGCTTCTTTGCTTCAGTGTGTCGGTGTCTGTGCTCGAGCCGAAACGAAAATCGCCTCTCCACGAGCCTGTGGTCAAGAAGGAGTCGTAGCGCTCATCTTTGAGCAGAGTCCCGCAGCGGCTCATATCTGTGAAACTAGGCGGGTAGTAGGTGGTGGGGAAAACGGGGAGACTAGCGGTGGTTGAACGGTAAACATAACTACGCCTGCAGAGCTTAAAATAAAACACTCCAATGATTAAAAGGATGAACAGAGAGGACACGGATATCAGGGCGATGATCAAATAGAAGGTTAAGTTATCAGTGTCCTGTGACTCATCTGTAAACTCAAAGAGCTCGTTTAAAACCGGCAGCCCGTCTCCAATCACCACGCTGACTGTAGCGGTGGCTGAGAGAGATTCAGGCCCGTTATCTGTCACTGAAACGACAACAGTTTGTTTCGGTTCATCGTCCTCCATGAATGCTCGCACTGTTCTGATTTCTCCCGTATGCAGACCGACCACGAACAGGTTAGGCTGCGTTGCTCTGATTATTCTGTAGGAGAGCCAGGCGTTGTGGCCAGAGTCGGCGTCCACAGCTACCACCTTAGTAACCAGGTAACCTCTGGGCGCTTCATATGGCACCATGTCCTCAGCAATGAACCCGGTGGTTTGGACGGGATACAGGACAATGGGTGCATTGTCATTTTGGTCCTTAATAAACGCGTTAACAGTGCAGGTGGTGGAGAGTGGAGGGTCGCCTCCATCTTGAGCTGTCACCTTAATTTGGAAGTGAACAGACTGTTCGTAGTCAAAGAGGCGAGATGTGAAGAGCTCGCCAGTGTCTGAGTTGATGGTGAGGAAGTTGGACACATCAGATATTTGGTACAGTATTTTAGCGTTAGATCCATCGTCAGTGTCCTCTGCTTTCACTTTCATCACAAACGTGCCAACGGGTTGGTTCTCCAAGATGTTGGCATTGTACTCGCTCTGCGTAAAAGTCGGAGGGTTGTCGTTTATATCCTTGACCACGATTGTTAGAACTTTTACACTGGAGAGTGAGGGGGACCCAGCATCGGTGGCAGTGACTGTGATGTTATACTCGGGTTGAAGCTCTCTATCTAGCATCCCGTCAGTCACTAACATGTAATAGTTTTTCACCTCTGATACAAACTTAAATGGAACATTGTCTGGGATTGTGCACTCGACACGCCCACTGCTTCCTGTGTCCAGGTCATAGATATTAATCAGAGCGACCATAGTTCCTGGTTTGGAGTCCTCAGCCACGTTAGCAGAGGCTGACTTTATTTCTATTATTGGTTTATTGTCATTTACGTCAGTGACGTCAATTATAAGTTTACAGTGAGACGCCTGGCCGCCCCCATCTTTAGCCTGGACATCCAGCTCGTGCGTACTGGCCTCTTCATAGTCAATGACACCTGCCAGCCGAACTTCTCCACTCTGAGGGTTGATTTCAATAACTCCACCCATCTTGTCTGACATGTAACTGAAAGAGTATGTTATCTCTCCATAAATACCCTCATCTGGGTCTGTGGCATTCAGTGTTGCTATGACAGTCCCTATGGCAGAGTTCTCTGGCACAGAGGCCTTGTAGACTCGTTGGCTAAAAACTGGGACATTGTCATTAGCGTCCAAAACACGGATATGAATAGATGCAGTTCCTGATCTGACTGGATTTCCCCCGTCGATTCCATTGATTTTCAGTACATGTTCAGCTTGTGCCTCCCGGTCCAAGGCCTTTTTAAGAACTAGTTCTGGATAGGCGTTGCCGTTTATTTGGGTACCAATTTCCAGTGCAAAATGTTCATTCGGGCTCAGTTTATATTCACGGACTGAGTTGGTGCCCAGATCGGGGTCATGCGCGCTCTCCAAGGGAAAGCGCCTGCCCAGAACTGTGGACTCGACTAAATCTAGTTGTATCTCTCCTGCAGCGAACACTGGGCTGTTGTCATTTATATCTGCAATGTCCAACACTAAGCTGTAAGCTTGAAGGGGATCTTCGAGCAAGAGCTGGTACTGTAGGATGCAGACACTGGCTTGCGCGCAGAGCTCCTCTCGGTCTATCCGCTGGCTGATCAAAAGATTGCCTGACGCAGTGTCCAGTTCACACAGCTGGCGGGTTCCTTCAGCAACAACACGGGCTCGACGAGCACCGAGCTCCGTCGCTGTCAGCCCCAGATCCCGCGCAACATTCCCGATAACCGAGCCCCGCTGCATCTCCTCTGGAAGAACGTAACGGACCTCTCCAAACGAAACGCCAAAAAGGAGGCAAAACAAGAAAAAGCGCAGCCACCATTTTAAGTTCGTTCGCTGATCCATTATCAAACATGTTTTCGGAAACAGATGTGCTGTCGACATTATGGCTAAATCCTAAACATATACATCCAAATATCGAACTGCAAATGCTGCTGTAATCCAACGGTTCCCTGCTTCTCTAGCTGAGTTAGTCATGCTCTATTAGGGAGGCTGTCTGCTTGGATTCCTCTCTCTCTGTCCCCATTTCAGCACTGCTCGCCCTCTCTCTCTCTCACACTCTCACTCCCTCTCTCTAGCTTTCACCCTCTATCTCTCTCTCTCTCCCTCTCACTCCCTCTCTCTAGCTTTCTCCCTCTCTCTCTCTCTCTCTCTCACTCTCACTCCCTCTCTCTCTCTCTGTCTCTCTCTCACACACACCCACACATACTCTAACAGCATGCATGCACAGCCCTCGGCTCTAACCCAATACTCCAGTTCCACTGACACAGATGAGGTGAGACACGCAATAGCGTCCATGAGTCAGACATTATAAAAGAGCGTCACCAAGAGACTGAGAGGTTTATTACAACAGTGGACAGTATATGCAGGCTATGAGACACAAGCATTACATTGGCTGCGATTTCTCTCATCGTTTTGCACTGTGGCCAACATAAGAGCAGGCAAAAATCAGGTTGTGGTAACTTAATATTATAAAAGCTGAAACGTTCATGTTTGAGACAACAGAGGATGGACAGGAAAAGCAAAACCTGAACAATGTAATACAACCCTGTATACTTTTGCAATGATTAGTATCTTTGCAAATGTTACAATGCTTAATTTTTGCTGATATTCTCAGAGATGTGTTGCTTAATTAATCCCTCTGACGTAATGATTTTATTCTACTGCTTAATTAATCCCTCTGACGTAATGATTTTATTCTACTGCTCCAATGCATTGCACTGCATTTAAGCTGTGTGACAACCCAAAACACACACACACACACACAGTCCCAAAGGTCATCACACTCAACAGTAATATGTTGGTCATGTAACCCTTCAAGTTTCTGGGATCTGCAATCTCCCAGGAGATGTAACACATTACAAAAATGGCCCAGCAGGAAGTTACGCTAGCAATTACTTTAGTTTGTTCTCTGCACATTAATCACAATCTGGTCATTGTCCAAACAGGATGAGAGCAAGCCCAAACATCCTGGGCATCACTTGACTCAACTTCTTCCCTCTGGTAGGTGCTAAAGAGCCCTCCACACCCAAACAACCAACACAAGAACCGCTTCTCTCCACATGCCATCACTCTCAGAGTTAAATCCGCCATGCGAGGGCTACAAACTGTGTAATAACATTGCAAAACGAAATCATCTTACTGTACTGTTTGGTGCATAGATATTGTGCAACAACATGTACATTATATCCCCTCATTATCTTACTGCATATACTCTTCAATCAATACATGCACATAAAACAAATTGAATGAAGAGTGACTCATTATTCACACAATATTCAGTGAGTACTGCTCCGCCTGTATGTATTTGACAGAGAGTCTATCATTGTAAAACTATAGATGTCTGACGAAGCTGCAGCTGAACTAAAGAGAAGTTTTTTTCTGGTTTGTGAACATGCAAGTTTGATAAATGAGAGCTTCATAATGCATCAAGGTATTCAATAGAGGATTTGGATATATGAAATATATCACAATTAAGCACACTGTCAAATAACAAAATTAAAATCAATTTTTGCCATCCTATGCGATCAAACAAACACAAAGTAAGCACCAGTGAAAGTGCAGTATTGGAGGCATTCAGCACTAAAAATTGGATTACTGCAATCAGGAAGACGTGGAGTGACTGCTGCACTGACAAACATTTGTATTTAAAGTATATTGACTACTGGTACATGGTTTTGACATTGGACATGTTCTACTGATCATGCTTGACAAAGATTTCTAAAGTTACTGAGACTAAAATAAACTTGGTTTAAAAATTGGTAAGAGTTGCCACTTAAATTACTGAAAAGAATGCATGGTTATTTGGGTCATTGTCTGATGAATGCACATTATTATTTCACTTTATTACAGATCTGGTTAGTTCAATTAATGAAAAGACATACAAAACTTAATACAGGTTTAATCTTTGTAAAGTTACACTAAAATACGAATTACAATAATTATTTTAAATTGTATGTATAAGGATATTGAGTTATCTACAGTATATAGAGGTGTGTTTAATCTCAAGCCAGCTTTTTTTGTCGGCCAGTTAAAAACTTTGTTATGTTGATAAGCAATTCATGTCCGTTAGCGATATGCATTCAGTCCTAATGATCAGTGCCAAGGTAAGAATAGATTCTCTGCATCTCCATCTGTCATTTTATAGGGCAGTGAATGTCTGCCTCCCTCTGGCTATAGACCACAGTAAAAAAACAAAAAAAGGTTTTAATGAATAATAACATGAAAGATATAAAAATGTTCCACTGATTTACACATGAGTTAATACTTGCTTAACTGGATAACTAGGGTGGCGTCTACTTTATTATGAGAAAAAGTACATTTTAAAATATTGAATTTCTATTAAATTAACTAAAATACAGTTGGTGTCAATTATCACTTAAACAAAAAAAAAAAAAAATGCATCTTTTTCTTTAGAAAATGTGACATGGATATTGACTTCCCTTCTAGGCAGTGACGTATTTAATTGAACATATTTAAACAAAGTAAACCTTACTATTTTTGGACCGGTTTATAATATAGCCACTCGAAAGAAATAAAAGTCAGAGAATCCAAAATGTGACAACAGAATAGAAAAAAAGGTCAAAGGGCATCAGAAAATTGCTGTTCAGCACCAAGGACAGAGAAAGGAGCTGAGGCTGTGAAAGATACTCCACTGGCTGAAATCAGTGGAGTGTGTGTGTGTGTGTGTGTGAGGGGGGGGGGAATAAAGTACTGAATACATTTCACACATCTGGGACAGATGGTATGTAACATGAGCCTACCTCAGGAGAACTATCACAATCCCCAAACGCTTCAGCAAAGTCTGATGGACTCTTCCTCAGAGTCTGGTCAGCAGGCAGTGTGTTGTCATTGTAAGAACTGACGAACTTAAAGTCACTGGTTCTAGAACCTGTTGTCAGGTAGGCGTCATAGTTGTAAGCGCTGCGTAAAGTTCCTGTTCCGTCAACATCTGCGTAATTAGGAGGGAGATAAGCGCTGGGGATGGCAACTGCTCCATCAAACAACAGTCTGGGCTTTGTCCTGCGACAAAACCTCACACCCAGGATGATGATGATGAAGGTCAGGAAAAAGGTGGACACAGACACCAACGCGATGATCAGATAAGAGGTCAGTTTGGAGTTCTTCTCATCATAAGAAATGTCCTTCAGTTCTGGCACCTCAGCCAAGTTATCAGAAATCAGTAAATACATGGAACAGGTGGCAGAGAGAGAGGGCTGTCCGTTATCTTTCACTGCCACAATAAGGTTCTGTTTCATGCTGTCAGACTCAGAAATGTCCCGCTGTGTCCTGATCTCTCCGCTGTGGAGACCGATAGTGAAAAGTCCCGGATCAGTGGATTTCACTATATGATAGGACAGCCAGGCGTTCTGTCCGGAGTCCGCGTCCACCGCTATCACTTTGGACACCAGAGAGCCTCCGTGTGCAGCTTTGGGGACCAGCTCGGTCATGAAGGAGTTGCCCTCCGGGGCGGGGTACAGTATCTGAGGAGAGTTGTCATTCACATCCGATATGAAGACACTGACGGTCACGTTGCTGCTGAGCGGAGGAGAACCGTTGTCTCTGGCCATCACGTGGACTTTAAAACTCCTGAACTGTTCATAATCAAACGACCTCACAGCGTGGATCACCCCCGTGTCTCCGTTAACAGAGAGATAGGAGGACACCGGGGCACCGTTCACCTCACCAGCTAACAGAGAATAAATCACTGTACCGTTTTGTCTCCAGTCGGGGTCTCGAGCAGTAACGGAACATAAAGTGGAGCCAGGTTTGTTATTTTCACTCACATATGCGCTGTAGGACTGTTCCTCAAACACAGGTGGGTTGTCGTTGATGTCTGCTACAGATAACTGAACAGTTTTAGAGGAGGACAGAGGTGGAGAGCCCTCGTCAGTGGCACTGATTGTAATGTTGTAATCAGACACTAGTTCACGGTCCAGTTGTCCTGTGGTCACTAGAGAATAATAGTTTTTAATAGAAGGAACCAACTTAAAAGGGACGTTTTGCTGAATGGAGCAGCGGACCTGTCTGTTATTCTCAGAGTCTCTATCCTGCACGTTAATGATGCCCACCTCTGTACCAGGTGACACGTTCTCAGGTATGGGGTTAGTCAGTGACTTCAGATTGACTACAGGGGCGTTGTCATTTACATCAGTGATAGTAATTATTACCTTAGCATAAGATGACAGCCCTAACCCATCTTTTGCTTTAACGCGTATTTCAAATGATGTCATAGTTTCATAGTCAACGGTGCCAATTACTTTTATCTCACCCACTTTACGGTCAATACTAAATATCTTCTTCACATCATCAGTAACATGTCCAAAGTCATAAGTCACATCTCCATTCACTCCTTCATCTGCGTCAGTAGCACTAACATCTATCACTATGGTATCTGGAGGAGAGTTTTCAGGCAGACTGGCTTTATAAACGGCCTGGCTGAACACTGGGGCGTTATCATTAGCATCCAGTACAGTGACGTGTATGATTACAGTACCTGATCTCTGAGGAGAGCCTCCATCTAGAGCTGTAAGGAGCAAATTGATCTCTTGTTGTTTTTCACGATCAAGCTCTTTTTCTAGAACAAGCTCTATTGTGTTTCCATCAACAGCCAAAATGAAATTATCATTCTTTTTAAGGCTATACTGCTGAACTGAATTATGTCCTACATCCGCATCATGCGCCTCCTCCATCACAAAACGAGCTCCCCTGACTGCTGACTCTTGGATTTCTATATTAATAAATTCCTCATTAAATGTTGGGGAGTTATCATTAATATCTTGAATGTGAAGACTGATCCGATGCAGCTCGAGAGGATTCTCCAGCACTAGCTCGTGTTTCAGGACGCACGAAGCCTTTTCTCCACAAAGCCCCTCTCGGTCAATCCTGTCAGCAACAATCAGCTCTCCGTTATTCACGTTTATGTCACAGTAACGTTCATCAGTCCCGTCGGTGTCAATGCGAGCTCTTCTGTTAGAGAGCGCGCCCGTCTCCAGCCCCAGATCCTTGGCCACATTTCCAATAACTGATCCTCGTTTCATCTCCTCTGGAAAAGAATAGCTAATGTCTCCATATGCGACATGAAAAAAGAGAAGGAGAAAATGAAACCCGCACGTTTGAAACAAGATTATTTTCGAATCCATCATCGACGATGAGTCCCTAGCAGGTGGAAGAATAAAGCGAACAAAGAGCTCAACCACATAACACGAATAGCAACTGAGAGTACCGGGTTGTTGTCCCTATCTAAGAGTGCAAGAATGTGCGTCCACACCAAAGGATAGAGGAAGTCAAACATCTTATGGCTGGTATATAGCGCCACCGTGAGTTCAGCAAAAACACTGCTGAAAATGAATAAAAGGAAACACTTCATATTGGCTGTATCCTGCGTATAACTTCTGTTTATCTCTATATGAAACATACACTGCTATGACGTATAAGCAATATTTGCAATTAAAGTTATCCTTGAGTTTCAAACCAGGAAACAACCAGGACACAAGCAACGTCAACAAACAAAGTATGCATAAATGCACGTTGATATCAAGACTTAGGCTATGAATATATGGATATGTTTTTAAGTCGATGTTTGGTTACTGTGGTGATCCAGTTCATCTGTGTATTTCTTGTCCCTTTAGAATGTAAAGCTAAGCTGTTGTTCCGCATGAGTGTTTTCACACTAACACTGGATATCCTGAGCCTAAAATGTTTAGCTCAGCTGACTGCATGCCAGGGCCAGAGTGACAGATTGTTTATATCCTTTTTAACTGTTGGATCTCTTGCTTCTACTGTTGTCTTGTTTATATTGTCTGATTGTATCATGTATAGCCATAAAATAAAATACGTCCATATTTTTGTGGACTAGTTAGTAGTTCTTTGAACTTTGATAATGTATTTTTTTCTGCTTTTAAAAGTGTTAAAGCTAAATTCACCACAATCACTATAACCAAGATTTGCACATCTGCAGGCTTGTAAAAGTTTATAATACAGAATGAACACCTGTGTCTGTAGTTTGATTTAAACAAAGGAAGTAGTTGTCTGTAATATTTAAAAGGAAAGTTAACTTATGTAGTTACAATGAGGCACTAAACTTTTAAAGCGTTAACAGTTTACATATTTGTAAGTTTGTAATAGTTTAACTGCAGCTTAAATCATTCATAATAAACACATTGAATGTAACTCTGTGGTTTCATCATCACATTAACCTACATTTGGACTTCCTAACTTCTGATTGGTTTATTTAATCACTTATCAGGGGAAAAAAAAAGAAGGAGTGGTGTGAAACTGATAACAAGTTTGGAGAAAACTAACCAAAAATCATCTGCAAAGATATCAGCTGTTCAGCACCAAGGACAGAGAAATGAGCCAAACAGTCAAACATATCCGCCTGGTTGATTAAACATAATAAAGAGCACTCACATGAACAAAAACAAAAGTTGGCTATGTGTGCGTGTGTGTGTGTGTGTGCGTGTGTGTGTAAAACAGCTATTGCATTTTGTTTCTTGTTTAAGAAAAAAGGTCACAACCCTTAAAGGCCACCTGCACCAAGTATACTACAACCACTTGTAAAACACTGCAGATCTACAAAAACTATGATGATTTGAGGTGATTACAATCTTCCCACACCACATATATACCTTCTACCATCATAGAATAGAGATACATGACACCGTTTGTCAATGAATATCAACAAGACAACAGCAGATGCATTAGATCGAACACATACTTTAAATTATATTAAAGAGACCAGCACTAGACACAAGTTAAGACCAATCACTTTCAACCCAGTAAATCCACATAAAACAATCAGGCAGAACAGCTGTTACCAAAATCACTGTGATGGAAAAACGATTTGGGTAACCTGGAAGGGAAAGTCCTTCATTCTGTCAGCATGACCTGCCTAGAGACTGCCTGTGTGAAACTCACACTGTATTTTGATGAACGAGGTGACTGATATTCTGTCAAGTCATAACCTGAGTAGCGTGTAAAAGTAAACAAGCCTCAATCTTGAAAACACAATCTGTGGTCAGACCAGAAAGCTATCAACTATAACAAAACTCAAAAGGAAGTCTGAACAAACACACCTGTTAATAATACAGCATAGTGGACTGGATTCAGATGTAAAGACCTATATACTACAGGTGATGCCATCAACCTGAAGAACCTGCATTGACAACATTAGCATGTCTATAGGGTTTCAGTCATTCAGCTTTTAAGGAATATAAACCAGCCTGCTATATATCATAACATTTAATCTCTGGCCTTAAGTGTAAGACCAGTGTTTAAATTTACATGTATTCATGTGGCAGACACTTCGTCCACAGCAATGTACAAATGAGGAGTCTTCTTAAAAATGAATGTCAAAACTTCACAGGAACAATAAACTTACATTATGCTGACCAAACACTAATAACAACACATCTACTAATGAATAATCAGTCACAGCAAAGTGTCAAAATGACAGCAAATCAGAGAAGATTTAGAAAAAGGCTTTTCGTAAAGACAAACATTCTGCTGACTTGGACAACAAACACAACACTTCAAGGACTAATTCACTGTCTCAAACAATGTAACTGTCAAAAATCATAACAAGATTTACACTAACAAGCATCATTAGCCCTAAATTAAAAAATAAACAACACTTTAACTAATAAGACAAATGTTACATCTTCGCAGTATAAAAGTGAAAGTGACCATGGCTGGAATTAAAGAATTTGGAAACTGAACAAAAAGCTTGTTAAAGAAAAAAATAGAAGAACAGTCAGACAGACCAAAATTGACACATATACGAAAAGATACAAACGCACAAAATGACAGTTATGCAACATGACTCCTTATTATGCAGAAAATAAGTAGAAAACAATGCTTTGAGTTTGTAAATATCCAGCTATTAGATTTGCAATTCATTAAAAAATATCAAATGTTTGAAAGGAAATGTGTTTGAATTGATTTAGATTTTTTTTAAAAGAACTTGACAAAGTTGATGCTATGTGTATTCATACCTCTAAACACTCTTCCAATTCCCCAAACGCCTCAGCAAAGTCTGATGGACTTTTCCTCAAAGTCTGGTCAGCAGGCAGTGTGTTGTCATTGTAAGAACTGACGAACTTAAAGTCACTGGTCCTAGAACCTGTTGTCAGGTAGGCGTCATAGTTGTAACCGCTGCGTAAAGTTCCTGTTCCGTCAACATCTGCGTAATTAGGAGGGAGATAAGCGCTGGGGATGGCAACTGCTCCATCAAACAACAGTCTGGGCTTCCTCCTGCGACAAAACCTCACACCCAGGATGATGATGATGAAGGTCAGGAAAAAGGTGGACACAGACACCAGCGCGATGATCAGATAAGAGGTCAGCTTGGAGTTCTTCTCATCATAAGAAATGTCCTTCAGTTCTGGCACCTCAGCCAAGTTATCAGAAATCAGTAAATACATGGAACAGGTGGCAGAGAGAGAGGGCTGTCCGTTATCTTTCACTGCCACAATAAGGTTCTGTTTCATGCTGTCAGACTCAGAAATGTCCCGCTGTGTCCTGATCTCTCCGCTGTGGAGGCCGATAGTGAAAAGTCCCGGATCAGTGGATTTGACTATATGATAGGACAGCCAGGCGTTCTGTCCGGAGTCCGCGTCCACCGCTATCACTTTGGACACCAGAGAGCCTCCGTGTGCAGCTTTGGGGACCAGCTCGGTCATGAAGGAGTTGCCCTCCGGGGCGGGGTACAGTATCTGAGGAGAGTTGTCATTCACATCCGATATGAAGACACTGACGGTCACGTTGCTGCTGAGCGGAGGAGAACCGTTGTCTCTGGCCATCACGTGGACTTTAAAACTCCTGAACTGTTCATAATCAAACGACCTCACAGCGTGGATCACCCCCGTGTCTCCGTTAACAGATAGATAGGAGGACACCGGGGCACCGTTCACCTCACCAGCTAACAGAGAATAAATCACTGTACCGTTTTGTCTCCAGTCGGGGTCTCGAGCAGTAACGGAACATAAAGTGGAGCCAGGTTTGTTATTTTCACTCACATATGCGCTGTAGGACTGTTCCTCAAACACAGGTGGGTTGTCGTTGATGTCTGCTACAGATAACTGAACAGTTTTAGAGGAGGACAGAGGTGGAGAGCCTTCGTCAGTGGCACTGATTGTAATGTTGTAATCAGACACTAGTTCACGGTCCAGTTGTCCTGTGGTCACCAGAGAATAATAGTTTTTAATAGAAGGAACCAACTTAAAAGGGACGTTTTGCTGAATGGAGCAGCGGACCTGTCTGTTATTCTCAGAGTCTCTATCCTGCACGTTAATGATGCCCACCTCTGTACCAGGTGACACGTTCTCAGGTATGGGGTTAGTCAGTGATTTCAGATTGACTACAGGGGCGTTGTCATTCACATCAGTGATAGAAATTATTACCTTAGCATAAGATGACAGCCCTAACCCATCTTTTGCTTTAACGCGTATTTCAAATGATGTCATAGTTTCATAATCAACCGCGCCTTTCACTCGTATTTCACCCAGTTTACGGTCAATACTAAATATCTTCTTCACATCATCAGTAACATGTCCAAATTCGTATGTTACGTCTCCATTGACTCCCTGGTCTGCATCAGTAGCGCTCACTGTGACCACTACAGTATCTACAGGAGAGTTTTCAGGCAGACTGGCTTTATAAACGGCCTGGCTGAACACTGGGGCGTTATCATTAGCATCCAGCACAGTGACGTGTATGACTACAGTACCTGATCTCTGAGGAGAGCCTCCATCTAGAGCTGTAAGGAGCAAATTGATCTCTTGTTGTTTTTCACGATCAAGCTCCTTTTCTAGAACAAGCTCTATTGTGTTTCCATCAACAGCCAAAATGAAATTATCATTCTTCTTAAGGCTGTACTGCTGAACTGAATTTTGTCCTACATCCGCATCATGCGCCTCCTCCATCACAAAACGAGCTCCCCTGTCTGCCGACTCTCGGATTTCAATATTAATCAGGTCTTCCTTAAATTGTGGGGAGTTATCATTAATATCTAGAATGTGAAGACTGATCCGATGCAGCTCGAGAGGATTCTCCAGCACTAGCTCGTGTTTCAGGACGCACGAAGCCTTTTCTCCACAAAGCCCCTCTCGGTCAATCCTGTCGGCAACAATCAGCTCTCCGTTATTCACGTTTATGTCACAGTAACGTTCATCAGTCCCGTCGGTGTCAATGCGGGCTCTTCTGTTAGAGAGCGCGCCCGTCTCCAGCCCCAGATCCTTGGCCACATTTCCAATAACTGATCCTCGTTTCATCTCCTCTGGAAAAGAATAGCTAATGTCTCCATATGCGACATGAAAAAAGAGAAGGAGAAAATGAAACCCGCACGTTTGAAACAAGATTATTTTCGAATCCATCATCGACGATGAGTCCCTAGCAGGTGGAAGAATAAAGCGAACAAAGAGCTCAACCACATAACACGAATAGCAACTGAGAGTACCGGGTTGTTGTCCCTATCTAAGAGTGCAAGAATGTGCGTCCACACCAAAGGATAGAGGAAGTCAAACATCTTATGGCTGGTATATAGCGCCACCGTGAGTTAAGTTCAGCAAAAACACTGCTGAAAATGAATAAAAGGAAACACTTCATATTGGCTGTATCCTGCGTATAACTTCTGTTTATCTCTATATGAAACATACACTGCTATGACGTATAAGCAAAATTTGCAATTAAAGTTATCCTTGAGTTTCAAACCAGGAAACAACCAGGACACAAGCAACGTCAACAAACAAAGTATGCATAAAATGCACGTTGATATCAAGGCTTAGGCTATGAATATATGGGTATGTTTTTAAGTGGATGTTTGGTTACTGTGGTGATCCAGTTCATCTGTGTATTTCTTGTCCCTTTAGAATGTAAAGCTAAGCTGTTGTTCCGCATGAGTGTTTTCACACTAACACTGGATATCCTGAGCCTAAAATGTTTAGCTCAGCTGACTGAATGCCAGGGCCAGAGTGACAGATTGTTTATATCCTTTTTAACTGTTGGATCTCTTGCTTCTACTGTTGTCTTGTTTATATTGTCTGATTGTATCATGTATAGCCATAAAATAAAATACATCCATATTTTTGTGGACTAGTTAGTAGTTCTCTGAACTTTGATAATGTATTTTTTTCTGCTTTTAAAAGTGTTAAAGCTAAATTCACCACAATCACTATAACCAAGATTTGCACATCTGCAGGCTTGTAAAAGTTTATAATACAGAATGAACACCTGTGTCTGTAGTTTGATTTAAAAGGAAGTAGTTGTCTGTAATATTTAAAAGGAAAGTTAACTTATGTAGTTACAATGAGGCACTAAACTTTTAAAGCGTTAACAGTTTACATATTTGTAAGTTTGTAATAGTTTAACTGCAGCTTAAATCATTCATAATAAACACATTGAATGTAACTCTGTGGTTTCATCATCACATTAACCTACATTTGGACTTCCTAACTTGTGATTGGTTTATTTAATCACTTATCAGGGAAAAAAAAAAGAAGGAGTGGTGTGAAACTGATAACAAGTTTGGAGAAAACTAACCAAAAATCATCTGCAAAGATATCAGCTGTTCAGCACCAAGGACAGAGAAATGAGCCAAACAGTCAAACATATCCGCCTGGTTGATTAAACATAATAAAGAGCACTCACATGAACAAAAACAAAAGTTGGCTATGTGTGCGTGTGTGTGTGTGTGTGTGTGCGTGTGTGTGTAAAACAGCCATTGCATTTTGTTTCTTGTTTAAGAAAAAAGGTCACAACCCTTAAAGGCCACCTGCACCAAGTATACTACAACCACTTGTAAAACACTGCAGATCTACAAAAACTATGATGATTTGAGGTGATTACAATCTTCCCACACCACATATATACCTTCTACCATCACAGAATAGAGATACATGACACCGTTTGTCAATGAATATCAACAAGACAACAGCAGATGCATTAGATCGAACACGTACTTTAAAATTATATTAAAGAAACCAGCACTAGACACAAGTTAAGACCAATCACTTTCAACCCAGTAAATCCACATAAAACAATCAGGCAGAACAGCTGTTACCAAAATCACTGTGATGGAAAAACGATTTGGGTAACCTGGAAGGGAAAGTCCTTCATTCTGTCAGCATGACCTGCCGAGAGACTGCCTGTGTGAAAGTCACACTGTATTTTGATGAACGAGGTGACTGATATTCTGTCAAGTCATAACCTGAGTAGCGTGTAAAAGTAAACAAGCCTCAATCTTGAAAACACAATCTGTGGTCAGACCAGAAAGCTATCAACTATAACAAAACTCAAAAGGAAGTCTGAACAAACACACCTGTTAATAATACAGTAGTGGACTGGATTCAGATGTAAAGAACTATATACTACAGGTGATGCCATCCACCTGAAGAACCGGCATTGACAACATTAGCATGGGTTTCAGTCATTCAGCTTTTAAGGAATATAAACCAGCCTGCTAGATATCATAATATTTAATCTCTGGCCTTAAGTGTAAGACCAATGTGTAAATTTACATGTATTCATGTGGCAGACACTTCGTCCACAGCAATGTACAAATGAGGTCCAACCCAAGCAACAGTAGATCAAGGAGAAGCAATCAATAACAAGCTCAGTTTGTAATTCCTTCTGAGACAAGTGGCACAATATTGCAGGTGTATACAGTTAGATATAAACGCACAATAAGTTCGATGTTTTTTGGGGTTCTTTTTGTCTAATTATTAGAGTAGAAAGAAACAGAGAGAGCTCGGTCTGCCTGAAACATTAAGCAAATAAGTCACATACTAAAAATGACATATGATAACATGTATGGCCACGGATGTAGTTTCCTGTGCAACAATGATGGTGTGGAAAATGTGCTTTAAATCTCACATAGCACCCTTTATGCTCCAGCTGATCAGTGGCATAGAGGTAAATTATAGTTGTATGTCAGTAATAATTTGAATCAAAAAATGAATGCACTTATATTTGATAAAAGATATATTATTAGTGAAAAAGTGAAAACCAAGGTGTTGATGACAGCACAAGAACAGTCTTCTTAAAAATGAATGTCAAAACTTCACAGGAACAATAAACTTACATTATGCTGACCAAACACTAATAACAACACATCTACTAATGAATAATCAGTCAAAGCAAAGTGTCAAAATGACAGCAAATCAGAGAAGATTTAGAAAAAGGCTTTTGGTAAAGACAAACATTCTGCTGACTTGGACAACAAACACCACACTTCAAGGACTAATTCACTGCCTCAAACAATGTAACTGTCAAGAATCATAACAAGATTTACACTAACAAGCATCATTAGCCCTAAATTAAAAAATAAACAACACTTTAACTAATAAGCCAAATGTTACATCTTCGCAGTATGAGAGTGAAAGTGACCATGGCTGGAATTAAAGAATTTGGAAACTGAACAAAAAGCTTGTTAAAGAAAAAAATAGAAGAACAGTCAGACAGACCAAAATTGACACATATACGAAAAGATACAAACGCACAAAATGACAGTTATGCAACATGACTCCATATTATGCAGAAAATAAGTAGAAAACAATGCTTTGAGTTTGTAAATATCCAGCTATTAGATTTGCAATTCATTAAAAAATATCAAATGTTTAAAAGAACTTGACAAAGTTGATGCTATGTGTATTCATACCTCTAAACACTCTTCCAATTCCCCAAACGCCTCAGCAAAGTCTGATGGACTTTTCCTCAGAGTCTGGTCAGCAGGCAGTGTGTTGTCATTGTAAGAACTGATGAACTTAAAGTCACTGGTTCTAGAACCTGTTGTCAGGTAGGCGTCATAGTTGTAAGCGCTGCGTAAAGTTCCTGTTCCGTCAACATCTGCGTAATTAGGAGGGAGATAAGCGCTGGGGATGGCAACTGCTCCATCAAACAACAGTCTGGGCTTTCTCCTGCGACAAAACCTCACACCCAGGATGATGATGATGAAGGTCAGGAAAAAGGTGGACACAGACACCAGAGCGATGATCAGATAAGAGGTCAGTTTGGAGTTCTTCTCATCATAAGAAATATCCTTCAGTTCTGGCACCTCAGCCAAGTTATCAGAAATCAGTAAATACATGGAACAGGTGGCAGAGAGAGAGGGCTGTCCGTTATCTTTCACTGACACAATAAGGTTCTGTTTCATGCTGTCAGACTCAGAAATGTCCCGCTGTGTCCTGATCTCTCCGCTGTGGAGACCGATAGTGAAAAGTCCCGGATCAGTGGATTTGACTATATGATAGGACAGCCAGGCGTTCTGTCCGGAGTCCGCGTCCACCGCTATCACTTTGGACACCAGAGAGCCTCCGTGTGCAGCTTTTGGGACCAGCTCGGTCATGAAGGAGTTGCCCTCCGGGGCGGGGTACAGTATCTGAGGAGAGTTGTCATTCACATCCGATATGAAGACACTGACGGTCACGTTGCTGCTGAGCGGAGGAGAACCGTTGTCTCTGGCCATCACGTGGACTTTAAAACTCCTGAACTGTTCATAATCAAACGACCTCACAGCGTGGATCACCCCCGTGTCTCCGTTAACAGATAGATAGGAGGACACCGGGGCACCGTTCACCTCACCAGCTAACAGAGAATAAATCACTGTACCGTTTTGTCTCCAGTCGGGGTCTCGAGCAGTAACGGAACATAAAGTGGAGCCAGGTTTGTTATTTTCACTCACATATGCGCTGTAGGACTGTTCCTCAAACACAGGTGGGTTGTCGTTGATGTCTGCTACAGATAACTGAACAGTTTTAGAGGAGGACAGAGGTGGAGAGCCCTCGTCAGTGGCACTGATTGTAATGTTGTAATCAGACACTAGTTCACGGTCCAGTTGTCCTGTGGTCACCAGAGAATAATAGTTTTTAATAGAAGGAACCAACTTAAAAGGGACGTTTTGCTGAATGGAGCAGCGGACCTGTCTGTTATTCTCAGAGTCTCTATCCTGCACGTTAATGATGCCCACCTCTGTACCAGGTGACACGTTCTCAGGTATGGGGTTAGTCAGTGATTTCAGATTGACTACAGGGGCGTTGTCATTCACATCAGTGATAGCAATGATTGCCTTAGCATAAGATGACAGCCCTAACCCATCTTTTGCTTTAACGCGTATTTCAAATGATGTCATAGTTTCATAATCAACAGCGCCTTTAACTCGTATTTCACCCAGTTTACGGTCAATACTAAATATCTTCTTCACATCATCAGTAACATGTCCAAATTCGTATGTTACGTCTCCATTGACTCCCTGGTCTGCATCAGTAGCGCTCACTGTGACCACTACAGTATCTACAGGAGAGTTTTCAGGCAGACTGGCTTTATAAACGGCCTGGCTAAACACTGGGGCGTTATCATTAGCATCCAGTACAGTGACGTGTATGACTACAGTACCTGATCTCTGAGGAGAGCCTCCATCTAGAGCTGTAAGGAGCAAATTAATCTCTTGTTGTTTTTCCCGATCAAGCTCCTTTTCTAGAACAAGCTCTATTGTGTTTCCATCAACAGCCAAAATGAAATTATCATTCTTCTTAAGGCTGTACTGCTGAACTGAATTTTGTCCTACATCCGCATCATGCGCCTCCTCCATCACAAAACGAGCTCCCCTGACTGCCGACTCTCGGATTTCAATATTAATCAGGTCTTCCTTAAATTGTGGGGCGTTATCATTAATATCTAGAATGTGAAGACTGATCCGATGCAGCTCGAGAGGATTCTCCAGCACTAGCTCGTGTTTCAGGACGCACGAAGCCTTTTCTCCACAAAGCCCCTCTCGGTCAATCCTGTCGGCAACAATCAGCTCTCCGTTATTCACGTTTATGTCACAGTAACGTTCATCAGTCCCGTCGGTGTCAATGCGGGCTCTTCTGTTAGAGAGCGCGCCCGTCTCCAGCCCCAGATCCTTGGCCACATTTCCAATAACTGATCCGCGTTTCATCTCCTCTGGAAAAGAATAGCTCAGGTCTCCATATGCGACATGAAAAAAGAGAAGGAGGAAATAGAAGCCACAAGCGACCATTTTTAAATCCATCGAGAAAGATGAGTTCCTAAGACGTAAATGCATCGACGCAACAAACACAGTTCGACCACATAACACGAATAGTAACTGCAATCCGGCGTGATTGTTCCTGTAGTATCTAGATCACGCAATGGGCGGACAAGAACGTCTCTCCACAAAGGATAAAGGAATGAAACCATTTTACGGCTGGTGTATAGCGACACCGTGAGTTCAGTTCAACAATAGCACTTGTTTAAAACACATTAGTTGTAGCCTAAATAACCCTGTCAACTAGTCATCTAAATACAACAGAAGGTAAATGTACTACTAGTAAGTACTTCTGTGCGTTTAGTTTAATGCATAAAAGAGAAACTCAAATCAAGGTCTGAAGACTACATCAACTTCTTTAAGATATCTATATGCTACATACCAAACAAGTCTTGTAATTGATCTCAGGTCATCATTAAATTGTCAGAGTCAGCACACATAAATGTCATACATGTTAATGAAACAATATGGTAATGATTGAATAGCTATTAGTATGGATAATAATCTTTGTCGGAAACAAGGATATTAAAAACAGTTTTACTGTCTTCATTTGTAAATGCATCTCAGCAATAAAGCAATCATCTGATAATCCTCTAAAAGGGGGTACTGAGTTTAATTTTTGTCATTTAATCAGAGGGACATTTCTGCAGGGAGCAGACCCGGTTCCAGCCCATCTGCACTGTATGTGTCTGGTACAATATGGAAAACTGAAGGGCTATAGTCACCATAACCCTGAGCTGCTATTGCTGTAATAAAAACATGTGTTTGCAATTTATATAAAAATGCCACACCACAATCATCATTGTCATCCTACTACAGTGCTGTACAAGTTTGTTACACTGAACACTATTATCTCCAGTGGGATTAAGATAGTATCTCTCCATAGAGGTGTATATTAGTGGGATTATTAAATTTTTGTTTTAATTCTGTTTATTGGTTGCAGTCTCATCTCAAGGCAAAACAATAAAATAATGCCATGTATTGTGATAAAGAGTATGTTTGACTACATCAAAGGTTAAATGTATGTGAACTAAATCCATGCCTGTAGTCTCTTTGACATCAGCCAGTAGAAAGCCGGGCTGTCTTTGAGCCCACATGGCCTGACATACAAGCAGTTTCAAAATGTGTTGAAAAAAGTTTCATTTTTCAAGTTCCAGAAAGACAAAGAAAAATCATCCATTACATTTAAAAACTAAATGTCTTTTTAAATTCTGACTAAGAAACAATATCTTTCACATCTTCCACATCTTAGGTAAAATAACTGCAGACAATGAAGAGAAAAGCAAATGCAAAAAGTCAGAAAACTTGCTGTGGGGACAAACTACTCCTATACTCTACCACCACTAAACAACTATATATACAAATGCCAATCTACAAATATTATGGTGGTTTATAGTTATTACAGGAGGTATATAATCATAGTTCCACACATCAGGTGAAGAGGAAATAGTGCCCAGCCTACACATCACAGCAATTACTTTCATATTAGAGATGCAAAAAAATCATTATTCACCTTTCAAAAAGTCACAGAATAGAGATACACAATACAGTCTTACAGTCAGTATCTTCTGCAGAACAAAACTAATAAACAGTCATAATGTTATAAAAGACAAAAATACGAGCACTGAAGATATCTCAGCCACTTCTATTGAAACTGACAAACTACATTTAGGCCAAAAATAAAAACAGCTCATTCATGTTTCTCTACATTTACTTCTACATTAAACTGTGGTTTAATCAGACAGTAATCAAACACAAAAAAACTCCAGCAAGAAAGGCCCATGCAGCATACATGTTTAAGAAGAGGAGTGGACTGGCTTTAAATGTAAACACCTACATTCTGCAGGTGATGTCTTCCACCTGCATTGTATATACTTATATTACACAACAACGGCATGTCTGAACAGGTTTAGAGTCTTCCAACTCAAGTGATACATATAGCAGTCTGCCAGATACCATACTAACATATTTCCTTAGATCACCAGAGGGGAAATTTAGCAATGAACAAAGTCATCTATTGTAAATGCCATATGATGGTAAATATCACCACAGACATCATTTCCTTCACCACAATGATCATGTGATGATGACAAGAACCAAGGACATCAAAAAGTAATGTCACTGTGTCCTCTCTTATGCAAGCCAAACAACATCAACAACAACAGATCCATAAAGAATGATCAGCCCCAACTAAGTGTTAGGCTCATACAGAAGCTGTAAAATGTGCCACAATAAATAACAGTCATTTCAGAAAATGCTTCAGAAAACAAGGCATAACATCCCTGTTAGTTAATCACAATTCATTCAATCCAAGTGAACATTACTACACTGAGAGGGAAACAATCATCATACCTAGAACTTCCTGATTTACTTAAATAACGTGTAAACACCAGAAATTTACTCAAATTTCATCACTTTTCTTCAAGTACTAATGAGCCTCATGTAACTTCTTGAGAGTATACTCATGGTCTGAATGAAACACACAAAGCAGAGAGCATGCCAGTTGGTGACTATGAAAGGCATTCAGTAACCTTGTCATTGGCAAAGACACTAGGATGATAAGAGACTGCAGTTACGTTTGTGTGTTGTTAACATCTGCGTAATTAGGAGGGCTAAAAGCAACAACACTCATCATAAGAAATATCCTTCAGTTCTGGCAGCTCAGCCAAGTTATCAGAAATAAATACATGGAAGAAATGGCAGAGAGAGAGGGATGTATGTTATCTTTCACTGCCACAATAAGGTTATGTCATTGTTCTTCTTGATTTTTGTAATAGAAAAAGAAAAAATCACCTTTTTGTCAAGCAAATGTTGCATTAAACCCGACCCTCAGAGGTCACCTAAATTCTCATCTCAAGGGACAGAAAAAAGGACTTAAAATGAAACCCGATCGGAGCAGCGACTTATTCAATTGACAATATTGTAAATAAAGAAAACCTATTATTAATATTATCATAACCTATATTGTCCAAAAATATCCATCAAAGACCATCTAAAGAAATAAAAGTCAGCAAGACAAAAAAGTGACAGGAGAATAGATGTCAAGGGGCCCAAATTGCATCAGAAAATCCCTGTTCAGCACCAAGGACAGAGAAACCAGTCAAATATATCCCCCTGGTTGAAAACAGTGTGACAGTGAGAGAGAGCACTCACATTAACAAACAGAGACAAGTTGGCCTTGTGTGTGCTTGTGTGGGTGCCTGTATTAAATTAATGAATAATGAAGATGTTTCACACATCTGGGACAGCATATATGTAACATGAGCCTACCTCAGGAGAACTATCACAATCCCCAAACGCTTCAGCAAAGTCTGAAGGACTCTTCCTCAGAGTCTGGTCAGCAGGCAGTGTGTTGTCATTGTAAGAACTGACGAACTTAAAGTCACTGGTTCTTGAACCTGTTGTCAGGTAGGCGTCATAATTGTAAGCGCTGCGTAAAGTTCCTGTTCCGTCAACATCTGCGTAATTAGGAGGGAGATAAGCGCTGGGGATGGCAACTGCTCCATCAAACAACAGTCTGGGCTTTCTCCTGCGACAAAACCTCACACCCAGGATGATGATGATGAAGGTCAGGAAAAAGGTGGACACAGACACCAGCGCGATGATCAGATAAGAGGTCAGTTTGGAGTTCTTCTCATCATAAGAAATATCCTTCAGTTCTGGCACCTCAGCCAAGTTATCAGAAATCAGTAAATACATGGAACAGGTGGCAGAGAGAGAGGGCTGTCCGTTATCTTTCACTGCCACAATAAGGTTCTGTTTCATGCTGTCAGACTCAGAAATGTCCCGCTGTGTCCTGATCTCTCCGCTGTGGAGACCGATAGTGAAAAGTCCCGCATCAGTGGATTTGACTATATGATAGGACAGCCAGGCGTTCTGTCCGGAGTCCGCGTCCACCGCTATCACTTTGGACACCAGAGAGCCTCCGTGTGCAGCTTTGGGGACCAGCTCGGTCATGAAGGAGTTGCCCTCCGGGGCGGGGTACAGTATCTGAGGAGAGTTGTCATTCACATCCGATATGAAGACACTGACGGTCACGTTGCTGCTGAGCGGAGGAGAACCGTTGTCTCTGGCCATCACGTGGACTTTAAAACTCCTGAACTGTTCATAATCAAACGACCTCACAGCGTGGATCACCCCCGTGTCTCCGTTAACAGAGAGATAGGAGGACACCGGGGCACCGTTCACCTCACCAGCTAACAGAGAATAAATCACTGTACCGTTTTGTCTCCAGTCGGGGTCTCGAGCAGTAACGGAACATAAAGTGGAGCCAGGTTTGTTATTTTCACTCACATATGCGCTGTAGGACTGTTCCTCAAACACAGGTGGGTTGTCGTTGATGTCTGCTACAGATAACTGAACAGTTTTAGAGGAGGACAGAGGTGGAGAGCCCTCGTCAGTGGCACTGATTGTAATGTTGTAATCAGACACTAGTTCACGGTCCAGTTGTCCTGTGGTCACCAGAGAATAATAGTTTTTAATAGAAGGAACCAACTTAAAAGGGACGTTTTGCTGAATGGAGCAGCGGACCTGTCTGTTATTCTCAGAGTCTCTATCCTGCACGTTAATGATGCCCACCTCTGTACCAGGTGACACGTTCTCAGGTATGGGGTTAGTCAGTGATTTCAGATTGACTACAGGGGCGTTGTCATTCACATCAGTGATAGAAATTATTACCTTAGCATAAGATGACAGCCCTAACCCATCTTTTGCTTTAACGCGTATTTCAAATGATGTCATAGTTTCATAATCAACAGCGCCTTTAACTCGTATTTCACCCAGTTTACGGTCAATACTAAATATCTTCTTCACATCATCAGTAACATGTCCAAATTCGTATGTTACGTCTCCATTGACTCCCTGGTCTGCATCAGTAGCGCTCACTGTGACCACTACAGTGTCTAAAGGAGAGTTTTCAGGCAGACTGGCTTTATAAACGGCCTGGCTGAACACTGGGGCGTTATCATTAGCATCCAGCACAGTGACGTGTATGACTACAGTACCTGATCTCTGAGGAGAGCCTCCATCTAGAGCTGTGAGAAGCAAATTAATCTCTTGTTGTTTTTCACGATCAAGCTCTTTTTCTAGAACAAGCTCGATTGTGTTTCCATCAACAGCCAAAATGAAATTATCATTCTTTTTAAGGCTGTACTGCTGAACTGAATTCTGTCCTACATCCGCATCATGCGCCTCCTCCATCACAAAACGAGCTCCCCTCCCTGCCAACTCGTGAATCTCTATATTAATCAGGTCTTCCTTAAATTGTGGGGAGTTATCATTAATATCTTGAATGTGAAGACTGATCCGATGCAGCTCGAGAGTATTCTCCAGCACTAGCTCGTGTTTCAGGATGCACGAAGCCTTTTCTCCACAAAGCCCCTCTCGGTCAATCCTGTCAGCAACAATCAGCTCTCCGTTATTCACGTTTATGTCACAGTAACGTTCATCAGTCCCGTCGGTGTCAATGCGAGCTCTTCTGTTAGAGAGCGCGCCCGTCTCCAGCCCGAGATCCTTGGCCACATTTCCAATAACTGATCCTCGTTTCATCTCCTCTGGAAAAGAATAGCTAATGTCTCCATATGCGACATGAAAAAAGAGAAGGAGGAAATAGAAGCCACAAGCGACCATTTTTAAATCCATCGACAAAGATGAGTTCCTAAGACGTAAATGCATCGACGCAACAAACACAGTTCGACCACACAACACGACTGGTAACTGCAATTCAGCGTGATTGTTCCTGTAGTATCTAGACCACGCAATGGGCGGACAAGAACGTCTCTCCACAAAGGATAAAGGAATGAAATCATTTTAAGGCTGGTGTATAGCGACACCGTGAGTTCAGTTTAACAATAACACTTGTTTAAAAGACATTAGTTGTAGCCTAAATAAACCTGCCAACTAGTCATCTAAATACAACAGAAGGTGAATTTAATTCGATGTTTACAACATTTGCAACAAGTACTACTGTGCATTGAGTTCAATACATGGAAGACAGACTCACATTAAGGTCTGAAGACATCATGCACTTTTTTAAGATAACTACTGTATATGCCAGCTATATACAAAACAAGTCTTTTAAATGAGGTTAGGTTGTCTTTAAATTGTCACTTAAATTGAATACATTTTAATGACATAATACAGTACTGAATAGTTATTAGTATGGGGAGTAATCTTTCTCGAATACAATGATAATAAAAAGAGTATAATTGTTTTCATTTGTAAATGCCTCTAAGCCATAGCGGGATAGCAATTATCTGACAATCCTCTGAAAGGGGGTTTTGAGTATAATTTTTTGTCATTTAGTCAGAGGGACATTTCTACACTGAATAGACCAGGTTCCAGTCCATCTTCACTGTATGTGGTCTGGTAAAATATGTAAAACTAAAAGCCTACAAGTCATCATAACCATGATGTGAGCATCAGGTGAGGGATCCTGGACTTTCAACAGGTTGTACTTTATTTTAAGTAAACGTGCTGTCTGAATGTACTGTCACTGCAGAGAACTACTACTGCTGTTAAAAAAAACAAACATGTGCATGTTTGCAAATTTATATTAAAATTACACTACACCTCAATTGTCATTGTCATCATATTGCAGGGCTGTATATGTTTGTTACAATATGCTATCCATGCCTATAGGCTCTTAAAATTCTGACATCAGCCAGTAGAAAGCAGGGCTGTCTTTGTCTCCACTTTGCCCGAAATACAATCAGTTTCAACATGTGTTGACAAAAGTTTAATTTTTCAAGTTCCAGAAAAAGAAAGAGACATTCATTATATTTACAAACAGAATGTTTGTTTAAATTCTGCCTACGACAAAACGTCTATTACCACTGTATCTAAGGACAAAGATCTGCAAACAGTGAAATGAGAACCCAGTGCAAAAAGAAAGATAGACAACTTTTAAGACTATTCTTCAACCACCAAACAATTAAAAAGTTATTTAACACTGCCAATCTACAAATAGTATGGTGGTTTATGGTTATTACATGTATGTAATCATACTTCCTCACATGACGTGAAGCGGAAATAGTGCCCAGCTTAGACCTCACAGCAATCCCTTTCAAATTAGAGTTACAAAAAACAATTAAATAAAATCACCTTTCAAAAAGTTACAGAATAGAGATACACAGTACAGTCTGACAGTCAGTATCTTCTCAAGACCACAACTTATAGAAGGTCATAACGTTATAAAGGACAAAATACGAGCACTGAAGATATCTTAGCCACTTCTATTGAAACTGACAAACTACATTTAGGCCAAAAATAAAAACAACTCATTCATGTTTCTCTACATTTACTTCCATCTTAAACTATGGTTGAATCAGACGGTAATCAAACACAACAAACCTCCAGCAAGCGAGGCCCATGTAGCATACATGTTTAAGAAGAGGAATGGACTGGTTTTAAATGTAAACACCTACATTCTTCAGGTGGTGTCTTCCACCTGTGGTGTATATCACTCAACAATGGCATGTCTAAGTAGGTTTAAAGTCATCCAACTCAAGGGATACATATAGTAGTCTGCCAGATACCATACAAACATATTTCCTTAGATCACCAGAGGGGAAATTAAGCAATGAACAAGGTCATCTATTGTAAATGCCATATGATGGTAAATATCACCACAGACATCATTTCCTCCACCACAACGATCATGTGATTGTGTAAGAAACATATTGACAGTAAATGCACTGAAGCTGATTACTAAGACTCAGTTACACTGCACACTGTATCTTGCTATGAAGCTGATATGTTGTTGTATTGCCATTAAAACATTTGTTTCTGTAAAGTTTTCAGGGTACTACAGGCAGCTGTTGCCCCACTACCTGCATTATGTTGTTAATGTTTATCTAATGAGATATAAAGACTGCACACTATAGAACATTACAAGACCTAAGGACATCAAAAAGTAATGTCACTGTGTCATCTCTTATGCAAGCCAAACAACATCAACAACAACAGATGCATGAGGAATGATAAGCCCCAACTAAATGTTTGGCTCATACAGAACCTTTAAAATGAGCCACAATAAAGATAAACAATCATTTCAGAAAATGCTTCAGAAAACAACGTAACAACGTAACATCCCTGTTAGTTATTGACAATTCATTCAATCCAAGTGAACATTACTACACTGAGAGGGAGAAAATCATCATACCTAGAACTTCCTGATTTACTTAAATAACCTGTAAAAAACGGAAATGGACTCAAATTTCATCACTTTTCTTCAAGTACTAATGAGTCTCATGTAACTTCTTGAGAGTGTGCTCATGGTCTGAATGAAACACACAAAGCAGAGAGCATGCCAGTTGGTGACTATGAAAGGTATTCAGTAGCTTTGTCATTGGCAATGACACTAGGATGATAAGAGACTGCAGTTAAACTCCTGTGTTGTCAACATCTGCGTAATTAGGAGGGCTAAAAGCAACAACACGTCATTAGAAATATCTTTCAGTTCTGGCACCTCAGCCAAGTTATCAGAAATATATACATGAAAAAGATGACAGAGATAGAGGGCTGTCTGTTATCTTTCACTGCCATAAAAAGGTAATGTCCTTGTTGATTTATGGAAGAAAAAAAAACATATTTTTCTCAAGCAAATGTTGCATTAAACCCAACCCTCAGATAGGTCACCTAAATTCTCATCTCAAGGGACTGAAAAAAGGACTTTCAAAGAAACCCAATCGGAGCAGCCAATTTGACAAAATGTAAATAAAGAGAACGTATTATTATTATAAAAAAATATATATATCAGAGGCAATCTAAAGAAATAAAAAGTGACACCAGAATAGCTGTCAAGGGGCCCAAAATGCATCAGTAAAACACTTTTCAGCACCAAGGACAGAGAAACCAGCCAAAACAGTAAAATATATCACCCTGGTTGAAAACACTGTGACAGAGACAGAGAGCACTCACATGAAGAAACAGAGACAGGTTGGCTGTGTGTGTGCTTGTGTGGGTGCCTGTATTAAATAAATGAATAATGAAGATATTTTTACACATCTGGGACAGAATATATGTAACATGTCCCTACCTCAGGAGAACTATCACAATCCCCAAACGCCTCAGCAAAGTCTGATGGACTTTTCCTCAGAGTCTGGTCAGCAGGCAGTGTGTTGTCATTGTAAGAACTGACGAACTTAAAGTCACTGGTCCTAGAACCTGTTGTCAGGTAGGCGTCATAGTTGTAAGCGCTGCGTAAAGTTCCCGTTCCGTCAACATCTGCGTAATTAGGAGGGAGATAAGCGCTGGGGATGGCAACTGCTCCATCAAACAACAGTCTGGGCTTTCTCATGCGACAAAACCTCACACCCAGGATGATGATGATGAAGGTCAGGAAAAAGGTGGACACAGACACCAGCGCGATGATCAGATAAGAGGTCAGTTTGGAGTTCTTCTCATCATAAGAAATATCCTTCAGTTCTGGCACCTCAGCCAAGTTATCAGAGATCAGTAAATACATGGAACAGGTGGCAGAGAGAGAGGGCTGTCCGTTATCTTTCACTGCCACAATAAGGTTCTGTTTCATGCTGTCAGACTCAGAAATGTCCCGCTGTGTCCTGATCTCTCCGCTGTGGAGACCGATAGTGAAAAGTCCCGGATCAGTGGATTTCACTATATGATAGGACAGCCAGGCGTTCTGTCCGGAGTCCGCATCAACTGCTATCACTTTGGACACCAGAGAGCCTCCGTGTGCAGCTTTGGGGACCAGCTCGGTCATGAAGGAGTTGCCCTCCGGGGCGGGGTACAGTATCTGAGGAGAGTTGTCATTCACATCCGATATGAAGACACTGACGGTCACGTTGCTGCTGAGCGGAGGAGAACCGTTGTCTCTGGCCATCACGTGGACTTTAAAACTCCTGAACTGTTCATAATCAAACGACCTCACAGCGTGGATCACCCCCGTGTCTCCGTTAACAGATAGATAGGAGGACACCGGGGCACCGTTCACCTCACCAGCTAACAGAGAATAAATCACTGTACCGTTTTGTCTCCAGTCGGGGTCTCGAGCAGTAACGGAACATAAAGTGGAGCCAGGTTTGTTATTTTCACTCACATATGCGCTGTAGGACTGTTCCTCAAACACAGGTGGGTTGTCGTTGATGTCTGCTACAGATAACTGAACAGTTTTAGAGGAGGACAGAGGTGGAGAGCCCTCGTCAGTGGCACTGATTGTAATGTTGTAATCAGACACTAGTTCACGGTCCAGTTGTCCTGTGGTCACCAGAGAATAATAGTTTTTAATAGAAGGAACCAACTTAAAGGGGACGTTTTGCTGAATGGAGCAGCGGACCTGTTGGTTATTATTAGAATCTGCATCCTGAACGTTAATGATGCCCACCTCTGTACCAGGTGACACGTTCTCAGGTACTGGATTTGCCAGAGATTTCACATAGATTACAGGTATGTTGTCATTCACATCTGTGACATCAACAGTTACCTTTGTGTATGATGATAATCCTAATCCATCCTTTGCTTTAATGCGTAAATCATATGTTGCAACAGTTTCAAAGTCAATCGGACCATTAACTTTGATTTTGCCACTTTTACGATCAATACTAAAAACTCTCTTCACATCCTCTGAAACATGTCCAAATTCATAAGTGACGTCTCCATTGACTCCCTGGTCTGCATCAGTAGCGCTCACTGTGACCACTATGGTATCTACAGGAGAGTTTTCAGGCAGACTGGCTTTATAAACGGCCTGGCTGAACACTGGGGCGTTATCATTAGCATCCAGTACAGTGACGTGTATGACTACAGTACCTGATCTCTGAGGAGAGCCTCCATCTAGAGCTGTAAGGAGCAAATTCATCTCTTGTTGTTTTTCACGATCAAGCTCCTTTTCTAGAACAAGCTCTATTGTGTTTCCATCAACAGCCAAAATGAAATTATCATTCTTTTTAAGGCTGTACTGCTGAACTGAGTTCTGTCCTACATCCGCATCATGCGCCTCCTCCATCACAAAACGAGCTCCCCTGTCTGCCGACTCTCGGATTTCTATGTTAATCAAATCTTCCTTAAATTGTGGGGAGTTATCATTAATATCTTGAATGTGAAGACTGAACGGATGCAGTTCCAGAGGATTCTCCAGAACAAGATCGCGTTTTATCACACACGACATCTTTTCTCCACAAAGCTCCTCCCGGTCGATCCTGTCTGCAACAATTAAATCTCCGGTGCTGAGATTGATGTCACAATAACGTTTGCGGTTCCCTGCAGCATCAACGCGGGCATTCCGAGCAGACAGTTTACTCGCGTCCAGGTTAAGGCCCTTCGCTATATTCCCAATAACGGATCCGCGCTTCATTTCCTCTTGGAAGGAAAAGCTCGCGTCCCCGTTCACAGCTTGCCACATCAGAAAGAAAACGAAGCAGCTCAGTCTGAGCCCCATCATGACAAGCGTTTGTTGCAGAAAATAGTCCTCTGTTAGATGACAAATCCAATAAAGATTATAGAGTTCAGTCAAACGAAAATCCACACATCTCCACAGTTAGTCTGACTGCATCCTCGGATCAACAGCAACTGAAAAATCACCCTTTTGTTGGTCTATACACCAGAGGGTGGAGTGGAAATATCTCACGTAGGCTGGCCAATAGCGACACCATGAGTGGAATAAAGAAATAGCAGACTTGTATATATACAAGTTGTACTAGGAGTAGTATTAGTGGTATAGTAGTAGTATACTGTAAATGTTATAGACTACAAGTGGCAATATGAAGGAATTATATAGATAATATAGTATAATATGTTATGTGCCATCATTACAAAATACAGGATATGTGAGTAAGAAAATAGCAATTGTTATAATTATAGATGAGTTGCATTCATTAATTTGACACATCAAAGCTTGTTTCAAACATACTGTAATATGCAAACATTTTGACTGAAAATAACACGTCAAGTGTCCGAATGAAATATTATGCAGCAGTCTCTAACAGGTCAATCCTCTGGTAGACTTAGGCACAACCTCATGAATAAAATACATACATATGATTTATCAAGATGCAAAGACAGAGACTAATAAATCAAATCATATCTGTTGAAAAGCATGAAGACACTATCAAGCCCTAAAAAAGTGGACATCCTGCAAAGGACTACCACAGGAAATCAGAACATACTGAAATATTACTCTGCTGAGAGACAGACAGACAGATAAATCTACCCCCACTGCCACACAAAGGTTTTAGAACATCATATATATGATGTTTTTGACTAAATATAAATAACATATTCATACACTAAAAGTAGTAAATATGACGAGAATGAAGATAGAACCTTAAGTATAAAGCATAAAACTGCAAACTGCAAACTGCACCCTGAATATTGTCTGTCAGATATCAGTTTCAATATGTGTTGACAAAAGTTTATTTTTCAATGTCCAGAAAGAGAAAGAGACATTGATTACATTAAATTATGAATAAGAAACAACGTCTATTACTACTGTATCTTAGGACAAAGACGTGCAAACTATGAAGAGAAAAGCCAATGCAAAAAGTCAGAAAACTTGCTGTGGAGACCAACCAATCTTAAGACTACTCTACCACCACTAAGCAACTACAAACGTACTGTATATAACACTAGAAACTACAAATATTATGGTGGTTTATAGTTATATAGTATAATCATACTTCCCCAAATAAGATGAAGAAGAAATAGTGCGCAGCCTTCACCTCACAGCAATTCCTTTCTTATCAAAGATGAAAATACAATTAAACAGAATCATATTTCAAAAGGTCACAGAGTAGAGATACACAATAAAGTCTGACAGTCAGTATCTTCTCAAGAACACAACTAACAGACGGTCATAATGTTATAAAGGTCTAAATATAAGCACTGAAGATATCTCAGCCACTTCTATTGAAACAGACAAATTACATTTAGGCCTCTAATACAAACAACTCATTCATGTTTCTCTACATGTACTTCCATTTTAAACTGTGGTTGAATCAGACAGTATTGAAACACAAAGCTCCAACAAGAGAGGCCCATGTAGCATACATGTTTAAGAAGAGGAGTTGACTGGCTTTAAACTTAAACACCTACATTCTGCAGGCAGTGTCTTCTACCTGTGGTGTATATGCTGCTATTACACAACAATGGCACGCCTAAGTAGGTTTACAGTCATCCAACTCAAAGGAAACATATAGCAGTCTGACAAATACCATACTGATATATTTCCTTAGATTGCCAGAGGGGAAATTTAGCAACGAACCACAGACATAATTTCCTTTTCCACACGACCATGTGATTGCATAAGAGACATATTGACAGTAAATGTATTGAAGCTGATTAGTAAGACTCAGTTACACTGCATACTATGTTGCCATCAACAACAACAGATCCTTAAGGAATGATCAGCCCTAAATAAGTGTTTGGTTCATGCAGAACCTTTAAATTGCACCACAATAGAAAGAAAATAAAGAATCCTTTCAGAAAATGGCTCAGAAAACAATGCATGACATCCCTGTTAGTTAAACACAATCATTGGATCAATGGAACATTACTACACTGAGGGAAACAATCATCATATGAAGATATTCCTGATATAAATAAATAACCTGCAAATACCAGAAATTTACTCAAATGAAACACAATAACTTTTTTTCAAGCACCAGTGAGCCTCATGTAGCCAGTTGAGAGTGTACTCGTGGTCTGAATGAAGAACAGAAGCAGAGAGCAAGCCAGTTGGTGACTATGAAAGATATTCAGTAACTTTGTCATTGGCAATGACATGAGGATGATAAGAGACTGCAGTTAAACTCCTGTGTTGTCAACATCTGCGTAATTAGGAGGGCTAAAAGCAACAACACTCATCGTAAGAAATACCCATCAGTTCTGGCAACTAAGCCAAGTTATCGGATATAAATATATGGAACAAGCGGCAGAGAGAGAGGGCTGTCTGTTATCTTTCACTGCTACAATAAGGTTATGTCGTTGTTCTTCTTGATGTTTGGAAGAAAAAAAAAGATATTTTTGTCAAGCAAATGTTGCATTAAACCCAACCCTCAGAGAGGTCACCTAAATTCTCATCTCAAGGGACTGAAAAAAGGACTTACAATGAAACCCGATTGGAGCAGCGACTTATTCCAATGACAATATGTAAATGAAGTAAACCTATTATTGATATAACCTATATTATTAAAAATATGTATATATATATCAGAGGCAATCTAAAGAAATATAACTCAGCAAGACAAAAAAGCTACAACAGAATAGAAGTCAAGGGGCCCCAATTGCATCAGTGAAACACTGTTCAGCACCAAGGACAGAGAAACCAGCCAAGACAGTCAAATATATCGCCCTGGTTGAAAAAAGTGAGAGAGAGCACTCACATTAACAAAAAGAGACACGTTGGCTGTGTGTGCTTGTCTGGATGCGTGTATAAAATGATTGAATATTGAAGATGTTTTATACATCTGGGACAGAATATATGTAACATGTGCCTACCTCAGGAGAACTATCACAATCTCCAAATGCCTCAGCAAAGTCTGATGGACTCTTCCTCAGAGTCTGGTCAGCAGGCAGTGTGTTGTCATTGTAAGAACTGACGAACTTAAAGTCACTGGTTCTAGAACCTGTTGTCAGGTAGGCGTCATAATTGTAAGCGCTGCGTAAAGTTCCTGTTCCGTCAACATCTGCGTAATTAGGAGGGAGATAAGCGCTGGGGATGGCAACTGCTCCATCAAACAACAGTCTGGGCTTTCTCCTGTGACAAAACCTCACACCCAGGATGATGATGATGAAGGTCAGGAAAAAGGTGGACACAGACACCAGAGCGATGATCAGATAAGAGGTCAGCTTGGAGTCCTTCTCATCATAAGAAATATCCTTCAGTTCTGGCACCTCAGCCAAGTTATCAGAAATCAGTAAATACATGGAACAGGTGGCAGAGAGAGAGGGCTGTCCGTTATCTTTCACTGCCACAATAAGGTTCTGTTTCATGCTGTCAGACTCAGAAATGTCCCGCTGTGTCCTGATCTCTCCGCTGTGGAGACCGATAGTGAAAAGTCCCGGATCAGTGGATTTGACTATATGATAGGACAGCCAGGCGTTCTGTCCGGAGTCCGCGTCCACCGCTATCACTTTGGACACCAGAGAGCCTCCGTGTGCAGCTTTGGGGACCAGCTCGGTCATGAAGGAGTTGCCCTCCGGGGCGGGGTACAGTATCTGAGGAGAGTTGTCATTCACATCCGATATGAAGACACTGACGGTCACGTTGCTGCTGAGCGGAGGAGAACCGTTGTCTCTGGCCATCACGTGGACTTTAAAACTCCTGAACTGTTCATAATCAAACGACCTCACAGCGTGGATCACCCCCGTGTCTCCGTTAACAGATAGATAGGAGGACACCGGGGCACCGTTCACCTCACCAGCTAACAGAGAATAAATCACTGTACCGTTTTGTCTCCAGTCGGGGTCTCGAGCAGTAACGGAACATAAAGTGGAGCCAGGTTTGTTATTTTCACTCACATATGCGCTGTAGGACTGTTCCTCAAACACAGGTGGGTTGTCGTTGATGTCTGCTACAGATAACTGAACAGTTTTAGAGGAGGACAGAGGTGGAGAGCCCTCGTCAGTGGCACTGATTGTAATGTTGTAATCAGACACTAGTTCACGGTCCAGTTGTCCTGTGGTCACCAGAGAATAATAGTTTTTAATAGAAGGAACCAACTTAAAAGGTACGTTTTGCTGAATGGAGCAGCGGACCTGTTGGTTATTATTAGAATCTGCATCCTGCACGTTAATGATGCCCACCTCTGTACCAGGTGACACGTTCTCAGGTACTGGATTTGCCAGAGATTTCACATAAATTACAGGTATGTTGTCATTCACATCTGTGACATCAACAGTTACCTTTGTGTATGATGATAATCCTAATCCATCTTTTGCTTTAATGCGTAAATCATATGTTGCAACAGTTTCAAAGTCAATCGGACCATTAACTTTGATTTTGCCACTTTTACGATCAATACTAAAAACTCTCTTCACATCCTCTGAAACATGTCCAAATTCATAAGTGACATCTCCATTGACTCCCTGGTCTGCGTCAGTAGCGCTCACTGTGACCACTATGGTATCTACAGGAGAGTTTTCAGGCAGACTGGCTTTATAAACGGCCTGGCTGAACACTGGGGCGTTATCATTAGCATCCAGTACAGTGACGTGTATGACTACAGTACCTGATCTCTGAGGAGAGCCTCCATCTAGAGCTGTAAGGAGCAAATTCATCTCTTGTTGTTTTTCACGATCAAGCTCCTTTTCTAGAACAAGCTCTATTGTGTTTCCATCAACAGCCAAAATGAAATTATCATTCTTTTTAAGGCTGTACTGCTGAACTGAATTCTGTCCTACATCCGCATCGTGCGCCTCCTCCATCACAAAACGAGCTCCCCTCCCTGCCAACTCGTGAATTTCTATGTTAATCAAATCTTCCTTAAATTGTGGGGAGTTATCATTGATATCTTGAATGTGAAGACTGAACGGATGCAGTTCCAGAGGATTCTCCAGAACAAGATCGCGTTTTATCACACACGACATCTTTTCTCCACAAAGCTCCTCCCGGTCGATCCTGTCGGCCACAATTAAATCTCCGGTGCTGAGATTGATGTCACAATAACGTTTGCGGTTCCCTGCAGCATCAACGCGGGCATTCCGAGCAGACAGTTTACTCGCGTCCAGGTTAAGGCCCTTCGCTATATTCCCAATAACGGATCCGCGCTTCATTTCCTCTTGGAAGGAAAAGCTCGCGTCCCCATTCACAGCTTGCCACATCAGAAAGAAAACGAAGCAGCTCAGTCTGAGCACCATCATGACAAGCGTTTGTTACAGAAACAGTCCTCGGTTAGATGACAAATCCAATACAGATTATAGAGTTCAGTCAAAAGAAAATCCACAGATCTCCACAGTTACTCTGACTGCATCCTCGGATCAACAGCAACTGAAAAATCACCCTTTTGTTGGTCTGTACACCAGAGGGTGGAGTGGAAATATCTCACGTAGGCTGGCCAATAGCGACACCATGAGTGGAATGAAGAAATAGCAGACTTGTATGTATGCAAGTTTTACTATTAATAGGAGTAGTATTACTGTTAGTGGTATAGTAGTAGTATACTGTAAATGGTATAGGCTACAAGTGGCAATATAAAATAATTATATTAATAATATATTATAATATTTTATGCACCATCATAACACAATACAGGCTATGTGAGTAATAAAATAGCAATTGTTATAATTATAGATGAGTTGCACTCATTAATTTGAAACATCAAAGCTTGTTTCAAACGTACTGTAATATGCAAACATTTTGACTGTAAATAACACGCCAAGTGTCATGAAGTGAATGGAATATTATGCAGCCATGAAGTATGTCTCTAACAGGTAAATCCTCCGGTAGACAACCTCGTGAATAAAATAAATATTTATAATTTATCAAGATGCAAAGACAGAGACGAATAAGTCAAATCATATCTGTTGAAAAGCATGAAGACACTATCAAGCCCTAAAAAATTGGACATCCTGCAAAGGACTACTTCAGGAAATCAGAGCATACTGAGATACTACAGACAGAGAGAGAGATAAATCTACCCCCACTGCCACTCAAAGGTTTTAGAACACCATATATTTGATGTTTTTGACTGAATATAAATAACATATTCATACACTAAAAGTAGTAAATATGACGAGAATGAAGATAGAAACTTAAGAATAAAGCATAAAACTGCAAACTGCACCCTGAATATTGTCTGTCAGATATCAGTTTCAACATGTGTTGACAAAAGTTTCATTTTTCAAGGTCCAGAAAGAGAAAGAGACATCCATTACATTAAATTATGAATAAGAAACAACGTCTATTACTACTGTATCTTAGGACAAAGACGTGCAAACTATGAAGAGAAAAGCCAATGCAAAAAGTCAGAAAACTTGCTTTGGAGACATACTACCCTTAAGATTACTCTACCACCACTAAGCAACTAAAAACTTATATAACACTAAAAACTACAAATATTATGGTGGTTTATAGTTATACAGTATAATCATACTTCCCCACATAAGATGAGGTGGAAATAGTGCCAAGCCTTCACCTCACAGCAATTCCTTTCTTATCAAAGATGAAAATACAATTAAACAGAATCATATTTCAAATAGTCACAGAATAGAGATACACAATAAATTCTGACAGTCAGTATCTTCTCAAGAACACAACTAACAGACAGTCATAATGTTATAAAGGTCTAAATATGAGCACTGAAGATATCTCAACAACTTCTATTGAAACAGACAAACTACATTTAGGCCTCTAATACAAACAACTCATTCATGTTTCTCTACATTTACTTCCATTTGAAACTGTGGTTGAATCAGACAGTATTCAAACACAGAGCTCGAACAAGAGAGGCCTATGTGGAATAACATATTTAAGAAGAGAAGTGGACTGGCTTTAAATGTAAACACCTACATTTTTCAGGCGGTGTCTTCTACCTGTGGTATATATGCTGCTATTACACAACAATGGCACGTCTAAGTTACAGTCATCCAACTCAAAGGAAACATATAGCAGTCTGCCGGAAACCATACTGATATATTTCCTTAAATTGCCAGAGGGGAAATTTAGCAACGAACCACAGACATTTCCTTTTCCACATGACCATGTGATTGCATAAGAGACATATTGACAGTAAATTAATTGAAGCCGATTAGTAAGACACAGTTACACTGCACACTATGTTGCCATCAACAACAACAGATCCACAAGGAATGATCAGCCGAAAAACTAAATGTTTGGCTCATACAGAGCCTTTAAATTGCACCACAATAAAAAGAAAATAAAAAATCCTCTGCGAAAATGGCTCAGAAAACAATGCATGACATCCCTGTTAGTTAAACACATCTCATTAGATCAATGGAACATTACTACACTGAGAAGGAAACAATCATCATATCAAGGACTTCCTGATTTAAAAAAAAATAACCTGCAAACACCAGAAATGTAATCAAATGTAACACAATAACTTTGTTCAAGCACTAATGAGCCTCATGTAGCTAGTTGAGAGTATACTCATGGTCTGAATGAAGCACAGAAGCAGAGAGCATGCTAGTTGGTGACTATGAAAGGTATTCAGTAACTTTGTCATTGGCAATGACACGAGGATGATAAGAGACTGCAGTTAAACTCCTGTGTTGTCAACATCATCGTACTTAGGAGGGCTAAAAGCAACAACAATCATCATAAGAAATATCCTTCAGTTCTGGCAGCTCAGCAAAGTTATCAGAAAAAAATATATGGAAAAAAATGGCAGAGAGAGTGGGCTGTCTGTTATCTTTCACTGCCACAATAAGGTTATGTCCTTGTTCTTGTTGATTTTTGGAAGAAAAAAAATTATCTTTTTGTCGAGCAAATGTTGCATTAAACCCGACCCTCAGAGAGGTCACCTAAATTCTCATCTCAAGAGATTTAAAAAAGGACTTACAAGGAAACCCGATCGGAGCAGTGACTTATTCGAATGACAATATGTAAATAAAGTAATCCTATTATTGTTAGAACCTATATTATTAAAAAATATATATCAGAGGCAATCTTAAGAAATACAACTCAGCAAGTCAAAAAAGTGACAACAGAATAGAAGTCAAGGGGCCCAAATTGCATCAGCAAAACACTGTTCAGCACCAAGGACAGAGAAACCAGCCAAAACAGTCAAATATATCCCCCTGGTTGAAAACAGTGAGAGAGTGAGAGCACTCACATGAACAAACAGAGACAAGTTGGCTGTGTAAGTGCGTGTATGAAAGAACTGCATATTGAAGATGTTTTACACATCTTGGACAGATTATATGTAACATGTTCCTACCTCAGGAGAACTATCACAATCCCCAAACGCCTCAGCAAAGTCTGATGGACTCTTCCTCAGAGTCTGGTCAGCAGGCAGTGTGTTGTCATTGTAAGAACTGACGAACTTAAAGTCACTGGTTCTAGAACCTGTTGTCAGGTAGGCGTCATAGTTGTAAGCGCTGCGTAAAGTTCCTGTTCCGTCAACATCTGCGTAATTAGGAGGGAGATAAGCGCTGGGGATGGCAACTGCTCCATCAAACAACAGTCTGGGCTTTCTCCTGCGACAAAACCTGACACCCAGGATGATGATGATGAAGGTCAGAAAAAAGGTGGACACAGACACCAGCGCGATGATCAGATAAGAGGTCAGTTTGGAGTTCTTCTCATCATAAGAAATATCCTTCAGTTCTGGCACCTCAGCCAAGTTATCAGAAATCAGTAAATACATGGAACAGGTGGCAGAGAGAGAGGGCTGTCCGTTATCTTTCACTGCCACAATAAGGTTCTGTTTCATGCTGTCAGACTCTGATATGTCCCGCTGTGTCCTGATCTCTCCGCTGTGAAGACCGATAGTGAAAAGTCCCGGATCAGTGGATTTGACTATATGATAGGACAGCCAGGCGTTCTGTCCGGAGTCCGCGTCCACCGCTATCACTTTGGACACCAGAGAGCCTCCGTGTGCAGCTTTGGGGACCAGCTCGGTCATGAAGGAGTTGCCCTCCGGGGCGGGGTACAGTATCTGAGGAGAGTTGTCATTCACATCCGATATGAAGACACTGACGGTCACGTTGCTGCTGAGCGGAGGAGAACCGTTGTCTCTGGCCATCACGTGGACTTTAAAACTCCTGAACTGTTCATAATCAAACGACCTCACAGCGTGGATCACCCCCGTGTCTCCGTTAACAGATAGATAGGAGGACACCGGGGCACCGTTCACCTCACCAGCTAACAGAGAATAAATCACTGTACCGTTTTGTCTCCAGTCGGGGTCTCGAGCAGTAACGGAACATAAAGTGGAGCCAGGTTTGTTATTTTCACTCACATATGCGCTGTAGGACTGTTCCTCAAACACAGGTGGGTTGTCGTTGATGTCTGCTACAGATAACTGAACAGTTTTAGAGGAGGACAGAGGTGGAGAGCCCTCGTCAGTGGCACTGATGGTAATGTTGTAATCAGACACTAGTTCACGGTCCAGTTGTCCTGTGGTCACCAGAGAATAATAGTTTTTAATAGAAGGAACCAATTTAAAAGGTACGTTTTGCTGAATGGAGCAGCGGACCTGTTGGTTATTATTAGAATCTGCATCCTGCACGTTAATGATGCCCACCTCTGTACCAGGTGACACGTTCTCAGGTACTGGATTTGCCAGAGATTTCACATAGATTACAGGTATGTTGTCATTGACATCTGTGACATCAACGGTTACCTTTGTGTATGATGATAATCCTAATCCATCCTTTGCTTTAATGCGCAAATCATATGTTGCAACAGTTTCAAAGTCAATCGGACCATTAACTTTGATTTTGCCACTTTTACGATCAATACTAAAAACTCTCTTCACATCCTCTGAAACGTGTCCAAATTCATAAGTGACGTCTCCGTTGACTCCCTGGTCTGCATCAGTAGCGCTCACTGTGACCACTATGGTATCTACAGGAGAGTTTTCAGGCAGACTGGCTTTATAAACGGCCTGGCTGAACACTGGGGCGTTATCATTAGCATCCAGTACAGTGACGTGTATGACTACAGTACCTGATCTCTGAGGAGAGCCTCCATCTAGAGCTGTAAGGAGCAAATTGATCTCTTCTTGTTTTTCACGATCAAGTTTTTTTTCCAAAACAAGCTCTATTGTGTTTCCATCAACAGCCAATATGAAATTATCATTCTTTTTAAGGCTGTACTGCTGAACTGAATTCTGTCCTACATCCGCATCGTGCGCCTCCTCCATCACAAAACGAGCTCCCCTCTCTGCCGACTCGTGAATTTCTATATTAATCAGGTCTTCCTTAAATTGTGGCGAGTTATCATTGATATCTTGAATGTGAAGACTGAACGGATGCAGTTCCAGAGGATTCTCCAGAACAAGATCGCGTTTTATCACACACGACATCTTTTCTCCACAAAGCTCCTCCCGGTCGATCCTGTCTGCAACAATTAAATCTCCGGTGCTGAGATTGATGTCACAAAAACGTTTGCGGTTCCCTGCAGCATCAACGCGGGCATTCCGAGCAGACAGTTTACTCGCGTCCAGGTTAAGGCCCTTCGCTATATTCCCAATAACGGATCCGCGCTTCATTTCCTCTTGGAAGGAAAAGCTCGCGTCCCCATTCACAGCTTGCCACATCAGAAAGAAAACGAAGCAGCTCAGTCTGACCACCATCATGACAAGCGTTTGTTACAGAAAACAATCCTCTGTTAGATGACAAATCCAATAAAGATTATAGAGTTCAGTCAAAAGAAAATCCACAGATCCCCACAGTTAGTCTGACTGCATCCTCGGATCAACAGCAACTGAAAAATCACCCTTTTGTTGGTCTGTACACCAGAGGGTGGAGTGGAAATATCTCACGTAGGCTGGCCAATAGCGACACCTTGAGTGGAATGAAGAAATAGCAGACTTGTATGTATGCAAGTTTTACTATTAATAGGAGTAGTATTAGTGGTAGTGGTATAGTAGTATACTGTAAATGTTATAGGCTAGAAGTGGCAATATAAAGGAATTATATAAATAATATATTATAATATTTGATTTGCCATCATAACACAATACAGGCTATGTGAGTAAGAAAGTACCAATTCTTATAATTATAGGAGTAGCACTCATTAATTTGAAACATCAAAGCTTGTTTCAAACGTACTGTAATATGCAAACATGTTGACTGAAAATAACATGCCAAGTACCCTAATGAAATATCATGAGGCCATAAAGTCTCTGACAGGGTGACAAAAGTTTCATTTTTCAAGGTCCAGAAAGAGAAAGAGACATCCATTATATTAAATTATGAATAAGAAACAAAGTCCATTACTACTGTATCTTAGGACAAAGATGTGCAAACTATGAAGAGAAAACCCAATGCTAAAAGTCAGAAAACTTGCTGTGGAGAAACACTACTCTTAAGACTATTCTACCACCACTAAGCAACTACAAACTTATATATAACACTGGAAAATACAAATATTATGGTGGTTAATAGTTATACAGTGTCATCATACTTCCTCACATAAGATGAGGATGAAATAGTGTCAGCCTTCACTTCAGAGCAATTCCTATCTTATCAAAGATGAAAATACAATTAAACAGAACCATATTTCAAATAGTCACAGAATAGAGATACATAGTACAGTCTGACAGTCAGTATCTTCTCATGAACACAACTAAAAGACAGTCATAATGTTGTAAAGGACAAAGTTATCACGAAGAACTGAAGATATCTCAGCCACTTCTATTGAAAGAGACAAACTACATTTAGGCCTCTAATACAAATAACTCATTCATGTTTCTCTACATTTACTTCCATTTGAAAATGTGGTTGAATCAGACAGTTTTCAAACACAACAAACGTCCAGCAAGAGAGGCCTATGTAGCATAAATATTTAAGTAGAGTGGACTGGTTTTAAATGTAAACACCAACATTCTTCAGGCGGTTTCTTCCACCTGCACTCTACTTATATTTCACAACAATGGCACGTCTAAGTAGGTTTACAGTCGTCCAACTCAAAGGAAACATATAGCAGTCTGCCAGATACCATACTGATATATTTCCTTAGATCACCAGAGGGGACATTTAGCAACAAACCACAGACATAATTTCCTTTTCCACATGACCATGTGAATGCATAAGATACATATTGACAGTAAATGTATTGAAGCCGATTACTAAGACTCAGTTACACTGCACACTATGTTGCCATCAACAACAACAGATCCATAACGAATGATCAGCACCAACTAAGTGATTGGCTCATACGGACGCTGTAAAATGCACCACAATAAAAATAAAATAAAAAATCCTCTGCGAAAATGGCTCAGAAAACAATGCATGACATCCCTGTTAGTTAAACACATCTCATTAGATCAATGGAACATTACTACACTGAGAAGGAAACAATCATCATATCAAGGACTTCCTGATTTAAAAAAAAAAATAACCTGCAAACACCAGAAATGTAATCAAATGTAACACAATAACTTTGTTCAAGCACTAATGAGCCTCATGTAGCTAGTTGAGAGTATACTCATGGTCTGAATGAAGCACAGAAGCAGAGAGCATGCCAGTTGGTGACTATGAAAGGTATTCAGTAACTTTGTCATTGGCAATGACACAAGGATGATAAGAGACTGCAGTTAAACTCCTGTGTTGTCATCATCTGCGTAATTAGGAGGGCTAAAAGCAACAACAATCATCATAAGAAATATCCTTCAGTTCTGGCAGCTCAGCCAAGTTATCAGAAAAAAATATATGGAAAAAAATGGCAGAGAGAGTGGGCTGTCTGTTATCTTTCACTGCCACAATATGGTTATGTCCTTGTTCTTGTTGATTTTTGGAAGAAAAAAATGTATCTTTTTGTCGAGCAAATGTTGCATTAAACCCGACCCTCAGAGAGGTCACCTAAATTCTCATCTCAAGAGACTTAAAAAAGGACTTACAAGGAAACCCGATCGGAGCAGTGACTTATTCGAATGACAATATGTAAATAAAGTAATCCTATTATTGTTGGAACCTATATTATTAAAAAATATATATCAGAGGCAATCTTAAGAAATACAACTCAGCAAGTCAAAAAAGTGACAACAGAATAGAAGTCAAGGGGCCCAAATTGCATCAGCAAAACACTGTTCAGCACCATGGACAGAGAAACCAGCCAAAACAGTCAAATATATCCCCCTGGTTGAAAACAGTGAGAGAGTGAGAGCACTCACATGAACAAACAGAGACTGTATAAGTGCGTGTATGAAAGAACTGCATATTGAAGATGTTTTACACATCTTGGACAGATTATATGTAACTTGAGCCTACCTCAGGAGAACTATCACAATCCCCAAACGCCTCAGCAAAGTCTGATGGACTTTTCCTCAGAGTCTGGTCAGCAGGCAGCGTGTTGTCATTGTAAGAACTGACGAACTTAAAGTCACTGGTCCTAGAACCTGTTGTCAGGTAGGCGTCATAGTTGTAAGCGCTGCGTAAAGTTCCTGTTCCGTCAACATCTGCGTAATTAGGAGGGAGATAAGCGCTGGGGATGGCAACTGCTCCATCAAACAACAGTCTGGGCTTTCTCCTGCGACAAAACCTCACACCCAGGATGATGATGATGAAGGTCAGGAAGAAGGTGGACACAGACACCAGCGCGATGATCAGATAAGAGGTCAGTTTGGAGTTCTTCTCATCATAAGAAATATCCTTCAGTTCTGGCACCTCAGCCAAGTTATCAGAAATCAGTAAATACATGGAACAGGTGGCAGAGAGAGAGGGCTGTCCGTTATCTTTCACTGCCACAATAAGGTTCTGTTTCATGCTGTCAGACTCAGAAATGTCCCGCTGTGTCCTGATCTCTCCGCTGTGGAGACCGATAGTGAAAAGTCCCGGATCAGTGGATTTGACTATATGATAGGACAGCCAGGCGTTCTGTCCGGAGTCCGCGTCCACCGCTATCACTTTGGACACCAGAGAGCCTCCGTGTGCAGCTTTGGGGACCAGCTCGGTCATGAAGGAGTTGCCCTCCGGGGCGGGGTACAGTATCTGAGGAGAGTTGTCATTCACATCCGATATGAAGACACTGACGGTCACGTTGCTGCTGAGCGGAGGAGAACCGTTGTCTCTGGCCATCACGTGGACTTTAAAACTCCTGAACTGTTCATAATCAAACGACCTCACAGCGTGGATCACCCCCGTGTCTCCGTTAACAGATAGATAGGAGGACACCGGGGCACCGTTCACCTCACCAGCTAACAGAGAATAAATCACTGTACCGTTTTGTCTCCAGTCGGGGTCTCGAGCAGTAACGGAACATAAAGTGGAGCCAGGTTTGTTATTTTCACTCACATATGCGCTGTAGGACTGTTCCTCAAACACAGGTGGGTTGTCGTTGATGTCTGCTACAGATAACTGAACACTTTTAGAGGAGGACAGAGGTGGAGAGCCCTCGTCAGTGGCACTGATTGTAATGTTGTAATCAGACACTAGTTCACGGTCCAGTTGTCCTGTGGTCACCAGAGAATAATAGTTTTTAATAGAAGGAACCAACTTAAAAGGGACGTTTTGCTGAATGGAGCAGCGGACCTGTTGGTTATTATTAGAATCTGCATCCTGCACGTTAATGATGCCCACCTCTGTACCAGGTGACACGTTCTCAGGTACTGGATTTGCCAGAGATTTCACATAGATTACAGGTATGTTGTCATTCACATCTGTGACATCAACAGTTACCTTTGTGTATGATGATAATCCTAATCCATCCTTTGCTTTAATGCGCAAATCATATGTTGCAACAGTTTCAAAGTCAATCGGACCATTAACTTTGATTTTGCCACTTTTACGATCAATACTAAAAACTCTCTTCACATCCTCTGAAACATGTCCAAATTCATAAGTGACATCTCCATTGACTCCCTGGTCTGCGTCAGTAGCGCTCACTGTGACCACTATGGTATCTACAGGAGAGTTTTCAGGCAGACTGGCTTTATAAACGGCCTGGCTGAACACTGGGGCGTTATCATTAGCATCCAGTACAGTGACGTGTATGACTACAGTACCTGATCTCTGAGGAGAGCCTCCATCTAGAGCTGTAAGGAGCAAATTCATCTCTTGTTGTTTTTCACGATCAAGCTCCTTTTCTAGAACAAGCTCTATTGTGTTTCCATCAACAGCCAAAATGAAATTATCATTCTTTTTAAGGCTGTACTGCTGAACTGAATTCTGTCCTACATCCGCATCATGCGCCTCCTCCATCACAAAACGAGCTCCCCTGTCTGCCGACTCTTGGATTTCTATGTTAATCAGGTCTTCCTTAAATTGTGGGGAGTTATCATTGATATCTTGAATGTGAAGACTGAACGGATGCAGTTCCAGAGGATTCTCCAGAACAAGATCGCGTTTTATCACACACGACATCTTTTCTCCACAAAGCTCCTCCCGGTCGATCCTGTCGGCCACAATTAAATCTCCGGTGCTGAGATTGATGTCACAAAAACGTTTGCGGTTCCCTGCAGCATCAACGCGGGCATTCCGAGCAGACAGTTTACTCGCGTCCAGGTTAAGGCCCTTCGCTATATTCCCAATAACGGATCCGCGCTTCATTTCCTCTTGGAAAGAAAAGCTCGCGTCCCCATTCACAGCTTGCAACATCAGAAAGAAAACGAAGCAGCTCAGTCTGAGCACCATCATGACAAGCGTTTGTTACAGAAAACAATCCTCTGTTAGATGACAAATCCAATAAAGATTATAGAGTTCAGTCAAAAGAAAATCCACAGATCTCCACAGTTAGTCTGACTGCATCCTCGGATCAACAGCAACTGAAAAATCACCCTTTTGTTGGTCTGTACACCAGAGGGTGGAGTGGAAATATCTCACGTAGGCTGGCCAATAGCGACACCATGAGTGGAGTGAAGAAATAGCAGACTTGTATATATACAAGTTTTATTATCAATAGGAGTAGTATAAGTGATAGTGGTATAGTAGTAGTGTACGGTAAATGTTATAGGCTACAAGTGGCAATATAAAGGCATTATATAAATAATACATTATAATATTTTATGCACCATCATAACATAATACAGGCTATGTGAGTAAGAAAATAGCAATTGTTATAATTAAAGATAAGTTGCACTCATTAATTTGAAACATCAAAGCTTGTTTCCAACGTACTGTAATATGCAAACATTTTGACTGAAAATACGTGCCAAGTGTCCGAATGAAATATTATGCAGCCATAAAGTCTGTCTCTGACAGGGTGACAAAAGTTTCATTTTCAAGGTCCAGAGAGAGAAAGATACATCTATTACATTGAATTATGAATAAGAAACAACGTACATTACTACTGTATCTTAGGAAAAAGATGTGCAAACTATGAAGAGAAAACCCAATGCAAAAAGTCAGAAAACTTGGTGATCAGACACACTACACTTAAGACTACTCTACCACCACTTAGCAACTACAAATGCATATAATACTGGAAACTACAAATATTATGGTGGTTTATAGTTATACAGTATAATCATACTTCCCCACATAAGATGAGGTGGAAATAGTGCCCAGCCTTCACCTCAGAGCAATTCCTTTCGTATCAAAGTTGAAAATACAATTAAACAGAATCATATTTAAAATAGTCACAGAATAGAGATACACAATACAGTCTGACAGTCAGTATCTTCTCAAGAACACAACTAACAGACAGTCATAATGTCATAAAGGACTAAATATGAGCACTGAAGATATCTCAGCCACTTCTATTGAAACAGACAAACTACATTTAGGCCTCTAAAACAAACAACTCATTCATGTTTCTCTACATTTACTTCCATTTGAAACGGTGGTTGAATCAGACAGTATTCAATCACAAAGCTCCAACAAGAGAGGCCCATGTAGCATACATGTTTAAGAAGAGGAGTGGACTGACTTTAAATGTAAACACCTACATTCTTCAGGCGGTGTCTTCTACATGTGATGTATATACTTATATTACACAACAATGGCACGTCTAAGTTGGTTTACAGTCGTCCAACTCAAAGGAAACATATAGCAGTCTGACAGATACCATACTGATATATTTCCTTAAATTGCCAGAGGGGAAATTTAGCAACGAACCACAGACAAAATGTTCTTTTCCACACGACCTTGTGATTGCATAAGATACATATTGACAATAAATGTATTGAAGCCGATTACTAAGACTCAGTTACACTGGATCAATGGAACATTACTACACTGAGGGAAACGATCATCATATGAAGAACTTCCTGATTAAAATAAATAACCTGCAAACACCAGAAATGTACTCAAATGTAACCAAATAACTTTTTTGCAAGCAATAGTGAGCCTCATGTAGCCAGTTGAGAGTGTACTCGTGGTCTGAATGAAGAACAGAAGCAGAGAGCAAGCCAGTTGGTGACTATGAAAGGTATTCAGTAACTCTGTCATTGGCAATGACACGAGGATGATAAGAGACTGCAGTTAAACTCCTGTGTTGTCAACTTCTGCATAATTAGGAGGGCTAAAACAAAAAACACTCATCATGAGAAATATCCATAAGTTCTGGCACCTCAGCCAAGTTATCAGATATAAATACATGGAAAAAATGGCAGAGAGAGAGGGATGTATGTTATCTTTCACTGCCACAATAAGGTTATGTCATTGTTCTTCTAGATATTTGGAATAGAAAAAAAAAATCACCTTTTTGTCAAGCAAATGTTGCATTAAACCCAACCGTCAGAGAGGTCACCTAAATTCTCATCTCAAGGGACTGAAAAAAGGACTTACAATGAAACCCAATCGGAGCAGCGACTTATTCAATTGACAATACGTAAATAAAGAAAACCTATTATTATTATTATTATCATAACCTATATTATCAAAAAATATACATAGAGACCATCTAAAGAAATAAAAGTCAGCAAGTCAAAAAAGTGACAACAGAATAGATGTCAAGGGGCCCAAATTGCATCAGAAAATCACTCTTCAGCACCAAGGACAGAGAAACCAGCCAAATATATCCCCCTGGTTGAAAACGGTGTGACAGAGAGAGAGAGAGAGAGAGCACTCACATGAAAAAGCAGAGACAAGTTAGCTGTGTGTGTGCTTGTGTTGGTGCATGAAGATGTTTTACACATCTGGGACAGATTATATGTTACATGTTCCTACCTCAGGAGAACTATCACAATCCCCAAACGCCTCAGCAAAGTCTGATGGACTTTTCCTCAGAGTCTGGTCAGCAGGCAGTGTGTTGTCATTGTAAGAACTGACGAACTTAAAGTCACTGGTTCTAGAACCTGTTGTCAGGTAGGCGTCATAGTTGTAAGCGCTGCGTAAAGTTCCTGTTCCATCAACATCTGCGTAATTAGGAGGGAGATAAGCGCTGGGGATGGCAACTGCTCCATCAAACAACAGTCTGGGCTTTCTCCTGCGACAAAACCTCACACCCATGATGATGATGATAAAGGTCAGAAAAAAGGTGGACACAGACACCAGCGCGATGATCAGATAAGAGGTCAGTTTGGAGTTCTTCTCATCATAAGAAATATCCTTCAGTTCTGGCACCTCAGCCAAATTATCAGAAATCAGTAAATACATGGAACAGGTGGCAGAGAGAGAGGGCTGTCCGTTATCTTTCACTGCCACAATAAGGTTCTGTTTCATGCTGTCAGACTCAGAAATGTCCCGCTGTGTCCTGATCTCTCCGCTGTGGAGACCGATAGTGAAAAGTCCCGGATCAGTGGATTTGACTATATGATAGGACAGCCAGGCGTTCTGTCCGGAGTCCGCGTCCACCGCTATCACTTTGGACACCAGAGAGCCTCCGTGTGCAGCTTTGGGGACCAGCTCGGTCATGAAGGAGTTGCCCTCCGGGGCGGGGTACAGTATCTGAGGAGAGTTGTCATTCACATCCGATATGAAGACACTGACGGTCACGTTGCTGCTGAGCGGAGGAGAACCGTTGTCTCTGGCCATCACGTGGACTTTAAAACTCCTGAACTGTTCATAATCAAACGACCTCACAGCGTGGATCACCCCCGTGTCTCCGTTAACAGATAGATAGGAGGACACCGGGGCACCGTTCACCTCACCAGCTAACAGAGAATAAATCACTGTACCGTTTTGTCTCCAGTCGGGGTCTCGAGCAGTAACGGAACATAAAGTGGAGCCAGGTTTGTTATTTTCACTCACATATGCGCTGTAGGACTGTTCCTCAAACACAGGTGGGTTGTCGTTGATGTCTGCTACAGATAACTGAACAGTTTTAGAGGAGGACAGAGGTGGAGAGCCCTCGTCAGTGGCACTGATTGTAATGTTGTAATCAGACACTAGTTCACGGTCCAGTTGTCCTGTGGTCACCAGAGAATAATAGTTTTTAATAGAAGGAACCAACTTAAAAGGGACGTTTTGCTGAATAGAGCAGCGGACCTGTTGGTTATTATTAGAATCTGCATCCTGCACGTTAATGATGCCCACCTCTGTACCAGGTGACACGTTCTCAGGTACTGGATTTGCCAGAGATTTCACATAGATTACAGGTATGTTGTCATTCACATCTGTGACATCAACGGTTACCTTTGTGTATGATGATAATCCTAATCCATCCTTTGCTTTAATGCGCAAATCATATGTTGCAACAGTTTCAAAGTCAATCGGACCATTAACTTTGATTTTGCCACTTTTACGATCAATACTAAAAACTCTCTTCACATCCTCTGAAACATGTCCAAATTCATAAGTGACGTCTCCGTTGACTCCCTGGTCTGCATCAGTAGCGCTCACTGTGACCACTATGGTATCTACAGGAGAGTTTTCAGGCAGACTGGCTTTATAAACGGCCTGGCTGAACACTGGGGCGTTATCATTAGCATCCAGTACAGTGACGTGTATGACTACAGTACCTGATCTCTGAGGAGAGCCTCCATCTAGAGCTGTAAGGAGCAAATTCATCTCTTCTTGTTTTTCACGATCAAGTTTTTTTTCCAAAACAAGCTCTATTGTGTTTCCATCAACAGCCAATATGAAATTATCATTCTTTTTAAGGCTGTACTGCTGAACTGAATTCTGTCCTACATCCGCATCGTGCGCCTCCTCCATCACAAAACGAGCTCCCCTCTCTGCCGACTCGTGAATTTCTATATTAATCAGGTCTTCCTTAAATTGTGGCGAGTTATCATTGATATCTTGAATGTGAAGACTGAACGGATGCAGTTCCAGAGGATTCTCCAGAACAAGATCACGTTTTATCACACACGACATCTTTTCTCCACAAAGCTCCTCCCGGTCGATCCTGTCTGCAACAATTAAATCTCCGGTGCTGAGATTGATGTCACAAAAACGTTTGCGGTTCCCTGCAGCATCAACGCGGGCATTCCGAGCAGACAGTTTACTCGCGTCCAGGTTAAGGCCCTTCGCTATATTCCCAATAACGGATCCGCGCTTCATTTCCTCTTGGAAAGAAAAGCTCGCGTCCCCGTTCACAGCTTGCCAGATCAGAAAGAAAACGAAGCAGCTCAGTCTGAGCACCATCATGACAAGCGTTTGTTACAGAAAACAATCCTCTGTTAGATGACAAATCCAATAAAGATTATAGAGTTCAGTCAAAAGAAAATCCACAGATCTCCACAGTTAGTCTGACTGCATCCTCGGATCAACAGCAACTGAAAAATCACCCTTTTGTTGGTCTGTACACCAGAGGGTGGAGTGGAAATATCTCACGTAGGCTGGCCAATAGCGACACCATGAGTGGAATGAAGAAATAGCAGACTTGTATGTATGCAAGTTTTACTATTAATAGGAGTAGTATTAGTGGTAGTGGTATAGTAGTATACTGTAAATGTTATAGGCTAGAAGTGGCAATATAAAGGAATTATATAAATAATATATTATAATATTTGATTTGCCATCATAACACAATACAGGCTATGTGAGTAAGAAAGTACCAATTCTTATAATTATAGGAGTAGCACTCATTAATTTGAAACATCAAAGCTTGTTTCAAACGTACTGTAATATGCAAACATGTTGACTGAAAATAACATGCCAAGTACCCTAATGAAATATCATGAGGCCATAAAGTCTCTGACAGGGTGACAAAAGTTTCATTTTTCAAGGTCCAGAAAGAGAAAGAGACATCCATTATATTAAATTATGAATAAGAAACAAAGTCCATTACTACTGTATCTTAGGACAAAGATGTGTAAACTATGAAGAGAAAACCCAATGCTAAAAGTCAGAAAACTTGCTGTGGAGAAACACTACTCTTAAGACTACTCTACCACCACTAAGCAACTACAAACTTATATATAACACTGGAAAATACAAATATTATGGTGGTTAATAGTTATACAGTGTCATCATACTTCCTCACATAAGATGAGGATGAAATAGTGTCAGCCTTCACTTCAGAGCAATTCCTATCTTATCAAAGATGAAAATACAATTAAACAGAACCATATTTCAAATAGTCACAGAATAGAGATACATAGTACAGTCTGACAGTCAGTATCTTCTCATGAACACAACTAAAAGACAGTCATAATGTTGTAAAGGACAAAGTTATCACGAAGAACTGAAGATATCTCAGCCACTTCTATTGAAAGAGACAAACTACATTTAGGCCTCTAATACAAATAACTCATTCATGTTTCTCTACATTTACTTCCATTTGAAAATGTGGTTGAATCAGACAGTTTTCAAACACAACAAACGTCCAGCAAGAGAGGCCTATGTAGCATAAATATTTAAGTAGAGTGGACTGGTTTTAAATGTAAACACCAACATTCTTCAGGCGGTTTCTTCCACCTGCACTCTACTTATATTTCACAACAATGGCACGTCTAAGTAGGTTTACAGTCGTCCAACTCAAAGGAAACATATAGCAGTCTGCCAGATACCATACTGATATATTTCCTTAGATCACCAGAAGGGACATTTAGCAACAAACCACAGACATAATTTCCTTTTCCACATGACCATGTGAATGCATAAGATACATATTGACAGTAAATGTATTGAAGCCGATTACTAAGACTCAGTTACACTGCACACTATGTTGCCATCAACAACAACAGATCCATAACGAATGATCAGCACCAACTAAGTGATTGGCTCATACGGACGCTGTAAAATGCACCACAATAAAAATAAAATAAAAAATCCTCTGCGAAAATGGCTCAGAAAACAATGCATGACATCCCTGTTAGTTAAACACATCTCATTAGATCAATGGAACATTACTACACTGAGAAGGAAACAATCATCATATCAAGGACTTCCTGATTTAAAAAAAAAAATAACCTGCAAACACCAGAAATGTAATCAAATGTAACACAATAACTTTGTTCAAGCACTAATGAGCCTCATGTAGCTAGTTGAGAGTATACTCATGGTCTGAATGAAGCACAGAAGCAGAGAGCATGCCAGTTGGTGACTATGAAAGGTATTCAGTAACTTTGTCATTGGCAATGACACGAGGATGATAAGAGACTGCAGTTAAACTCCTGTGTTGTCATCATCTGCGTAATTAGGAGGGCTAAAAGCAACAACAATCATCATAAGAAATATCCTTCAGTTCTGGCAGCTCAGCCAAGTTATCAGAAAAAAATATATGGAAAAAAATGGCAGAGAGAGTGGGCTGTCTGTTATCTTTCACTGCCACAATAAGGTTATGTCCTTGTTCTTGTTGATTTTTGGAAGAAAAAAATTTATCTTTTTGTCGAGCAAATGTTGCATTAAACCCGACCCTCAGAGAGGTCACCTAAATTATCATCTCAAGAGACTTAAAAAAGGACTTACAAGGAAACCCGATCGGAGCAGTGACTTATTCGAATGACAATATGTAAATAAAGTAATCCTATTATTGTTGGAACCTATATTATTAAAAAATATATATCAGAGGCAATCTTAAGAAATACAACTCAGCAAGTCAAAAAAGTGACAACAGAATAGAAGTCAAGGGGCCCAAATTGCATCAGCAAAACACTGTTCAGCACCAAGGACAGAGAAACCAGACAAAACAGTCAAATATATCCCCCTGGTTGAAAACAGTGAGAGAGTGAGAGCACTCACATGAACAAACAGAGACTGTATAAGTCCGTGTATAAAAGAACTGCATATTGAAGATGTTTTACACATCTTGGACAGATTATATGTAACTTGAGCCTACCTCAGGAGAACTATCACAATCCCCAAACGCCTCAGCGAAGTCTGATGGACTTTTCCTCAGAGTCTGGTCAGCAGGCAGTGTGTTGTCATTGTAAGAACTGACGAACTTAAAGTCACTGGTTCTAGAACCTGTTGTCAGGTAGGCGTCATAGTTGTAAGCGCTGCGTAAAGTTCCTGTTCCGTCAACATCTGCGTAATTAGGAGGGAGATAAGCGCTGGGGATGGCAACTGCTCCATCAAACAACAGTCTGGGCTTTCTCCTGCGACAAAACCTGACACCCAGGATGATGATGATGAAGGTCAGAAAAAAGGTGGACACAGACACCAGCGCGATGATCAGATAAGAGGTCAGTTTGGAGTTCTTCTCATCATAAGAAATATCCTTCAGTTCTGGCACCTCAGCCAAGTTATCAGAGATCAGTAAATACATGGAACAGGTGGCAGAGAGAGAGGGCTGTCCGTTATCTTTCACTGCCACAATAAGGTTCTGTTTCATGCTGTCGGACTCAGAAATGTCCCGCTGTGTCCTGATCTCTCCGCTGTGGAGACCGATAGTGAAAAGTCCCGGATCAGTGGATTTTACTATATGATAGGACAGCCAGGCGTTCTGTCCGGAGTCCGCGTCCACCGCTATCACTTTGGACACCAGAGAGCTTCCGTGTGCAGCTTTGGGGACCAGCTCGGTCATGAAGGAGTTGCCCTCCGGGGCGGGGTACAGTATCTGAGGAGAGTTGTCATTCACATCCGATATGAAGACACTGACGGTCACGTTGCTGCTGAGCGGAGGAGAACCGTTGTCTCTGGCCATCACGTGGACTTTAAAACTCCTGAACTGTTCATAATCAAACGACCTCACAGCGTGGATCACCCCCGTGTCTCCGTTAACAGATAGATAGGAGGACACCGGGGCACCGTTCACCTCACCAGCTAACAGAGAATAAATCACTGTGCCGTTTTGTCTCCAGTCGGGGTCTCGAGCAGTAACGGAACATAAAGTGGAGCCAGGTTTGTTATTTTCACTCACATATGCGCTGTAGGACTGTTCCTCAAACACAGGTGGGTTGTCGTTGATGTCTGCTACAGATAACTGAACACTTTTAGAGGAGGACAGAGGTGGAGAGCCCTCGTCAGTGGCACTGATTGTAATGTTGTAATCAGACACTAGTTCACGGTCCAGTTGTCCTGTGGTCACCAGAGAATAATAGTTTTTAATAGAAGGAACCAACTTAAAGGGGACGTTTTGCTGAATGGTGCAGCGGACCTGTCTGTTATTCTCAGAGTCTCTATCCTGCACGTTAATGATGCCCACCTCTGTACCAGGTGACACGTTCTCAGGTATGGGGTTAGTCAGGGATTTTAGGTTTATAACTGGGGCGTTGTCATTTATATCAGTAATCTCAATATTTAACGTTGCATATGAGGCCAATCCCAGACCATCTTTGGCGCTAATCTGCAATTCATATGAGGATTCTTTTTCATAATCAATAGATCCAGACACTCTAACTTCTCCTGTTTTAGGGTTTAGAGAGAAAACTTGGTTTTCATCTGAAACATGATCAAATCCATAGGTAATTTCGCTGTTTAAACCTTCGTCTGCATCAGTAGCACTCACTGTGATCACCAATGTATCTAGAGGAGAGTTTTCTGGCAGACTGGCTTTATAAACGGCCTGGCTAAACACTGGTACATTATCATTAGCATCCAGTACAGTGACGTGTATGACTACAGTACCTGATCTCTGAGGAGAGCCTCCATCGAATGCGGTAAGCAACAACATAATCTCTTTTTTGTCCTCTCTGTCTAATTCTTTGTCTAAAACTAATTCGCCATATTTTCGTCCAACCCCCTTTGTCTTTACATTTAATTTGAAATGATCATTCTGCTGAAGTGAGTAGCTCTGAACAGCATTTTCTCCGATGTCTCCATCGTGTGCCTCATCCAAGAGAAAACTTGCACCCTTATCTGCGGATTCCCGTATTTCAAAATTAAGCGACTCCTCTCTGAACTGCGGTGAATTATCATTAATATCTTGAACTCGGATACTAATACGGTGCAGCTCTAAAGGATTTTCCAGCACGAGTTCCTGTTTTAGAACACATGATGCCTTTTTCGCACAAAGCCCTTCTCTGTCGATCCTTTCTTGTACGATCAAGTCTCCGGTGTTGAGATTTACACCGCAGTACTGGACGCTGTTATCCTCAGTATCGATACGGGCCTTACGAGCAGACAGTCTGCCCAAATCAAGTCCCAGATCCTTAGCGATATTTCCAATTACAGATCCACGTTTCATCTCCTCCGGTACAGAGTAGCTCACGTCTCCATAGACGGGGTGGAGGACAAGAAAAACAAAAGCAAGGCCGCAGAGCAGCGGAAATCTGCTGCATCCCATCGTTACCTCGAAACAGACCACTACTGCTGCCAAGTATGTCAAAATATATCCACAATGCAGCTGTGATTTCCTCCAATATACAAAATCCTCACACTGCGGTCATATCACGAAGCGTTTTTGTCAACTACGGTTCAACAGCAGAATCAGGCTTTAAATTCGCTGAGACAGAAGGGTGGAGAATGACCGAGCCCTCTCGTTTACTGGTACACACTGACACCATGAGTATTTCTCTGGGTATAACACGGATAAGTAGGTTTCTGATGTGCTTAAATATAGACTAGTTCAGAGAACCTTGTTAATCAAAACAATAATGACAACAACAACAATAATTAATATAATAATAATAATAATAACTTTACAATTTTAGGATTAATATGCCTTGATGCAAGACTGTTCTGCCACCCTAGTGATGTAAATAAAGCAAAACAAAAACGTAGGGATCAGCATAAAACTATTCAGACTGTGTCTCCAAAACAATCCAGTGATTAAAAAATATATTTTGGCATGGTAAAATATAGACAACACATACACTAAGAGGGGGGACACTTTCATGTTAGATAAAATAGAGGAACATATTGTTCAATATCCTCTTGTGTATCATTTGTGCTCAAACACTCTTTATCTTTAGATTGCTCTGATTGAAATTTGTGAAATATTATTTAAGCATGTTAATCAATGAGATTAACCCTACTGAACGATCATTTCAAGTTGCATACTGTAAATTGAAGTGTTGTGTGCCTTCAACCATATCACCGGCAGTTTATACTTTATGTTAATGAACTGTAAAGACACACAGATCTATTGACAAAATGATTGTCCTGAAAGATTTTTGGCAATTTAGGAGACAAAAACGTCACACATAATTCCCTCCAAAATAAGGTCTTTGTTTGAATGCTTGAATCTACCCTGATGATGAACAACATTTTAAATTTGTATTGTTGTTGTTGTTGTTGTTTACTACTACTACTACTACTACTATGACAACAACAACAACAACAGTGACAAAAGACATCTAGAGAATCCACTAGCAAAACGCAATTCGCACAGTATCTCCATTGTAAATGTGTTCTTACTGCTCTAATACCACGTCCGATTAACATCAATGGTGATAAACTTCTAGTGAAGATAAATCCAATAGAGGAACTTAACACTGGCACCAGATTACATCAACAACATATGAATATGAAAGCATCAAAGCCAGATAAACGTCAGTATTCTAGCCAAGTGTGTAAAAGAAGCAAATGTACTGAAACCCAATTCAGTAGAGGTGGAATGAAAACAGCAGAAGAAAACTGAAGTAAACCTCAAAAAATGCAACAGAAGTTCAGCACCAAGGACAGAGAATCTAGGAGCCTAATTCAAAAAAGTTTTCCCTCACTGGAACATAAAATACAGCAATCATGCATCCAGATAGAGACCAACTGGATAAAAAAAAACAAGTGGTCTAAAAACATTCCAGAGAAATTACAGTATATATATATATATATTAAAGAGAGTATGCACGCAGAGTTAAACGGTGTGTGTCTCCGTCTGAGTGTGGAGGGAGAGGTGGGCGGATGGGAGATTGCTATGATTCTCTGTAAAAGTTGTTTTAGGAGAAGTTTGGCTTTAGTATGTGCATCTTGGTTGAACACAAGTTCAGTAATATGAAATATGGAAATGTGTTCCTACCTCAGGAGAACTATCACAGTCCCCAAACGCCTCAGCAAAGTCTGAAGGACTTTTCCTCAGAGTCTGGTCAGCAGGCAGTGTGTTGTCATTGTAAGAACTGACGAACTTAAAGTCACTGGTTCTAGAACCTGTTGTCAGGTAGGCGTCATAGTTGTAAGCGCTGCGTAAAGTTCCTGTTCCGTCAACATCTGCGTAATTAGGAGGGAGATAAGCGCTGGGGATGGCAACTGCTCCATCAAACAACAGCCTGGGCTTCCTCCTGCGACAAAACCTCACACCCAGGATGATGATGATGAAGGTCAGGAAAAAGGTGGACACAGACACCAGCGCGATGATCAGATAAGAGGTCAGTTTGGAGTTCTTCTCATCATAAGAAATATCCTTCAGTTCTGGCACCTCAGCCAAGTTATCAGAGATCAGTAAATACATGGAACAGGTGGCAGAGAGAGAGGGCTGTCCGTTATCTTTCACTGCCACAATAAGGTTCTGTTTCATGCTGTCGGACTCAGAAATGTCCCGCTGTGTCCTGATCTCTCCGCTGTGGAGACCGATAGTGAAAAGTCCCGGATCAGTGGATTTTACTATATGATAGGACAGCCAGGCGTTCTGTCCGGAGTCCGCGTCCACCGCTATCACTTTGGACACCAGAGAGCTTCCGTGTGCAGCTTTGGGGACCAGCTCGGTCATGAAGGAGTTGCCCTCCGGGGCGGGGTACAGTATCTGAGGAGAGTTGTCATTCACATCCGATATGAAGACACTGACGGTCACGTTGCTGCTGAGCGGAGGAGAACCGTTGTCTCTGGCCATCACGTGGACTTTAAAACTCCTGAACTGTTCATAATCAAACGACCTCACAGCGTGGATCACCCCCGTGTCTCCGTTAACAGATAGATAGGAGGACACCGGGGCACCGTTCACCTCACCAGCTAACAGAGAATAAATCACTGTGCCGTTTTGTCTCCAGTCGGGGTCTCGAGCAGTAACGGAACATAAAGTGGAGCCAGGTTTGTTATTTTCACTCACATATGCGCTGTAGGACTGTTCCTCAAACACAGGTGGGTTGTCGTTGATGTCTGCTACAGATAACTGAACACTTTTAGAGGAGGACAGAGGTGGAGAGCCCTCGTCAGTGGCACTGATTGTAATGTTGTAATCAGACACTAGTTCACGGTCCAGTTGTCCTGTGGTCACCAGAGAATAATAGTTTTTAATAGAAGGAACCAACTTAAAGGGGACGTTTTGCTGAATGGTGCAGCGGACCTGTCTGTTATTCTCAGAGTCTCTATCCTGCACGTTAATGATGCCCACCTCTGTACCAGGTGACACGTTCTCAGGTATGGGGTTAGTCAGGGATTTTAGGTTTATAACTGGGGCGTTGTCATTTATATCAGTAATCTCAATATTTAACGTTGCATATGAGGCCAATCCCAGACCATCTTTGGCGCTAATCTGCAATTCATATGAGGATTCTTTTTCATAATCAATAGATCCAGACACTCTAACTTCTCCTGTTTTAGGGTTTAGAGAGAAAACTTGGTTTTCATCTGAAACATGATCAAATCCATAGGTAATTTCGCTGTTTAAACCTTCGTCTGCATCAGTAGCACTCACTGTGATCACCAATGTATCTAGAGGAGAGTTTTCTGGCAGACTGGCTTTATAAACGGCCTGGCTAAACACTGGTACATTATCATTAGCATCCAGTACAGTGACGTGTATGACTACAGTACCTGATCTCTGAGGAGAGCCTCCATCGAATGCGGTAAGCAACAACATAATCTCTTTTTTGTCCTCTCTGTCTAATTCTTTGTCTAAAACTAATTCGCCATATTTTCGTCCAACCCCCTTTGTCTTTACATTTAATTTGAAATGATCATTCTGCTGAAGTGAGTAGCTCTGAACAGCATTTTCTCCGATGTCTCCATCGTGTGCCTCATCCAAGAGAAAACTTGCACCCTTATCTGCGGATTCCCGTATTTCAAAATTAAGCGACTCCTCTCTGAACTGCGGTGAATTATCATTAATATCTTGAACTCGGATACTAATACGGTGCAGCTCTAAAGGATTTTCCAGCACGAGTTCCTGTTTTAGAACACATGATGCCTTTTTCGCACAAAGCCCTTCTCTGTCGATCCTTTCTTGTACGATCAAGTCTCCGGTGTTGAGATTTACACCGCAGTACTGGACGCTGTTATCCTCAGTATCGATACGGGCCTTACGAGCAGACAGTCTGCCCAAATCAAGTCCCAGATCCTTAGCGATATTTCCAATTACAGATCCACGTTTCATCTCCTCCGGTACAGAGTAGCTCACGTCTCCATAGACGGGGTGGAGGACAAGAAAAACAAAAGCAAGGCCGCAGAGCAGCGGAAATCTGCTGCATCCCATCGTTACCTCGAAACAGACCACTACTGCTGCCAAGTATGTCAAAATATATCCACAATGCAGCTGTGATTTCCTCCAATATACAAAATCCTCACACTGCGGTCATATCACGAAGCGTTTTTGTCAACTACGGTTCAACAGCAGAATCAGGCTTTAAATTCGCTGAGACAGAAGGGTGGAGAATGACCGAGCCCTCTCGTTTACTGGTACACACTGACACCATGAGTATTTCTCTGGGTATAACACGGATAAGTAGGTTTCTGATGTGCTTAAATATAGACTAGTTCAGAGAACCTTGTTAATCAAAACAATAATGACAACAACAACAATAATTAATATAATAATAATAATAATAACTTTACAATTTTAGGATTAATATGCCTTGATGCAAGACTGTTCTGCCACCCTAGTGATGTAAATAAAGCAAAACAAAAACGTAGGGATCAGCATAAAACTATTCAGACTGTGTCTCCAAAACAATCCAGTGATTAAAAAATATATTTTGGCATGGTAAAATATAGACAACACATACACTAAGAGGGGGGACACTTTCATGTTAGATAAAATAGAGGAACATATTGTTCAATATCCTCTTGTGTATCATTTGTGCTCAAACACTCTTTATCTTTAGATTGCTCTGATTGAAATTTGTGAAATATTATTTAAGCATGTTAATCAATGAGATTAACCCTACTGAACGATCATTTCAAGTTGCATACTGTAAATTGAAGTGTTGTGTGCCTTCAACCATATCACCGGCAGTTTATACTTTATGTTAATGAACTGTAAAGACACACAGATCTATTGACAAAATGATTGTCCTGAAAGATTTTTGGCAATTTAGGAGACAAAAACGTCACACATAATTCCCTCCAAAATAAGGTCTTTGTTTGAATGCTTGAATCTACCCTGATGATGAACAACATTTTAAATTTGTATTGTTGTTGTTGTTGTTGTTTACTACTACTACTACTACTACTATGACAACAACAACAACAACAGTGACAAAAGACATCTAGAGAATCCACTAGCAAAACGCAATTCGCACAGTATCTCCATTGTAAATGTGTTCTTACTGCTCTAATACCACGTCCGATTAACATCAATGGTGATAAACTTCTAGTGAAGATAAATCCAATAGAGGAACTTAACACTGGCACCAGATTACATCAACAACATATGAATATGAAAGCATCAAAGCCAGATAAACGTCAGTATTCTAGCCAAGTGTGTAAAAGAAGCAAATGTACTGAAACCCAATTCAGTAGAGGTGGAATGAAAACAGCAGAAGAAAACTGAAGTAAACCTCAAAAAATGCAACAGAAGTTCAGCACCAAGGACAGAGAATCTAGGAGCCTAATTCAAAAAAGTTTTCCCTCACTGGAACATAAAATACAGCAATCATGCATCCAGATAGAGACCAACTGGATAAAAAAAAACAAGTGGTCTAAAAACATTCCAGAGAAATGACAGTATATATATATATATATTAAAGAGAGTATGCACGCAGAGTTAAACGGTGTGTGTCTCCGTCTGAGTGTGGAGGGAGAGGTGGGCGGATGGGAGATTGCTATGATTCTCTGTAAAAGTTGTTTTAGGAGAAGTTTGGCTTTAGTATGTGCATCTTGGTTGAACACAAGTTCAGTAATATGAAATATGGAAATGTGTTCCTACCTCAGGAGAACTATCACAGTCCCCAAACGCCTCAGCAAAGTCTGAAGGACTTTTCCTCAGAGTCTGGTCAGCAGGCAGTGTGTTGTCATTGTAAGAACTGACGAACTTAAAGTCACTGGTTCTAGAACCTGTTGTCAGGTAGGCGTCATAGTTGTAAGCGCTGCGTAAAGTTCCTGTTCCGTCAACATCTGCGTAATTAGGAGGGAGATAAGCGCTGGGGATGGCAACTGCTCCATCAAACAACAGCCTGGGCTTCCTCCTGCGACAAAACCTCACACCCAGGATGATGATGATGAAGGTCAGGAAAAAGGTGGACACAGACACCAGAGCGATGATCAGATAAGAGGTCAGCTTGGAGTTCTTCTCATCATAAGAAATATCCTTCAGTTCTGGCACCTCAGCCAAGTTATCAGAAATCAGTAAATACATGGAACAGGTGGCAGAGAGAGAGGGCTGTCCGTTATCTTTCACTGCCACAATAAGGTTCTGTTTCATGCTGTCAGACTCAGAAATGTCCCGCTGTGTCCTGATCTCTCCGCTGTGGAGACCGACAGTGAAAAGTCCCGGATCAGTGGATTTGACTATATGATAGGACAGCCAGGCGTTCTGTCCGGAGTCCGCGTCCACCGCTATCACTTTGGACACCAGAGAGCCTCCGTGTGCAGCTTTGGGGACCAGCTCGGTCATGAAGGAGTTGCCCTCCGGGGCGGGGTACAGTATCTGAGGAGAGTTGTCATTCACATCCGATATGAAGACACTAACGGTCACGTTGCTGCTGAGCGGAGGAGAACCGTTGTCTCTGGCCATCACGTGGACTTTAAAACTCCTGAACTGTTCATAATCAAACGACCTCACAGCGTGGATCACCCCCGTGTCTCCGTTAACAGATAGATAGGAGGACACCGGGGCACCGTTCACCTCACCAGCTAACAGAGAATAAATCACTGTACCGTTTTGTCTCCAGTCGGGGTCTCGAGCAGTAACGGAACATAAAGTGGAGCCAGGTTTGTTATTTTCACTCACATATGCGCTGTAGGACTGATCCTCAAACACAGGTGGGTTGTCGTTGATGTCTGCTACAGATAACTGAACAGTTTTAGAGGAGGACAGAGGTGTAGAGCCCTCGTCAGTGGCACTGATTGTAATGTTGTAATCAGACACTAGTTCACGGTCCAGTTGTCCTGTGGTCACCAGAGAATAATAGTTTTTAATAGAAGGAACCAACTTAAAAGGGACGTTTTGCTGAATGGAGCAGCGGACCTGTCTGTTATTCTCAGAGTCTCTATCCTGAACGTTAATGATGCCCACCTCTGTACCAGGTGACACGTTCTCAGGTATGGGGTTACTCAGTGATTTTAGGTTTATAACTGGAACGTTGTCATTTATATCAGTAATCTCAATAATTAACGATGCATATGATGCCAATCCCAGACCATCGTTTGCACTTATCTGCATTTCATATGACGACACTTTCTCATAATCAATAGCTGCAGCTACTCTCACTTCTCCCGTTTTAGAGTCTAAAGAAAAAACGTTGCTATATTCATCTGAAACATGATCAAATCCATAGGTAATTTCGCTATTTAAACCCTCGTCTGCATCAGTAGCACTCACTGTGATCACCAATGTATCCAGAGGAGAGTTTTCAGGCAGACTGGCTTCATAAACGGCCTGGCTAAACACTGGTACATTATCATTAGCATCCAGTACAGTGACGTGTATGACTACAGTACCTGATCTCTGAGGAGAGCCTCCATCGAATGCGGTAAGCAACAACATAATCTCTTTTTTGTCCTCTCTATCTAATTCTTTGTCTAAAACTAGTTCACCATATTTTCGCCCGCCTGATTTTGTGTTTACATTTAATTTGAAATGATCATTCTGCTGAAGTGAGTAGCTCTGAACAGCATTTTCTCCGATGTCCCCATCGTGTGCTTCTCCAAGAAGAAAACGCGCACCCTTCACGGCCGATTCCTGAATTTCAATTTTAATTGATTCTGCTTTAAACTGCGGTGAATTATCATTAATATCTTGAACTCGGATACTAATACGGTGCAGCTCTAAAGGATTTTCCAGCACGAGTTCCTGTTTTAGAACACATGATGCCTTTTTTGCACAAAGCCCTTCTCTGTCGATCCTTTCTTGAACGATCAAGTCTCCGGTGTTGAGATTTACACCGCAGTACTGGACGCTGTTATCCTCAGTATCGATACGGGCCTTACGAGCAGACAGTCTGCCCAAATCAAGTCCCAGATCCTTAGCGATATTTCCAATTACAGATCCACGTTTCATCTCCTCCGGGACAGAGTAGCTCACGTCTCCATAGACGGGGTGGAGGACAAGAAAAACAAAAGCAAGGCCGCAGAGCAGCCCAAATCTGCTGCATCCCATCGTTACCTCGACAAAGACCAATACTGCTGCCAAGTGTGTCAAAATATATCCACAATGCAGCTGTGATTTCCTCCAATATAGAAAGTCTTCACACTGCGGTCATATCACGAAGCGTTTTGTCAACTACGGTTCAACAGCAGAATCAGGCTTTAAATTCGCTGAGACAGAAGGGTGGAGAATGACCGAGCCCTCTCGTTTACTGGTACACACTGACACCATGAGTATTTCTCTGGGTATAACAAGGAGAAGTAGGATTTCTGATGTGCTTAAATATAGACCAGTTCAGAAAACTTTTTTAATCAAAAAAACAACAACAACAACAACGACGACAACAACAATACTACTACTACTACTACTACTACTACTACTATTACTAGTAATAATAATACTAATACTACTAATAGATTTACCATTTAGGATAACATACCTTGATACAAGACGGCTCATGCCCCCACATAAAACTATTCAAACTGTGTCTCCAAAATAATCCAATGCTTTCAAATAATTGTTGGCATGTTACAATATAGACAACACATACACTAAGAGGGGGGACACTTTCATTTTAGATTAAAAAAAAGGAAAATATTGTTCAATATCTTCTTGTGTATCAATTTTGCTCACACACGGTTTTAGTTGATCGGATTGAAATATGTGAAAAAAGTTATTGAACCATGTTAGTCAATGATATTAAACCTATTGAACGATCACTTGAAGTTACATACTGTAAACTGAAGTGTTGTGTGCCTTCAACCATATCACCAACAGTTTATACTTTATGTTAATGCACTGTAAAGGCACGCATATCTACTTGTTATTATGATTGTCCTGAAAGATTTTTGGCAACATGGAGGAGACGAAAACATCTCACACATATTTCTCTCCAAAATAAGGTCTTTGTTTGAATGCTTGAATCTTCCCTGATGATGAGCAACAAAATAGTTTTTGTATTGTTGCTGTTGATGTTGTTGTTGTTTACTACTACAACAACATTAGTAACAAAAGACATCTGTTTTCAGATAGAGCTTTAAACATCGTGCTATTGTTCACTGATTTATCTCTGAATGTTGGCACACTTTCAGAAAGAATTACCAAAAGCTGTTACCAAGCTCAAGAAAACAATGCTGCCATTTCATATATTACATTAGAACAGTGAAATGCCTGAGATAAAACAGTATGAGTCTGATGGCCAAAATAAAAGTTCTGCGAGGTGCTTGCTCTAAAACGGGATGCAATGTCTTGCATTTAAATGGAAAGATGATTTTAACACGTTTCACTCTGTTGCTGGCACCTTTGTTTACTTCATTATCACTGGCAAGAAAAGTTAAATTTGTACATGAAAAAAGTGTCTTATAATAGCTGCTTAACACATCACCTTTATGGAAATCATCTGTTGATTTAGAAACTGTTTCCTCGAGTGTAATAATTATTTAAAAGATATTTCAAATTATTTCCCTGATTATGAACTTATAGAATAAATAAAGACTTTTGTAATCAGGTTTGCACAAGGACAACAAAAGAGAATGGTGTGTACCAAGGAAAATAATATTTAAAAAGAAAAAATGTGCAGAAACCTGGAAAAGGAGTTACAGCCTACCATATTATGTCAACATGAGAGGACCATATACATTTAGGGGAGAATATATTTTTCGGCAATGCCCACATCCCTCAAAACCAGCACTTAAGGAAACAATACTCAAGCAAAACGGACAAAGAGGCTCACTGTTTTATGTTCCTAGGGCTCTGACACTGTGTCCTTATGTCGATAAAAAATACTCAACTCCATGTGAGAGTCGATTCAAAAGAAGTTTCTAAGAGAAACACCATATTTTAATAAAACAATTACAACATGCACACCTAAATAATTAAAAAAATTAAATATCAAAGTAAATTCACTTACATGAAAGGCAGTAAATAGAAAAACACAACAGAATAAAATACATAGCTAAATTAGCCATGAAAAGGCATCATTGGATCAAATGGAGTTCAGCACCATGGACAGAGAAAAAGGGACATAATGTCAAAGGTTTCCTTTACTAGAGCATAAAGGGCAATCATGGCAGCAGATAGATATTAATGTTAACAGGAAATAAGATCCCCAAGTAACAATATGACCTAATACTAACATCTAAATCGTTTAGGGGTCATACACTTTTAAGAAAACTATTATAAAGTCTATTTAATCATAACCACAGAGATCACACTGCAACTGAAGAAAGCAAAGCTTAAAACTGGAGAGCGAAGGTGCGACTTATTCAATTGACAATATGTAAATAAAGAAAACCTATTATTATTATAGCATGTATTATCAAAAAATATATTCAGAGGCAATCTAAAAGATTAAAACTCAGCAAGACAAAGAAAAGTCACAACAGAATAGAAGTCGAGGAGCGCAAAATGCATCAGTAAAACACTGTTCCGCACCAAGGACAGAGAAACCAGCCAAAACAGTGAAATATATCCCCCTGGTTGAAAACAGTGAGAGAGTGAGAGCACTCACATGAACAAACAGAGACAAGTTGGCTGTGTAAGTGCGTGTATAAAAGAACTGCATATTGAAGATGTTTTACACATCTTGGACAGATTATATGTAACTTGAGCCTACCTCAGGAGAACTATCACAATCCCCAAACGCCTCAGCAAAGTCTGATGGACTTTTCCTCAGAGTCTGGTCAGCAGGCAGTGTGTTGTCATTGTAAGAACTGACGAACTTAAAGTCACTGGTTCTAGAACCTGTTGTCAGGTAGGCGTCATAATTGTAAGCGCTGCGTAAAGTTCCTGTTCCGTCAACATCTGCGTAATTAGGAGGGAGATAAGCGCTGGGGATGGCAACTGCTCCATCAAACAACAGTCTGGGCTTTCTCCTGCGACAAAACCTCACACCCAGGATGATGATGATGAAGGTCAGAAAAAAGGTGGACACAGACACCAGAGCGATGATCAGATAAGAGGTCAGTTTGGAGTTCTTCTCATCATAAGAAATATCCTTCAGTTCTGGCACCTCAGCCAAGTTATCAGAAATCAGTAAATACATGGAACAGGTGGCAGAGAGAGAGGGCTGTCCGTTATCTTTCACTGCCACAATAAGGTTCTGTTTCATGCTGTCAGACTCAGAAATGTCCCGCTGTGTCCTGATCTCTCCGCTGTGGAGACCGATAGTGAAAAGTCCCGGATCAGTGGATTTCACTATATGATAGGACATCCAGGCGTTCTGTCCGGAGTCCGCGTCCACCGCTATCACTTTGGACACCAGAGAGCCTCCGTGTGCAGCTTTGGGGACCAGCTCGGTCATGAAGGAGTTGCCCTCCGGGGAGGGGTACAGTATCTGAGGAGAGTTGTCATTCACATCCGATATGAAGACACTGACGGTCACGTTGCTGCTGAGCGGAGGAGAACCGTTGTCTCTGGCCATCACGTGGACTTTAAAACTCCTGAACTGTTCATAATCAAACGACCTCACAGCGTGGATCACCCCCGTGTCTCCGTTAACAGATAGATAGGAGGACACCGGGGCACCGTTCACCTCACCAGCTAACAGAGAATAAATCACTGTACCGTTTTGTCTCCAGTCGGGGTCTCGAGCAGTAACGGAACATAAAGTGGAGCCAGGTTTGTTATTTTCACTCACATATGCGCTGTAGGACTGTTCCTCAAACACAGGTGGGTTGTCGTTGATGTCTGCAACAGATAACTGAACAGTTTTAGAGGAGGACATAGGTGGAGAGCCCTCGTCAGTGGCACTGATTGTAATGTTGTAATCAGACACTAGTTCACGGTCCAGTTGTCCTGTGGTCACCAGAGAATAATAGTTTTTAATAGAAGGAACCAACTTAAAAGGGACGTTTTGCTGAATGGAGCAGCGGACCTGTCTGTTATTCTCAGAGTCTCTATCCTGAACGTTAATGATGCCCACCTCTGTACCAGGTGACACGTTCTCAGGTATGGGGTTACTCAGGGATTTTAGGTTCATAACTGGGGCGTTGTCATTTATGTCAGTGATCTCAATTATCACAGTTGCATATGAGGCCAATCCCAGACCATCTTTGGCGCTAATCTGCATTTCATATGACGTTTCTTTTTCATAATCAATAGCTGCAGCTACTCTAACTTCTCCCGTTTTAGGGTTTAGAGAGAAAACTTGTTTTTTATCTGAAACATGATCAAATCCATAGGTAATTTCACCGTACATTCCCTCGTCTGCATCGGTTGCACTCACTGTGATCACCAATGTATCCAGAGGAGAGTTTTCAGGCAGACTGGCTTCATAAACGGCCTGGCTAAACACTGGTACATTATCATTAGCATCCAGTACAGTGACGTGTATGACTACAGTACCTGATCTCTGAGGAGAGCCTCCATCAAATGCGGTAAGCAACAACATAATCTCTTTTTTGTCCTCTCTGTCTAATTCTTTGTCTAAAACTAATTCACCATATTTCCGTCCACCGCCCTTTGTCTTCACATTTAATTTGAAATGATCATTCTGCTGAAGTGAGTAGCTCTGAACAGCATTTTCTCCGATGTCTCCATCATGTGCCTCATCCAAACGAAAACCTGCACCCTTGACGGCCGATTCATGAATTTCAATCTTGAGTGACTCCTCTTTAAACTGAGGTGAATTATCATTAATATCTTGAACTCGGATACTAATACGGTGCAGCTCTAAAGGATTTTCCAGAACGAGTTCCTGTTTAAGAACACATGATGCCTTTTTCGCACAAAGCCCTTCTCTGTCGATCCTTTCTTGTACGATCAAGTCTCCGGTGTTGAGATTTACACCGCAGTACTTAACACTGTTATCCTCAGTATCGATACGGGCCTTACGAGCAGACAATCTGCCCAAATCAAGTCCCAGATCCTTAGCAATATTTCCAATTACAGATCCACGTTTCATCTCCTCCGGGACAGAGTAGCTCACGTCTCCATAGACGGGGTGGAGGACAAGAAAAACAAAAGCAAGGCCGTAGAGCATCGAAAATCTGCTGCATCCCATCGTTACCTCGAAACAGACCACTACTGCTGCCAAGTATGTTAAAATATATCCACAATGCAGCTGTGATTTCCTCCAATATGCAAAATCGTCACACTGCGGTCATATCACGAAGCGTTTTTGTCAACTACAACAGCCGAATCAGGCTTTAAATTCGCTGAGACAGAAGGGTGGAGAATGATCGAGCCCTCTCGTTTACTGGTACACACTGACACCATGAGTATTTCTCTGGGTATAACAAGGCGACGTAGGATTTCTGACGTGCATAAATAGAGACTAGTTCAGAGAACCTTGTTAAAAAAAGAAAAAGAAAACAACAACAACAACAATACTACTACTACTACTATTACTAGTTATAATAATACTACTAATAATAACAGATTTACCATTTTAGGATTAACATACCTTGATACAAGACTGCTCATGCCCCCACATAAAACTATTCAAACTGTGTCTCCAAAATAATCCAATGCTTTCACATATTTTTTGGCATATCAAAATATAGACAACACATACACTAAGAGGGGGGACACTTTAATTTTAGATAAAGAAAAAAAAAGAAGGAAAATATTATTCAATATATTCTTGTGTATCATTTTTGCTCACACACCATTTTAGTTGCTGGGATCGAAATATGTGAAAAAAGTTATTGAAGCATGTAAATCAATGAAATTAAACCTATTGAACGATCACTTTGAATTGTATACTGTAAATTGATGTGTTGTGTGCCTCCAACCATATCACCAACAGTTTATACTTTATGTTAATGCACTGTAAAGACACGCATATCTACTTGTTATTATGATTGTCCTGAAAGATTTTTGGCAACTTGGAGGAGACAAAAACATCTCACACATATTTCTCTCCAAAATAAAGTCTTTGTTTGAATGCTTGAATCTTCCCTGATGATGAGCAACAAAATACTCTTTGTATTGTTGTTGTTGATGTTGTTGTTGTTGTTGTTTACTACTAAACAACATTAGTAACAAAAGACATCTATTTTCAGATACATTTAACTCTGAATGTTGGCACACTTTCAGAAAGAATGGCCAACAATTGTTACCAAGCTCAAGAAAACAATGCTGCCATTTAATTAATTACATTAGAACAGTGAAATGCCTCAGATAAAACACCATCCGAGTCAGACGGACAAAATAAACTGGTTCTGTGAGGTACTTTGTCTAAAACATGATGCAATGTCTTGCATTTGAATGCAAAGATGATTTTAACACATTTCCCTCTCTTGCTGGCACCTTTGTTTACTCCATTATCACTGGATAGAAAAGTTAAATTTGTACATGAAAAAAGTGTCTTACAATAGCCGCCAAAGACATCACTTTTATAAAAATCATCTGTGGATTTCAAAACTGTTTCTTCGAGTGTAATAATTATTCCAAATATATTTCAAACTATTTCCCTGATTATGAACTTATAGAATAAAGAAATAGTTTTGTAATCAGGTTTGTACAAGGACAACAAAAGAGAATGGTATGTACCAAGGAAAAGAATATTTAAAAAAAACTGTGCAGAAACCTGGAAAAGGAGATATAGCCCACCATATTATGTCAACATGAGCGGACCATAATAATTTAGGGGAGGACATATTTTTCAGCAATGCCCACATAACTCAAAACCAGCACAGAAGGAAACAATACTCAAGCAAAACGGACAAAGAGGCTTAATTTTCATGTTCCTAGGGCTCTGACACTGTGTACTTATATCAATAAAAATTACTCAACTCCATGTGAGTGTTGATTCCAAAGAAGCTCATAAGAGCAACACCATATTTGAATAAAACAATTACAACATGCGCAACTAAATCATTTAAAAGATGAAATATCAAAGCAAATTCACTTACATGAAAGGCAGGAAAGAGAAAAACACAACAGAATAAAAGACAGAGCTAAATTAGCCATTAAAAGGCATCATAGGATCAAATGGAGTTCAGCACCATGGACAGAGAAAAAGGCACATAATGTCAAAGGTTTCCTTTACTAGAGCATAAAGGGCAATCAGGACAGCAGATAGACATTCATTTTATCATGAATAAGATCCCCAAGTAACAATATGACATAATAGTATAATCTAAATCAATTAGGGGTCATACGTTTTAAAGAACACTATTATAAAGTCTATTTAATCATCAATAAATCACTGTTCAGCACCAAGGACAGAGAAACCAGCCAAGACAGTCAAATACTGTATATCCTCCTGGTTGAAAACAGTGACAGTGAGAGCACTCACATGAACAAACAGAGACAAGTTGGCTGTGTAATTGCTTGTGTGGATAAGTGTATAAAAGTACTACATATTGAAAACGTTTACACATCTGGGACAGAATATATGTAACATGTGCCTACCTCAGGAGAACTATCACAATCCCCAAACGCCTCAGCAAAGTCTGATGGACTCTTCCTCAGAGTCTGGTCAGCAGGCAGTGTGTTGTCATTGTAAGAACTGACGAACTTAAAGTCACTGGTTCTAGAACCTGTTGTCAGGTAGGCGTCATAGTTGTAAGCGCTGCGTAAAGTTCCTGTTCCGTCAACATCTGCGTAATTAGGAGGGAGATAAGCGCTGGGGATGGCAACTGCTCCATCAAACAACAGTCTGGGCTTCCTCCTGCGACAAAACCTCACACCCAGGATGATGATGATGAAGGTCAGAAAAAAGGTGGACACAGACACCAGCGCGATGATCAGATAAGAGGTCAGCTTGGAGTTCTTCTCATCATAAGAAATATCCTTCAGTTCTGGCACCTCAGCCAAGTTATCAGAGATCAGTAAATACATGGAACAGGTGGCAGAGAGAGAGGGCTGTCCGTTATCTTTCACTGCCACAATAAGGTTCTGTTTCATGCTGTCAGACTCAGAAATGTCCCGCTGTGTCCTGATCTCTCCGCTGTGGAGACCGATAGTGAAAAGTCCCGGATCAGTGGATTTGACTACATGATAGGACAGCCAGGCGTTCTGTCCGGAGTCCGCGTCCACCGCTATCACTTTGGACACCAGAGAGCCTCCGTGTGCAGCTTTGGGGACCAGCTCGGTCATGAAGGAGTTGCCCTCCGGGGCGGGGTACAGTATCTGAGGAGAGTTGTCATTCACATCCGATATGAAGACACTGACGGTCACGTTGCTGCTGAGTGGAGGAGAACCGTTGTCTCTGGCCATCACGTGGACTTTAAAACTCCTGAACTGTTCATAATCAAACGACCTCACAGCGTGGACCACCCCCGTGTCTCCGTTAACAGATAGATAGGAGGACACCGGGGCACCGTTCACCTCACCAGCTAACAGAGAATAAATCACTGTACCGTTTTGTCTCCAGTCGGGGTCTCGAGCAGTAACGGAACATAAAGTGGAGCCAGGTTTGTTATTTTCACTCACATATGCGCTGTAGGACTGTTCCTCAAACACAGGTGGGTTGTCGTTGATGTCTGCTACAGATAACTGAACACTTTTAGAGGAGGACAGAGGTGGAGAGCCTTCGTCAGTGGCACTGATTGTAATGTTGTAATCAGACACTAGTTCACGGTCCAGTTGTCCTGTGGTCACCAGAGAATAATAGTTTTTAATAGAAGGAACCAACTTAAAAGGGACGTTTTGCTGAATGGAGCAGCGGACCTGTCTGTTATTCTCAGAGTCTCTATCCTGCACGTTAATGATGCCCACCTCTGTACCAGGTGACACGTTCTCAGGTATGGGGTTAGTCAGGGATTTCAGATATATAACCGGGGCGTTGTCATTCACATCAGTGATATCAATAATGACTTTTGCTTCTGAAGAGAGGCCATAACCATCTTTGGCCCCAATATTTACTTCATACTTCGATCCCTCTTCATAATCTATGTCACCTGTCACACTGATTTCTCCAGTTTTCTCATCTAGAGAAAAAAGTTTACGTGATTTATCAGACAGTCGGCTAAATTCATATGTAACCTCTCCGTTTACACCTTCATCAGCATCTGATGCACTTACAGTGATGATGGGGGTTTTAGCAGGGGAGTTTTCCGGTAACGTGGCTGTATATACAGACTCAGTAAAAACCGGGGCGTTATCATTAGCGTCAAGTACAATGACGTGTATGATTACTGTCCCGGATCTCTGAGGAGAGCCTCCATCTACAGCTGTGAGCAATAATTTCATTTCCTGCTGCTCCTCTCGGTCTAACTCCTTATCTAAAACCAATTCACCATATTTACTACCAGAATTTGTCGTCTGAATGCTTAATACAAAGTGGGGGTTTTGCTGCAAAATGTAGCTTTCAACGGAATTCTTGCCTATATCTGCATCGTGTGCTGCATTAATGCGATACTTAGCTCCTTTATCAGCTGACTCTGTGATTTCAAGCTTGATAATATCCTTCTGGAAAATTGGTGCATTGTCGTTTATGTCCTGCACCTGCAGGGACAACCGGTGTAACTCCAAAGGATTCTCTAACAGCAAGTCAAATTTGAGAACACACGAAGGCTTTTCTCCACAGTGCTCCTCTCGGTCTATTCTTTCCGCAACGATCAAATCTCCGCTTCGAAGGTTAATCCCGCAATATTGTTTGTCGTTTCCTTCCATGTCAACACGAGCTTTGCGAGCAGACAGTCTGCTCACCTCCAGTCCCAGATCCGTGGCGATATTTCCAATAACAGATCCGCGCTTGAGCTCCTCCTGTACAGAATAGCTCAGGTCTCCGTGTGCGTAGTGCACCGCAACAAAGAAAAAGACAAAGCCATAGCTTTGGAGTTCGATCCGTCTATTCATCATCCTCAGACAGTAGGCCGACTACACAAGTTAAAACACGTTAGTTTCAAGCATTAAAAAACGTGTTTCGATCAGTGTATGCGCCGTCCAAGCATTTGTCGTCTTTGTTGAAGGCTGAACAGAACACAAGGGTGGTCGATCCAAATAATGGGTGGTGTGCAAAGCAAGAAGAGCATTTGACTCCATAGCTGGTCTATAGTGACACCGTGAGTACAAATGAAATATAACAGTTTTACAGAAGTGCTGCAAGTTTTTTTTAACATATCATCAGGTCGTCTGGCCTTAATGTTTGATTAAATACAAATTATAATAAGGTATTTAAATGCGTAATGAGGCGCTATTCTGTTTTTACCTTTTCTTTAAGTTAAGTGAGATGCCTGTTCTCTGTATTATGAGGCTTTACAAACAACATTACTTTAAGCACGTCATAGTGAAAATAGTAACACACACCAAATATTACACAATGATGGACCATAGATCATGTCCTTATTGTTGCACACTAAATACTCCAGCTTCGCTTAGAAACGCATCTGTCTCTCTCTGTCTCTCTCTGGCTATAAAATAGATTCCTATTTAGTCGTGAAACATGGAAAAATCTGCCTCCAGATTCCTCCATAGACCACTTGAATGACGTAACTTAATCTAATTAAAAGATATATGATAAATACAAACACAACACTAAACATGTAGAGCAACGGCATGCCTTGTATGTAGCACTGGTGTACAAAAATGGGATTTTGACTTTAACTTTACGTGGTATTTAAAACTAAAGGGGATAATAATCATTCCTACAGAGAAAATGAATGTCAATAACAGTAAATTGAAGTAACTCATTAATGAGATGCAACCAAAAAATGACATGTACTCTATGACCGCAAAATATGTCAACTCATTCCACTGATATGAATTGTTCCTTGTTTTGTTTTAGAATTTAGAAAAGTACAAACGTAATCCAGAGCACGAATGTTAATTACCAAATCTGACACCGATGTCACAGGAAAATAAATGTGTAACTAAAAGTTATCTAAAAGGTTTGAAATGTGAGCAAATCGAAGACGTGTAAATTGCATCACAAGAGCAACAGCGAGGTTCAGCACCAAGGACAGAGACACAAAGGACAAACTGCAGCTCAACTTAACTTTTCTTTAAGTTTAGTGAGATGTCTGTTATCTGTATTATAAGGCTTTACACACAAGACTATGTCTTCTCCAAAATAATCCACTTCAAGCACTTCAAGATAATAACCAGACGACACTCCCCACATTTGGACCACTGAACATGTAATTTAGTGCTGCACGCAAAATATTCAGTTCGCTCATAAACGCATCTCTCTCTATGGAGTAAAATTTATTCCAATACTTTGTCGTGAAACATGCAAAAATCTGCTACCAGTTTCCTCCAAAGACCACTTGAATGAAATAACATAATCTAATTAAAAGATACATGATACATAAAACCATAACTCAAAAAGAGTACAGCGACAGCATGCCTTGTATGTTGCACTCGTGTAAAAATATATGGACTTTAATGTGGAATTTAAAACTAAAGGGGAAAACAACAATTCCTAGAGAAAAATATGTTAATGTGATGCACTTAAACACATGAAATGTAACTTACTGACAGTAAAATATGTTAACCCATTCCAGTGATGTAATATTTCCTTGTTTTATTTAACCATTGCGCTAAATCTAACCGTAGCAGAGCCCGAAAGTTAATTACAAAATGGGACAAAGATATCTCAGGAAAATAAATTTGTAAGTAAAACTGTAGTCTAAAACGTTTGAAATGTGAGAACATATGAGTTGCTCCTGAAAATACATCACAAAAGCAACGGCGAGGTTCAGCACCAAGGACAGAGACACAAAAAACAAACTGCAGCTCAACTCTTAAACAGAGCCAGACCAGTTTTTTGTGGAAAAAATACTAAAACAAGATCAACAGCCACTACTCGATTCACCACAGAATTTAAAATATCTGATTATTGAGATAGAATAACTCTTCTGTGAACTCTTGATGCATTATCACGCTCAATGTGTGCATTTAGAAACAATTGAAACAAACAGGGAACGTTAAGGTGCAAATAGGTCAAACGATATATGCAATACCAGTTCCTACCTCAGGAGAAGAATCACAATCCCCAAACGCCTCAGCAAAGTCTGATGGACTCTTCCTCAGAGTCTGGTCAGCAGGCAGTGTGTGTATGACTAGCAGCAAGTCTGTACAAGCCGTACAATTATGAAAACAGCATTTTCATTTACAAGGAAAATTATATAGTGAAATGCTTTGAGACATGTTAAGAGAATCAAACGTAAATGGCACGTTTAAAAAAACAGCAATGTTTCATCAGACACCTCATATTAAAAACTGTTTTTTAAGTTTGAAAAAATAGACTAATTTGTCTGAACATGTATATCCTTGTCTTAAAATAAAGTATCTATAAAGTTTAGCGTGTAGTGACTAAATCTGTGCTTAAAAGTTTCTTGAAATGGTGTAACGGCTATTACAACTGATTTGGAAACAAATTATAATATATTTGTAAATTTTGAGCAAAATGACAGCCTATGAAAAAAGCCTCAAAAATACAGAAATAGTAAGATCAATGACAGACTAAATTGTTTAAAAAATGTAAGAATGTTTTAAGCTAATGTGAAACTATCACTAAAATGACATCTTAATACCATGTAGAGAGAAAGAAGGGATGATGGACAAGTTATTAAAGGCACAAAAAGAACAGTTTGATTTAATTGCAGTATTCTGATCGCTTTGCTCAAAACCAATGAATTCTTGCACAAGCTACTCAGTATTTATAAAATCCAACAAGTTTGACAAACAGCTAGACTTAACTGCAAAATCCAACCAATATTGGATAAAAAAAAATCATTGAAAAAATAGCAAAGGAATTAGCCTGAAGGTAATAGGAAATAGGAAAGCTATATTATCTGGGACTGTAAATATGAAATTGACATCAAAAATATACGAAAACAACTGTACGTTTGTTACAGAGGAGGACTCCTCAAATCTGAAGAGCATATAGTGGTAAGGTAGAGGAAGAAGGAAGAATAAATGACGAACGACAACCCAGTCACCTAAAAGTCATAATATGCCCTAATATGATTTACAAGGTATGGGTCATTTCCTATGGAAAGAAAGAGTCAATCTGATCAATCTTTCCCACAACAACAACCACTGAGACCAACATCAAATTAGAAAGCAAAGCAAGGAAATTATCAACAATTTAAAACAGCATATTTGACTGGTCTGTGATTCCTGTAAAGATGTCAATAACTAAACCTTTTATGACCATTAACGAAATGGGCTGTCCGTTATCTTTCACTGCCAAAATAAGCTTCCGTTTCAAGGTAATGGATGCTCTTCAATATTCAGGTTATAGTCAGACATTTCTACCAAGAGCAATACAACTTTTTGTGTGTATTGATTTTGAAAATGTCCTACCAACGCATGTTCGTACAATGTTTGGATGGAGATGAAATAATGCGGCCATATTAACTATTTGTAATAATGATAAAAAAATACAAAAAAATACTTGAATAAAGACAACAGTATGAAATGGGACAAAACATATGCAGCAGTTGTCAAAAGAAATGCATTCATCAAGCACTTCCGAAAAAAAATGCTTTATTTGCTTTAAATGAAAACTGATACTTTTTGCACTGGCAATGAACGTTACTGGACATAAAATACTGATAACTTTGAAATTGACTTAATTAGTAGGTGACTAGGAAGCAATTACAAGTATAAAACTTTACTGACTGGACACAAATATTTCCAGTTTCACCTGATGTGTTTTGTTCCCCTTTTTTCCTCATCAAAGACCATGAGGAGGTCCAACCTTAATTAAAACGTGTAACATAGATATGTCTGAATAAAAGGAAAACTACAGCCTTAAACATGATGTATTTCTATTTTTAAATGACAATAAAATAACAAGGCAGATGTAAGTTTTCCTGAAAACGTATCAACAGAGCAACAGCAAGGTTCAACACCAAGGAAAGAGACACGAAGAACTAGAGGCAGCTCTATTCAAGATGCACAGACAAACACACCGGTGCTGGGTAAACGGATAGATACAAAGCAAAAATTAAACTCAAAACGTATCTTGGACTTAAAATGAAAATTGACAAGATAATTTATAATATATGCATGCTACAATTGAAGAATGTGGTAAATAGATTGGGGTAGTATAGGACCAAACACCAAGGACTGAACAATACAGGAGGCGGAAGACATAGAAGCAAAAGCAGACAATTTCTAATGTTTCAACGGAAATACAAGGTGCTCATATATATGAGATGCAAAGAATGTTTGTTAACAACTTAGCTAAATAACACCTGCTTGGTAAATCCTTAAAAAATCAAGCCACAGATTAAAGTGAAACTGCTGGAAAAAGATTACCTCCAAAGATCAAAGAAAGTATCACAAAATCTGGAGCTAAAAAGACAACCGACTTCAATGATGCACATGCTCAAACACCCACCCTCATGCTCAACATAAGCCTACATTTAGGGAACACATGGAGAAACAACACGTAGCAATGCATGGAAGCCAGTGGTAGCTTTTAACTTAAACCAAATTCACCAAAGATATAAAAAGTTGTCGAAATCTTTGACGAGTGTAACTAAATTGTCTGAATAAGAGACACAAAAGAGGCCAAACGTTATTTGGCACCTGTTCCTACCTCAGGAGAACTATCACAATCCCCAAACGCCTCAGCAAAGTCTGATGGACTTTTCCTCAGAGTCTGGTCAGCAGGCAGTGTGTTGTCATTGTAAGAACTGACGAACTTAAAGTCACTGGTTCTTGAACCTGTTGTCAGGTAGGCGTCATAGTTGTAAGCGCTGCGTAAAGTTCCTGTTCCGTCAACATCTGCGTAATTAGGAGGGAGATAAGCGCTGGGGATGGCAACTGCTCCATCAAACAACAGTCTGGGCTTTCTCCTGCGACAAAACCTCACACCCAGGATGATGATGATGAAGGTCAGAAAAAAGGTGGACACAGACACCAGCGCGATGATCAGATAAGAGGTCAGCTTGGAGTTCTTCTCATCATAAGAAATATCCTTCAGTTCTGGCACTTCAGCCAAGTTATCAGAAATCAGTAAATACATGGAACAGGTGGCAGAGAGAGAGGGCTGTCCGTTATCTTTCACTGCCACAATAAGGTTCTGTTTCATGCTGTCAGACTCTGAAATGTCCCGCTGTGTCCTGATCTCTCCGCTGTGGAGACCGATAGTGAAAAGTCCCGGATCAGTGGATTTCACAATATGATAGGACAGCCAGGCGTTCTGTCCGGAGTCCGCGTCCACCGCTATCACTTTGGACACCAGAGAGCCTCCGTGTGCAGCTTTGGGGACCAGCTCGGTCATGAAGGAGTTGCCCTCCGGGGCGGGGTACAGTATCTGAGGAGAGTTGTCATTCCCATCCGATATGAAGACACTGACGGTCACGTTGCTGCTGAGCGGAGGAGAACCGTTGTCTCTGGCCATCACATGGACTTTAAAACTCCTGAACTGTTCATAATCAAACGACCTCACAGCGTGGATCACCCCCGTGTCTCCGTTAACAGATAGATAGGAGGACACCGGGGCACCGTTCACCTCACCAGCTAACAGAGAATAAATCACTGTACCGTTTTGTCTCCAGTCGGGGTCTCGAGCAGTAACGGAACATAAAGTGGAGCCAGGTTTGTTATTTTCACTCACATATGCGCTGTAGGACTGTTCCTCAAACACAGGTGGGTTGTCGTTGATGTCTGCTACAGATAACTGAACCGTTTTAGAGGAGGACAGAGGTGGAGAGCCCTCGTCAGTGGCACTGATTGTAATGTTGTAATCAGACACTAGTTCACGGTCCAGTTGTCCTGTGGTCACCAGAGAATAATAGTTTTTAATAGAAGGAACCAACTTAAAAGGGACGTTTTGCTGAATGGAGCAGCGGACCTGTCTGTTATTCTCAGAGTCTCTATCCTGCACGTTAATGATGCCCACCTCTGTACCAGGTGACACGTTCTCAGGTATGGGGTTAGTCAGTGATTTTAGGTTTATAACTGGGGCGTTATCATTTATGTCAGTAATCTCAATTATTAACGATGCATATGAGGCCAATCCCAGGCCATCTTTAGCGCTTATCTGCATTTCATATAATGAAGCTTTCTCGTGATCAACAGCTCCAGCTACCCTCACCTCTCCGGTTTTAGGGTGTAAAGAAAACACGTTGCTATTTTTACTTGAAACATGGTTAAATCCATAAGTAACTTCACCGTACATTCCTTCGTCTGCATCAGTAGCACTCACTGTGATCACCAATGTATCCAGAGGAGAGTTTTCAGGCAGACTGGTTCTATAAACAGCCTGGCTGAACACTGGTACATTATCATTAGCATCCAGTACAGTGACGTGTATGACTACAGTACCTGATCTCTGAGGAGAGCCTCCATCGAATGCGGTAAGCAACAACATAATCTCTTTTTTGTCTTCTCTGTCTAATTCTTTGTCTAAAACTAATTCACATGATTTTCGCGCACCGTCTTTCGTGTTAACATTTAATTTGAAATGATCATTCTGCTGAAGTGAGTAGCTCTGAACAGCATTTTCTCCGATGTCTTCATCGTGTGCCTCATCCAGTAAAAAATGCGCACCCTTATCTGCCGATTCCTGAATTTCAATTTTAAGTGACTCCTCTTTAAACTGCGGTGAATTATCATTAATATCTTGAACTCGGATACTAATACGGTGCAGCTCTAAAGGATTTTCCAGCACGAGTTCCTGTTTAAGAACACATGATGCCTTTTTCGCACAAAGCCCTTCTCTGTCGATCCTTTCTTGTATGATCAAGTCTCCGGTGTTGAGATTTATACCGCAGTACTGGACGCTGTTATCCTCAGTATCGATACGGGCCTTACGAGCAGACAGTCTGCCCAAATCAAGTCCCAGATCCTTAGCGATATTTCCAATTACAGATCCACGTTTCATCTCCTCCGGTACAGAGTAGCTCACGTCTCCATAGACGGGGTGGAGGACAAGAAAAACAAAAGCAAGGCCGCAGAGCAGCGAAAATCTGCTGCATCCCATCGTTACCTCGAAACAGACCAATACTGCTGCCAAGTGTGTCAAAATATATCCACAATGCAGCTGTGACTTCCTCCAGTATAAAAAATCCTCACACTGCGGTCATATCACGAAGCGTTTCTGTCAACTACGGTACAACAGCAGAATCAGGCTTTAAATTTGCTGAGACAGAAGGGAGGAGAATGACCGAGCCCTCTCGTTTACTGGTACACACTGACACCATGAGTATTTATCTGGGTATAACAAGGAGAAGTAGGTTTTCTGGCGTGTTTAAATATAGACTAGTTCAGAGAACATTATTAAAAAACAACAACAATGACAACAACAACACTACTACTAGTACTACTCCTACTACTAATAATAATAATCAATATAATAATAATAATAATAATAAGAGCTTTACCATTTTAGGATTAGCATACCTTGATACAAGGCTGTTCTGCCCCCTAGTGATGTAAATAAAGCAACACAAAACGTGGGGATCAACATAAAACTATTCAGACTGTGTCTCCAAATCAATTCAGTGCTTTCAAATCATTTTTGGCATGTTAAAATATAGACAAGACATACACTTTTTTAGATAAAAAAGAGGGAAATATTGTTCAATATCATCTTGTATATCATTTGTGCTCAAACACTCTTTATCTTGTAATTGTTTGGATTGAAATATGTGAAAAATGATTGAAGCATGCTAGTCAATGATATTAAACCTACTCAACGATCATTTCAAGTTGCATACTGTAAATTGAAGAGTTGTGTGCTTCCAACCATATCACCAACATTTTATACTTTCTGTTAATGCACTGTAAAGACACACATATCTATCTGTTATGATGATAGTCCTGAAAGATCTTTGGCAACTTTGGAGGATGCATTTGGTATGCATTGATTTTGTTTTGTATAGTGTTTGCAATAGTGCTATTTACTACTGCACAACACTATATGTTATCTATTAAGGAAACAAGTGAATTAATATAAATTGCATTGAAAAAAAATTGAGCACCACATGGTATTTTATCAAAGGTTTACCCTATATGTGAAAGACTGTAGGTCATATTAACTATAGGGAGGATGCATTTTTCACAAAGGCACACATCAATCATATTACATACAGAAGACTGACTCAGGAAAGTGAGAATCCACTAGCAAAATAGGATAAGCACAGAGGCTCCATTGTAAATGTCTTCATACTGCTCTAATACCACGTCCTATTATCCATCAATAATGATAAACTTCTAGTGAGGATAAATCCATGAGGCACTTAACACTGGCACCAGATTACAGCAGCAACATATGCACATGAAAGCATCAAAGCCAGATAAACCTCAGTATTTTGGCCAGGTCTGTAAAAGAAGCAAATGTGAAATCCAATTCAGCAAAGGTGGAATGAAAACATCAGAAAACACAGAAGTAAACTATCTCTAAAAATGCAACAGCACACCAGAGTTCAGCACCAAGGACAGCGAATCAAGGAACCTAATTTAAAGAGTTTTCACTCAATGGAACATAAAATACAGCAATCTTGCAACTAGATGGAGACAAACAGACTTAAAGAAAACACATGGTCTGAAAAACATTCAAGAGAACTGAATGTATATATTTATATATTAAAGAGAGTATGAACGCCTACAGTGTGTGTCTGCGTCTGAGTGTGGAGGGTGAGGTGGGACGTTGTTAGGACGCTCTGTAAAAGTTGCTTTAAGGGCTGTTCGGCTTCAGTATGTAATAAGAAATGTTTTCCTACCTCAGGAGAACTATCACAATCCCCAAAGGCCTCAGCAAAGTCTGATGGGCTTTTCCTCAGAGTCTGGTCAGCAGGCAGTGTGTTGTCATTGTAAGAACTGACGAACTTAAAGTCACTGGTTCTTGAACCTGTTGTCAGGTAGGCGTCATAGTTGTAAGCGCTGCGTAAAGTTCCTGTTCCGTCAACATCTGCGTAATTAGGAGGGAGATAAGCGCTGGGGATGGCAACTGCTCCATCAAACAACAGCCTGGGCTTTCTCCTGCGACAAAACCTCACACCCATGATGATGATGATGAAGGTCAGGAAAAAGGTGGACACAGACACCAGCGCGATGATCAGATAAGAGGTCAGTTTGGAGTTCTTCTCATCATAAGAAATATCCTTCAGTTCTGGCACCTCAGCCAAGTTATCAGAAATCAGTAAATACATGGAACAGGTGGCAGAGAGAGAGGGCTGTCCGTTATCTTTCACTGCCACAATAAGGTTCTGTTTCATGCTGTCAGACTCAGAAATGTCCCGCTGTGTCCTGATCTCTCCGCTGTGGAGACCGATGGTGAAAAGTCCCGGATCAGTGGATTTGACTATATGATAGGACAGCCAGGCGTTCTGTCCGGAGTCCGCGTCCACCGCTATCACTTTGGACACCAGAGAGCCTCCGTGTGCAGCTTTGGGGACCAGCTCGGTCATGAAGGAGTTGCCCTCCGGGGCGGGGTACAGTATCTGAGGAGAGTTGTCATTCACATCCGATATGAAGACACTGACGGTCACGTTGCTGCTGAGCGGAGGAGAACCGTTGTCTCTGGCCATCACGTGGACTTTAAAACTCCTGAACTGTTCATAATCAAACGACCTCACAGCGTGGATCACCCCCGTGTCTCCGTTAACAGATAGATAGGAGGACACCGGGGCACCGTTCACCTCACCAGCTAACAGAGAATAAATCACTGTACCGTTTTGTCTCCAGTCGGGGTCTCGAGCAGTAACGGAACATAAAGTGGAGCCAGGTTTGTTATTTTCACTCACATATGCGCTGTAGGACTGTTCCTCAAACACAGGTGGGTTGTCGTTGATGTCTGCTACAGATAACTGAACAGTTTTAGAGGAGGACAGAGGTGGAGAGCCCTCGTCAGTGGCACTGATTGTAATGTTGTAATCAGACACTAGTTCACGGTCCAGTTGTCCTGTGGTCACCAGAGAATAATAGTTTTTAATAGAAGGAACCAACTTAAAGGGGACGTTTTGCTGAATGGAGCAGCGGACCTGTCTGTTATTCTCAGAGTCTCTATCCTGCACGTTAATGATGCCTACCTCTGTACCAGGTGACACGTTCTCAGGTATGGGAGTAGTCAGGGATTTAAGGTTTATAACTGGGGCGTTGTCATTAATATCAGTAATCTCAATTATTAACGATGCATATGAGGCCAATCCCAGACCATCTTTTGCGCTTATCTGCATTTCATATAATGAAGCTTTCTCATGATCAATGGCTCCTGCTACCCTCACCTCTCCGGTTTTAGGGTGTAAAGAAAACACGTTGCTATTTTCACCTGAAACGTGGTTAAAATCATAAGTAACTTCACCGTACATTCCCTCGTCTGCATCAGTAGCACTCACTGTGAGTACAACGGTATCGAGAGGAGAGTTTTCTGGCAGACTGGCTTTATAAACGGCCTGGCTAAACACTGGTACATTATCATTAGCATCCAGTACAGTGACGTGTATGACTACAGTACCTGATCTCTGAGGAGAGCCTCCATCGAATGCGGTAAGCAACAACATAATCTCTTTTTTGTCCTCTCTGTCTAATTCTTTGTCTAAAACTAATTCGCAATGTTGTCCCCCGCCATCTTTTGTGTTTGCATTTAATTTGAAATGATCATTCTGCTGAAGTGAGTAGCTCTGAACAGCATTTTCTCCGATATCTCCATCGTGTGCCTCATCCAGCAGAAAATGCGCACCCTTGACGGCCGATTCATGAATTTCAATCTTGAGGGATTCTTTTTTAAACTGAGGTGAATTATCATTAATATCTTGAACGCGGATACTAATACGGTGCAGCTCTAAAGGATTTTCCAGCACGAGTTCCTGTTTAAGAACACATGATGCCTTTTTCGCACAAAGCCCTTCTCTGTCGATCCTTTCTTGTACGATCAAGTCTCCGGTGTTGAGATTTATACCGCAGTACTGGACGCTGTTATCCTCAGTATCGATACGGGCCTTACGAGCAGACAGTCTGCCCAAATCAAGTCCCAGATCCTTAGCGATATTTCCAATTACAGATCCACGTTTCATCTCCTCCGGGATAGAGTAGCTCACGTCTCCATAGACGGGGTGGAGGACAAGAAAAACAAAAGCAAGGCCGCAGATCAGCGAAAATCTGCTGCATCCCATTGTTACCTCGAAACAGACCACTACTGCTACCAAGTATGTTAAAATATATCCACAATGCAGCTGTGATCTCCTCCAATATACAAAATCCTCACACTGCAGTCATATCACGAAGCGTTTCTGTCAACTACAACAGCAGAATCAGGCTTTAAATTCGCTGAGACAGAAGGGTGGAGAATGACCGAGCCTCTCGTTTACTGGTACACACTGACACCATGAGTATTTCTCTGGGTATAACAAGGCGATGTAGGATTTCTGACGTGCATAAATAGAGACTAGTTCAGAGAACCTTGTTAATAAAAAAAAAGAAAACAACAACAACAACACTACTACTACTACTATTACTAGTAATAATAATACTACTAATAATAATAGATTTATCATTTTAGGATTAACATACCTTGATACAAGACTGCTCATGCCCCCACATAAAACTATTCAAACTGTCTCCAAAATAATCCAATGCTTTCAAATATTTTTTGGCATATTAAAATATAGACAACACATACACTAAGAGGGGGGACACTTTAATGTTACAGAAAGAAAAAAGAAAAAAGAGGAAAATATTGTTCAATATCTTCTTGTGTATCATTTTTGCTCACACACTGTTTTAGTTGCTGGGATCGAAATATGTGAAAAAAGTTATTGAAGCATGTGAGTCAATGAAATTAAACCTATTGACCGATCACTTGAAATGACATACTGTAAATTGATGTGTTGTGTGCCTGCAACCAAATCACCAACAGTTTATACTTCATGTTAGTGCACTGTAAAGACACGCATATCTACTTTTTATTATGATTGTCCTGAACGATTTTTGGCAACTTGGAGGAGACAAAAACATCTAACACATATTTCTCTCCAAAATAAGGTCTTTGTTTGAATGTTTGAATCTTCCCTGATGATGAGCAACAAAATGCTCTTTGTATTGTTGTTGTTGATGTTGTTGTTGTTTACTACTACAACAACGTTAGTAACAAAAACATCTATTTTCAGATAGAGCTTTAAACATGGTGCTGTTGTTCACTGATTTAACTCTTTATGTTGGCACACTTTCAGAAAGAATGACCAAAAGCTGTTACCAAGCTCAATAAAACAATGCTGCCATTTCATATATTACATTAGAACAGTGAAATGCCTGAGATAAAACTGTATGAGTCAGATGGACAAAATAATAGTTCTGCGAGGTGCTTTGTCTAAAACGGGATGCAATGTCTTGCATTTGAATGGAAAGATGATTTTAACACGTTTCCCTCTGTTGCTGGCACCTTCGTTTACTCCATTATCACTGGCAAGAAAAGTTAAATTTGTACATAAAAAGTGTCTTATAATAGCTGCGTAAAATATCACCTTCATGAAAATCAACTGTTGATTTAAAAACTGTTTCCTCGAGTGTAATAATTATTTAAAAGATATTTCAAATTATTTCCCTTTTTATGAATTTATAGAATAAAGAAATAGTTTTGTAATCAGGTTTGTACAAGGACAACAAAAGAGAATGGTGTGTACCAAGGAAAAGAATATTTAAAAAAAATTGTGCAGAAACCTGGAAAAGGAGATATAGCCTACCATATTATGTCAACATGAGCGGACCATAATAATTTAGGGGAGAACATATTTTTCGGCAATGCCCACATCACTCAAAACCAGCACAGAAGGAAACAATACTCAAGCAAAACGGACAAAGAGGCTCACTTTTCATGTTCCTAGGGCTCTGACACCGTGTCCCTATATCGATAAAAAGTACTCAACTCCATGTGAGAGTCGATTCCAAAGAAGCTCATAAGAGCAACACCATATTTGAATAAAACAATTACAACATGATCACCTACACCATTTAAAAAATGAAATGTCAAAGCAAATTCACTTACATGAAATGCAGGAAAAAGAAAAACACAACAGAATAAAAGACAGAGCTAAATTAGCCATTAAAAGGCATCAAAGGATCAAATGGAGTTCAGCACCATGGACAGAGAAAAAGGGATATACTGTCAAAGGTCTCGTTTCCTAGAGCATAAAGGGCAATCATGGCAGCAGATAGACATTAATTTTAACAGGAAATAAAATCCCCAAGTAACAATATGACCTAATACTAACATCTAAATCATTTAGGGGCCATACACTTTTAAGAACACTATTATAAAATCTATTTAATCATAACCACAGAGATCACACTGCAACTGAAGGAAGCAAAACGTAAAACTGGAGAGCGAAGGTTCAGCGACTTATTCAATTGACAATATGTATATGAAGAAAACCTAGTATTATTATAGCATATATTATCAAAAAATATATGCAGAGGCAATCTAAAGGAATAAAACTCAGCAAGACAAAGAAAATTCACAACAGAATAAAAGTCGAGGAGCCCAAAATGCATCAGTAAAACCATGTTCAACACCAAGGCAAAGAGAAACCAGCAAAGAAAGTCAAATAATGTATATCCTCCTGGTTGAAAACAGTGAGAGAGAGATTACCAAAGTGAACAAACAGAGACAAGTTGGCTGTGTAAGTGCTTGTGTGGATGCCTGTATAAAATGACTGCATATTGAAGATGTTTTACATCTGGGACAGATTATATGTAACATGTTCCTACCTCAGGAGAACTATCACAATCCCCAAACGCCTCAGCAAAGTCTGATGGACTCTTCCTCAGAGTCTGGTCAGCAGGCAGTGTGTTGTCATTGTAAGAACTGACGAACTTAAAGTCACTGGTTCTAGAACCTGTTGTCAGGTAGGCGTCATAGTTGTAAGCGCTGCGTAAAGTTCCTGTTCCGTCAACATCTGCGTAATTAGGAGGGAGATAAGCGCTGGGGATGGCAACTGCTCCATCAAACAACAGCCTGGGCTTCCTCCTGCGACAAAACCTGACACCCAGGATGATGATGATGAAGGTCAGAAAAAAGGTGGACACAGACACCAGCGCGATGATCAGATAAGAGGTCAGTTTGGAGTTCTTCTCATCATAAGAAATATCCTTCAGTTCTGGCACCTCAGCCAAGTTATCAGAAATCAGTAAATACATGGAACAGGTGGCAGAGAGAGAGGGCTGTCCGTTATCTTTCACTGCCACAATAAGGTTCTGTTTCATGCTGTCAGACTCAGAAATGTCCCGCTGTGTCCTGATCTCTCCGCTGTGGAGACCGATAGTGAAAAGTCCCGGATCAGTGGATTTGACTATATGATAAGACAGCCAGGCGTTCTGTCCGGAGTCCGCGTCCACCGCTATCACTTTGGACACCAGAGAGCCTCCGTGTGCAGCTTTGGGGACCAGCTCGGTCATGAAGGAGTTGCCCTCCGGGGCGGGGTACAGTATCTGAGGAGAGTTGTCATTCACATCCGATATGAAGACACTGACGGTCACGTTGCTGCTGAGCGGAGGAGAACCGTTGTCTCTGGCCATCACGTGGACTTTAAAACTCCTGAACTGTTCATAATCAAACGACCTCACAGCGTGGATCACCCCCGTGTCTCCGTTAACAGAGAGATAGGAGGACACCGGGGCACCGTTCACCTCACCAGCTAACAGAGAATAAATCACTGTACCGTTTTGTCTCCAGTCGGGGTCTCGAGCAGTAACGGAACATAAAGTGGAGCCAGGTTTGTTATTTTCACTCACATATGCGCTGTAGGACTGTTCCTCAAACACAGGTGGGTTGTCGTTGATGTCTGCTACAGATAACTGAACACTTTTAGAGGAGGACAGAGGTGGAGAGCCCTCGTCAGTGGCACTGATTGTAATGTTGTAATCAGACACTAGTTCACGGTCCAGTTGTCCTGTGGTCACCAGAGAATAATAGTTTTTAATAGAAGGAACCAACTTAAAAGGGACGTTTTGCTGAATGGAGCAGCGGACCTGTCTGTTATTCTCAGAGTCTCTATCCTGCACGTTAATGATGCCCACCTCTGTACCAGGTGGCACGTTCTCAGGTATGGGGTTAGTCAGTGATTTCAGATATATCAACGGGGCGTTGTCATTTACATCAGTTATATCAATAATTACTTTTGCTTCTGAGGAGAGGCCATAACCATCTTTGGCCTCAACAAACACTTCATATTTTGACCCCTCTTCATAATCTATGTCACCTGTCACACTGATTTCTCCAGTTTTCTCATCTAGTGAAAAAAGCTTCTGTGATTTATCAGACTGTCGGCTAAATTCATATGTAACCTCTCCATTTACCCCTTCGTCAGCATCTGATGCACTTACAGTGATAATGGGGGTTTTAACAGGTGAGTTTTCCGGTAACGTAGCTGTGTATACAGACTCAGTAAAAACCGGGGCGTTATCATTAGCATCAAGTACAATGACGTGTATGACGACAGTCCCGGATCTCTGAGGAGAGCCTCCATCTAGAGCTGTGAGCAATAATTTAATTTCGTGCTGCTCCTCTCGGTCTAGCTCCTTATCTAAAACCAATTCACCATATTTTCTGCCAGCATTTGTCGTCTGAATACTGAACACAAAGTGGGGGTTTTGCTGCAAAACGTAGCTTTCAACGGAGTTCTTGCCTATGTCTGCATCTTGTGCTGCATTAATGCGATACTTAGCTCCTTTGTCAGCTGATTCAGTGATTTCCAGCTTTACAGTATCCTTCGGAAAAATTGGTGCATTGTCGTTTATGTCCTGCACCTGCAGGGACAACCGGTGTAACTCCAAAGGATTCTCTAACAGCAAGTCAAATTTGAGAACACACGAAGGCTTTTCTCCACAGTGCTCCTCTCGGTCTATTCTTTCCGCAACGATTAAATCTCCGCTTCGAAGGTTAATCCCGCAATATTGTTTGTCGTTTCCTTCCATGTCAACACGAGCTTTGCGAGCAGACAATCTGCCCACCTCCAATCCCAGATCCTTGGCGATATTTCCAATAACAGATCCGCGCTTGAGCTCCTCCTGTACAGAATAGCTCAGGTCTCCGTGTGCGTAGTGCACCGCAACAAAGAAAAACACAAAGCCATAGCTTTGGAGTGCGATCCGTCTATTCATCATCCTCAGACAGTAGGCCGACTACACAGGTTAAAACACGTCAGTTTCAAGCATTAAAAAACGTGATTCGATCAGTGTGGCTTCTAAGCATTTGTCGTCTTTGTTGAAGGCTGAACAGAACACAAGGGTGGTCGATCCAAATAATGGGTGGTGTGCAAAGCAAGATGAGCATTTGACTCCATAGCTGGTCTATAGTGACACCGTGAGGACAAATGAATGGTAACAGTTGTACAGAAATGCTGCAAGTTTTCTGAACACATTATCAGGTCGTCTGGCCTTAATGTTTGATTAAAAACGCATTCTAATAAGGTATTTAAACGCTTAATGAGGAGCTAAGGTGTTTTATTTTTTCTTTAAGTTAAGTGAGATGCCTGTTCTCTGTTTTTTTTCACAATATTGTTATTATTAAGATGCCTGTTCTCTGTATTATAAGGCTTTATAAACAAGATTACTTATAGCACTTCATAGTGATAATAGTAACACACCCCAAATATTACACAGTGTTGGACCATAGATCACGTCCTTAGTGTTGCACAATAAATACTCCAACTTCGCTTAGAAACACCTCTCTCTCTCTCTCTCTCTATATATATATATATATATATATATATATATATATAAAATAGATTCCTGCTTAGTCGTACAACCTGGAAACATCTGCCTCCAGATTCCTTCAAAGGCCGCTTGAATTACATAATAAAATCTATTTAAAAGATTTATGATAAATACAAACACAACACAAAACATGTAGAACAACAGCATGGCTTGTATGTTGTACTCGTGTAAAAAATATATATTTTTGACTTTAATTTTAAAGTGGGATTTAAAACTAAAGGGGATAATAAACATTCCTAAAATGAATGTCAATAACAGTAAATTGAAGTCACACATTTTTGTGCAAGTAAAACAGTTATCTAAAATGTTTGAAATGTGAGGAAATGCAAGACGTGTAAATTGCATCACAAGATCAACAGCAAAGTTCAGCACCAAGGACAGAGACACAAAGGACAAACTGCAGCTCAATTCAACTTTTCTTTAAGTTAAGTGAGATGTCTGTTCTCTGTATTCTCTTTACACAAAAGACTATGTCTTCTCCTAAATTAATCCACTTCAAGCACTTCATGATAGTAACAAGACAACACTCCCCAAATTTGGACCACTGAACATGTGATTTAGTGCTGCACGCAAAATATTCCAAGTTCGCTTCGAAACGCATCTCTCACTCTCTCAACAAAAATTGATTCCAATACTTTTGTCGTGACACATGCAACAATCTGCCTCCAGTTTCCTCCAAAGACCACTTGAATTAAATAACACAATCTTATCAAAGGATACATGATGCATACAAACACAACTCAAAAAGAGTAGAGCGACTTATATGTAGAGCCTTGTATGTTGCACTTTTGTAAAAAATATATGGACTTTAATGTGGAATTTAAAACTAAAGGGGAAAACAACAATTCCTAGAGAAAAATATGTTAATGTGATGCACTTAAACACATGAAAAGTTACTCACTGACAGCAAAATATGTCAACTCATTCCACTGATGTAATATTTTACTTGTTTTATTTAACCATTCAGCAAAGTCCAACCGTAGCACAACCCAATTATAATAAAAAAATTGGGACATAGATGTCTCAGGAAAATATATGTGTAAGTAAAACTGTAGTCTAAAACATATGAAATGTGAGAAAATATAAGACAGGGGTAAATTGCACCTGAAAATACATCACAAGAGCCAAGGCGAGGTTCAGCACCAAGGACAGAGACACAAAAAACAAACTGCAGCTCAACTCTCAAAACAGAGCCAGACAGGTTTTGTGTGGAAAAAAATACTAAAACAAGATCAACAACCACTACTCGATTCACCACAGAATTAAAAATATCTGCATATTGCGATAGAATAACTCTAATGTGAACTCTTGATGCATTATCACGCTCAATATAAGCATTTAGAAACAAACGAAAAAAACAGGGAACGTTAAGGTGCAAATAGGTCAAACGATATATGCAACACCAGTTCCTACCTCAGGAGAGGAATCACAATCCCCAAACGCCTCAGCAAAGTCTGATGGACTTTTCCTCAGAGTCTGGTCAGCAGGCAGTGTGTTGTCATTGTAAGAACTGACGAACTTAAAGTCACTGGTTCTAGAACCTGTTGTCAGGTAGGCGTCATAATTGTAAGCGCTGCGTAAAGTTCCTGTTCCGTCAACATCTGCGTAATTAGGAGGGAGATAAGCGCTGGGGATGGCAACTGCTCCATCAAACAACAGCCTGGGCTTCCTCCTGCGACAAAACCTCACACCCAGGATGATGATGATGAAGGTCAGAAAAAAGGTGGACACAGACACCAGCGCGATGATCAGATAAGAGGTCAGTTTGGAGTTCTTCTCATCATAAGAAATATCCTTCAGTTCTGGCACCTCAGCCAAGTTATCAGAAATCAGTAAATACATGGAACAGGTGGCAGAGAGAGAGGGCTGTCCGTTATCTTTCACTGCCACAATAAGGTTCTGTTTCATGCTGTCAGACTCAGAAATGTCCCGCTGTGTCCTGATCTCTCCGCTGTGGAGACCGATAGTGAAAAGTCCCGGATCAGTGGATTTGACTATATGATAGGACAGCCAGGCGTTCTGACCGGAGTCCGCGTCCACCGCTATCACTTTGGACACCAGAGAGCCTCCGTGTGCAGCTTTGGGGACCAGCTCGGTCATGAAGGAGTTGCCCTCCGGGGCGGGGTACAGTATCTGAGGAGAGTTGTCATTCACATCCGATATGAAGACACTGACGGTCACGTTGCTGCTGAGCGGAGGAGAACCGTTGTCTCTGGCCATCACGTGGACTTTAAAACTCCTGAACTGTTCATAATCAAACGACCTCACAGCGTGGATCACCCCCGTGTCTCCGTTAACAGAGAGATAGGAGGACACCGGGGCACCGTTCACCTCACCAGCTAACAGAGAATAAATCACTGTACCGTTTTGTCTCCAGTCGGGGTCTCGAGCAGTAACGGAACATAAAGTGGAGCCAGGTTTGTTATTTTCACTCACATATGCGCTGTAGGACTGTTCCTCAAACACAGGTGGGTTGTCGTTGATGTCTGCTACAGATAACTGAACACTTTTAGAGGAGGACAGAGGTGGAGAGCCCTCGTCAGTGGCACTGATTGTAATGTTGTAATCAGACACTAGTTCACGGTCCAGTTGTCCTGTGGTCACCAGAGAATAATAGTTTTTAATAGAAGGAACCAACTTAAAAGGGACGTTTTGCTGAATGGAGCAGCGGACCTGTCTGTTATTCTCAGAGTCTCTATCCTGCACGTTAATGATGCCCACCTCTGTACCAGGTGACACGTTCTCAGGTATGGGGTTAGTCAGTGACTTCAGATTGACTACAGGGGCGTTGTCATTTACATCAGTGATATCAATAATGACTTTTGCTTCTGAAGAGAGGCCATAACCATCTTTGGCCTCAACAAACACTTCATATTTGGGCCCCTCTTCATAATCTATGTCACCTGTCACACTAATTTCTCCAGTTTTCTCATCTAGAGAGAAAAGTTTACGTGATTTATCAGACAGTCGGCTGAATTCATATGTAACCTCTCCATTTACACCTTCGTCAGCGTCTGATGCACTTACAGTGATAATGGGGGTTTTAACAGGCGAGTTTTCCGGTAACGTAGCTGTATATACAGACTCGGTAAAAACAGGGGCGTTATCATTAGCATCAAGTACAATGACGTGTATGACGACAGTCCCGGATCTCTGAGGAGAGCCTCCATCTACAGCTGTGAGCAATAATTTCATTTCCTGCTGCTCCTCTCGGTCTAACTCCTTATCTAAAACCAATTCACCATATTTTCTGCCAGCATTTGTCGTCTGAATACTGAACACAAAGTGGGGGTTTTGCTGCAAAATGTAGCTTTCAACGGAATTCTTGCCTATATCAGCATCGTGTGCTGCATTAATGCGATACTTAGCTCCTTTGACAGCTGACTCCCTAATTTCCAGCTTTACAGTATCCTTCGGGAAAATTGGTGCATTGTCGTTTATGTCCTGCACCTGCAAGGACAACCGGTGTAACTCCAAAGGATTCTCTAACATCAAGTCGAATTTGAGAACACACGAAGGCTTTTCTCCACAGTGCTCCTCTCGGTCTATTCTTTCCGCAACGATTAAATCTCCGCTTCGGAGATTAATCCCGCAGTATTGTCTGTCGTTTCCTTCCATGTCAACACGAGCTTTGCGAGCAGACAGTCTGCCCACCTCCAGTCCCAGATCCTTGGCGATATTTCCAATAACAGATCCGCGCTTGAGCTCCTCCTGTACAGAATAGCTCAGGTCTCCGTGTGCGTAGTGCACCGCAACAAAGAAAAACACAAAGCCATAGCTTTGGAGTTCGATCCGTCTATTCATCATCCTCAGACAGTAGGCCGACTACACAGGTTAAAACACGTCAGTTTCAAGCATTAAAAAACGTGTTTCGATCAGTGTATGCGCCGTCCAAGCATTTGTCGTCTTTGTTGAAGGCTGGACAGAACACAAGGGTGGTCGATCCAAATAATGGGTGGTGTGCAAAGCAAGAAGAGCATTTGACTCCATAGCTGGTCTATAGTGACACCGTGAGGACAAATGAAATATAACAGTTTTACAGAAGTGCTGCAAGTTTTCTTAACATATTATCAGGTCGTCTTGCCTTAATATTTGATTTAAACACACTTTAATGAGGTATTTAAATGCGTAATGAGGCGCTATACTGTTGTATTTTCTCTTTAAGTTAAGTGAGATGCCTGCTCTCTGTATTTTAAGGCTTTACAAACAAGATTACTTATAGCACTTCATAGTGATAATAGCAACACTCCCCAAATATTACACAGTGTTGGACCATAGATCATGGCCTTATTGTTGCACGCTAAATACTCCAACTTTGCTTAGAAACGCATCTCTCTCTCTCTGTCTCTCTCTGGCTATAAAATAGATTCCTATAATCGTGAAACATGGACAAATCTGCCTCCAGATTACTCCAAAGACCACTTGAATTACATTAAATATATCTAAAATATATATGATAAATACAAACACAACACAAAACATTTAAGAGCAACAGCATGTCTTGTATTTTGTACTGGTGTAAAAAACAATGTGTTTTTTACTTTAATTTTAACGTGGGATTTAAAACTAAAGGGGATAATAATCATTCCTAAAAGGAATGTCAATAACATAAATGGAAGTAACACATTGAGATGCATTTAAAACATGATATGTACTCTATTAAGGCAAAATATGTCAACTCATTCCACTGATGTGAATTTGTGTGCAAGTAAAACAGTTATCTGAAAGGTGTGAAATGTGAGCCAATAGAAGACATGTGTAAGTTGCATCACAAGAGCAACAGTGAGGTTCAGCACCAAGGACAGCGACACAAATGACAAAATGAAGCTCAACTCAACTTTTCTTTAAGTTTAGTGAGATGTCTGTTCTCTGTATTATAAGGCTTTACACACAAGACTATATCTTCTCCTAAAGTAATCCACTTCAAGCACTTCATTATAGTAACCAGACAACACTCCCCAAATTTGGACCACTGAACATGTCATTTAGTGCTGCACTCGAAATATTCCAAGTTCGCTTAGAAACTCATCCCTCACTCTCTCAACTAAAATTGATTCCAATACTTTGTTGTGAAACATGCAAAAATCTGCCTCCAGTTTCCTCCAAAGACCACTTGAATTAAATAACATAATCTAATTAAGCATACATGATGCATAACTCTAAAAGAGTATAGAGCTACACGAGCCTTGTATGTTGCACTGGTGTAAAACATTTATTGACTTTAACGTGGAATTTAACACTAAATGGGAAAATAAAAATTCCTAGAAAAAAATAAGTTAATGTGATGCACTTAAAAACATGAAAAGTCCAACCGTAGCACAACCCAAATGTTAATTAAAAAAATGTGACAAAGATGTCTCAGGGAAAATACATATGTAAGTAAAATGTAGTCTAAAACTTATAAAATTTGAGAAAATATAAGACAGGAGAAAACTGTTCCTGAAAATACATCACAAAAGCAATGGCGAGGTTCAGCACCAAGGACAGAGACACAAAGAACAAACTGCAGCTCAACTCTCAAAACAGAGCCAGACCAGTTTTGTGTAAAAAAGAAATACTAAAACAAGATCAACAGCCTCTACTCGTTTCATCACAGAATTTAAAATGTCTGCATATTGCAATAAAATAACTCTAATGTGAACTCTTGATGCATTATCACGCTCAATGTGTGCATTTAGGAACAAATAAAACAAACAAGTAACGTTAAGGTGCAAATAGGTCAAACGATATATGCAACACCAGTTCCTACCTCAGGAGAAGAATCACAATCCCCAAACGCCTCAGCAAAGTCTGATGGACTTTTTCTCAGAGTCTGGTCAGCAGGCAGTGTGGTGTCATTGTAAGAACTGACGAACTTAAAGTCACTGGTTCTAGAACCTGTTGTCAGGTAGGCGTCATAGTTGTAAGCGCTGCGTAAAGTTCCTGTTCCGTCAACATCTGCGTAATTAGGAGGGAGATAAGCGCTGGGGATGGCAACTGCTCCATCAAACAACAGTCTGGGCTTTCTCCTGCGACAAAACCTCACACCCAGGATGATGATGATGAAGGTCAGAAAAAAGGTGGACACCGACACCAGCGCGATGATCAGATAAGAGGTCAGTTTGGAGTTCTTCTCATCATAAGAAATATCCTTCAGTTCTGGCACCTCAGCCAAGTTATCAGAAATCAGTAAATACATGGAACAGGTGGCAGAGAGAGAGGGCTGTCCGTTATCTTTCACTGCCACAATAAGGTTCTGTTTCATGCTGTCAGACTCAGAAATGTCCCGCTGTGTCCTGATCTCTCCGCTGTGGAGACCAATAGTGAAAAGTCCCGGATCAGTGGATTTGACTATATGATAAGACAGCCAGGCGTTCTGTCCGGAGTCCGCGTCCACCGCTATCACTTTGGACACCAGAGAGCCTCCGTGTGCAGCTTTGGGGACCAGCTCGGTCATGAAGGAGTTGCCCTCCGGGGCGGGGTACAGTATCTGAGGAGAGTTGTCATTCACATCCGATATGAAGACACTGACGGTCACGTTGCTGCTGAGCGGAGGAGAACCGTTGTCTCTGGCCATCACGTGGACTTTAAAACTCCTGAACTGTTCATAATCAAACGACCTCACAGCGTGGATCACCCCCGTGTCTCCGTTAACAGATAGATAGGAGGACACCGGGGCACCGTTCACCTCACCAGCTAACAGAGAATAAATCACTGTACCGTTTTGTCTCCAGTCGGGGTCTCGAGCAGTAACGGAACATAAAGTGGAGCCAGGTTTGTTATTTTCACTCACATATGCGCTGTAGGACTGTTCCTCAAACACAGGTGGGTTGTCGTTGATGTCTGCTACAGATAACTGAACACTTTTAGAGGAGGACAGAGGTGGAGAGCCCTCGTCAGTGGCACTGATTGTAATGTTGTAATCAGACACTAGTTCACGGTCCAGTTGTCCTGTGGTCACCAGAGAATAATAGTTTTTAATAGAAGGAACCAACTTAAAAGGGACGTTTTGCTGAATGGAGCAGCGGACCTGTCTGTTATTCTCAGAGTCTCTATCCTGCACGTTAATGATGCCCACCTCTGTACCAGGTGACACGTTCTCAGGTATGGGGTTAGTCAGGGATTTCAGATATATAACCGGGGCATTGTCATTTATATCAGTAACGTCTATGATGATTTTGGCATAGGAAGTTAATCCCAAACCATCTTTTGCTGTGACGCGCAGTTCAAATGATGATGCCGTTTCAAAATCAACTGTGGTCTTCAATTTTATATCACCTGTCTTATGATCAATGGCAAACATTGACTTAATATCTTCTGAAATGTGGCCAAACCCATATGTAACGTCTCCATTTAGTCCCTCGTCTGCATCAGTAGCGCTCACTGTCAGCACCACAGTACCTAGTAGAGAGTTTTCAGGCAGACTGGCTTTATAAACGGCCTGGCTAAACACTGGGACGTTATCATTAGCATCCAGTACAGTGACATGTATGACTACAGTACCTGATCTCTGAGGAGAGCCTCCATCTAGAGCTGTGAGAAGCAGATTTATTTCCTTTAATTTTTCGCGGTCGAGCTCTTTGTTAAGCACAAGTTCCACAGAATTGGTTCCAACGCCCAAAATAAAATTCTCATTGCTTTGGAGGTTGTACGTCTGAACTGAATATTTGCCTACATCTGCATCATGTGCTTCTTCTATTGGAAAACGAGCACCTTTGTCAGCATTTTCACTGATATCAATATGGATCAAATCATTATTAAATTGCGGAGAGTTGTCATTTATGTCCTGGACATGCAGACTAATTCTATGCAATTCTAATGGATTCTCTAACATGAGCTCTTGTTTTAAAACGCAGGATGCTTTGTCTCCACAAAGGCCCTCTCTGTCGATCCTCTCAGCAACAGTCAGATCCCCGTTACGGAGGTTTAAGTCACAATAACGTTTCTCGCTCCCATCGGTATCAATGCGGGCCTTTCGAGCAGAAAGTCGGCTTGTTTCGAGACCCAAGTCTTTGGCGATATTTCCGATCACGGATCCGCGTTTCATCTCCTCCGGAAACGAGTAGCTTACATCCCCATTGGCAATATGCAAAGAAAATAGCAGCAAAGCAACGGCACAGCTTTGTAATGCCAGTCCCCTGACAGCCATCACGACGCCAATCTGGACCAGTAAACGTCCCCTACTCAGTGAACAGAAACACAGCCAAAAAAATGAAGGATTTAAACCAAAATCAACACAATCCAAGACCAAGTCTCTGCCTCTCTGGACGATCAACTGCACCACATTGACACATTGTGCGTCGACAACAGTGGGTGGATTCCAACACTGAATCTACGTATAACAGCTGGTGGATAGCGACATCGTGAGTCTCCTTTAGATATTACATTAAGAACTTCCACTAGCAGCAAGTCTGTACAAGCCGTACAATTATGAAAACAACATATAGAGATCATATTCATTTAAACGGTAAACTACATACTGAAATGCTTTGAGACATGTTAAGAGAATCAAACGTAAATGGCACGTTTAAAACAACAGCACTGTTTCATCAGACACCTCATATTAAACACTGTTTTTAAAGTGTGAAAAAATAGACTCATTTGTCTGAACATGTATATCCTTTTCTTAAAATAAAGTATCTATAAAGTTTAGCGTGTGACTAAATCTGTGCTTAAAAGTTTCTTGAAATGGTGCAACAGCTATCAAGTACAACTGATTTGGAAACAAATTATAACATGTTTGAAAAGAGTGAGCAAAATGACAGCCAATAAAAAAGCCTCTAAAATACAGAAATGATAAATGACCGACTAAATTGTTTAAATAATGTAAGGAATGATTTAAGTTGATGAGAAACTATACTTAAACTGACATCTCAATATTACGTAGAGAGGAAGAAGGGAAGATGAACAAGTTATTAAAGGAAAAAAAAAGAACAGAGTTTGATTGAGTTGCAGGATTCTGATCGCTTTGCTCAAAACCATGAATTATTGCACAGGCTACTCAGTATTTATAAAATCCAACAAGTTGTTAAAACAACTAGACTTAACTGCAAAATGCAACTGATATTGGGTAAAAAAAAATAAAAAAATTGAGAAAATAGCAAAGGAATTAGCATAAAGGTAATAGGAAATAGGAAAGCTATATTAACCGGGACTGTAAATATGAAAATGCCATCAAAAATATACAGAGAAACAATTGTATGTTTGTTACAGAAGAGGACTCTTCAAATCTGAAGAGCATATAGTGGTAAGGTAGAGGAAGAAGGAAGAATATGTACACCATAAATGACGAACGACAACCCAGACACCTAAAAGTCATAATATATCCTAATATGATTTACAAGGTATGGGTCATTTCCTATGGAAAGAAAGAGTCAATCCGATCAATCTTTCCCACAACAACAACCACTGAGACCAACATCAAATTAGAAAGCAAAGCAAGGAAATTATCAACAATTTAAAACAGCATATTTGACTGGTCTGTGGTTTCTGTAAAGATGTCAATAACTAAACCTTTTATGAGCATTAACGAAATGGGCTGACCGTTATCTTTCACTGCAAAAATAAGCTTCTGTTTCAAGGTAATGGATGCTCTTCAATATTCAGGTTATAGTCAGTCACTTCTACCATGAGCAATAAGACTTTTTGTGTGTATTGATTTTGAAAGTTTCCTACCAACGCATGTTCGTACAATGTTTGGATGGAGATGAAATAATGCGGCCATATTAACTATTTGTAATAATGATAAAAATATACAAAAAAATACATGAATAAAGACAACAGTATGAAACGGGACAAAATATATGCAGCAGGTGTGAAAAGAAATGCATTCATCCAGCACTTCCGAAAAATTGCTCTATTTTCTTTAAAAGAAAACTATACTAGTTGTTGCACTGGCAATGAACGTTACTGAGCATAAAATACTGATAACTTTAAAATTGACGTAATTCGTAGGAGATTGAGAAGCAATTATAAGCATAAAACTTTACTGACTGGACACAAATATTTCCAGTTTCACCTGATGTGTATTGTTCCCCTTTTTTCCTCATCAAAGACCATGGGGAGGTCCAACCTTTATTAAAAAGTCTCACAAAGATACAATATGTTTGAAGAAAAAGAAAACTACATTCTTAAATATGATGTATTTCTATTTTTAAATGACAAAAAAATAACAACACGGATGTAAGTTTCCTGATAACATATCAACAGAGCAACAGTGAGGTTCAGCACCAAGGACAGAGACACCAAGAACTAGCTCTATTCAAGAGGCACAGACAAACACACCAGTGCTGGGTAAACGGATAGATACAAAGCAAAAATTAAACTCATTACAATATTATCTTGGACTTCATATGAAAACTGACAAGAGAATTAAAATGTATGCATTCTACAGCTGACTAATGGGTAAATAGTTTGGGGTAGTAAGGCCAACATGCAGTTAAACACCAAGGACTGAACAATACAGAAGGGGAAAGACGTAGAAGCAAAAGTAAACAATTTCTAATTTTTCTAAGGTGCTCATATATATGAGATGCAAAGAATGTTTGTTAACAACATAGCTAAATAACACATGTTTGGTAAATCCTTAAAAAAATCAAGCCACAGATTAAAGTGAAACCGCTGGAAAAAGATTTCCTCAAAAGCTCAAGGAAAGCATTACAAAATCTGGACCTAAAAAGACAACCAACTTCAATATTGCACATAATCAAACACCCACTGTCATGCTCAACGTAGGACTACGTTTAGGGAACACATGAAGAAACATCGCGTATCAACGCATGGAAGCCAGTGGTAACTTTTAACTTGAACCAAATTCATCAAAGATATAAAAAGTTGTGGAAAATCTTTGACGAGTGTAACTAAATTGGCTGAATAAGAGATGCAAAAGAAGCCAAACGATATGTGGCACCTGTTCCTACCTCAGGAGAAGAATCACAATCCCCAAACGCCTCAGCAAAGTCTGATGGACTTTTCCTCAGAGTCTGGTCAGCAGGCAGTGTGTTGTCATTGTAAGAACTGACAAATTTAAAGTCACTGGTTCTTGAACCTGTTGTCAGGTAGGCGTCATAGTTGTAAGCGCTGCGTAAAGTTCCTGTTCCGTCAACATCTGCGTAATTAGGAGGGAGATAAGCGCTGGGGATGGCAACTGCTCCATCAAACAACAGTCTGGACTTTCTCCTGCGACAAAACCTCACACCCAGGATGATGATGATGAAGGTCAGGAAGAAGGTGGACACAGACACCAGCGCGATGATCAGATAAGAGGTCAGCTTGGAGTTCTTCTCATCATAAGAAATATCCTTCAGTTCTGGCACCTCAGCCAAGTTATCAGAAATCAGTAAATACATGGAACAGGTGGCAGAGAGAGAGGGCTGTCCGTTATCTTTCACTGCCACAATAAGGTTCTGTTTCATGCTGTCAGACTCAGAAATGTCCCGCTGTGTCCTGATCTCTCCTCTGTGGAGACCGATAGTGAAAAGTCCCGGATCAGTGGATTTGACTATATGATAGGAGAGCCAGGCGTTCTGTCCGGAGTCCGCGTCCACCGCTATCACTTTGGACACCAGAGAGCCTCCGTGTGCAGCTTTGGGGACCAGCTCGGTCATGAAGGAGTTGCCCTCCGGAGCGGGGTACAGTATCTGAGGAGAGTTGTCATTCACATCCGATATGAAGACACTGACGGTCACGTTGCTGCTGAGCGGAGGAGAACCGTTGTCTCTGGCCATCACGTGGACTTTAAAACTCCTGAACTGTTCATAATCAAACGACCTCACAGCGTGGATCACCCCCGTGTCTCCGTTAACAGATAGATAGGAGGACACCGGGGCACCGTTCACCTCACCAGCTAACAGAGAATAAATCACTGTACCGTTTTGTCTCCAGTCGGGGTCTCGCGCAGTAACGGAAGATAAAGTGGAGCCAGGTTTGTTATTTTCACTCACATATGCGCTGTAGGACTGTTCCTCAAACACAGGTGGGTTGTCGTTGATGTCTGCTACAGATAACTGAACACTTTTAGAGGAGGACAGAGGTGGAGAGCCCTCGTCAGTGGCACTGATTGTAAAGTTGTAATCAGACACTAGTTCACGGTCCAGTTGTCCTGTGGTCACCAGAGAATAATAGTTTTTAATAGAAGGAACCAACTTAAAAGGGACGTTTTGCTGAATGGAGCAGCGGACCTGTCTGTTATTCTCAGAGTCTCTATCCTGCACGTTAATGATGCCCACCTCTGTACCAGGTGACACGTTCTCAGGTATGGGGTTAGTCAGTGATTTTAGGTTTATAACTGGTGCGTTGTCATTTATATCAGTAATCTCAATATTTAAGGTTGCGTATGAAACTAATCCCAGACCATCTTTTGCACTTATCTGCATTTCATATGACGAAACTTTTTCATAATCAATAGCTGCAGCTACTCTCACTTCTCCCGTTTTAAGATGTAAAGCAAACACGTTGCTATATTCATCTGAAACATGATCAAATCCATAGGTTATTTCGCTATTTAAACCTTCGTCTGCATCAGTAGCACTCACTGTGATCACTAATGTATCCAGAGGAGAGTTTTCAGGCAGACTGGCTTTATAAACGGTCTGACTAAACACTGGTACATTATCATTAGAATCCAGTACAGTGACGTGTATGACTACAGTACCTGATCTCTGAGGAGAGCCTCCATCGAATGCGGTAAGCAACAACATAATCTCTTTTTTGTCCTCTCTGTCTAATTCTTTGTCTAAAACTAGTTCACAATACTTCCGTCCGCCAGATTTCGTGTTTATATTTAATTTGAAATGATCATTCTGCTGAAGTGAGTAGCTCTTAACAGCATTTTCTCCGATGTCTCCATCGTGTGCCTCTCCAAGAAGAAACCGCTCACCCTTGTGCGCCGATTCCTGAATTTCAATTTTAAGTGACTCCTCTTTAAACTGCGGTGAATTATCATTAATATCTTGAACTCGGATACTAATACGGTGCAGCTCTAAAGGATTTTCCAGCACGAGTTCCTGTTTTAGAACACATGATGCCTTTTTCGCACAAAGCCCTTCTCTGTCGATCCTTTCTTGTACGATCAAGTCTCCGGTGTTGAGATTTATACCGCAGTACTGAACGCTGTTATCCTCAGTATCGATACGGGCCTTACGAGCAGACAGTCTGCCCAAATTAAGTCCCAGATCCTTAGCGATATTTCCAATTACAGATCCACGTTTCACCTCCTCCGGGACAGAGTAGCTCACGTCTCCATAGACGGGGTGGAGGACAAGAAAAACGAAAGCAAGGCCGCAGAGCAGCGAAAATCTGCTGCATCCCATGGTTATCTCGACAAAGACCACTACTGTTACCACGTATGTCAAAATATATCCACAATGCAGCTGTGATTTCCTCCAATATGCACAATCCTCACACAGCGGTCATATCACTAAGGATTTTGTCAATTACAATACAACAGCAGAATCAGGCTTTAAATTCGCTGAGACAGAAGGGTGGAGAATGACCGAGCCCTCTCGTTTACTGGTACACACTGACACCATGAGTATTTGTCTGGGTATAACAAGGAGAAGTAGGATTCCTGATGTGCTTCAATATAGACTAGTTCAAATAATCTTGTTAATCAAAAACAACAATGCCAACAACAACAATAATAACAATAACAATAATAATAATAACAATAATAATAGCTTTACCATTTTAGGCTTAACATACCTTAATACAAGCGTGTTCTGCCCCCTAGTGATGTAAATAAAGCAACACAAAACGTGTGGATCAACATGAAACTATTCAAACTGTGTCTCCAAAACAATCCAATGCTTTCAAATAATTTTTGGCATGTTAAAATATAGACAACACATACACTAAGAGGAGGACACTTTCATGTTAGATAAAAGAGAGGAAAATATTGTTCAATATGTTCTTGTGTATCATTGGTGGTCACACACTCTTTATCTTGTAAGTGCTCAGATTGAAACATGTGAAAAATGATTGAAGCGTTAATCAATGAGATTAAACCTACTGAATGATAATTTCAAGTTGCATATTGTAAATTGAAGTGTTGTGTTCCTTCAACCATATCACCAGTAGTTTATGTTTCATGTTAATGCACTGTAAAGACACACAGATCTATTGACATAATGATTCTTCCTGAAAGATTTTTGGTAAACATGGAGGAGACAAAAACATCAAACAAATTTCTCTCCAAAATAAGGTCTTTGTTTGAATTCTTGAATCTACCCTAATGATGAGCAAAAATTTGTTATTTTTTTTGTTGTTGTTGATGTTTACTACTACTACTACTACTACTACTACTACTACTACTACTACTACTACTACTACTACAACAGTAACAAAATACATATATTTTCAGAAAGAGCTTTAAACATGGTGCTGTTGTTCATTGATTTAACACTGAATGTTGGCAAACTTTCAGAAAGAATTACCAACATCTGTTATAAAGCCCAAGAAAAAAAATGCTAATTTATAAATAAATCATAACAGTAGAAATGCATCGAATACAACGCTGTCAAACGTTCAGAATGAAGCTACTGTTTCTGGGAGCTGCTCTGTAAAAATTTGACTGCAATGCCTTTCATTTGTTATGCATTCATTTGGTGTTGTATGGTGTTTGCAATAGTACTATTTACTACTGGAAAACACTATATGGTATCTATTAAGGAAACAAGTGAATTATTATGAAATTGCATTGGAAAAAAACTGAGCACTATGTGCTACTTTGTCCAAGGGTTACCCTTTAATGTGAAAGACTGCAGGTCATATTAACTATAGGGAGGATGCATTTTCCACAAAGGCACATATCAATCATATTACATACAGAAGTCCAACTCAGGAACGCGAGAATCCACTAGCAAAATAGAATAAGCACAGAGGCTCCATTGTAAATGTGTTCTTACTGCTCTAATACCACGTCCTATTATCCATAAATAGTGATAAACTTCTAGTGAGTATAAATCCAGTAGAGCAACTTAACACTGGAACCAGATTACAGCAACAACATATGCATATGAAAGCATTAAAGCCAGATAAACCTCAGTATTTTATCCAAGTGTGTAAAAGAAGCAAATGTACTGAAACCCAATTCAGTAAAGGGGGAATGAAAACAGCAGAAAACACAGAAGTAAACTATCTCTAAAAATGCAACAGAATTTCAGCACCAAGGACAGAGAATCTAGGAGCCTAATTCAAAAACGTTTTCCCTCACTGGAACATAAAATACAGCAATCATGCAACCAGATTGCTACAACCAGACTTAAAGAAACAAATGGTCTAAAAACATATCAGAGAACTGACAGCATAGATATATTAAAGAGAGTATGCAAGCATAGTTTAACGGTGTGTGTCTGCGTCTGAGTGTGGAGGGTGAGGTGGGCGGATAGGAGATTGTTATGATGCTCTGTAAAAGTTGTTTTACGAGCAGTTTGGCTTCAGCATGCACATCTTGGTTGAACACAAGTTCAGAAATATTAAATATGGAAATGTGTCCGTACCTCAGGAGAACTATCACAATCCCCGAACGCCTCAGCAAAGTCTGATGGACTTTTCCTCAGAGTCTGGTCAGCAGGCAGTGTGTTGTCATTGTAAGAACTGACGAACTTAAAGTCACTGGTTCTTGAACCTGTTGTCAGGTAGGCGTCATAGTTGTAAGCGCTGCGTAAAGTTCCTGTTCCGTCAACATCTGCGTAATTAGGAGGGAGATAAGCGCTGGGGATGGCAACTGCTCCATCAAACAACAGTCTGGGCTTTCTCCTGCGACAAAACCTCACACCCAGGATGATGATGATGAAGGTCAGGAAAAAGGTGGACACAGACACCAGCGCGATGATCAGATAAGAGGTCAGCTTGGAGTTCTTCTCATCATAAGAAATATCCTTCAGTTCTGGCACCTCAGCCAAGTTATCAGAAATCAGTAAATACATGGAACAGGTGGCAGAGAGAGAGGGCTGTCCGTTATCTTTCACTGCCACAATAAGGTTCTGTTTCATGCTGTCAGACTCAGAAATGTCCCGCTGCGTCCTGATCTCTCCGCTGTGGAGACCGATAGTGAAAAGTCCCGGATCAGTGGATTTGACAATATGATAGGACAGCCAGGCGTTCTGTCCGGAGTCCGCGTCCACCGCTATCACTTTGGACACCAGAGAGCCTCCGTGTGCAGCTTTGGGGACCAGCTCGGTCATGAAGGAGTTGCCCTCCGGGGCGGGGTACAGTATCTGAGGAGAGTTGTCATTCACATCCGATATGAAGACACTGACGGTCACGTTGCTGCTGAGCGGAGGAGAACCGTTGTCTCTGGCCATCACGTGGACTTTAAAATTCCTGAACTGTTCATAATCAAACGACCTCACAGCGTGGATCACCCCCGTGTCTCCGTTAACAGATAGATAGGAGGACACCGGGGCACCGTTCACCTCACCAGCTAACAGAGAATAAATCACTGTACCGTTTTGTCTCCAGTCGGGGTCTCGAGCAGTAACGGAACATAAAGTGGAGCCAGGTTTGTTATTTTCACTCACATATGCGCTGTAGGACTGTTCCTCAAACACAGGTGGGTTGTCGTTGATGTCTGCTACAGATAACTGAACAGTTTTAGAGGAGGACAGAGGTGGAGAGCCCTCGTCAGTGGCACTGATTGTAATGTTGTAATCAGACACTAGTTCACGGTCCAGTTGTCTTGTGGTCACCAGAGAATAATAGTTTTTAATAGAAGGAACCAACTTAAAAGGGACGTTTTGCTGAATGGAGCAGCGGACCTGTCTGTTATTCTCAGAGTCTCTATCCTGCACGTTAATGATGCCCACCTTTGTACCAGGTGACACGTTTTCAGGTATGGGGTTAGTCAGGGATTTCAGATATATCAACGGCGCGTTGTCATTTACATCAGTGATATCAATAATGACTTTTGCTTCTGAAGAGAGGCCATAACCATCTTTTGCCCCAATATTTATTTCATACTTCGATCCCTCTTCATAATCTATGTCACCTGTCACACTGATTTCTCCAGTTTTCTCATCTAGAGAGAAAAGCTTCTGTGATTTATCAGACAGTCGGCTGAATTCATATGTAACCTCTCCGTTTACACCTTCGTCAGCGTCTGACGCACTTACAGTGATAATGGGGGTTTTAACAGGTGAGTTTTCCGGTAACGTGGCTGTATATACAGACTCAGTAAAAACCGGGGCGTTATCATTAGCATCAAGTACAATGACGTGTATGATTACAGTCCCGGATCTCTGAGGAGAGCCTCCATCTACAGCTGTGAGCAATAATTTCATTTCCTGCTGCTCCTCTCGGTCTAACTCTTTATCTAAAACCATTTCTCCATATTTACTACCAGAATTTGTCGTCTGAATACTGACCGAAAAGTGGGGATTTTGCTGCAAAATGTAGCTTTCAACGGAATTCTTGCCTATATCTGCATCGTGTGCTGCATTAATGCGATACTTAGCTCCTTTGCCAGCTGATTCAGTGATTTCAAGCTTAATAATATCCTTCGGGAAAATTGGTGCATTGTCGTTTATGTCCTGCACCTGCAGGGACAACCGGTGTAACTCCAAAGGATTCTCTAATAACAAGTCAAATTTGAGAACACACGAAGGCTTTTCTCCACAGTGCTCCTCTCGGTCTATTCTTTCCGCAACGATTAAATCTCCGCTTCGGAGGTTAATCCCGCAGTATTGTTTGTCGTTTCCTTCCATGTCAACACGAGCTTTGCGAGCAGACAGTCTGCTCACCTCCAGTCCCAGATCAATGGCGATATTTCCAATAACAGATCCGCGCTTGAGCTCCTCCTGTACAGAATAGCTCAGGTCTCCGTGTGCGTAGTGCACCGCAACAAAGAAAAACACAAAGCCATAGCTTTGGAGTGCGATCCGTCTATTCGTCATCCTCAGACAGTAGGCCGACTACACAGGTTAAAACACGTCAGTTTCAAGTATTAAAAAACGTGATTTGATCAGTGTGGCTTACAAACATTTGTCGTCTTTGTTGAAGGCTGAGCAGAACACAAGGGTGGTCGATCCAAATAATGGGTGGTGTGCAAAGCAAGAAGAGCATTTGACTCCATAGCTGGTCTATAGTGACATCGTGAGGACAAATTAATTATAACAGTTTTACAGAAGTGCTGCAAGTTTTCTTAACATATCATCAGGTCATCTGGCCTTAATGTTTGATTAACTACAAATTCGAATAAGGTATGTAAATGTGTACTGAGGCGCTATACTGTTTTTACCTTTTCTTTAAGTTAAGTGAGATGCCTGCTCTCTGTATTATAAGGCTTTACAGACAAGATTACTTCAAGCTCTTCACAGTGATAATAGTAACACTCTCCAAATATTACACAATGTTGGACCCAAGAACACGTCCTTAGTGTTGCACACTAAATACTCCAACTTCGCTTAGAAACGCATCTCTCTCTCGCTATAAAATAGATTCCTACTTAGTCGTGAAATATGGAAAAATCTGCCTCCAGATTCCTACAAAGACTGCTTGAATTATATAACAAAATCAAATTAAAACAGATATGATAAATACAAACACAACACAACACATGTAGAGCAACAGCATGCCTTGTATGTTGCACTGGTGTAAAAAAAATTTGTTTTTGACTTTAACTTTAACGTGGTATTTAAAACTAAAGGGGATAATAATCATTCCTACGGAGAAAAATAATGTCAATAACAGTAAATTGAATTAACTCATTCATGAGATGCACCTAAAACATAAAATTTACCTTTATGACCGCAAAATATGTCAACTCATTCCACTGATGTGAAATTGTCCTTGTTTTGTTTTACCTTTCAGAAAAGTACAAATGTAATACAGAGCATAAATGTAAATTACCAAATCTGACACCTATATCTCAGGAAGACAAATGTCCAAGTAAAAGAGTTATCTAAAGTGTTTGAAATGTGAAGAAATTCAAGACATGTTTAAGTTGAATCACAAGAGCAATAGCAAAGTTCAGCACCAAGGACAGAGACACAAAGGACAAACTGCAGATTACCTCAAACTTTCTTTATGTTAAGTAAGATTCCTGATCTCTGTATTTTAAGGCTTTACACACAAAACTATGTCTTTACCTAAAGTAATCCACTTCCAGCACTTCATGAGAGTAACAAGACAACACTCCCAAAATTAGGACCACTGAACATGTGATTTAGTGCTGCACTCGAAATATCCAGTTCGCTCATAAACGCATCTCTCTCTATGAAGTAAAATTGATTCCAATACTTTGTTGTGAAACATGCAAAAATCTGCCACCAGTTTCCTCCAAAGACCACTTGAATTAAATAACATAATCTAATTAAAGGATACATGATGCATAAAAACATAACTCAAAAAGAGTAGAGCGACAGCATGCCTTGTATGTTGCACTTCTGTAAAAATACATTGACTTTAATGTGGAATTCAAAACTAAAGGGGAAAACAACAATTCCTAGAGAAAATATGTTAATGTGATGTACTTAAACACATGTAATGTTACTTACTGACAGCAAAATATGTCAACTCGTTCCAGTGTAATATGTTCCTTGTTTTATTTAACCATTGCACTAATTCCAAACGTAGCAAAGCCCGAAATTTACAAAATGGGACAGATATCTCAGGAAAATAAATTTGTAAGTAAAACTGTAGTCTAAAACGTTTTAAATGTGAGAAAATATATCACAAGAGCAACGGCGAGGTTCAGCACCAATGACAGAGAAACAAAGAACAAATTGCAGCTCAACTCTAAAAACAGAGCCAGACAGGTTTTGTGTGATAAATTACTAAAACAAGATCAACAACCACTACTCGATTCACCACAGAATTAAAAATATCTGCATATTGAGATAGAATAACTCTTCTGTGAACTCTTGATGCATTATCACGCTCAATGTGTGCCATTAGAAACAAATGAAACAAACAGGGAACGTTAAGGTGCAAAAAGGTCAAACGATATATGCAACACCAGTTCCTACCTCAGGAGAAGAATCACAATCCCCAAACGCCTCAGCAAAGTCTGATGGACTTTTCCTCAGAGTCTGGTCAGCAGGCAGTGTGTTGTCATTGTAAGAACTGACGAACTTAAAGTCACTGGTTCTAGAACCTGTTGTCAGGTAGGCGTCATAGTTGTAAGCGCTGCGTAAAGTTCCTGTTCCGTCAACATCTGCGTAATTAGGAGGGAGATAAGCGCTGGGGATGGCAACTGCTCCATCAAACAACAGTCTGGGCTTTCTCCTGCGACAAAACCTCACACCCAGGATGATGATGATGAAGGTCAGAAAAAAGGTGGACACAGACACCAGCGCAATGATCAGATAAGAGGTCAGCTTGGAGTTCTTCTCATCATAAGAAATATCCTTCAGTTCTGGCACCTCAGCCAAGTTATCAGAAATCAGTAAATACATGGAACAGGTGGCAGAGAGAGAGGGCTGTCCGTTATCTTTCACTGCCACAATAAGGTTCTGTTTCATGCTGTCAGACTCAGAAATGTCTCGCTGTGTCCTGATCTCTCCGCTGTGGAGACCGATAGTGAAAAGTCCCGGATCAGTGGATTTGACTATATGATAGGACAGCCAGGCGTTCTGTCCGGAGTCCGAGTCCACCGCTATCACTTTGGACACCAGAGAGCCTCCGTGTGCAGCTTTGGGGACCAGCTCGGTCAGGAAGGAGTTGCCCTCCGGGGCGGGGTACAGTATCTGAGGAGAGTTGTCATTCACATCCGATATGAAGACACTGACGGTCACGTTGCTGCTGAGCGGAGGAGAACCGTTGTCTCTGGCCATCACGTGGACTTTAAAACTCCTGAACTGTTCATAATCAAACGACCTCACAGCGTGGATCACCCCCGTGTCTCCGTTAACAGAGAGATAGGAGGACACCGGGGCACCGTTCACCTCACCAGCTAACAGAGAATAAATCACTGTACCGTTTTGTCTCCAGTCGGGGTCTCGAGCAGTAACGGAACATAAAGTGGAGCCAGGTTTGTTATTTTCACTCACATATGCGCTGTAGGACTGTTCCTCAAACACAGGTGGGTTGTCGTTGATGTCTGCTACAGATAACTGAACACTTTTAGAGGAGGACAGAGGTGGAGAGCCCTCGTCAGTGGCACTGATTGTAATGTTGTAATCAGACACTAGTTCACGGTCCAGTTGTCCTGTGGTCACCAGAGAATAATAGTTTTTAATAGAAGGAACCAACTTAAAGGGGACGTTTTGCTGAATGGAGCAGCGGACCTGTCTGTTATTCTCAGAGTCTCTATCCTGCACGTTAATGATGCCCACCTCTGTACCAGGTGACACGTTCTCAGGTATGGGGTTAGTCAGGGATTTTAGGTTTATAACTGGGGCGTTGTCATTTACATCAGTAACATCTATTATGGCTTTAGCATAAGAAGTTAATCCCAAACCATCTTTTGCTGTGACGCGCAGTTCAAATGATGATGCTGTTTCGAAATCAACTCTGGTTGTCAATTTAATATCACCCGTCTTATGATCTATGGTAAACATTGACTTCATATCTTCTGAAATATGTCCAAAATCATATGTAACGTCTCCATTTAGTCCCTCGTCTGCATCAGTAGCACTCACTTTGAGTACAACAGTATCGAGAGGAGAGTTTTCAGGCAGACTGGCTTTATAAACGGCCTGGCTAAACACTGGGACGTTATCATTAGCATCCAGTACAGTGACGTGTATGACTACAGTACCTGATCTCTGAGGAGAGCCCCCATCTAGAGCTGTGAGAAGCAGATTTATTTCCTTTAATTTCTCGCGGTCGAGCTCTTTGTTAAGCACAAGTTCCACAGAATTGGTTCCAACGCCCAGAATAAAATTCTCATTGCTTTGGAGGTTGTACGTCTGAACTGAATATTTGCCTACATCTGCATCATGTGCTTCTTCTATTGGAAAACGAGCACCTTTGACAGCAGATTCACTGATATCAATATGGATCAATTCTTTCTTAAATTGTGGAGAGTTATCATTTATGTCCTGGACATGCAGACTAATTCGATGCAATTCTAATGGATTCTCTAACATGAGCTCTTGTTTTAAAACGCAGGATGCTTTGTCTCCACAAAGGCCCTCTCTGTCGATCCTCTCAGCAACAGTCAGATCCCCGTTACGGAGATTTAAGTCACAATAACGTCTGTCGCTCCCATCGGTATCAATCCGGGCCTTTCGAGCGGATAGTCGGCTTGTTTCGAGACCCAAGTCTTTGGCGATATTTCCGATCACGGATCCGCGTTTCATCTCCTCCGGAAACGAGTAGCTTACATCCCCATTGGCAAAATCCAAAGAAAAGAGCAGCAAAGCAACGGCACAGCTTTGTAATGCCCGTCCCCTGAAAGCCATCATAACGCCGATCTGGACCAGTAAACGTCCCCTACTCAGTGAACAGGAACACAGACAAAAAAATGAAGGATTTAAACCAAAATCAACACAATCCAAGACCAAGTCTCTGCCTCTCTGGACGATCAACTGCACCACATTGACTCACATTGTGCGTCGACAACAGTGGGTGGATTCCGACACTGAATCTATAACAGCTGGTGGATAGCGACATCGTGAGTCTCCTTTAGATATTACATAAAGTACTTCCAGTAGCAGCAAGTTTGTACAAGCCGTACAATTATGAAAACAGCATATGGAGATCATATTCACTTAAACGGTAAACTACACTGAAATGCCTTGAGACATGTTAAGAGAATCAAACGTAAAGGGCACGTTTAAAACAACAGCACTGTTTGATCAGACACCTCATATTAAACACTGGTTTTTAAGTGTGGAAAAAACAGACTCATATTTGTCTGAACATTTATATCCTTACCCTAAAATAAAGTATCAATAAAGTTTAGCGAATAATGAATAAATGTGAAAAGTTTTTTTTGAAATGGTGTAACAGCCATCAATTACAACTGATTTGGAAACGAATTATAATATGTTTGTAAAGAGTGAGCAAAATTACAGCCTACGGAAAAGCCTCTAAAATACCGAAATAGTAAAATCAATGACGGACTAAATTGTTTAAATAATGTAAGAAATGATTTAAGCTGATAGAAACTATCCTTAAACTGACATCTCAATCCCATGTAGAGAGAAATAAGGGAAGATGGACAAGTTATAAAGGGCACAAAAATAACAGAGTTTGATTTAATTGCAGGATTGTGATCGCTTTGCTCAAAACCAATGAATTATTGCACAGGCTACTCAGTATTTATAAAATCCAACAAGTTGGACAAACAGCTAGACTTAACTGCAAAATGCAACTGATATTGGATTTAAAAACAAATCAAAAATCATAAAAAACATAACAATGGAATTGGCATAAAGGTAATAAGAAATAGGTATATTAACAGGGACTGTAAATATGAAAATGCCATCAAAAATATACAGAGAACCAATTGTATGTTCGTTACTGAGGAGGACTCTTCAAATCTGAAGAGCATATAGTGGTAAGGTAGAGGAAGAAGGAAGAATATGTACACCATAAATGACGAACGACAACCCAGACACCTAAAAGTCATAATATATCCTAATATGACTTACAAGATATGGGTCATTTCCTATGGAAAGAAAGAGTCAATCCGATCAATCTTTCCCACAACAACAACCACTGAGACCAACATCAAACTAGAAAGCAAATCAAGGAAATTATCAACAATTTAAAACAGCATATATGACTGGTCTGTGGTTCCTGTAAAGATGTCAATAACTAAACCTTTTATGAGCATTAACGAAATGGGCTGTCCATTAGCTTTCACTGCCAAAATAAGCTTCTGTTTTAAGGTAATGGATGCTCTTCAATATTCAGGTTATATTCAGACATTTCTACCATGAGCAATAAAACTTTTTGTGTGTATTGATTTTGAAAGTTTCCTACCAACGTATGTTCGTACAATGTTTGGATGGAGATTAAATATTGTGGCCATTATTAACTATTTGTTACAATGATAAAAAAATATACAAAAAAATACATGAATAAAGACAACAGTATGAAACGGGACAAAACAAATGCGGCAGGTGTCAAAAGAAATGCATTCATCCAGCACTTCTGAAAAATTGCTTCATTTTCTTTAAAAGAAAACTATACTACTTGTTGCACTGGCAATGAACGTTACTGAATATAAAATACTGATAACTTTAAAATTGACATAATTCGTAGGAGATTGGGAAGCACTTAAAAGCATAAAGGTTTACTGACTGGGTACAAATATTTCCAATTTAACCTGATGTGTATTGTTCCCCTTTTTTCCTCATCAAAGACCATGGGGAGGTCCAACCTTAATTAAAAAGTGGAACACAGATACAGTATGTTTGAATAAAAAGAAAACTGCAGTCTTAAACATGATGTATTTCTATTTTTAAATGACAAAAAATAACAAGATGGATGTAAGTTTTCCTGATAACGTATCAACAGAGCAACAGTGAAGTTCAGCACCAAGGACAGAGACACGAAGAACTACAGGCAGCTCTACTCAAATTGCACAGACAAACACACCAGTGCTGGGTAAACGGATAGATACAAAGCAAAAATTAAACTCATTACACTATTATCTTGGACTTCATATGAAAATTGACAAGAAATTTAAAATATATGCCTTCTACAGCTGACGAATGAGGTAAATAGTTTGGGGTAGTAAGGCCAACATGCAGTTAAAAACCAAGGACTGAACAACACAGAAGGGGGAAAGACGAAGATGCAAAAGTAGACAATTTCTAATGTTTCAACGGAGATACAAAAAAAGTGCTCACATATATGAGATGCAAAAAGGTTTGCTTACAACATAGCTAAATAACAGATGTTTGGTAAATCCTTTAAAAAAATCAAGCTATAGATTAAATTGAAACAGCTGGTATAAGATTTCCTCTAAAGTACAAGAAAATGATCACAAAATCTGGAACTACAAATAAGCCGACTTCAATATTGCACAAGCTCAAACACCTACTGTCATGCTCAAGGTAGGCCTACATTTAGGGGAAACATGAAGAAACACATAGCAATGCATGGAAGCCAGTGGTAACTTTTACCCTTGAACCAAATTCATCAAAGATATAAAAAGTTGTGGAAAATCTTTGACGAGTGTAACTAAATTGGCTGAATAAGAGATGCAAAAGAAGCCAAACGATATGTGGCACCTGTTCCTACCTCAGGAGAAGAATCACAATCCCCAAACGCCTCAGCAAAGTCTGATGGACTTTTCCTCAGAGTCTGGTCAGCAGGCAGTGTGTTGTCATTGTAAGAACTGACGAACTTAAAGTCACTGGTCCTAGAACCTGTTGTCAGGTAGGCGTCATAATTGTAAGCGCTGCGTAAAGTTCCTGTTCCGTCAACATCTGCGTAATTAGGAGGGAGATAAGCGCTGGGGATGGCAACTGCTCCATCAAACAACAGTCTGGGCTTTCTCCTGCGACAAAACCTCACACCCATGATGATGATGATGAAGGTCAGGAAAAAGGTGGACACAGACACCAGCGCGATGATCAGATAAGAGGTCAGTTTGGAGTTCTTCTCATCATAAGAAATATCCTTCAGTTCTGGCACCTCAGCCAAGTTATCAGAAATCAGTAAATACATGGAACAGGTGGCAGAGAGAGAGGGCTGTCCGTTATCTTTCACTGCCACAATAAGGTTCTGTTTCATGCTGTCAGACTCAGAAATGTCCCGCTGTGTCCTGATCTCTCCGCTGTGGAGACCAATAGTGAAAAGTCCCGGATCAGTGGATTTGACTATATGATAGGACAACCAGGCGTTCTGTCCGGAGTCCGCGTCCACCGCTATCACTTTGGACACCAGAGAGCCTCCGTGTGCAGCTTTGGGGACCAGCTCGGTCATGAAGGAGTTGCCCTCCGGGGCGGGGTACAGTATCTGAGGAGAGTTGTCATTCACATCCGATATGAAGACACTGACGGTCACGTTGCTGCTGAGCGGAGGAGAACCGTTGTCTCTGGCCATCACGTGGACTTTAAAACTCCTGAACTGTTCATAATCAAACGACCTCACAGCGTGGATCACCCCCGTGTCTCCGTTAACAGATAGATAGGAGGACACCGGGGCACCGTTCACCTCACCAGCTAACAGAGAATAAATCACTGTACCGTTTTGTCTCCAGTCGGGGTCTCGAGCAGTAACGGAACATAAAGTGGAGCCAGGTTTGTTATTTTCACTCACATATGCGCTGTAGGGCTGTTCCTCAAACACAGGTGGGTTGTCGTTGATGTCTGCTACAGATAACTGAACAGTTTTAGAGGAGGACAGAGGTGGAGAGCCCTCGTCAGTGGCACTGATTGTAATGTTGTAATCAGACACTAGTTCACGGTCCAGTTGTCCTGTGGTCACCAGAGAATAATAGTTTTTAATAGAAGGAACCAACTTAAAAGGGACGTTTTGCTGAATGGAGCAGCGGACCTGTCTGTTATTCTCAGAGTCTCTATCCTGCACGTTAATGATGCCCACCTCTGTACCAGGTGACACGTTCTCGGGTATGGGGTTAGTCAGGGATTTTATATATATCACTGGAGCATTATCATTTATATCAGTAACATCTATGATGGCTTTGGCATAAGAAGTTAATCCCAAACCATCTTTTGCTGTGACACGCAGTTCAAATGATGATGTTGTTTCGAAATCAACTGTTGTTGTCAGTTTTATATCACCTGTCTTATGATCTATGGTAAACATTGACTTAATATCTTCTGAAATGTGTCCAAAACCATATGTAACGTCTCCATTAAGTCCCTCGTCTGCATCAGTAGCGCTCACTGTCAGCACCACAGTATCTACAGGAGAGTTTTCAGGCAGACTTGCTTTATAAACGGCCTGGCTAAACACTGGGACGTTATCATTAGCATCCAGTACAGTGACGTGTATGACTACAGTACCTGATCTCTGAGGAGAGCCTCCATCTAAAGCTGTGAGGAGCAAATTGATTTCCTTTAATTTCTCGCGGTCGAGCTCTTTGTTAAGCACAAGTTCCACAGAATTGGTTCCAACGCCCAGAATAAAATTCTCATTGCTTTGGAGGTTGTACGTCTGAACTGAATATTTGCCTACATCCGCATCATGTGCTTCTTCTATTGGAAAACGAGCACCTTTGACAGCAGATTCACGAATATCTATATGGATCAAATCATTATTAAATTGCGGAGAGTTATCATTTATGTCCTGGACATGCAGACTAATTCTATGCAATTCTAATGGATTCTCCAACATGAGCTCTTGTTTTAAAACGCAGGATGCTTTGTCTCCACAAAGGCCCTCTCTGTCGATCCTCTCAGCAACAGTCAGATCCCCGTTACGGAGGTTTAAATCACAATAACGTTTGTCGCTCCCATCGGTATCAATGCGGGCCTTTCGAGCAGAAAGTCGGCTTGTTTCGAGACCCAAGTCTTTGGCGATATTTCCTATCACGGATCCGCGTTTCATCTCCTCCGGAAACGAGTAGCTTACATCCCCATTGGAAAAATCCAAAGAAAAGAGCAGCAAAGCAACGGCACAGCTTTGTAATGCCCGTCCCCTGAAAGCCATCATGACGCCGATCTGGACCAGTAAACGTCCCCTACTCAGTGTACAGAAACACAGCCAAAAAAAATGAAGGATTTAAACCAAAAGAAACACAATCCAAGACCAAGTCTCTGCCTCTCTGGACGATCAACTGCACCACATTGACACATTGTGCGTCGACAACAGTGGGTGGATTCCGACACGGAATCTATAACAGCTGGTGGATAGCGACATCGTGAGTCTCCATTAGATATTACATAAAGTATTTCCACTAGCAGCAAGTCTGTACAAGCCGTACAATTATGAAAACAACATATGGAGATCATATTCATTTAAAAAGGTAAACTACATACTGAAATGCCTTGAGACATGTTAAGAGAATCAAACGTAAAGGGCACGTTTAAAACAAAAGCCCTGTTTCATCAGAAACCTCATATTTTTTTAAGTGTGAAAAAAAAACTAATTTGTCTGAACAAGTATATTCTTGTCTTAAAAAAAGGATAAATATAAAGTTTAGCGTGAAGTGACTAAATCTGGGCTTAAATGTTTTTTGAAATAGTGTAACAACTATCAATTACAGCTGATTTGGAAACAAATTATAATATGTTTGTAAAGAGTGAGCAAAAGGACAGCCTATGAAAAAGACTCTAAAATACCAAAATAGTCAAATCAGTGACGGACTGAATTGTTTAAATAATGTAAGAATGATTTAAGCGGATGAGAAACTATCCTTAAAAAGACATCTCAATACCATGTAGAGAGGAAAAAGGGAAGATGGACAAGTTATCAAAGGCACAAAAAGAACAGTGTTTGATTTAAATGCAAAATTCCAATCACTTTGCTCAAATCAATAAATTCTTCCACAAGCTATAGTATTAACAAAATCCAACAAGCTGGACTAACAGCTAGACTTTACTGCAACATGCATCTCAAATTGGATAAAAAAAATAATTCAAAACCAGCGAATAAATTAGCATATAGGTAATAAGAAATAGCCTATATTATCTAGGATTGTGAATATGACAATGCTATCAAAAATATACACAGAAACTATGGTAGATATGTTAAACGGGAAGACTCCTCAAATCTGAGGAGCATGTTATTGTAATGTAGAGGAAGAAGATATACAACATAAATGAAAAATGATAACCCTGACATCAAAAAGTCAAGGCCAAAATATGATTTGCAAGGTATGGGTTATTTCCTATCCAAAGAACAAGTCAATCTGATCAATCTTAGCCACAACAACAACCACTGAGACCAAGCCTATATTAGAGAGCAAAAGCAAGGAAATGATCAAATAAATGACTAAACCTTTGATGAGCATTAACGAATTGAGGAATGAATACATTTAAAAAGCTTAGAATAATATAATTATAATAATTTCTTTCAGTGTGTAAGTACCACAATAGCTACAAAGACAGCCCCAAAGGCAACAAAGGACAACTACTGTACAGTGAGCACAAAATGCATAAAAGATCTATCACTGATTTCAGCTGGTATTGTTTCAGCGAAGAATTGGAAATCCTGTTGATGCAGCATAAGTGAAAGAACTAAGATGGACAAAATCATAACCTCCTGTTTATTTTATTTTCTAATATTAGACTTTTTCCCAAGATTATGCTAAAAATGCACTAAACTTTTAACCACTCCTGGAAAAAAGCTTTTTTGATATTTAAAAATACTGATTATATCAGTATCACTTCAGCACCAGTCGCAAGTCTGAAAAAAATAGTAGTCTTTTCTTATTGATAAAATAATGGCTCAAATGTTTGATGTTCTTACCTCAGGAGAACTATCACAATCCCCAAACGCCTCAGCAAAGTCTGATGGACTTTTCCTCAGAGTCTGGTCAGCAGGCAGTGTGTTGTCATTGTAAGAACTGACGAACTTAAAGTCACTGGTTCTTGAACCTGTTGTCAGGTAGGCGTCATAGTTGTAAGCGCTGCGTAAAGTTCCTGTTCCGTCAACATCTGCGTAATTAGGAGGGAGATAAGCGCTGGGGATGGCAACTGCTCCATCAAACAACAGTCTGGGCTTCCTCCTGCGACAAAACCTCAAACCCATGATGATGATGATGAAGGTCAGGAAAAAGGTGGACACAGACACCAGCGCGATGATCAGATAAGAGGTCAGCTTGGAGTTCTTCTCATCATAAGAAATATCCTTCAGTTCTGGCACCTCAGCCAAGTTATCAGAGATCAGTAAATACATGGAACAGGTGGCAGAGAGAGAGGGCTGTCCGTTATCTTTCACTGCCACAATAAGGTTCTGTTTCATGCTGTCAGACTCAGAAATGTCCCGCTGTGTCCTGATCTCTCCGCTGTGGAGACCAATAGTGAAAAGTCCCGGATCAGTGGATTTGACTATATGATAGGACAGCCAGGCGTTCTGGCCGGAGTCCGCGTCCACCGCTATCACTTTGGACACCAGAGAGCCTCCGTGTGCAGCTTTGGGGACCAGCTCGGTCATGAAGGAGTTGCCCTCCGGGGCGGGGTACAGTATCTGAGGAGAGTTGTCATTCACATCCGATATGAAGACACTGACGGTCACGTTGCTGCTGAGCGGAGGAGAACCGTTGTCTCTGGCCATCACGTGGACTTTAAAACTCCTGAACTGTTCATAATCAAACGACCTCACAGCGTGGATCACCCCCGTGTCTCCGTTAACAGATAGATAGGAGGACACCGGGGCACCGTTCACCTCACCAACTAACAGAGAATAAATCACTGTACCGTTTTGTCTCCAGTCGGGGTCTCGAGCAGTAACGGAACATAAAGTGGAGCCAGGTTTGTTATTTTCACTCACATATGCGCTGTAGGACTGTTCCTCAAACACAGGTGGGTTGTCGTTGATGTCTGCTACAGATAACTGAACACTTTTAGAGGAGGACAGAGGTGGAGAGCCCTCGTCAGTGGCACTGATTGTAATGTTGTAATCAGACACTAGTTCACGGTCCAGTTGTCCTGTGGTCACCAGAGAATAATAGTTTTTAATAGAAGGAACCAACTTAAAAGGGACGTTTTGCTGAATGGAGCAGCGGACCTGTCTGTTATTCTCAGAGTCTCTATCCTGCACGTTAATGATGCCCACCTCTGTACCAGGTGACACGTTCTCAGGTATGGGGTTAGTCAGTGATTTCAGATATATCAACGGGGCGTTGTCATTCACATCAGTGATATCAATAATGACTTTTGCTTCTGAAGAGAGGCCATAACCATCTTTGGCCCCAATATTCACTTCATACTTCGATCCCTCTTCATAATCTATGTCACCTGTCACACTGATTTCTCCAGTTTTCTCATCTAGAGAGAAAAGCTTCTGTGATTTATCAGACAGTCGGCTGAATTCATACGTAACCTCTCCGTTTACACCTTCGTCAGAGTCTGACGCACTTACAGTGATAATCGGGGTTTTAACAGGTGAGTTTTCCGGTAACGTGGCTGTATATACAGACTCAGTAAAAACAGGGGCGTTATCATTAGCATCAAGTACAATGACGTGTATGACTACAGTCCCGGATCTCTGAGGAGAGCCTCCATCTACAGCTGTGAGCAATAATTTCATTTCCTGCTGCTCCTCTCGGTCTAGCTCCTTATCTAAAACCAATTCACCATATTTACTACCAGAATTTGTCGTCTGAATACTGACCAAAAAGTGGGGGTTTTGCTGCAAAATGTAGCTTTCAACAGAGTTCTTGCCTATGTCTGCATCGTGTGCTGCATTAATGCGATACTTAGCTCCTTTGACAGCTGACTCCCTAATGTCCAGCTTTATAATATCCTTCGGGAAAATTGGTGCATTGTCGTTTATGTCCTGCACCTGCAGGGACAACCGGTGTAACTCCAAAGGATTCTCTAACAGCAAATCAAATTTGAGAACACACGAAGGCTTTTCTCCACAGTGCTCCTCTCGGTCTATTCTTTCTGCAACGATCAAATCTCCGCTTCGGAGGTTAATCCCGCAGTATTGTCTGTCGTTTCCTTCCATGTCAACACGAGCTTTGCGAGCAGACAGTCTGCCCACCTCCAGTCCCAGATCCTTGGCGATATTTCCAATAACAGATCCGCGCTTGAGCTCCTCCTGTACAGAATAGCTCAGGTCTCCGTGAGCGTAGTGCACCACAACAAAGAAAAACACAAAGCCATAGCTTTGGAGTGCGATCCGTCTATTCATCATCCTCAGACAGTAGGCCGACTATACGAGTTAAAACACGTCAGTTTCAAGTATTAAAAAACGTGATTCGATCAGTGTGCCTTCCAAGCATTTGTCGTCTTTGTTGAAGGCTGAGCAGAACACAAGGGTGGTCGATCCAAATAATGGGTGGTGTGCAAAGCAAGAAGAGCATTTGACTCCATAGCTGGTCTATAGTGACACCGTGAGGACAAATGAAATATAACAGTTTTACAGAAGTGCTGCAAGTTTTCTTAAAATATCAGGTCGTCTGGCCTTAATGTTTGAATAAAAACACACTCTAATAACGTATTTAAACGCGTAATGAGGAACTCTACTGTTTTTACCTTTTCTCTAAGTTAAGTGAGATGCTGGTTCTCTGTATTATAAGGCTTTACAAACAAGATTACTTCAAGCTCTTCATAGTGATAATAGTAACACTCTCCAAATATTACACAGTGTTGGACCCCAAAACACGTCCTTAGAGTTGCACACTAAATACTCCAACTTCGCTTAGAAACGCATCTCTCTCTCTCGCTATAAAATAGATTCCTACTTAGTTGTACAACATGGAAAGATCTGCCTCCAGATTCCGCCAAAGACCAATTGAATTATATAACAAAATCAAATTAAAAGATATATGATAAATACAAACACAACACAACACATGTAGAGCAACAGCATGCCTAGTATGTTGTACTCGTGTAAAAAAAATGTGTTTTTGATTTTAACTTTAATGTGGGATTTAAAACTAAAAGGGGATAATAATCAGAAAAAAGGAATGTCAATAACAGTAAACTGAAGTAACTCATTAATGAGATGCACCTAAAACATAAAACGTACTCTATGACCACAAAATATGTCAACTCATTTCACTGATGTGAAATTGTTCTTGTTTTGTTTTACCTTTCAGAAAAGTACAAATGTAATGCAGAGCACAAATGTAAATTACCAAATCTGACACCTATATCTCAGGAAGACAAATGTGCAAGTAAAACAGTTATCTAAAGTGTTTGAAATGTGAGGAAATTCAAGACATGTGTAAGTTGAATCGCAAGAGCAACATCAAAGTTCAGCACCAAGGACAAAGACAAAAAGGACAAACTGCAGCTCAACTCAACTTTTCTTTATGTTAAGTAAGATTCCTGATCTCTGTAGTATAAGGCTTTACACACAATACTATGTCTTTCCCTAAAGTAATCCACTTCAAGCACGTCATGATAGTAACCAGACAACAATCCCAAAATTTGGACCACTGAACATGTGATTTAGTGCTGCACGCGAAATATCCAGTTCGCATATAAACGCATCTCTCTCTATGAAGTAAAATTGATTCCATTACTTTGTCGTGAAACATGCAAAAATCTACCTCCAGTTTTCTCCAAAGACCACTTGAATTAAATAACATAATCTAATAAAAGGATACATGATGCATAAAAACATAATTCAAAAAGAGTAGAGCGACAGCATGCCTTGTATGTTGCACTTCTGTAAAAATACATTGACTTTAATGTGGAATTCAAAACTAAAGGGGAAAACAACAATTCCTAGAGAAAATATGTTAATGTGATGTACTTAAACACATGAAATGTTACTTACTGACAGCAAAATATATAAACTCGTTCCAGTGATGTAATATTTGCCTTGTTTTATTTAACCATTCAGCAAAGCCCAACCGTAGCACAACCCGAATGTTAATTACAAAAATCGGACACAGATGTCTCAGGAAAACATATGTGTATGTAAAACTGTAGTCTAAAACGTATGAAATGTGAGAAAATATAAGACAAGGGTAAGTTGCTCCTGAAAATATATCACAAGGGCAACGGCGAGGTTCAGCACCAAGGACAGAGACACAAAGAACAAACTGCAGCTCAACTCGAAAGACAGCCAGACCGGTTTTGTGTAAAAAATAAATACGAAAGAAAAGATCAAAAGCCACTACTCGTTTCACCACAGAATTTAAAATATCTGCATATTGAGATAGAATAACTCTTCGGTGAACTTTTGATGCATTATCACGCTAAATGTGAGCATTTAGAAACAAATGGAACATACAGGGAACGTTAAGGTGCAAATGGGTCAAAAGATATATGCAACACCAGTTCCTACCTCAGGAGAAGAATCACAATCTCCAAACGCCTCAGCAAAGTCTGATGGACTTTTCCTCAGAGTCTGGTCAGCAGGCAGTGTGTTGTCATTGTAAGAACTGACGAACTTAAAGTCACTGGTTCTTGAACCTGTTGTCAGGTAGGCGTCATAGTTGTAACCGCTGCGTAAAGTTCCTGTTCCGTCAACATCTGCGTAATTAGGAGGGAGATAAGCGCTGGGGATGGCAACTGCTCCATCAAACAACAGTCTGGGCTTTCTCCTGCGACAAAACCTCACACCCAGGATGATGATGATGAAGGTCAGAAAAAAGGTGGACACAGACACCAGCGCGATGATCAGATAAGAGGTCAGCTTGGAGTTCTTCTCATCATAAGAAATATCCTTCAGTTCTGGCACCTCAGCCAAGTTATCAGAGATCAGTAAATACATGGAACAGGTGGCAGAGAGAGAGGGCTGTCCGTTATCTTTCACAGCCACAATAAGGTTCTGTTTCATGCTGTCAGACTCTGAAATGTCCCGCTGTGTCCTGATCTCTCCGCTGTGGAGACCGATAGTGAAAAGTCCCGGATCAGTGGATTTCACTATATGATAGGACAGCCAGGCGTTCTGTCCGGAGTCCGCGTCCACCGCTATCACTTTGGACACCAGAGAGCCTCCGTGTGCAGCTTTGGGGACCAGCTCGGTCATGAAGGAGTTGCCCTCCGGGGCGGGGTACAGTATCTGAGGAGAGTTGTCATTCACATCCGATATGAAGACACTGACGGTCACGTTGCTGCTGAGCGGAGGAGAACCGTTGTCTCTGGCCATCACGTGGACTTTAAAACTCCTGAACTGTTCATAATCAAACGACCTCACAGCGTGGATCACCCCCGTGTCTCCGTTAACAGATAGATAGGAGGAAACCGGGGCACCGTTCACCTCACCAGCTAACAGAGAATAAATCACTGTACCGTTTTGTCTCCAGTCGGGGTCTCGAGCAGTAACGGAACATAAAGTGGAGCCAGGTTTGTTATTTTCACTCACATATGCGCTGTAGGACTGTTCCTCAAACACAGGTGGGTTGTCGTTGATGTCTGCTACAGATAACTGAACACTTTTAGAGGAGGACAGAGGTGGAGAGCCCTCGTCAGTGGCACTGATTGTAATGTTGTAATCAGACACTAGTTCACGGTCCAGTTGTCCTGTGGTCACCAGAGAATAATAGTTTTTAATAGAAGGGACCAACTTAAAAGGGACGTTTTGCTGAATGGAGCAGCGGACCTGTCTGTTATTCTCAGAGTCTCTATCCTGCACGTTAATGATGCCCACCTCTGTACCAGGTGAAACATTCTCAGGTATGGGATTATTGAGTGACTTTAAGTTTATAACTGGTGCGTTGTCATTTATGTCAGTAATCTCAATATTTAAGGTTGAGTATGACACTAACCCCAGACCATCTTTTGCACTTATCTGCATTTCATATGAAGACACTTTCTCATAATCAATAGCTGCAGCTACTCTCACTTCTCCCGTTTTAGAGTCTAAAGAAAACACGTTGCTATATTCATCTGAAACATGATCAAATCCATAGGTAATTTCGCTGTTTAAACCTTCGTCTGCATCAGTAGCACTCACTGTGATCACCAATGTATCCAGAGGAGAGTTTTCAGGCAGACTGGCTTCATAAACGGCCTGACTAAACACTGGTACATTATCATTAGCATCCAGTACAGTGACGTGTATGACTACAGTACCTGATCTCTGAGGAGAGCCTCCATCGAATGCGGTAAGCAACAATATAATCTCTTTTTTGTCCTCTCTGTCTAATTCTTTGTCTAAAACTAATTCACCATATTTTCGCCCGCCTGATTTTGTGTTCACATTTAATTTGAAATGATCATTCTGCTGAAGCGAGTAGCTCTGAACAGCATTTTCTCCGATGTCTCCATCATGTGCCTCTCCTACAGGAAACCGCGCATCCTTGTCCGCTAATTCATGAATTTCAATTTTAAGTGACTCCTCTTTAAACTGCGGCGAATTATCATTAATATCTTGAACTCGGATACTAATACGGTGCAGCTCTAAAGGATTTTCTAGCACGAGTTCCTGTTTTAGAACACATGATGCCTTTTTCGCACAAAGCCCTTCTCTGTCGATCCTTTCTTGAACGATCAAGTCTCCGGTGTTGAGATTTACACCGCAGTACTGGACGCTGTTATCCTCAGTATCGATACGGGCCTTACGAGCAGACAGTCTGCCCAAATCAAGTCCCAGATCCTTTGCGATATTTCCAATTACAGATCCACGTTTCATCTCCTCCTGGATAGAGTAGCTCACGTCTCCATAGACGGGGTGGAGGACAAGAAAAACAAAAGCAAGGCCGCAGAGCAGCGAAAATCTGCTGCATCCCATTGTCACCTCTACAAAGACCACTACTGCTGCCAAGTATGTCAAAATATATCCACAATGCAGCTGTGATTTCCTCCAATATACAAAATCGTCACACTCCGGTCATCACGAAGCGTTTTAGTTAACTACGGTACAACAGCAGAATCAGGTTTTAAATTCGCTGAGACAGAAGGGTGGAGAATGACCGAACCCTCTCGTTTACTGGTACACACTGACACCATGAGTATTTCTCTGGGTATAACAAGGAGAAGTAGGTTTCTGATGTGCTTAAATATAGACTATTTCAGAAAACCTTTTTAATCAAAACAATAATGGCAACAACAACAATAATTAATATAATAATAATAATAACGTTACCATTTTAGGATTAATATGCCTTGATGCAAGACTGTTCTGCCTCCTAGTGATGTAAATAAAGCAACACAAAACGTGGGGATCAACATAAAACTATTCAGACTGTGTCTCAAAAACAATCCAGCAATTACAAATCAATTTTGGCATGTTAAAATATAGACAACACATACACTAAGAGGGGGGACACTTTTATGTTAGATAAAACAGAGGAAAATATTGTTCAATATCTTCTTGTGTATCATTTGTGCTCAAATACTCTTTATCTTTTAATTGCTCGGATTGAAATATGTGAAAAAATGATTGAAGCATGTTAATCAATGAGATTAAACCTACTGAACGATCATTTCAAGATGCATACTGCAAATTGAAGTATTGTGTGCCTTCAACCATATCACCGGCAGTTTATGCTTTATGTTAATGAACAATAAAGACACACAGATCTCTTGACATAATGATTGTTCTGAAAGGTTTTTGGCAATTTAGGAGACAAAAACATCACACATATTTCTCTCCAAAATAAGGTCTTTGTTTGAATGCTTGAATCTACCCTGATGATGAACAACAAAATAGTATTTTTATTGTTGTTGTTGTTTACTACTACTACTACTACTACTACTACTACTACTACAACAACAACAACAGTAACAAAAGACATCTATTTTAAGATGGAGCTTTAAACGTAGTGCTATTGTTCACTGATTTAACTCTGAATGTTGGCAAACTTTCAGAAAGAATTACCAACAGTTGTTACAAAGTCCAAGAAAACAATGCTGCCATTTAATTTATTATTAACTTAAAAAAGTAAAAATGCATCAAATACAACGCTGTCAAACGTTCAGAATGAAACTACTGTTTCTTGGAGCTGCTCTGTAAGAACTTGACTGCAAATGCCTTTCATTTGGTAAGCATTCATTTTGTGTTGTATAGTGTGTGAAATAGTACTATTTACTACTGGACAACACCATATGGTATTGATTAAGGAAACAAGAGCATTATTATGAAATTGCATTGAAAAAATGTGAGCACCATGTGCTATTTTTTCAAAGGTTTACCCTTTAATGTGAAATACTGCAGGTCATATCAACTATAGGGAGGATGCATTGTCCACAAAAGCACACATAAATCATATTACATACAGAAGACCAACTCAGAAAAGCGAGAATCCACTAGCAAAATAGAGTAAGCACAGAGACTCCATTGTAAATGTGTTCTTACTGCTCTAATACCATGTCCTATAATCTATCAATAGTGATAAACTTCTAATGAGGATAAATCCAGTAGAGGAACTTAACACTGGCACCAGATTACAGCAAAAACAAATGTACATGAAAGCATCAAAGCCAGATAAACTTCAGTAATTTAGCCAAGTGTGTAAAAGAAGCAAATGTACTGAAACCCAATTCAGTAAAGGTGGAATGAAAACAGCAGAAAACACAGAAGTAAACTATCTCTAAAAATGCAACAGAAGTTCAGCACCAAGGACAGAGAATCTAGGAGCTAATTCAAAACGTTTTCCCTCACTGGAACATAAAATACAGCAATCATGCATCCACATAGAGACAAACTGGATTAAAAAAAACAAGAGGTCTAAAAACATTCCAGAGATATGACAGTATATATATATTAAAGAGAATATGCATGCCTGGTTTAACGGTGTGTGTCTGCCTCTGAGTGTGGAGGGTGAGGTGGGCGTATGGGAGATTGTTATGATGCTCTGTAAAAGTTGTTTTAGGAGCAGTTTGGCTTTAGTATGTGCATTTTGGTTGAACACAAGTTCAGTAATATGAAATATGGAAATGTGTCCCTACCTCAGGAGAACTATCACAATCTCCAAACGCCTCAGCAAAGTCTGACGGACTTTTCCTCAGAGTCTGGTCAGCAGGCAGTGTGTTGTCATTGTAAGAACTGACGAACTTAAAGTCACTGGTTCTGGAACCTGTTGTCAGGTAGGCGTCATAGTTGTAAGCGCTGCGTAGAGTTCCTGTTCCGTCAACATCTGCGTAATTAGGAGGGAGATAAGCGCTGGGGATGGCAACTGCTCCATCAAACAACAGTCTGGGCTTTCTCCTGCGACAAAACCTCACACCCAGGATGATGATGATGAAGGTCAGGAAAAAGGTGGACACAGACACCAGCGCGATGATCAGATAAGAGGTCAGTTTGGAGTTCTTCTCATCATAAGAAATATCCTTCAGTTCTGGCACCTCAGCCAAGTTATCAGAAATCAGTAAATACATGGAACAGGTGGCAGAGAGAGAGGGCTGTCCGTTATCTTTCACTGACACAATAAGGTTCTGTTTCATGCTGTCAGACTCAGAAATGTCCCGCTGTGTCCTGATCTCTCCGCTGTGGAGACCGATAGTGAAAAGTCCCGGATCAGTGGATTTCACTATATGATAGGACAGCCAGGCGTTCTGTCCGGAGTCCGCGTCCACCGCTATCACTTTGGACACCAGAGAGCCTCCGTGTGCAGCTTTGGGGACCAGCTCGGTCATGAAGGAGTTGCCCTCCGGGGCGGGGTACAGTATCTGAGGAGAGTTGTCATTCACATCCGATATGAAGACACTGACGGTCACGTTGCTGCTGAGCGGAGGAGAACCGTTGTCTCTGGCCATCACGTGGACTTTAAAACTCCTGAACTGTTCATAATCAAACGACCTCACAGCGTGGATCACCCCCGTGTCTCCGTTAACAGATAGATAGGAGGACACCGGGGCACCGTTCACCTCACCAGCTAACAGAGAATAAATCACTGTACCGTTTTGTCTCCAGTCGGGGTCTCGAGCAGTAACGGAACATAAAGTGGAGCCAGGTTTGTTATTTTCACTCACATATGCGCTGTAGGACTGTTCCTCAAACACAGGTGGGTTGTCGTTGATGTCTGCTACAGATAACTGAACAGTTTTAGAGGAGGACAGAGGTGGAGAGCCCTCGTCAGTGGCACTGATTGTAATGTTGTAATCAGACACTAGTTCACGGTCCAGTTGTCCTGTGGTCACCAGAGAATAATAGTTTTTAATAGAAGGAACCAACTTAAAAGGGACGTTTTGCTGAATGGAGCAGCGGACCTGTCTGTTATTCTCAGAGTCTCTATCCTGCACGTTAATGATGCCCACCTCTGTACCAGGTGACACGTTCTCAGGTATGGGGTTAGTCAGTGATTTCAGATATATCACTGGGGCGTTGTCATTCACATCAGTGATATCAATAATGACTTTTGCTTCTGAAGAGAGGCCATAACCATCTTTGGCCTCAACAAACACTTCATATTTTGGCCCCTCTTCATAATCTATGTCACCTGTCACACTGATTTCTCCAGTTTTCTCATCTAGTGAAAAAAGCTTCTGTGATTTATCAGACTGTCGGCTAAATTCATACGTAACCTCTCCGTTTACACCTTCATCAGCATCTGATGCACTTACAGTGATAATGGGGGTTTTAACAGGTGAGTTTTCCGGTAACGTGGCTGTATATACAGACTCAGTAAAAACAGGGGCGTTATCATTAGCATCAAGTACAATGACGTGTATGACTACAGTCCCGGATCTCTGAGGAGAGCCTCCATCTACAGCTGTGAGCAATAATTTCATTTCCTGCTGCTCCTCTCGGTCTAGCTCCTTATCTAAAACCAATTCACCATATTTTCTGCCAGCATTTGTTGTCTGAATACTGAAAACAAAGTGGGGGTTTTGCTGCAAAATGTAGCTTCCAACTGAATTCTTGCCTATGTCTGCATCTTGTGCTGCATTAATGCGATACTTAGCTCCTTTGTCAGCTGACTCCCTAATTTCCAGCTTTATAATATCCTTCGGGAAAATTGGTGCATTGTCGTTTATGTCCTGCACCTGCAGGGACAACCGGTGTAACTCCAAAGGATTCTCTAACATCAAGTCGAATTTGAGAACACACGAAGGCTTTTCTCCACAGTGCTCCTCTCGGTCTATTCTTTCCGCAACGATTAAATCTCCGTTTCGGAGGTTAATCCCGCAATATTGTCTGTCGTTTCCTTCCATGTCAACACGAGCTTTGCGAGCAGACAGTCTGCTCACCTCCAGTCCCAGATCCTTGGCGATATTTCCAATAATAGATCCGCGCTTGAGCTCCTCCTGTACAGAATAGCTCAGGTCTCCGTGTGCGTAGTGCACCGCAACAAAGAAAAAGACAAAGCCATAGCTTTGGAGTTCGATCCGTCTATTCATCATCCTCAGACAGTAGGCCGACTACACAAGTTAAAACACGTCAGTTTCAAGCATTAAAAAACGTGTTTCGATCAGTGTATGCGCCGTCCAGGCATTTGTCGTCTTTGTTGAAGGCTGAACAGAACACAAGGGTGGTCGATCCAAATAATGGGTGGTGTGCAAAGCAAGAAGAGCATTTGACTCCATAGCTGGTCTATAGTGACACCGTGAGGACAAATGAAATATAACAGTTTTACAGAAGTGCTGCAAGTTTTCTTAACATATTATCAGGTCGTCTTGCCTTAATATTTGATTTAAACACACTTTAATGAGGTATTTAAATGCGTAATGAGGCGCTATACTGTTGTATTTTCTCTTTAAGTTAAGTGAGATGCCTGCTCTCTGTATTTTAAGGCTTTACAAACAAGATTACTTATAGCACTTCATAGTGATAATAGTAACACTCCCCAAATATTACACAGTGTTGGACCATAGATCATGGCCTTATTGTTGCACGCTAAATACTCCAACTTTGCTTAGAAACGCATCTCTCTCTCTCTGTCTCTCTCTGGCTATAAAATAGATTCCTATAATCGTGAAACATGGACAAATCTGCCTCCAGATTACTCCAAAGACCACTTGAATTACATAAAATATATTTAAAAGATATATGATAAATACAAACACAACACAAAACATTTAAGAGCAACAGCATGTCTTGTATTTTGTACTGGTGTAAAAAACAATGTGTTTTTTACTTTAATTTTAACGTGGGATTTAAAACTAAAGGGGATAATAATCATTCCTAAAAGGAATGTCAATAACATAAATGGAAGTAACACATTGAGATGCATTTAAAACATGATATGTACTCCATTAAGGCAAAATATGTCAACTCATTCCACTGATGTGAATTTGTGTGCAAGTAAAACAGTTATCTGAAAGGTGTGAAATGTGAGCCAATAGAAGACATGTGTAAATTGCATCACAAGAGCAACAGTGAGGTTCAGCACCAAGGACAGCGACACAAATGACAAAATGAAGCTCAACTCAACTTTTCTTTAAGTTTAGTGAGATGTCTGTTCTCTGTATTATAAGGCTTTACACACAAGACTATATCTTCTCCTAAAGTAATTCACTTCAAGCACTTCATTATAGTAACCAGACAACACTCCCCAAATTTGGACCACTGAACATGTCATTTAGTGCTGCACTCGAAATATTCCAAGTTCGCTTAGAAACTCATCCCTCACTCTCTCAACTAAAATTGATTCCAATACTTTGTTGTGAAACATGCAAAAATCTGCCTCCAGTTTCCTCCAAAGACCACTTGAATTAAATAACATAATCTAATTAAGCATACATGATGCATAACTCTAAAAGAGTATAGAGCTACACGAGCCTTGTATGTTGCACTGGTGTAAAACATTTATTGACTTTAATGTGGGATTTAACACTAAATGGGAAAATAAAAATTCCTAGAAAAAAATAAGTTAATGTGATGCACTTAAAAACATGAAAAGTCCAACCGTAGCACAACCCAAATGTTAATTAAAAAAATGGGACAAAGATGTCTCAGAGAAAATACATATGTAAGTAAAATGTAGTCTAAAACGTATAGAATGTGAGAAAATATAAGACAGGAGAAAATTGTTCCTGAAAATACATCACAAAAGCCATGGCGAGGTTCAGCACCAAGGGACAGAGACACAAAGAACAAACTGCAGCTCAACTCTCAAAACAGAGCCAGACCAGTTTTGTGTAAAAAAGAAATACTAAAACAAGATCAACAGCCTCTACTCGTTTCATCATAGAATTTAAAATATCTGCATATTGCAATAAAATAACTCTAATGTGAACTCTTGATGCATTATCACGCTCAATGTGTGCATTTAGGAACAAATAAAACAAACAAGTAACGTTAAGGTGCAAATAGGTCAAACGATATATGCAACACCAGTTCCTACCTCAGGAGAAGAATCACAATCCCCAAACGCCTCAGCAAAGTCTGAAGGACTTTTCCTCAGAGTCTGGTCAGCAGGCAGTGTGTTGTCATTGTAAGAACTGACGAACTTAAAGTCACTGGTTCTAGAACCTGTTGTCAGGTAGGCGTCATAGTTGTAAGCGCTGCGTAAAGTTCCTGTTCCGTCAACATCTGCGTAATTAGGAGGAAGATAAGCGCTGGGGATGGCAACTGCTCCATCAAACAACAGTCTGGGCTTTCTCCTGCGACAAAACCTCACACCCAGGATGATGATGATAAAGGTCAGAAAAAAGGTGGACACAGACACCAGAGCGATGATCAGATAAGAGGTCAGCTTGGAGTTCTTCTCATCATAAGAAATATCCTTCAGTTCTGGCACCTCAGCCAAGTTATCAGAAATCAGTAAATACATGGAACAGGTGGCAGAGAGAGAGGGCTGTCCGTTATCTTTCACTGCCACAATAAGGTTCTGTTTCATGCTGTCAGACTCAGAAATGTCCCGCTGTGTCCTGATCTCTCCGCTGTGGAGACCAATAGTGAAAAGTCCCGGATCAGTGGATTTGACTATATGATAGGACAGCCAGGCGTTCTGTCCGGAGTCCGCGTCCACCGCTATCACTTTGGACACCAGAGAGCCTCCGTGTGCAGCTTTGGGGACCAGCTCGGTCATGAAGGAGTTGCCCTCCGGGGCGGGGTACAGTATCTGAGGAGAGTTGTCATTCACATCCGATATGAAGACACTGACGGTCACGTTGCTGCTGAGCGGAGGAGAACCGTTGTCTCTGGCCATCACGTGGACTTTAAAACTCCTGAACTGTTCATAATCAAACGACCTCACAGCGTGGATCACCCCCGTGTCTCCGTTAACAGATAGATAGGAGGACACCGGGGCACCGTTCACCTCACCAGCTAACAGAGAATAAATCACTGTACCGTTTTGTCTCCAGTCGGGGTCTCGAGCAGTAACGGAACATAAAGTGGAGCCAGGTTTGTTATTTTCACTCACATATGCGCTGTAGGACTGTTCCTCAAACACAGGTGGGTTGTCGTTGATGTCTGCTACAGATAACTGAACAGTTTTAGAGGAGGACAGAGGTGGAGAGCCCTCGTCAGTGGCACTGATTGTAATGTTGTAATCAGACACTAGTTCACGGTCCAGTTGTCCTGTGGTCACCAGAGAATAATAGTTTTTAATAGAAGGAACCAACTTAAAAGGGACGTTTTGCTGAATGGAGCAGCGGACCTGTCTGTTATTCTCAGAGTCTCTATCCTGCACGTTAATGATGCCCACCTCTGTACCAGGTGACACGTTCTCAGGTATGGGGTTAGTCAGGGATTTTAGATATATAACCGGGGCGTTGTCATTTATATCAGTAACATCTATTATGGCTTTAGCATAGGAAGTTAATCCCAAACCATCTTTTGCTGTGACGCGCAGTTCAAATGATGATGCTGTTTCAAAGTCAACTGTGGTCGTCAATTTTATATCACCTGTCTTGTGATCTATGGTAAACATTGATTTCATATCTTCTGAAATATGTCCAAAATCATATGTAACGTCTCCATTTAGTCCCTCGTCTGCATCAGTAGCGCTCACTGTCAGCACCACAGTACCTAGTGGAGAGTTTTCAGGCAGACTGGCTTTATAAACGGCCTGGCTAAACACTGGGACGTTATCATTAGCATCCAGTACAGTGACGTGTATGACTACAGTACCTGATCTCTGAGGAGAGCCTCCATCTAGAGCTGTAAGGACCAAATTAATCTCCTTTAATGTTTCGCGGTCGAGCTCTTTGTTAAGCACAAGTTCCACAGAATTGGTTCCAACGCCCAAAATAAAATTATCATTGCTTTGGAGGTTGTACGTCTGAACTGAATATTTGCCTACATCCGCATCATGTGCTTCTTCTATTGGAAAACGAGCACCTTTGACAGCAGATTCACGAATATCGATATGGATCAATTCTTTCTTAAATTGCGGAGAGTTATCATTTATGTCCTGGACATGCAGACTAATTCGATGCAATTCTAATGGATTCTCTAACATGAGCTCTTGTTTTAAAACGCAGGATGCTTTGTCTCCACAAAGGCCCTCTCTGTCGATCCTCTCAGCAACAGTCAGATCCCCGTTACGGAGGTTTAAATCACAATAACGTTTCTCGCTCCCATCGGTATCAATGCGGGCCTTTCGAGCAGATAGTCGGCTTGTTTCGAGACCCAAGTCTTTGGCGATATTTCCGATCACGGATCCGCGTTTCATCTCCTCCGGAAACGAGAAGCTTACATCCCCATTGGCAAAATGCAAAGAAAAGAGCAGCAAAGCAACGGCACAGCTTTGTAATGCGGGTCCAGTGACAGCCATCAAGACGCCGATCTGGACCAGTAAACGTCCCCTACTCAGTGTACAGAAACACAGCCAAAAAAAATGAAGGATTTAAACCAAAATCAACACAATCCAAGACCAAGTCTCTGCCTCTCTGGACGATCAACTGCACCACATTGACTCACATTGTGCTTCGAGAACAGTGGGTGGATTCCGACACGGAATCTATAACAGCTGGTGGATAGCGACATCGTGAGTCTCCTTTAGATATTACATAAAGTACTTCCACTAGCAGCAAGTCTGTACAAGCCGTACAATTATGAAAACAACATATGAAGAGCATATTCATTTAACGGTAAACTACATACTGAAATGCTTTGAGACGTGTTAAGAGAATCAAACGTAAATGGCACGTCTAAAACAACAGCATTGCTTCACCAGGGCATGTCAACTTAAACACTACTTTTTAGGTGTTAAAAATAAACTCATTTTGTCGGAACATGTATATCTTTGTATTAAAATCAAGTATATAGTTTAGCGTAAAATTAATACATCTGAGCAACTATCCTTACACTGACATCTCAATACCATGTAGAGAGTAATAAGGGAAGATAGACAAGTTATTAAAGGCACAAAAAGAACAGAGTTTGATTTAATTGCAGGATTCTGATCACTTTGCTCAAAATCAATACATTCTTGCACAAGCTACTCAGTATTAACAAAATCCAACAAGCTGGACTAACACTAGACTTTACTGCAACATGCATCTAAAATTGGATTAAAAAAATAATTCAAAACTAGCTAATAAATTATCATATAGGTAATAAGAAACAGCCTATATTATCTATGTTAATATGACAATGCTATCAAAAATATACAAAGAAAAGAAACTATGGTAGATTTGTTAAACGGGAAGACTCTTCAAATCTGAGGAGCATGTTGTTGTAAGGTAGAGGAAGAAGACATACAACATAAATGAAAAATGATAACCCAGACATCAAAAAGTCAAGGCCAAAATATGATTTACAAGTTTTGTTTTTTCCTATGTGAAGAACGAGTCAATCTGATCATTCTTAGCCACAACAACAACCACTGAGACCAAGCCCATATTAGAGAGCAAAAGCAAGGAAATTATCAAAAAAATGACAAAATCTTTGATGAGCATTAACGAAATGAGGAACGAATACATTTAAAAAGCTAAGAATAATATAATTATTATAATTTTCAGTGTGCAAGTACCAAAATAGCTACAAAGACAGCCCCCATGAGCAACTAAGGACAACTACTGTACAGTGAGCACAAAATGCATGACATATATATCACTGATATGAGCTGGTATTGTCTTAGCGAAGAAAACATCTAACCAATATTGGAAAAAAGCTTTATTGATATTTAAAAATACGGATTATATCAGTATCACTTCAGCACCAGTCGCAAGTCTGAAAAAGTGAGTAGCCTTTTTTTCTTGATAAAATAATGGATCAAATGTTTGATGCTCTTACCTCAGGAGAACTATCACAATCCCCAAACGCCTCAGCAAAGTCTGATGGACTCTTCCTCAGAGTCTGGTCAGCAGGCAGTGTGTTGTCATTGTAAGAACTGACGAACTTAAAGTCACTGGTTCTAGAACCTGTTGTCAGGTAGGCGTCATAGTTGTAAGCGCTGCGTAAAGTTCCTGTTCCGTCAACATCTGCGTAATTAGGAGGGAGATAAGCGCTGGGGATGGCAACTGCTCCATCAAACAACAGTCTGGGCTTTCTCCTGCGACAAAACCTCACACCCAGGATGATGATGATGAAGGTCAGGAAAAAGGTGGACACAGACACCAGCGCGATGATCAGATAAGAGGTCAGTTTGGAGTTCTTCTCATCATAAGAAATATCCTTCAGTTCTGGCACCTCAGCCAAGTTATCAGAAATCAGTAAATACATGGAACAGGTGGCAGAGAGAGAGGGCTGTCCGTTATCTTTCACTGCCACAATAAGGTTCTGTTTCATGCTGTCAGACTCAGAAATGTCCCGCTGTGTCCTGATCTCTCCGCTGTGAAGACCGATAGTGAAAAGTCCGGGATCAGTGGATTTCACTATATGATAGGACAGCCAGGCGTTCTGTCCGGAGTCCGCGTCCACCGCTATCACTTTGGACACCAGAGAGCCTCCGTGTGCAGCTTTGGGGACCAGCTCGGTCATGAAGGAGTTGCCCTCCGGGGCGGGGTACAGTATCTGAGGAGAGTTGTCATTCACATCCGATATGAAGACACTGACGGTCACGTTGCTGCTGAGCGGAGGAGAACCGTTGTCTCTGGCCATCACGTGGACTTTAAAACTCCTGAACTGTTCATAATCAAACGACCTCACAGCGTGGATCACCCCCGTGTCTCCGTTAACAGATAGATAGGAGGACACCGGGGCACCGTTCACCTCACCAGCTAACAGAGAATAAATCACTGTACCGTTTTGTCTCCAGTCGGGGTCTCGAGCAGTAACGGAACATAAAGTGGAGCCAGGTTTGTTATTTTCACTCACATATGCGCTGTAGGACTGATCCTCAAACACAGGTGGGTTGTCGTTGATGTCTGCTACAGATAACTGAACACTTTTAGAGGAGGACAGAGGTGGAGAGCCCTCGTCAGTGGCACTGATTGTAATGTTGTAATCAGACACTAGTTCACGGTCCAGTTGTCCTGTGGTCACCAGAGAATAATAGTTTTTAATAGAAGGAACCAACTTAAAAGGGACGTTTTGCTGAATGGAGCAGCGGACCTGTCTGTTATTCTCAGAGTCTCTATCCTGCACGTTAATGATGCCCACCTCTGTACCAGGTGACACGTTCTCAGGTATGGGGTTAGTCAGTGACTTTATGTTTATAACTGGTGCGTTGTCATTTATGTCAGTAATCTCAATATTTAAGGTTGAGTATGACACTAACCCCAGACCATCTTTTGCACTTATCTGCATTTCATATGAAGACACTTTCTCATAATCAATAGCTGCAGCTACTCTCACTTCTCCCGTTTTAGAGTCTAAAGAAAAAACGTTGCTATTTTCATCTGAAACATGATCAAATCCATAAGTAATTTCGCTATTTAAACCTTCGTCTGCATCAGTAGCACTCACTGTGATCACCAATGTATCCAGAGGAGAGTTTTCAGGCAGACTGGCTTTATAAACGGCCTGGCTAAACACTGGTACATTATCATTAGCATCCAGTACAGTGACGTGTATGACTACAGTACCTGATCTCTGAGGAGAGCCTCCATCAAATGCGGTAAGCAACAACATAATCTCTTTTTTGTCCTCTCTGTCTAATTCTTTGTCTAAAACTAGTTCACAATATTTCCGTCCGCCAGATTTCGTGTTTACATTTAATTTGAAATGATCATTCTGCTGAAGTGAGTAGCTCTGAACAGCATTTTCTCCGATGTCTCCATCATGTGCTTCTCCAAGAAGAAATCGTTCACCCTTGTCCGCTGATTCACGAATTTCAATTTTAAGTGACTCGTCTTTAAACTGCGGTGAATTATCATTAATATCTTGAACTCGGATACTAATACGGTGCAGCTCTAAAGGATTTTCCAGCACGAGTTCCTGTTTTAGAACACATGATGCCTTTTTCGCACAAAGCCCTTCTCTGTCGATCCTTTCTTGTACGATCAAGTCTCCGGTGTTGAGATTCACACCGCAGTACTGGACGCTGTTATCCTCAGTATCGATACGGGCCTTACGAGCAGACAGTCTGCCCAAATCAAGTCCCAGATCCTTAGCGATATTTCCAATTACAGATCCACGTTTCATCTCCTCCGGTACAGAGTAGCTCACGTCTCCATAGACGGGGTGGAGGACAAGAAAAACAAAAGCAAGGCCGCAGAGCAGCGCAAATCTGCTGCTTCCCATTGTTACTGCGAGGAATACCACTACTGCTGCCAAGTAGGTCAAAATATATCCACAATGCAGCTGTGATTTCCTCCAATATAGAAAGTCTTCACACTGCGGTCATATCACGAAGCGTTTTTGTCAACTACAACAGCAGAATCAGGCTTTAAATTCGCTGAGACAGAAGGGTGGAGAATGACCGAGCCCTCTCGTTTACTGGTACATACTGACACCATGAGTATGTCTCTGGGTATAACAAGGCAATGTAGGATTTTTGATGTGCTGGTAGACGGGTTCATAGAACCTTATTAATCAAAACAACTAAAATAATAATAGTAATAATAACTTTGGCATTTTAGGAGTAACATACCTTTATACAAGACTGTTCTGCCCCCTTGTGATGTAAATAAAGCAACACAAAACGTGGGGATCAACATAAAACTATTCAAACTGTGTCTCCAAAACAATAAAATGTTTTCACATACATTTTGGCATGTTTAAATATAGACACAACACATACACTTAGAGGGGAGAAACCTTCATTTGAGATAAAATAGAGGAAAATGTTGTTAAATATCTTCTTGTTTCTCATTTTTGCTCACACACTCTTTATCTTGTAATTGTTTAGATTGAAATATGTGAAAACATATTTAAGCATTTTAATCAATGAGATTAAACCTACTGAACAATCATTTGAATTCAGACTGTAAATTGAAGAGTCGTGTGCCTCCAACCATATCACCAACAGTTTTGTACTTTATGTTAATTCACTGTAAAGACACACAGATCTATTGACATAATGATTGTCCTGAAAGATGTTGACAACTTGGAGGAGACCAAAACATCAGACATATGTTTCTCTCAAAAATAACGATCTGTATAAATGCATGAATTTACCCTCATGAGTAACAAAAAATATTTTTGTTGTTGTAAACATCAGTAACATAAGACATCTATTTTTGCATTTAGAGCTTTAAACATGATGCAATTGTTCACTGATTTAACTCTGAATGTTGGCACAGTTTCAGAAAGAATGACCAACAGCTGTTACAAAGCCCAAGAAAACAATGCTGACATTAAATGTATTATTAGAACAGTAAAATTCATCAAATAATACACTATATAAGTTTGATGAGAAAAAAGATGAACTAGTTCTGTGCTTTGTCAAAAAAACGTGTTTGCAATTTCTTGCATTTGAATGGAGATATATGATTTTGTCACTTTTCCATCTCTCGCTGGCACGTTAGCTTATTTGATTATCATTGTCAAGAAAAGGTCAATTTGTACATGACAAAAGTGTCTTACATATCCCCCAAAGAAGTCAGACCTGATAAGGCGCATCTTTTAATTTAGAAACTGATCACTCAAGTATATGATAATTATGTCAAAACACCTCTGATTGTCAGTACAACTACTCAAGTTTAAGTTTTGTAATTAGGTTTGCATGGACAACAAAAAATAAGTGTATCTACAAAGGAAAATAAGACAAATACTGAATCATGCAAAGGCCTAGAAAAGGATATACCATATTATGTCAACAAGTGAGGACCATATTCATTTAAGGTAAATAAGGGAGAACGTATTTTCAACAATGCCCACATCACTCAAAACCACAGCAGATAAAGGAAGGATTACTAAAGCAGAACAGACAAAGATGCTCACCTTTGATATTCATAGGGCTCTAAAAGAGTGTGCCAATATCGTTAACCAGTAATAAGATCCATCTGAGTATCAATTCTAGGGCAGAATGAAAATAGAATAAAGGAAAGAGGTCAATTATCCCTGAAAATGTCTCACAAATGGAGATCAGCACCATGGAGAGAGTACAAAGGACAACATTTAAAAGGTTTTCCTTTTCTAGAGCAAAAATGTCAATCATGTGAGCAGATAGACAAACATTTGAACACGATAGGATCCCCGAATAAAAATATTACCAAAACCTAAATCATTAAGGCATCATCAAGAATTTTAAAGAAAACTATTGAAAAGAATATTTAATCAAAACCACAGAAAATACCAATGTAACTGAAGAGAGCAAAAAAGAAAATTGCAGCTTCTTTAGGACGATGAACACATGTTCAGTTGAGTCATATGAAATGTGTTCTTACCTCAGGAGAACTATCACAATTTCCAAACGCCTCAGCAAAGTCTGATGGACTTTTCCTCAGAGTCTGGTCAGCAGGCAGTGTGTTGTCATTGTAAGAACTGACGAACTTAAAGTCACTGGTTCTTGAACCTGTTGTCAGGTAGGCGTCATAGTTGTAAGCGCTGCGTAAAGTTCCTGTTCCGTCAACATCTGCGTAATTAGGAGGGAGATAAGCGCTGGGGATGGCAACTGCTCCATCAAACAACAGTCTGGGCTTTCTCCTGCGACAAAACCTCACACCCAGGATGATGATGATGAAGGTCAGGAAAAAGGTGGACACAGACACCAGCGCGATGATCAGATAAGAGGTCAGTTTAGAGTTCTTCTCATCATAAGAAATATCCTTCAGTTCTGGCACCTCAGCCAAGTTATCAGAAATCAGTAAATACATGGAACAGGTGGCAGAGAGAGAGGGCTGTCCGTTATCTTTTACTGCCACAATAAGGTTTTGTTTCATGCTGTCAGACTCAGAAATGTCCCGCTGTGTCCTGATCTCTCCGCTGTGGACACCGATAGTGAAAAGTCCCGGATCAGTGGATTTGACTATATGATAGGACAGCCAGGCGTTCTGTCCGGAGTCCGCGTCCACCGCTATCACTTTGGACACCAGAGAGCCTCCGTGTGCAGCTTTGGGGACCAGCTCGGTCATGAAGGAGTTGCCCTCCGGGGCGGGGTACAGTATCTGAGGAGAGTTGTCATTCACATCCGATATGAAGACACTGACGGTCACGTTGCTGCTGAACGGAGGAGAACCGTTGTCTCTGGCCATCACGTGGACTTTAAAACTCCTGAACTGTTCATAATCAAACGACCTCACAGCGTGGATCACCCCCGTGTCTCCGTTAACAGATAGATAGGAGGACACCGGGGCACCGTTCACCTCACCAGCTAACAGAGAATAAATCACTGTACCGTTTTGTCTCCAGTCGGGGTCTCGAGCAGTAACGGAACATAAGGTGGAGCCAGGTTTGTTATTTTCACTCACATATGCGCTGTAGGACTGTTCCTCAAACACAGGTGGGTTGTCGTTGATGTCTGCTACAGATAACTGAACAGTTTTAGAGGAGGACAGAGGTGGAGAGCCCTCGTCAGTGGCACTGATTGTAATGTTGTAATCAGACACTAGTTCACGGTCCAGTTGTCCTGTGGTCACCAGAGAATAATAGTTTTTAATAGAAGGAACCAACTTAAAAGGGACGTTTTGCTGAATGGAGCAGCGGACCTGTCTGTTATTCTCAGAGTCTCTATCCTGCACGTTAATGATGCCCACCTCTGTACCAGGTGACACGTTCTCAGGTATGGGGTTAGTCAGTGACTTCAAACTGATAGCAGGTGGGTTGTCATTGACATCTGTTATATCTATAATCACTGTACAATACGAGGTAAGACCTGGTCCATCCTTTGCTCTTACTCGCAGTTCAATGGAGGTCTCAGTCTCATAATCAATTGAGCCGACGACTCTTATCTCTCCTGTCTTATGATCGAGTTTGAACAAAGAGACATGCTCATCAGATACATGATCAAAATTGTACGTAATGTCCCCATTGGGTCCTGCGTCTGCATCAGTAGCGCTCACTGTAACAACTACTGTATCTGAAGGAGAGTTTTCAGGCAGACTGGCTTTATAAACGGCCTGGCTGAACACTGGGGCGTTATCATTAGCATCCAGCACAGTGACGTGAATGATCGCAGTACCTGATCTCTGAGGAGAGCCTCCATCTAGAGCTGTAAGCACTAATCTTAGGTCTTTCTCTTGCTCTCTGTCTAATTCTTTTACCAACACCAATTCGGAGTGTTTCCGTCCACTGCCCTCTGTATTTACATTAATTGTGAAATGCTCATTATTTTGTAAATTGTAGCGCTGCACAGTATTTGTACCGATGTCTGCATCATGGGCTTCAGTGAGTAAGAATCTAGCTCCTTTGTCTGCTGATTCTCTTATTTCAAATGAAATCAAGTCCTCACTAAACTGTGGGGCGTTGTCGTTTATATCTTGCACATGAATACTGATACGGTGAAGCTCTAAAGGGTTTTCCAAAACGAGCTCTTCTTTTAAAACGCACGTCGCCTTCTTACCACAAAGACCCTCTCTGTCGATCCTGTCCGTAACAATCAAATCTCCGGTGCTCAGGTTAATATCACAGTAGCGCTTGTCATTCCTGTCCGTGTCAATGCGGGCTTTACGCGAGGACAGTGTGGCAATCCCGAGGCCGAGATCTGTGGCTATATTTCCAATGACTGACCCGCGTTTCATCTCCTCTGCGACAGAGTAGCTCACGTCTCCATACGCAAAATGCAGGCTGATGAAAAGCAAAACAACACAAAAGCGATTCATAGAAAATCCTCTGTGCACTGTATTTCCCATGATCGACCGAGCGTTCATCCTCCCCTGGCCAATTCTTTCAAAGTGGTCAAAGACGGCTGTATTCCTCGTTATATCCGAATATCATTCACAAAGACAGCCTTTTGTATCGTCCTTAACCGACGGACACACGGCACCACAATAAGCTTTGCAATGGTGGAAAAGAATGGATGAAGCTGGGGACACTTTCGGCCTTTGTTGGTGCACAGTGACACCAAGAGTTTCAATCAGTTATAGCACTGCAAACTAAAACAAGTTGACAACTTCACTAATTCTATCAAGGCAAAACATGTTGTTATTTAGCCATTATTTGTTTATTATAACAACATTGTAATAGACTGTGTAATGGGTATATTTACTATACTATAAATAGCCATGAAACTGTTGTGATGGCCTTATCCCTTGTGTGATTGCCGTATTTGTAGAGGCTACAGTGTTATTTATTGACTACTGAATATTTTCTGCATTGTGTTCTTCATAAGCTGCAAAACAAATCAACCCTTAATATATGTAATACTGCAAAAGACACTGTATTCCACAGTACTAATTGCTATAGTTGATTATTATTTGAAAAAATAATTAATCAAAACCTGGTTCAAAGATGAAATAATGTACACAGATACTCTGATTAACTGCATGAAAAAATGCAACAGAAAATTGAGCCATAATCCCAAATTAAACAGAGTAAGGTTAGGTAACAATGTCACACAAAGCACTGCTTTTACTAAGTATTAATCATCTCTTCAGCAGACTTTCAGATTAGAGACCAGCATGACTCTATCTACCATCACAGGCAGGAACAAATGAGGGACAAACAGGTTTATAAAAGAGAAACATGGAGACCGATAGCCCAAACATTTCTGCAGTGAATATTGTTTAAAATTGCTAACATATTCGCTGGATTTTTTTTAATGTGTGTAGTATGAAAAAAAGATGTTTGATGAAAGTTGAAGCTTCATTAAACATATGTAAAGCCCGTCAAAAATACCGAAATCAAATACTACAACTAAAAATATATGTTTAGTATTATACTGGATTATAATTTACTAGCTGAAGAATATATAAATCATTTGAACTTGTTTAATAGACCAACTTAAACTGAATACAAAAAATGTTGCTGTGTAGATAGATGATGAAATCTCCAAAAAAGATGGCATACTTCAAACTAAACTAAGATATTAGTGTGACAGCACTGGTGCCATTCAGTGACCCACACTTCTTATTTCTAAATGACAGTCATGTTGTGCCTCACTGAGCACCGAGGCAAAAGCTTATCTTATAGGACTCAATTTTATTTGCCAACTGAAAGCAAAGTAAATTGCAACACGCGTCTCTATACTAGATTGTGTTATCCACCAAATTTTGATAAGTTTATGTTGTGATAAAGTTTGGAACAGCAGTCTGTAGTTTTCTTAAAGTTCATCAGATGAGGTATCAGTGAAAGCAAAGACCCTAAAGCACTGAGGTCATCATCACTCCACTTGTTTGAAACATGAAAACAAAAGCTTGCTGATATTACAAACGCGGTTGTATGGTTATCTATGTCTGCAGCATAAAGTTGTATAGTTAAAGTTGAGTGCTGGTATAGTAAGAAAACATAACCGACCCCCTGCATTGTCATGAAGACAATAGAGAGACCAACTAATCCATGCAGCTATGCACCTATAGTTTACCTTTCCTCCTAAGCCAGTATGGACACACAGGACATCACTTGACAACATAAGAAAGTGTCAACCTAACCCATTTCAAAGCCGCTGTACAAATAACTGCTCTACTTGCTTAATATAGTTGTACTGAAAAAAATATTTGACGGCAAAAAAAGGCTTTTGTAAATCTTAAATTAACATATTAAGTAAAGGAGACATTAAGAAGAGGTCAGCAAACAACTGACTATGGATTGAGGTAGCTGAAGTAACACTGAGGTCTGACCTTTTATGTAAAAATCCTCCTATTCAAGGATTGGGTAGTCGTCAAATTCTATATGTAAGGGCTTTTAGTTGGAAAGGAGTAATCAAACTCGCCATTAGTGTAATACTGTCCTAAATGCATTTTGTTGCCAAATACAGTCATACTGCAACAGTATGAAGCCCAATCTGTAAGACACAGTTTCTAAAGAAATTGTTAATATTCCATACTTTGACACATGAAGCCCCCCAGTTTCAATCACATAAGCTGTAATGACTGCTTACAGGTGAAACTGCATGTTTACAAGGCACTAACTTTGCTGAATATGGGGCATTTCACCATGGGCATCCATGGGAATCCATGGGAATGTCAAGCAATGAGAGAAAAATACAGCTTTTACACTCTTTATATACATGCCATACTTTGTTCTTCCAATGCAGTCATATCTGAATATTCTTCAGGATTCTTCAGAACTCTATACTACATAAATCGTAAACAAATACAATTTAACTGGAGCAAAAAATTAATAAATTTTTTTAATTACTAAAATTAAACTATTAAATTGCTGCACTATAACAATTGTTGTGATGTACCATGACATCTGGAATGCTTTGAAAAACACCCTTTTTAAGGTTTTTATGAAGCTATGTGTTGTTATGTGTTATTATGAAGCTATGCGTTGTTGGGATGTTTTAGTGTGTAGCATGTATGATTTTACCTCTTGTGGGACTACAGGACAGACAAGAACAAATGTCCCTACGGGGACATTAAAAGTATATAGTGTCTGATCTAATCATACTACATATGTTTGTATATTTTCCAAATGGCAACAAAGACATAAGAAGTATGGCAAATTGCATTGAACAAAGAAGCTCAAGATAAAACTGTTTTCAGCACCAGGGACAGAGATATGATGAGTACGGTCACATGGCAGAGTAGTGTGCAAGTGTGTGCAAGGTGGGAGGAGCAGGACCCTTGGAAAACAACCCTTCAAATAGCATTAAATAACATCCAGCATAACAACTCAACAGCCTTTGGACACCATCATTAATTGTTACACCCATTGCACAATGCATATGTCTGTTTCCAATCACAAAAACTGAAGAGACCAAGCAAAATGTAAACACTCAAAACAAAGCTGAAGAATACCATATAAAAAAGGTTTTAAACGCTGTGGAGAAATTATATTAGAGGGTTTGCCTACCTCAGGAGAACTATCACAACCTCCAAATGCCTCAGCAAAGTCTGATGGACTTTTCCTCAGAGTCTGGTCAGCAGGCAGTGTGTTGTCATTGTAAGAACTGACGAACTTAAAGTCACTGGTCCTAGAACCTGTTGTCAGGTAGGCGTCATAGTTGTAAGCGCTGCGTAAAGTTCCTGTTCCGTCAACATCTGCGTAATTAGGAGGGAGATAAGCGCTGGGGATGGCAACTGCTCCATCAAACAACAGCCTGGGCTTTCTCCTGCGACAAAACCTCACACCCAGGATGATGATGATGAAGGTCAGAAAAAAGGTGGACACAGACACCAGTGCGATGATCAGATAAGAGGTCAGTTTGGAGTTCTTCTCATCATAAGAAATATCCTTCAGTTCTGGCACCTCAGCCAAGTTATCAGAGATCAGTAAATACATGGAACAGGTGGCAGAGAGAGAGGGCTGTCCGTTATCTTTCACTGCCACAATAAGGTTCTGTTTCATGCTGTCAGACTCAGAAATGTCCCGCTGTGTCCTGATCTCTCCGCTGTGGAGACCGATAGTGAAAAGTCCCGGATCAGTGGATTTGACTATATGATAGGACAGCCAGGCGTTCTGTCCGGAGTCCGCGTCCACCGCTATCACTTTGGACACCAGAGAGCCTCCGTGTGCAGCTTTGGGGACCAGCTCGGTCATGAAGGAGTTGCCCTCCGGGGCGGGGTACAGTATCTGAGGAGAGTTGTCATTCACATCCGATATGAAGACACTGACGGTCACGTTGCTGCTGAGCGGAGGAGAACCGTTGTCTCTGGCCATCACGTGGACTTTAAAACTCCTGAACTGTTCATAATCAAACGACCTCACAGCGTGGATCACCCCCGTGTCTCCGTTAACAGATAGATAGGAGGACACCGGGGCACCGTTCACCTCACCAGCTAACAGAGAATAAATCACTGTACCGTTTTGTCTCCAGTCGGGGTCTCGAGCAGTAACAGAACATAAAGTGGAGCCAGGTTTGTTATTTTCACTCACATATGCGCTGTAGGACTGTTCCTCAAACACAGGTGGGTTATCGTTGATGTCTGCTACAGATAACTGAACAGTTTTAGAGGAGGACAGAGGTGGAGAGCCCTCGTCAGTGGCACTGATTGTAATGTTGTAATCAGACACTAGTTCACGGTCCAGTTGTCCTGTGGTCACCAGAGAATAATAGTTTTTAATAGAAGGAACCAACTTGAAAGGGACGTTTTGCTGAATGGAGCAGCGGACTTGTCTGTTATTTTCAGAGTCTCTATCCTGCACGTTAATAATGCCCACCTCTGTACCAGGTAGGGTATTTTCTGCTATGGGATTTGTCAGTGACTTAATGAAAGTAAGAGGGGCATTGTCATTGACATCTGTGATATCAATCATTAATGTAGAGGATGACACTAATCCAAGACCATCCTTGGCTGTAATTTGCAGTTCATAGGCTGACAACTCCTCATAATCTATTGATCCACTTACTTTCACTTCACCAGTTGTCTGATCAAGAGAAAACACGTTGTTACTTTCATCAGTGATATGATCAAATTCATAAGTCACCTCTCCATTGATTCCCTCATCTGCATCAGTAGCGCTCACTGTGACCACTACAGTGTCTAAAGGAGAGTTTTCAGGCAGACTGGCTTTATAAACGGCCTGGCTGAACACTGGGGCGTTATCATTAGCATCCAGTACAGTGACGTGAATGACTGCAGTACCTGATCTCTGAGGAGAGCCTCCGTCTGTGGCCACAAGCACAATCGTTAGCTCCTGTTGTTGTTCTCTATCCAGCTCCTTCTCTAAAACTAACTCGCTGTATTTTCCTCCTCCGCTTTTTGCAATAATATTCAGTCTGAAGTTTTCGTTTGCCTCGATGCTATAGCCCTGGATGGCGTTTTGTCCAATATCTGCATCGTGGGCCTCATCTAGACGGTAGCGACTTCCTTTAGAAGCCGATTCACTAATTTCAAATTTTATTGTATTCTTTTTAAACTGCGGTGAATTATCGTTAATATCTTGAACGTGAACACTAATGCGATGCAGCTCTAAAGGGTTCTCTAAAACAAACTCCTGTTTTAAAACGCAAGATGCCTTTTTGCCACAAAGCCCCTCTCTGTCCATCCTGTCGGCAACAATGATATCTCCAGTACTGAGATTAACGTCACAATACCGTTTGTTGTTTCCGTCTGCATCAATACGACCCTTTCGGGCGGTCAGTTTGCCCACCTCAAGGCCAATATCTGTCGCTATATTTCCAACAACTGAGCCGCGTTTCATCTCCTCTGGAAAAGAATAAGACACATCTCCACGGACGGTTTGCAGCGCCAGAAGAAATACTCCCAAAGAGGGAAGCAGGCCGAGCACGGAAAATGCTTTGTGTCCCATTTTCCTGCAAGATCAGTGTTAAATCCACCACAACGAAGACTTATAGAATAAAAAAATAACCAGCCAACCGGAATCCTCCTCGGACTAAAAGCGCAGTCTGATTATAGATGGTGCGACTTCGCTGCTTTCACCAACAGACAATCTATCGTGATTTAGAAATGTGCAGGCGTGTAGGGTAACATAATGTAGCACCATTAAGTAAAGCTGGTGGACAGCGACACTGTGAGCAACTTGTATGTATTACAAACTATTCAAATAATTCAGTACTCTGATGAGAAAGATTAAAAAAACTACAAAGTCCAGGCTGCAGTCAGATCCAAACATATATCGATGAACATTACAAAAACAAAGTAGAGGAGAGTTTTCTGTTGTAAATGCCAGTGTTTTACCTCAATAAAACTGCTTTTATTTCACTGCAGTGGCAGGAGTGGGAATCTGTAAGGATTGAGTTGGTTTCAGCACCATGGACAGATACAAAACTATAATGTAACAAGGCACCACGAACCAGGGCCCATATTTATCAGGAGCGTCAGAAGACAAACTGCAAAATCAAATTAATAATAACGAAACTGTGGCCATTATTTATCCATTTCATCACTACTGTAGGCCAGGGGTAATGGAAAATGCAGCCTTCACGACCATCACTGGTCTACAGGAAAAGTTCAGATCGGCGCAGATTGCATATCGTTTTGATAAATGCTGCATAGTACCAATACCACAACGGCAGGCTTTAATGTCAGCTCAATCTCGTAATTGTTACGTGCATATGAAACAACTCTGATAGACCATTTACATTAAAAAGTAATGTTAGGTGAAAACATAGGCAGCTCTGTAATATTCATAAATAATAATCTATTGAAAAGTCGGTTCAGCTTTTCGATGATTACTCACGGGTAATATGAAAAATGTGTGACTGCAAGTATTTCGATTAAAAACATACATATAGTCTTTGGATCAATTTTTGGGATAATGAGGCTTGGAAGCAAAAAAAATGAAACTTCAACTAAACAGAGTGCTATGTTGTGATATTTCTATATCAATGGAAAGGGGTTAGCAAGCACTTTAACATAAAACCAAATGTTTTATGAACGAGTGTTTGGATTTATTTTTTTTAACAATTAAGTTGTTTTACAAAGACAATTTAGGCTAAAAGACCAAGTATACTGATGGGATATCATTGATATGTTTTCTGTATCAGCCCATCCCCATTAAGTAACTAACTGAAAAAAGTAATGTGAAAAAAGTAGATTTAGTCAAGAACAAATGTCCCTACGGGGACATTAAAAGTATATCTTGACTTATCTGATCTTACAACAATATATTTTCCAAATGGCAACAAAGACAAAATAAGTATGGCAAATTGACTCAAACAAAGAAGCTCAGGATAAAACTCTTTTCAGCACCAGGGACAGAGACATAATGAGTATGGACACATGGCACAGTAGTGTGTGAGGGTGTGCAAGGTGGGAAGAGCAGAGCCCTGGGAAAATAACCCTCCTAATAGCATTAGATAACATCCAACATCACAATTCAACAGCCTTTGGACAGCAACATTAATTGTTACACCCATTGTGCCCCTAAAAATGTCGGTTTCCAATCACAAAAACTGAAAAAGCCAAGAAAAATGTAAACAATCAAAACAAAACTGAAGAATACCTTATAAAGTAACGTTTTAAACGTTGTGGAGAGATTATATTAGAGGGTTTGCCTACCTCAGGAGAACTATCACAACCTCCAAATGCCTCAGCAAAGTCTGATGGGCTTTTCCTCAGAGTCTGGTCAGCAGGCAGTGTGTTGTCATTGTAAGAACTGACGAACTTAAAGTCACTGGTCCTAGAACCTGTTGTCAGGTAGGCGTCATAGTTGTAAGCGCTGCGTAAAGTTCCTGTTCCGTCAACATCTGCGTAATTAGGAGGGAGATAAGCGCTGGGGATGGCAACTGCTCCATCAAACAACAGTCTGGGCTTTCTCCTGCGACAAAACCTCACACCCAGGATGATGATGATGAAGGTCAGGAAAAAGGTGGACACAGACACCAGAGCGATGATCAGATAAGAGGTCAGTTTGGAGTTCTTCTCATCATAAGAAATATCCTTCAGTTCTGGCACCTCAGCCAAGTTATCAGAAATCAGTAAATACATGGAACAGGTGGCAGAGAGAGAGGGCTGTCCGTTATCTTTCACTGCCACAATAAGGTTCTGTTTCATGCTGTCAGACTCAGAAATGTCCCGCTGTGTCCTGATCTCTCCGCTGTGGAGACCGATAGTGAAAAGTCCCGGATCAGTGGATTTCACTATATGATAGGACAGCCAGGCGTTCTGTCCGGAGTCCGCGTCCACCGCTATCACTTTGGACACCAGAGAGCCTCCGTGTGCAGCTTTGGGGACCAGCTCGGTCATGAAGGAGTTGCCCTCCGGAGCGGGGTACAGTATCTGAGGAGAGTTGTCATTCACATCCGATATGAAGACACTGACGGTCACGTTGCTGCTGAGCGGAGGAGAACCGTTGTCTCTGGCCATCACGTGGACTTTAAAACTCCTGAACTGTTCATAATCAAACGACCTCACAGCGTGGATCACCCCCGTGTCTCCGTTAACAGATAGATAGGAGGACACCGGGGCACCGTTCACCTCACCAGCTAACAGAGAATAAATCACTGTACCGTTTTGTCTCCAGTCGGGGTCTCGAGCAGTAACGGAACATAAAGTGGAGCCAGGTTTGTTATTTTCACTCACATATGCGCTGTAGGACTGTTCCTCAAACACAGGTGGGTTGTCGTTGATGTCTGCTACAGATAACTGAACAGTTTTAGAGGAGGACAGAGGTGGAGAGCCCTCGTCAGTGGCACTGATTGTAATGTTGTAATCAGACACTAGTTCACGGTCCAGTTGTCCTGTTGTCACCAGAGAATAATAGTTTTTAATAGAAGGAACCAACTTAAAAGGGACGTTTTGCTGAATGGAGCAGCGGACCTGTCTGTTATTCTCAGAGTCTCTATCCTGCACGTTAATGATGCCCACCTCTGTACCTGGTGACACGTTCTCAGGTATGGGGTTTGATAATGAATTAATATGTATCACGGGGGCATTGTCATTCACGTCAGTTATATCTATTACTACCTTTGTTTCTGAAGAAAGGCCATAGCCATCTTTTCCCTCAATTAGCATTTCAAATTTTGTTTCTTCTTCGTAGTCAACATTTTTTGCTACTGTAATTTCTCCAGTATATTCATTTAAAGCAAATATTTGTTTTGCAATGTCACTTATTCCACTGAATTCATATGTTACTTTACCATTCACGCCCTCATCTGCATCAGTAGCACTCACTGTCATTACTACAGTGTCTACAGGAGAGTTTTCAGGTAGAGTAGCCTCATAGACGGCCTGGCTGAAAACTGGGGCGTTATCATTAGCATCCAGTACAGTGATTTGTATGACTGCGGTACCTGATCTCTGTGGGTTGCCACCATCGACGGCTGTCAGCAATAAGCTCACCTCTTGCTCTTCTTCACGATCTAATTCTCTGTCTAAAATGATCTCACTGTATTTTGTACCAACAGAATTGGTTAATACATTGAGAGCAAAATAATTATTTTTTTGTAAAATATAGTTTTGCACGGCGTTTTGTCCTATGTCTGCATCACGTGCCGCATTTATTCTGTAGCGAGAGCCTTTGTTAGTTGATTCACTTATTTCCAGTTTAACGGCATCCTTAACGAAGACTGGTGGATTGTCATTTACATCCTGAATCTGCAAAGATATCCGATGCGATTCGAGCGGATCCTCGAGCACCAATTCACATTTCAAAATACATGAAATCTTCGCTCCACAAAGCTCCTCTCGGTCAATCCGATCAGCGACGACCAGTTCCCCGGTATCAACGTTTATCTCACAGTAACGTTTACGGTTTCCTTCGAGGACAATTCGAGCCTTCCGAGGTGGAAGTCTGCTTACTTGAAGCCCAAGATCCTTGGCTATGTTTCCAATCACTGATCCGCGTTTCATTTCCTCCGGAAAAGAATAGCTCACGTCGCCATAACACAGCTGTAATCCCACAAGCAAAAGAAGTGAGCCGCAGAAAAGGTTCACTTGCAATCCGTTATATGCCATCCTTCAGCAATCAAAACGACTCAACAACTATGAAGACGAGATCAGTATTCCTCACAAACACACAGGAAAATATACATATGTGAATGATCCGAGACAAATAGCGGAATGGCCAACAAAGAGGAGGAAGACTGGGTGGAGACGCTTGACGACTTCATATGCAGCCTATTTCACTTTTCTATTGGTAGACAGCGACACTCAGAGCATGTCCGAAAGATTACAAAATATAGTCACCTGAATGTTGTTGACACAGCACATGCAACTCAATTCATCTGAAGAAACTTCACCTCTGATAAATTGAAAGATAGACCGATAGATGACATTACGTGACACTGGCAGATTAGGAGTTTGTCATGTGCACTTACATTTTCCACGAGGGAATAAACACTGAAGGACAACAAAAATAGAAACACCCATTATGATGTTTTGCAATGCAATAAGACAGGCCTGTATTGGACTGCGTGGTATTAGTAAGTGTTTCTACGATTCAATTAAATATGTAAATTAGCAAACACTATTATAAATATACCTGCAACTATAATGCAATTAAATACAACATCACCACAACCAACAACCTAGAAAAGTTGAATCAACACTTTTGAACAGGTAAAAATGATTGTAACAGAAGTAGAAGTTATGATTGCTGGATTTGATTGCATTGCAAGTAGGTTGTATTTCTCTAGTCACAAATGTAGAATTTTGTCCTAAATCAAACACAATAGTGTGCTGTGGATAACTGCATAAGAGTAATAACTGAGCAACAAAAAAATAAAAAATATGTAAAAAGCAAAGCTTTACAACTATTTTATACAGCCAAGGTCTGTTTCATACAGTATGGTTTCAAAGGGGCTAAATATCGAGGTTAGTTGTGTTAAGGACCATGGACAGCGAAGGATCATAAAACGAAAATGAGACTTATTTGAGCAGAACCCTAAATTGTCTTCAAAAAAAATTTAATTTATTGGAATTATAGTGGTTGGAATTAGGTTTAGATAATCTATTTATATATTTAAGATATTGACATTGACAACTTAAACGTGATTAACTAATGAGACAACATGCCAGAAATAAATAATATTTCTCAGTCGTTCAGCACAACGGAAATTATTCTTTGCGTATCAATACATGAAAACTATTTTTAAGTGAAGCCTACCTCCACTGAATCCAGTGATGCATCGAATGCTTCTGTTGAACTTTGTAAGTAGCCTTATTTTTACTGATAAAATAATAGAGCAAATGCTTGATGCTCTTACCTCAGGAGAATCACCACAATCCCCAAACGCCTCAGCAAAGTCTGATGGACTCTTCCTCAGAGTCTGGTCAGCAGGCAGTGTGTTGTCATTGTAAGAACTGACGAACTTAAAGTCACTGGTTCTAGAACCTGTTGTCAGGTAGGCGTCATAATTGTAAGCGCTGCGTAAAGTTCCCGTTCCGTCAACATCTGCGTAATTAGGAGGGAGATAAGCGCTGGGGATGGCAACTGCTCCATCAAACAACAGTCTGGGCTTTCTCCTGCGACAAAACCTCACACCCAGGATGATGATGATGAAGGTAAGGAAGAAGGTGGACACAGACACCAGCGCGATGATCAGATAAGAGGTCAGCTTGGAGTTCTTCTCATCATAAGAAATATCCTTCAGTTCTGGCACCTCAGCCAAGTTATCAGAGATCAGTAAATACATGGAACAGGTAGCAGAGAGAGAGGGCTGTCCGTTATCTTTCACTGCCACAATAAGGTTCTGTTTCATGCTGTCAGACTCAGAAATGTCCCGCTGTGTCCTGATCTCTCCGCTGTGGAGACCGATAGTGAAAAGTCCCGGATCAGTGGATTTGACTATATGATAGGACAGCCAGGCGTTCTGTCCGGAGTCCGCGTCCACCGCTATCACTTTGGACACCAGAGAGCCTCCGTGTGCAGCTTTGGGGACCAGCTCGGTCATGAAGGAGTTGCCCTCCGGGGCGGGGTACAGTATCTGAGGAGAGTTGTCATTCACATCCGATATGAAGACACTGACGGTCACGTTGCTGCTGAGCGGAGGAGAACCGTTGTCTCTGGCCATCACGTGGACTTTAAAACTCCTGAACTGTTCATAATCAAACGACCTCACAGCGTGTATCACCCCCGTGTCTCCGTTAACAGATAGATAGGAGGACACCGGGGCACCGTTCACCTCACCAGCTAACAGAGAATAAATCACTGTACCGTTTTGTCTCCAGTCGGGGTCTCGAGCAGTAACGGAACATAAAGTGGAGCCAGGTTTGTTATTTTCACTCACATATGCGCTGTAGGACTGTTCCTCAAACACAGGTGGGTTGTCGTTGATGTCTGCTACAGATAACTGAACACTTTTAGAGGAGGACAGAGGTGGAGAGCCCTCGTCAGTGGCACTGATTGTAATGTTGTAATCAGACATTAGTTCACGGTCCAGTTGTCCTGTGGTCACCAGAGAATAATAGTTTTTAATAGAAGGAACCAACTTAAAAGGGACGTTTTGCTGAATGGAGCAGCGGACCTGTCCGTTAGTGTCAGAGTCTCTATCCTGCACGTTAATGATGCCCACCTCTGTACCAGGTGACACGCTCTCAGGTATGGGGTTAGTTAGGGATTTCAGATATATCACTGGAGCATTATCATTCACATCAGTGATTTCAATCATTACTTTGGAATCAGAAGAAAGTCCATAACCATCTTTGGCATCGATGCGCATTTCATATTTAGAATTACTTTCGAAATCAAGTGATCCTATCACTTTTATCTCTCCAGTTTTACTGTCTAATGAGAAAATCTTTTTAGCCCTTTCTGAGATGCGGCTAAACTCATATGTCACCTCCCCATTGACTCCCTCGTCTGCATCACTTGCACTTACAGTGACGACTATAGTATCAAGGGCAGAGTTTTCAGGTAGACTGGCTTTGTAAAAGGTTTGGTCAAACACTGGGGCGTTATCATTAGCATCCAGCACAGTGACGTGTATATTGGCAGTTCCTGATCTTTGTGGATTGCCACCATCAACGGCAATCATCACGAAATTTAAATCGTGTTCTTTTTCACGGTCTAGCTCTTTGTCCAACACCAGCTCGACGTTTTTAGATCCATCAGTATCTTCTCGAACAGATAAAACAAAGTGTTCATTATCTTGTAAACTGTATTGTTTAACCGTATTTTGTCCGATGTCAGCGTCATGTGCCTCGTTAAGGCGATATCGAGCACCTTTGTCGGCCGATTCTCCTATTTCCAGTTTAATTGTATCCTTTGGAAAAACGGGTGAATTGTCGTTTACATCCTGAATCAGCAGTGAAATGCGGTGCAGCTCCAAAGGGCTCTCTACGACTAATTCAAATTTAAGCATACATGAAACCTTCTCCCCACACAGCTCCTCTCTGTCAATCTTTTCCCTGATGACAAAATTTCCTGTTTTTAGATCAATATCGCAGTAGTGCTGATAGCTTTCCTCGGTATCAATACGGGCTTTACGCGTCGACAATTTTCCAGCTTCCAACCCGAGGTCCTTGGCGATATTTCCAACAATGGATCCGGGTCTCATCTCCTCCGGAGCAGAATAGCTGAGGTCTGCAGCGATGATGTGGACAAAGACAGCAAAGCTGCAGACAAAGCTCAACAACGATTGTCCTTTGAGGTCCATTGCTCCTCCCGAAAGATGACACGGACACGTAAAATTCCCTTGTTGCTGATAAAATTCAAACGTAGTAGTAGTAAATGAAGGTATGCCGCTCCTGCAACAATGGCAGCTCTGGTTTTAATGCTTGAATTACTCCTTTTGCAGTGGGTGGAGATATGAACCTCCTCATATCTGCGAGTGAACAGCGACGCCGTGAGTTTACTTGGAATATTACAAATAAACAACTATAAGCCCAGCATAAAATACCACAGTTGCTGCCATGATCAACACTGTAATGCCCTAATTCAATGTTAAGACGTGAAGTGAAAGTGAGCTATTTTAATGGGATGTTTTGGGTTTGGTATGATAGGCGCATTTAGAGAAAACACTATTCAGCACCATGGACAGCGTTTGAACGGCAAAGAGTAGACCCAAAGCTTTCCCTCATTTAACATGTCTTTTCTTAAATTATAAATAATACGGACTGACCAATGAGGATAAAATATAATTCTGGTTTTGGGATGTATTACAACATTTACAAACTGGCAATGGCTTAAACGTGTTCAAATTTAAAACATCACAAGGCCTACAAAAGAATCATATCTTATTTAAACATGATGTCAATATAAAATGGGAGGCTATTTTATTTTCTCTGTGCATCATTCCGTGGTTAACAACAAATACATGTTACTATGAAGTTCAATAGGCATGTGTGGGTTAGGCAATGTCTGAGGGCAACTTAATACGCTCAGTAAGCTTCATTGAACAAGCTTTCTGTTTTTTCACCAATTAAGAACATCCAAATGTGATAAAAGCTGACAGCCAATATCACATTTACAACAGTCGCTTGAAATGTAATCAAATATGGCGCTGAAGTAGGCATGTCTGGTCAGCTTGCGTTTCTAAAAAGTACCACATATAAAAATTCAAACTTTGATTACTGCTACTTTGAGGTTTGCTGGGATGACAGGAACAAATAACAGCATGTCCAAAAGCAAGTGATGAACCCAATGTACAGATTGTGGTCACAAATATGCAGTAAAAATGGATATGTTTATATGCAGGTGAAAAGAACCTCTGGCATCATGGTAAAAAAACGGCCTAAATTTAATTGAGAAAAAAACAACCATGTTTGGGTTACATGTAACCGGTAACACTTTATTGTAAGGGTATATGAATAATCATGAATTCATGCATGACTTAATACATGAAAAAAAACAGTAATAGATCCATGAGTACTTCATGAATTATCAGGATAGTCCAAGAATTAATATTAAACTATGAATAACTTAATGCAAGAACAGTACCTTAATTAACGCAATAACTAAGGTATCCCACTCATGATTTCTGAGTTATTAATGATGTCCATGTCTTCTTCCTAATTAAGTCTGCAGTTAAAGTGACAGGCCAAAAAACTGACCAGTCAGAGCAGTGCACATGTTGAATTCCAGGTGTTGTGATCATGATTAACTAAGCATTACTTTGTCATTACTTCATCATGTTTGTGGCACTTCACACAAAGTAGTGACCTGGTGCCTCTTTAATACTGATAACTAATGTGTGATCAATGGTGGTGTATTAACCATTTGTTGCTTATCAATCATCTTTGTGACACCTCTAACAAATGATTTAACAATTTCAACATGGTATGTATAGAAGCAGTTTTGTTTTGTTTTAAGAAAGTAATGCGACCTATAGGTGAAAGGTTGGCAAAAGTAATAAATGAGCAAATAGCTTGCTCCACTCTGCCACATTAATGGAATCAGGTGCAGGCAATAGTTGGATGACGCTGTCGAGCAACCGCAACAAAGATGCAAAAGAAACAAATGTCGGCCTTAAAAAGTTTTAGAGAGAAGAATTTTATTTGAGTTGTGCTCCTTTTTGGTTTAATTTTGCTTGTAAAGGCCTGTTTTATTTATGAATTTCTTTGAGCTTTTGTTAGTTTGGGACAAGCCATAACAAAAGACCATCAAGATCAACAAATATGAGTACCTGCGTTTTGGAAGTTCACGGCATGGTGAATAATTGTAGATAAAGAAATCATGACAGCATGATAAACTATTGGACAGTGAATGCAATTTACATGTATCTTGGGTCTTTGCTTTCTTACGTGACATAGTATGTGAAAAATTTACTTTGTTGGCTTTGAATTGTCAATCAAAGTTTATTATACATGAGTTATCTTAAATGGTTTGTGAGCTTTAAGCTATGTTATACATAGAACTTTTCTTTTCCTAACTAGTATTAATAATTGAAATGGAATCCAAAATTAGGATCTAATTTGCATTTGCATTTTCTCTATATGCATGCCTAAACACACAGAAGGGATGACTTTATTTGAGGGGTCACAAAGATATATAGTACACCACCATTAATCACATGCTGTTTATCAGTATTAAATATGGACCTGGTCACCACTTTATTTGAAGTGTCACAACTATGATGAAGTAATGACAAAGTAATGCTTAGTTAATCATGGAATTCAACATGTGCACTGCTGTGACTCGTCAGTTTTGATCAGTCTGATCATATTAACTCGCACAGGACATATTATTAATTCTTGGACATTCCTGATAGTTCATGAAGTACTACATGACTTTTTTCATGCTTTTTCATGCATTAAATCATGCCTGATCATGTACCCATACCATAGTGTGTTACCTAGGTGACTGTTGTGTCAACAGCATTTAAACAACTATATATCAGAGTGTAGTGGGTCTTAATAACACACGGAAATATAGCCATTGATATAGGCTGTAATGAAAAACTTAAAGATGCACAGACCTCTTTTTACCTGCAAATTATCACATTAATGCGTACTGGGCGGTAACCTTCATTTCAAAAGCATATGATCAAGAGTTTGTGAAAAAAAAGTATGAAATCATAATCAACCACTGCAGGAAAAGTGTCACAGCCAATGAATTCAAATCAAGCAAAATTCAAATCAGACCCACTATGTTATTTCACATCATAAATATGCTCATGCCAGAAAACAAATTGCATACAAAAGGCACACGGTTGTTCGTAGCTTAAATGATCCAATGCATACTAAAATATTTAAATGCAAGGCTATTTGAAATGTATGGCCACACTATTGGAAGGTCACAATCAAGGTTGAATGTTAGATACAGAATTGTATGAGGCCTACCTCTGGAGACTCATCTGGGGTACCAAAGGCATCAACAAAGTCTGATGGACTTTTCCTCAGAGTCTGGTCAGCAGGCAGTGTGTTGTCATTGTAAGAACTGACGAACTTAAAGTCACTGGTTCTAGAACCTGTTGTCAGGTAGGCGTCATAATTGTAAGCGCTGCGTAAAGTTCCTGTTCCGTCAACATCTGCGTAATTAACATGTGATTATTTGCTGACGTATAATTAAAAAAAGAAGGCTTGACCAAAACACTCGTTTCCCTCCATTAGATAAACACTTTGCTTCAACGATCAAACAAACACTTTTAAATTGCAAAGACATAAACACGGTAATATAACGCACAGATGCTGCAGTAAGACGTACATTAAACCAGCCAAAATGCATTGTGAACAATGAAGTACTTTGAACAGTTCCTACCTCAGGAGAACTATCACAATCCCCAAAGGCCTCAGCAAAGTCTGATGGACTCTTCCTCAGAGTCTGGTCAGCAGGCAGTGTGTTGTCATTGTAAGAACTGACGAACTTAAAGTCACTGGTCCTAGAACCTGTTGTCAGGTAGGCGTCATAGTTGTAAGCGCTGCGTAAAGTTCCTGTTCCGTCAACATCTGCGTAATTAGGAGGGAGATAAGCGCTGGGGATGGCAACTGCTCCATCAAACAACAGTCTGGGCTTTCTCCTGCGACAAAACCTCACACCCAGGATGATGATGATGAAGGTCAGAAAAAAGGTGGACACAGACACCAGCGCGATGATCAGATAAGAGGTCAGTTTGGAGTTCTTCTCATCATAAGAAATATCCTTCAGTTCTGGCACCTCAGCCAAGTTATCAGAAATCAGTAAATACATGGAACAGGTGGCAGAGAGAGAGGGCTGTCCGTTATCTTTCACTGCCACAATAAGGTTCTGTTTCATGCTGTCAGACTCAGAAATGTCCCGCTGTGTCCTGATCTCTCCGCTGTGGAGACCAATAGTGAAAAGTCCCGGATCAGTGGATTTGACTATATGATAGGACAGCCAGGCGTTCTGTCCGGAGTCCGCGTCCACCGCTATCACTTTGGACACCAGAGAGCCTCCGTGTGCAGCTTTGGGGACCAGCTCGGTCATGAAGGAGTTGCCCTCCGGGGCGGGGTACAGTATCTGAGGAGAGTTGTCATTCACATCCGAGATGAAGACACTGACGGTCACGTTGCTGCTGAGCGGAGGAGAACCGTTGTCTCTGGCCATCACGTGGACTTTAAAACTCCTGAACTGTTCATAATCAAACGACCTCACAGCGTGGATCACCCCCGTGTCTCCGTTAACAGATAGATAGGAGGACACCGGGGCACCGTTCACCTCACCAGCTAACAGAGAATAAATCACTGTACCGTTTTGTCTCCAGTCGGGGTCTCGAGCAGTAACGGAACATAAAGTGGAGCCAGGTTTGTTATTTTCACTCACATATGCGCTGTAGGACTGTTCCTCAAACACAGGTGGGTTGTCGTTGATGTCTGCTACAGATAACTGAACACTTTTAGAGGAGGACAGAGGTGGAGAGCCCTCGTCAGTGGCACTGATTGTAAAGTTATAATCGGACACTAGTTCGCGGTCCAGTTGTCCTGTGGTCACCAGAGAATAATAGTTTTTAATAGAAGGAACCAACTTAAAAGGGACGTTTTGCTGAATGGAGCAGCGGACCTGTCTGTTATTCTCAGAGTCTCTATCCTGCACGTTAATGATGCCCACCTCTGTACCAGGTGACACGTTCTCAGGTATGGGAGTAGTCAGGGATTTCAAATTGATTTCAGGTGGGTTGTCATTCACGTCGGAGATTTCAATTATCACTTTGGAATCTGAAGTAAGGCCATATCCATCTTTGGCGGCTACACGCATTTCATATATTGGCACTTTCTCAAAATCCAAAGGCCCTATTACTTTAATTTCTCCTGTGTTGTGATTTAAAGCAAATGCTCTTCTACTCGTTTCTGAAACACGGCTTAATTCATAAGTCACCTCACTATTTAAACCTTCATCTGCATCAGTTGCAGCCACTGTAACCACTACAGTATCTAGAGGTGCGTTTTCAGGCAGACTGGCTTTATACACTGTCTGACTAAACACTGGGGCGTTATCATTAGCATCCAGTACAGTCACATGCACAGTCGCAGTGCCAGTTCTTTGAGGACTGCCTCCATCTAGTGCAGTGAGCAATAATTGCAATTCCTGCTGTTCCTCGCGGTCTAATTCCTTATTCAACACCAGCTCTGCAAATTTACCCCCATCTGATTCTGATTGAATTTTCAACGTTAAATAATTGTTTGTCTGTAACGCATAGCTTTGAACGGCGTTTTGCCCGATATCTATATCGTGTGCCTCCAAAACACGGAAGCGAGATCCTTTCATAGCCAGTTCATTGATTTCTATCTTGATATCATCTTTACTAAAAACAGGCGGATTATCGTTGATATCCTGTATTTGTAGTGAAATGCGGTGCAACTCCAGAGGTGCCTCTAATATTAACTCAAATTGAAGGATACAAGATGCCTTTTCGCCGCAAAGCGCCTCTCTGTCAATTCGTTCAGCTACAATCAAATCTCCAGTGTTAAGATTTATGTCACAGTACCGTTCACGGTTTAGCTCGCTGTCAATGCGGGCCTTTCGAGCAGATAATTTCCCCACGTTCAAGCCGAGGTCCTTTGCTATATTTCCTATGACAGATCCGGGTTTCATTTCCTCGGGAATGGAAAAGCTCATGTCTCCGTTACCGATGTGAAGCAGCAGAAGAAAAAAAGCAAAGCTGTAAAGCAGGCCAGCCGCTGGGTATCCATTGTGTGCCATCCTGAGACAAGAATGAAAACAACTCAAAAACGGCGTTGCTTATCCAACTATCTGTGCGGTCCGATATAACATATCAAAAACCAGTAGTAAACTGTGCATCTGAAGCGAACGGCTGACCAAAGCACATCCAAGGGTACAATTTGACAAGGAGAAGATGAAGCCTGGGGTAACAAAGCACGAGCAAGGGGTGGAAACGTGTTTCCTCTGCTGGTGAACAGCGACACTCTGAGTTCAATTTCATCTCTGCACGTGAAAGATTAACACTAAATGATTACACTATAACTGTGTTCGTTTCATTATACTTTGCCACAAATCCGCGTGCAAAAAAAGAACAAGCAAATTAATATTTAAGTCAACGAATAGTTTGAGAGTTTCACTGCATATAATAAACACCATTTCACAACAAAAAACAGACAACTGGCGGCCAAATTAAAAATCAACCGTCCTGCTGGCTGAGCCAAACCATTTCTTCTTTGCTAAAGAAGAAAAATATTACTACAGTCCAGTATGAATTTCATAAGCGAGGGTATCACTGAGAAAGTGAATGCAAAAAAAGTATTGGAGAGATGAACATACGCAGTAATCTTAGAGTGGAGTTAGAGGTGTAAAAGGATAAAGTTGCACAGAGGGTTTAAATAAATAAATCATATACGAAGCCAATATTATAACATGACAGACATTAAAGGTCTTAGACAGTATACATATTTACCAAAGAGCTTAAATGGAGAAAAATAACCTCGATTAAGTGTGCTGTTATGGAATATGTTTATAAATCTTAGGGAGCTACCATGCTCATAAAAGTGCACTTCCAGGGCTGTGCACACATAAAAGAGGAAATAAATAACCTTTCACTCCTTAATAAGAAAGTGGTGCTTTATGTGACATCGAATGAAATCAGTCTTTGCACTGCAGTGCCTCATCTGTATAGATCCAGGGCTAGGGCACGTTTACACTACACCAAGGAAGAAGCAGGTCTAAATAGCCCGAGGACTTTGTAAAGTAATTCAAAAGAGGTACCACCTAATACTGGATAAACAGGGGTCAGATCTTAAAACATGTCAATATGTGTTGTGATAACCTTCTAAAGTTAGCTGGTGCAAGACCTGAGCAGTATCATCTCCATTGAGGAGAGCACATGTAAGGAGACTGGTGTGTAGATCAGATGGATTTATGGTGTATGTGCTGGCTGGCTTGCTCTACAACTATGTAAACTCTGTTCTGTGTTGATCTTATTTTCATAACAGTTTCCTTTCTACATAGCAAAACGTGCATCTCTCATTCATTTGCTGGGAACATGATTTACAGATTTATGTAATTGACACTTAAATTTGAAAGTTATATTTTGAGTTATCAGTATGTAAAGTCAAGTGGTCTTTTCTAATTTCTCGTTCCCTTAAGGTTGACCATAACTCTGTGGAAAACAGGATTAATCTGTGAGCCACAACAAAAGTTCAATGTAATAAAAAGAAGCACAAAACCTGTCCAGAGCCACCTTGCTCGAGTCTAAAGTGGAGACTATGGCTATTTGACAACACAATACAGCAATATTTATATGCTAAAAAGCTAAGTGATATTTCTAAAAAAAAAAAAAATATCGTAATAGTAAGAAGCCTTGGTGAGATGACTTTACGGAAGGATTTTTTTTTATATTAGAATAATATTTCAGACAAACTGTCCTTTAAAGATGCCGTTAAATAATCCCAGATTCCCAGACAGTATTGAACCCTACCTCCAACATTCATAATAATATACTGTAAATGTCCCATGGATCGCAAAGGTGATACCACATAGTGCCATTATGAATGAAGGATGAGCAGCTGAACAAAGTCTGTGTGGTGGGTCGAAGTCATGATTAATCACTCTAAATTGAAACAATGCTGACATAGTATAACTGTTTTAATTTACGGATAACATTACCCTATCTGCCAAGAAAAATCAAGAGGTAGATCTTCACAACCAGCAAACAAATGCAAAAAAGAAGCCTGTTACTTTTGAAAATGCCCTACAAGATCACCACAAGGACCATCCTATCTGTCACCAGTCATTTTCTATGGATTACTATCATTATTATTATCATTATTATTATAGTATGTTTTCTGGACCACAATAACGGTATAAATGTTGATACTTATGTTATGATATAGTCTTTATATACTCTAATAAGTCTAAGATACTAGTTTCACCACACCATTAGGCTGACATACTGACTGTATATCTTCACATTACACAGTATACTCCCTACTGTCACTAATGGAACATTCATTTGTTTTTTCTGAACAGACAAAAGCCCATCTGAGAAGGACAGGACAAAAAAATAATGGAAGGCGTTAATGTTACTTCAAACCGTGAGACTGTAAAGATATTTTCTCCCAGATACAACAGCTAAAATATAAAATGCCAAAACGAAATTCCTTACATCTGTGAACACACGGGTAAATATTTTATGATGCCCAACCCTGTCAAACAAGACGTGAAAAAAGCGTTAAAATGAATCTACATTTTTCGGTAAAACAAACAAATAATAAATAAACATATTCCTACCTCTGGAGATCCATCTGACTCTCCAAAAACATCAGCAAAGTCTGATGGACTTTTCCTCAGAGTCTGGTCAGCAGGCAGTGTGCTGTCATTGTAAGAACTGACGAACTTAAAGTCACTGGTCCTAGAACCTGTTGTCAGGTAGGCGTCATAGTTGTAAGCGCTGCGTAAAGTTCCTGTTCCGTCAACATCTGCGTAATTAGGAGGGAGATAAGCGCTGGGGATGGCAACTGCTCCATCAAACAACAGTCTGGGCTTTCTCCTGCGACAAAACCTCACACCCATGATGATGATGATAAAGGTCAGAAAAAAGGTGGACACAGACACCAGCGCGATGATCAGATAAGAGGTCAGTTTGGAGTTCTTCTCATCATAAGAAATATCCTTCAGTTCTGGCACCTCAGCCAAGTTATCAGAAATCAGTAAATACATGGAACAGGTGGCAGAGAGAGAGGGCTGTCCGTTATCTTTCACTGCCACAATAAGGTTCTGTTTCATGCTGTCAGACTCAGAAATGTCCCGCTGTGTCCTGATCTCTCCGCTGTGGAGACCGATAGTGAAAAGTCCCGGATCAGTGGATTTCACTATATGATAGGACAGCCAGGCGTTCTGTCCGGAGTCCGCGTCCACCGCTATCACTTTGGACACCAGAGAGCCTCCGTGTGCAGCTTTGGGGACCAGCTCGGTCATGAAGGAGTTGCCCTCCGGGGCGGGGTACAGTATCTGAGGAGAGTTGTCATTCACATCCGAGATGAAGACACTGACGGTCACGTTGCTGCTGAGCGGAGGAGAACCGTTGTCTCTGGCCATCACGTGGACTTTAAAACTCCTGAACTGTTCATAATCAAACGACCTCACAGCGTGGATCACCCCCGTGTCTCCGTTAACAGATAGATAGGAGGACACCGGGGCACCGTTCACCTCACCAGCTAACAGAGAATAAATCACTGTACCGTTTTGTCTCCAGTCGGGGTCTCGAGCAGTAACGGAACATAAAGTGGAGCCAGGTTTGTTATTTTCACTCACATATGCGCTGTAGGACTGTTCCTCAAACACAGGTGGGTTGTCGTTGATGTCTGCTACAGATAACTGAACACTTTTAGAGGAGGACAGAGGTGGAGAGCCCTCGTCAGTGGCACTGATTGTAATGTTGTAATCAGACACTAGTTCACGGTCCAGTTGTCCTGTGGTCACCAGAGAATAATAGTTTTTAATAGAAGGAACCAACTTAAAAGGGACGTTTTGCTGAATGGAGCAGCGGACCTGTCTGTTATTCTCAGAGTCTCTATCCTGAACGTTAATGATGCCCACCTCTGTACCAGGTGACACGTTCTCAAGCATGGGGTTAGTCAGTGATTTCATATATATCACTGGAGCATTATCATTTATATCAGTAACATCTATTATAACTTTGGCATAAGAGGTCAGTCCTAAACCATCTTTAGCTTGCACTCTCATTTCAAAAGAACTAATTTCTTCAAAGTCAATCACACCAGTTACTTTAATTTCTCCAGTTTTAGGATCAATAGAAAATACATTTACATTGTCATCAGAAACGTGACCAAAGTGATAAGTCACATCTCCATTCACTCCTTCATCTGCGTCAGTAGCACTAACATTAATCACTATGGTATCTGGATGAGAGTTTTCAGACAGACTTGCTTTATAAACAGCCTGGCTAAACACTGGGGCGTTATCATTAGCATCCAGTACAGTGACGTGTATGATTACAGTACCTGATCTCTGAGGAGAGCCTCCATCTAGAGCTGTAAGGAGCAAATTAATCTCCTTTTGCTTTTCCCGATCAAGTTTATTCTCCAGCACGAGTTCAACCTTATTACTATCAACAGCGAGAATAAAGTTATCGTTCTTTTGTAGGTTGTACCTTTGAACAGTATTTTGACCTATATCTGCGTCATGGGCCTCCTCGATGGAGAAGCGGTTTCCCTTTTCAGCTGACTCCCTTATTTCCATTTCAATCACACTTTCTCTGAATGTTGGCGAGTTGTCGTTTACATCTTGAACATGAAGACTTAGTCGATGAAGCTCTAGAGGATTTTCTAACACCAGATCTACTTTCACAACACACGAGGGTTTCTTTCCACAAAGGCTTTCTCTGTCCATTCTCTCCGACGTGATCAAATCTCCGGTACTCAGATTAATATCACAGTACCTCTTACGAGTCCCCTCAAAATCAACACGGGCCTTTCGGGAAGATAAGGTCCTCAGATCCAGACCGAGATCTTTGGCTATATTTCCAATAACAGACTCGCGTTTCATCTCTTCAGGAATTGAATAACTCAGGTCTCCATTAACGAGGTGCAGCGTTACAATAAAGGAAGCGAAAAAGAGGATCGGACGAAGCGCTGGAAATCCTTTGTCTCCCATCCTGACAGAAAAAGGCGTCCTCAGCTCGTTCAATTTATACTTTCCAGTGCGAAACAATAGAAGCTGTCGAAAAACACCAAATAATCCAACACTTCACAGCGATGTCCTCGATACAATATGTTCGGAAATGTAAGCCATTCTCTGGAAAATCTGCAGCTGATGTTTAGGTAGTAGTAGTGGGTGGAGTGGTGAGAGTCTATTATCTGTCAGCCAACAGCGACACCATGAGTCAATTTTTAACTTCACACTAAAATATTCCTCACAAAGTCTCAAATCACATTAAGATAATAGGTAAATCTGTTCCACGAGTACAACTGAGCTCCATGAGATTTAGATGTTGCCATTGATTGAGATTTCTAACATTTGTTATATCCAGGAGGTAGGTTATAGATAAACAAATATTACAGTTTGAGCCTCTGAAAAAGGCCAGCTAAACTTTAGTACAACACTGTAACATATTATTGTAATATAAAGCGGTTATTGAGGGCTTCGTATTAAGACTATGAGATGGGGAATTACGCAATTTACAACAACTTTTTCATTAGCCTACATATACTGTATATCATTATCATAATTATTAGGTGGAAATACAGAAAACATGGCTGGAGAGAAGAAGACATCTCCAGTTGCTGCTGTGTCTGAGCGCCTGAGGAGCGTTTCAGCACCATGGACAGATACCTTCAGATTTGGACGATTTAATGGCACAAAGACGGTAAATGTTGTGTTGTTCCCAGAGTTCTTAGACTGTACTAACGTGAGTTTGTGAAAGTTTCATAAAAGTAAAGACCAAATTATTCTTACACCTAAACCGTTAGCCTCCTTCCCCTCGGCTGACTCACAAATAGAGCTCTAATTTCCATCACTTGCTGATAAGTGACAATAAGATAGACTGAAAAAAATGTTTTACAGCGAACAATGTAAAAGCAAAAACTCACGAAAGCCTGCGCAAAAATCTCTGATTTAAAAAATAATAATACTGTGACAGCTACACTCATAACTTCACTTTGCTGATAAAAAATGTTCTTCAAACTATCCATTTTACAGGAGGCCCAGGGTTTCTTCTGGCAAAGATCAGGTTGAAGTAACTCCTTGGTCGCGATTGATTGTTTTATTCTAAATAGGTAATTACTTCCACTTATATCAACAAACACCAGCTTTATAAAACAAACAAACTGAATTACATATGACAACTAACTATGTCGTCAAGTAATCACATTTAAAGCTTATCTTTCTGACGGAGGACCTGAAAACTATGTGGACAAGAACTTAAAATAAAAAATAAAAAAACACATCTCACAAATGAACACAACGTGATGAGTCCCTTGGTTTAAAGGACATTAGGCAGACAATAATTGTCTTAAGTAATTTACAAAGTAGACGGCAACCAAAAACAAATACATTTCCTCCCATTATGCAAAAAGTTTGCTTCAACTACCACACACTCACTTTCGGAGGTATCATCATTTTTTTCTGGTATACTAAATAGGGTGGTAATATGGGTAATAGAACGCAGAGATGCTGCAGTAAGACATACAGTACATGAAACCAGATAAAATGCATTGTGAACAATGAAGTACTTTGAACAGTTCCTACCTCAGGAGAACTATCACAATCCCCAAACGCCTCAGCAAAGTCTGATGGACTTTTCCTCAGAGTCTGGTCAGCAGGCAGTGTGTTGTCATTGTAAGAACTGACGAACTTAAAGTCACTGGTTCTAGAACCTGTTGTCAGGTAGGCGTCATAGTTGTAAGCGCTGCGTAAAGTTCCTGTTCCGTCAACATCTGCGTAATTAGGAGGGAGATAAGCGCTGGGGATGGCAACTGCTCCATCAAACAACAGTCTGGGCTTTCTCCTGCGACAAAACCTCACACCCAGGATGATGATGATGAAGGTCAGGAAAAAGGTGGATACAGAAACCAGCGCGATGATCAGATAAGAGGTCAGCTTGGAGTTCTTCTCATCATAAGAAATATCCTTCAGTTCTGGCACCTCAGCCAAGTTATCAGAAATCAGTAAATACATGGAGCAGGTGGCAGAGAGAGAGGGCTGTCCGTTATCTTTCACTGACACAATAAGGTTCTGTTTCATGCTGTCAGACTCAGAAATGTCCCGCTGTGTCCTGATCTCTCCGCTGTGGAGACCGATGGTGAAAAGTCCCGGATCAGTGGATTTCACTATATGATAGGACAGCCAGGCGTTCTGTCCGGAGTCCGCGTCCACCGCTATCACTTTGGACACCAGAGAGCCTCCGTGTGCAGCTTTGGGGACCAGCTCGGTCATGAAGGAGTTGCCCTCCGGGGCGGGGTACAGTATCTGAGGAGAGTTGTCATTCAAATCCGATATGAAGACACTGACGGTCACGTTGCTGCTGAGCGGAGGAGAACCGTTGTCTCTGGCCATCACGTGGACTTTAAAACTCCTGAACTGTTCATAATCAAACGACCTCACAGCGTGGATCACCCCCGTGTCTCCGTTAACAGATAGATAGGAGGACACCGGGGCACCGTTCACCTCACCAGCTAACAGAGAATAAATCACTGTACCGTTTTGTCTCCAGTCGGGGTCTCGAGCAGTAACGGAACATAAAGTGGAGCCAGGTTTGTTATTTTCACTCACATATGCGCTGTAGGACTGTTCCTCAAACACAGGTGGGTTGTCGTTGATGTCTGCTACAGATAACTGAACAGTTTTAGAGGAGGACAGAGGTGGAGAGCCCTCGTCAGTGGCACTGATTGTAATGTTGTAATCAGACACTAGTTCACGGTCCAGTTGTCCTGTGGTCACCAGAGAATAATAGTTTTTAATAGAAGGAACCAACTTAAAAGGGACGTTTTGCTGAATGGAGCAGCGGACCTGTCTGTTATTCACAGAGTCTCTATCCTGCACGTTAATGATGCCCACCTCTGTACCAGGTGACACGTTCTCAGGTATGGGGTTAGTCAGTGATTTCAGATATATAACCGGGGCGTTATCATTCATATCAGTAACATCTATTATAACTTTGGCGTAAGAGGACAAACCTAAACCATCTTTAGCTTTGACTCTCATTTCAAAAGAACTAATTTCTTCAAAGTCAATCACACCAGTAACTTTAATTTCTCCTGTTTTAGGATCAATAGAAAATATATTTTCGTCGTCATCAGACACATGGCTTACGTCATAAGTCACATCTCCATTCACTCCTTCATCTGCATCAGTAGCACTAACATAAATCACTATGGTATCTGGAGGAGAGTTTTCAGGCAGACTGGCTTTATAAACGGCCTGGCTGAACACTGGGGCGTTATCATTAGCATCCAGTACAGTGACGTGTATGACTACAGTACCTGATCTCTGAGGAGAGCCTCCATCTAGAGCTGTAAGGAGCAAAGTTATCTCCTTTTGTTTCTCTCGATCAAGTGTATTTTCCAGTACAAGATCAACTTTGTTACTGTCAACAGCGACAATAAAGTTGTCGTTCTTTTGTAGATTGTACGTTTGAACAGCATTTTGACCTATATCTGCGTCATGGGCCTCCTCCATAGTGAAGCGGTTACCCTTGTCGGCTGACTCGCTTATTTCCATTTCAATCAAATTATCTTTGAATTTTGGCGAGTTGTCGTTTACATCTTGAACATGAAGACTTACTCGATGAAGCTCCAGAGGATTTTCTAACACCAGATCTACTTTCACAACACACGAGGATTTCTTTCCACAAAGGCTTTCTCTGTCCATTCTCTCCGACGTGATCAAATCTCCGGTACTCAGATTAATATCACAGTACCGCTTACGAGTCCCCTCAAAATCAACACGGGCCTTTCGGGAAGATAAGGTCCTCAGATCCAGACCGAGATCTTTGGCTATATTTCCAATAACAGACTCACGTTTCATCTCTTCAGGAATAGAATAACTCAGGTCTCCATTGACGAGGTGCAGCGTTACAATAAAGGAAGCAAAGAAGAGGATCGGACGAAGCGCTGGAAATCCTTTGTCTCCCATCCCGACACAGAAAGGCGTCCTCAGCTCGTTCAATTTATACTTTCCAGTGTAAAAAGATAAAAGCTGTCGAAAAACACCAAATAATCCAACACTTCACAGCGATGTACTCGATACAATCTGTTCGGAAATGTAACCGCTCCTCAGGAAAATCTGCAGCTGATATCTATGTAGAAGTAGTGGGTGGAGAGGCGAGAGTCTATTATCTGTCAGCCAACAGCGACACCATGAGTCAATTTTTATCTTCACACTAAAATATTCCTCACAAAGTCTCAAATCACATTAAGATAATATTCACTGCCGTTCAAATGAAATGCGCATGTTCGGTAAATCTGTTCCCCGAGTACAACTGAGCTCAATGAGATTTGGATGTTGTCGTTGCTTGAGATTTCTCACATTTGTTATATCCAGGAGGTAGGCTATAGATAAACAAATATTACAGTTTGAGTCTCTGAAAAAGGCCAGCTAAACTTTAGTACAACACTGTAACATATTATTATAATGTAAAGCGGTTATTGAGGGCTTCGTATTAAGACTATGAGATGGGGAATCACGCAATTTACAACAACTTTTTCATTAGCCTACATATACTGTATATCATTATCATAATTATTATGTGGAAATACAGAAAACATGGCTGAAGAGAAGAAGACATCTCCAGTTGCTGCTGTGTCTGAGCGCCTGAGGAGCGTTTCAGCACCATGGACAGATACCTTCAGATTTGGCAGATTTAATGGCACAACGACGGTAAATGTTGTGTTGTTCTCCTTGCCAGAGTTCTTTGACTGTACTAACGTGAGTTTGTGAAAGTTTCACAAAAGTAAACACCGACTTATTCTTACAACTAAACCGTTAGCCTCCTTCCCCTCGGCTGACTCACAAATAGAGCTCTAATTTCCATCACTTGCTGATAAGTGACAGTAAGACAGACTGAACAACATGTTTTACAGCAAACAATGTAAAAGCAAAGACTCACGAAAGCCTACTCAAAAATATCTGATTTAAAAAATAATAATACTGTGACAGCTACACTCATAACTACACTTTGCTGATAGAAAATGTTCTTCAAACTATCCATTTTACAGGAGGCCCAGGGTTTCTTCTGGCAAAGATCAGGTTGAAGTAACTCCTTGGTCGCGATTGATTGTGTTATTCTAAATAGCGAATTACTTCCACTTATATCAACAAACACCAGCTTTATGAAACAAACACACAAACTAAATTACATATGACAACTAACTATGTCGTCAAGTAATCACATTCAAAGCTTATCTTTCTGACGGAGGACCTCAAAATAATTGAAAACTGTGTGGACAAGAACGTAAAATTAAAAATAAAAAAAAAACATCTCATAAATGAACACCAAGTTATGAGTCCCGTGGTTTAAAGGATAATAGGCACACAATAATGGTCTTAAGTAATTCACAAAGTAGACGGAAACCAAAAGCAAATACATTTCTTTCCATTACGCAAAAGGTTTGCTTCAGCTACCACACGCTCACTTTCGGAGATATCAACATTTTTTTTTCTGGTATACTAAAAAGGGTGGTAATATGGGTAATAGAACGCACAGATGCTGCAGTAAGACATACAGTATATTTAAAAAAAGCCAAAATGCATTGTGAACAATGAAGTACTTTGAACAGTTCCTACCTCAGGAGAACTATCACAATCCCCAAACGCCTCAGCAAAGTCTGATGGACTTTTCCTCAGAGTCTGGTCAGCAGGCAGTGTGTTGTCATTGTAAGAACTGACGAACTTAAAGTCACTGGTTCTAGAACCTGTTGTCAGGTAGGCGTCATAATTGTAAGCGCTGCGTAAAGTTCCTGTTCCGTCAACATCTGCGTAATTAGGAGGGAGATAAGCGCTGGGGATGGCAACTGCTCCATCAAACAACAGTCTGGGCTTTCTCCTGCGACAAAACCTCACACCCAGGATGATGATGATGAAGGTCAGAAAAAAGGTGGACACAGACACCAGCGCGACGATCAGATAAGAGGTCAGCTTGGAGTTCTTCTCATCATAAGAAATGTCCTTCAGTTCTGGCACCTCAGCCAAGTTATCAGAGATCAGTAAATACATGGAACAGGTGGCAGAGAGAGAGGGCTGTCCGTTATCTTTCACTGACACAATAAGGTTCTGTTTCATGCTGTCAGACTCAGAAATGTCCCGCTGTGTCCTGATCTCTCCGCTGTGGAGACCGATAGTGAAAAGTCCCGGATCAGTGGATTTCACTATATGATAGGACAGCCAGGCGTTCTGTCCGGAGTCCGCGTCCACCGCTATCACTTTGGACACCAGAGAGCCTCCGTGAGCAGCTTTGGGGACCAGCTCGGTCATGAAGGAGTTGCCCTCCGGGGCGGGGTACAGTATCTGAGGAGAGTTGTCATTCACATCCGATATAAAGACACTGACGGTCACGTTGCTGCTGAGCGGAGGAGAACCGTTGTCTCTGGCCATCACGTGGACTTTAAAACTCCTGAACTGTTCATAATCAAACGACCTCACAGCGTGGATCACCCCCGTGTCTCCGTTAACAGATAGATAGGAGGACACCGGGGCACCGTTCACCTCACCAGCTAACAGAGAATAAATCACTGTACCGTTTTGTCTCCAGTCGGGGTCTCGAGCAGTAACGGAACATAAAGTGGAGCCAGGTTTGTTATTTTCACTCACATATGCGCTGTAGGACTGTTCCTCAAACACAGGTGGGTTGTCGTTGATGTCTGCTACAGATAACTGAACAGTTTTAGAGGAGGACAGAGGTGGAGAGCCCTCGTCAGTGGCACTGATTGTAATGTTGTAATCAGACACTAGTTCACGGTCCAGTTGTCCTGTGGTCACCAGAGAATAATAGTTTTTAATAGAAGGAACCAACTTAAAAGGGACGTTTTGCTGAATGGAGCAGCGGACCTGTCTGTTATTCTCAGAGTCTCTATCCTGCACGTTAATGATACCCACCTCTGTACCAGGAGACACGTTCTCAGGTATGGGGTTAGTCAGTGACTTCAGATATATCACTGGAGTATTATCATTCATATCAGTAACATCTATTATAACTTTTGCGTATGAGGTCTGTCCTAAACCATCTTTGGCTTCCACCCTCATTTCAAAAGAACTCCTTTCTTCAAAGTCAATCAATCCAGTTACTTTAATTTCTCCAGTTTTAGGATCAATAGAAAATACATTTACATCGTCATCAGATACATGACTTAAATCATAAGTCACATCTCCATTCACTCCTTCATCTGCATCAGTAGCACTAACATTAATCACTATGGTATCTGGAGGAGAATTTTCAGGCAGACTGGCTTTATAAACGGCCTGGCTGAACATTGGGGCGTTATCATTAGCATCCAGTACACTGACGTGTATGACTACAGTACCTGATCTCTGAGGAGAGCCTCCATCTAGAGCTGTAAGGAGCAAGTTAATCTCCTTTTGTTTCTCTCGATCAAGTTCATTCTCTAGTACGAGTTCAACCTTGTTACTGTCAATAGCGAGAATAAAGTTGTCGTTCTTTTGTAGGTTGTACCTTTGAACAGCATTTTGACCTATATCTGCGTCATGGGCCTCCTCGATGGAGAAGCGGTTTCCCTTCACAGCTGACTCCCTTATTTCCATTTCAATCAATTGCTTTTTGAATTTTGGCGAGTTGTCGTTTACATCTTGAACATGAAGACTTAGTCGATGAAGCTCCAGAGGATTTTCTAACACCAGATCTACTTTCACAACACACGAGGGTTTCTTTCCACAAAGGCTTTCTCTGTCCATTCTCTCCGACGTGATCAAATCTCCGGTACTCAGATTAATATCACAGTACCGTTTACGAGTCCCCTCAAAATCAACACGGGCCTTTCGGGAAGATAAGGTCCTAACATCCAGACCGAGATCTTTGGCTATATTTCCAATAACAGACTCGCGTTTCATCTCTTCAGGAATAGAATAACTCAGGTCTCCATTAACGAGGTGTAGCGCTACAATGAAGGAAACGAAGAAGAGGATCAGACGAAGCGCTGGAAATCCTTTGTCTCCCATCCTGACAGAAAAAGGCGTCCTCAGCTCTTCAATTTATACTTTCCAGTGCGAAACAATAAAAGCTGTCGAAAAACACCAAAAATCCAACACTTCACAGCGATGTACTCGATACAATATGTTCCGAAATGTAAGCCATTCTCTGGAAAATCTGCAGCTGATATCTATGTAGTAGTAGTGGGTGGAGTGGTGAGAGTCTATTATCTGTCAGCCAACAGCGACACCATGAGCCAATTTTTAGCTTCACATTAAAATATTCCTCACAAAGTCTCAAATCACATTAAGATAATATTCAATCACGTTCAAATGAAATGCGCATGTTCGGTAAATATGTTCCCCGAGCACAACTGAGCTCCATGAGATTTGGATGTTGTCGTTGCTTGAGATTCCTAAAATTTTTATATCCAGGAGGTAGGCTATAGATAAACAAATATTACAGTTTGAGCCTCTGAAAAAGACCAGCTAAACTTTAGTACAACACTGTAACATATTATTATAATATAAAGCGGTTATTGAACGCTTCGTATTAAGACTATGAGATGGGGAATTACGCAATTTACAACAACTTTTTCATTAGCCTACATATACTGTATATCATTATCATAATTATTATGTGGAAATACAGAGAACATGGCTGAAGAGAAGAAGACATCTCCAGTTGCTGCTGTGTCTGAGCGCCTGAGGAGCGTTTCAGCACCATGGACAGATACCGTCAGATTTGGCAGATCTAATGGCACAAAGATGGTAAATGTTGTGTTGTTCTCTTTGCCAACGCTCTTAGACTGTACTAACCTGAGTTTGTGAAAGTTTCACAAAAGTTAACACCGACTTATTCTTACACCTAAACCGTTAGCCTCCTCCCCCTCGGCTGACTCACAAATGGAGCTCTAATATCCATCACTTACTGATAAGTGACAGTAAGATAGAGTGAAAAACATGTTTTACAGCGAACCATGTAAAAGCAAAGACTCACGAAAGTCTGCGCAATAATTTCTAATTAAAAAAATAATAATACTGTGACAGCTACACTCATAACTACACTTTGTTTATAAAAATGTTCTTCAAACTATCCGTTTTACAGGAGGCCCAGGGTTTCTTCCGGCAAAGATCAGGTTGAAGTAACTCCTTGGTCGCGATTGATTGTGTTATTCTAAATAGCGAATTACTTCCACTTATATCAACAAACACCAGCTTTATAAAACAAACAAACTGAATTACATATGACAACTAAGTATGTCGTCATGTAATCACATTCAAAGCTTATCTTTCTGACGGAGGACCTCAAAATAATTGAAAACTGTGTGGACAAGAACGTACAATTGAAAATAAAAAATCACATATCACAAATGAACACTAAGTGATGAGTCCCTTGGTTTAAAGGACAATAGGCACACAATAATTGTCTTAAGTAATTCACAAAGTAGACGGCAACTAAAAACAAATAAATGTCCTTCCATTATGCAAAAAGTTTGTTTCAGCTACCACACACTCACTTTCTGAGGTATCAACATTTTTTTTCCGGTATTCTAAATAGGGTGGTAATATGGGTAATAGAACGCACAGATGCTGCAGTAAGACATACAGTACATTAAACCAGCCAAAATGCATTGTGAACAATGAAGTACTTTGAACAGTTCCTACCTCAGGAGAACTATCACAATCTCCAAACGCCTCAGCAAAGTCTGATGGACTTTTCCTCAGAGTCTGGTCAGCAGGCAGTGTGTTGTCATTGTAAGAACTGACGAACTTAAAGTCACTGGTTCTTGAACCTGTTGTCAGGTAGGCGTCATAGTTGTAAGCGCTGCGTAAAGTTCCTGTTCCGTCAACATCTGCGTAATTAGGAGGGAGATAAGCGCTGGGGATGGCAACTGCTCCATCAAACAACAGTCTGGGCTTTCTCCTGCGACAAAACCTCACACCCAGGATGATGATGATGAAGGTCAGAAAAAAGGTGGACACAGACACCAGCGCGATGATCAGATAAGAGGTCAGTTTGGAGTTCTTCTCATCATAAGAAATATCCTTCAGTTCTGGCACCTCAGCCAAGTTATCAGAAATCAGTAAATACATGGAGCAGGTGGCAGAGAGAGAGGGCTGTCCGTTATCTTTCACTGCCACAATAAGGTTCTGTTTCATGCTGTCGGACTCAGAAATGTCCCGCTGTGTCCTGATCTCGCCGCTGTGGAGACCGATAGTGAACAGTCCCGGATCAGTTGATTTGACTATATGATAGGACAGCCAGGCGTTCTGTCCGGAGTCCGCGTCCACCGCTATCACTTTGGACACCAGAGAGCCTCCGTGTGCAGCTTTGGGGACCAGCTCGGTCATGAAGGAGTTGCCCTCCGGGGCGGGGTACAGTATCTGAGGAGAGTTGTCATTCACATCCGATATGAAGACACTGACGGTCACGTTGCTGCTGAGCGGAGGAGAACCGTTGTCTCTGGCCATCACGTGGACTTTAAAACTCCTGAATTGTTCATAATCAAACGACCTCACAGCGTGGATCACACCCGTGTCTCCGTTAACAGAGAGATAGGAGGACACCGGGGCACCGTTCACCTCACCAGCTAACAGAGAATAAATCACTGTACCGTTTTGTCTCCAGTCGGGGTCTCGAGCAGTAACGGAACATAAAGTGGAGCCAGGTTTGTTATTTTCACTCACATATGCGCTGTAGGACTGTTCCTCAAACACAGGTGGGTTGTCGTTGATGTCTGCTACAGATAACTGAACAGTTTTAGAGGAGGACAGAGGTGGAGAGCCCTCGTCAGTGGCACTGATTGTAATGTTGTAATCAGACACTAGTTCACGGTCCAGTTGTCCTGTGGTCACCAGAGAATAATAGTTTTTAATAGAAGGAACCAACTTAAAAGGGACGTTTTGCTGAATGGAGCAGCGGACCTGTCTGTTATTCTCAGAGTCTCTATCCTGAACGTTAATAATGCCCACCTCTGTACCAGGTGACACGTTCTCAGGTATGGGGTTAGTCAGGGATTTCAGATATATCACTGGAGCATTATCATTCATATCAGTAACATCTATTATAACTTTGGCATAAGAGGACAAACCTAAACCATCTTTAGCTTGCACTCTCATTTCAAAAGAACTAATTTCTTCAAAGTCAATCACACCAGTAACTCGAATTTCTCCAGTTTTAGGATCAATAGAAAAGAGATTTTCATCGTCATCAGATACATGACTTAAATCATAAGTCACATCTCCATTCACTCCTTCATCTGCGTCAGTAGCACTAACATTAATCACTATGGTATCTGGAGGAGAGTTTTCAGGCAGACTGGCTTTATAAACGGCCTGGCTGAACACTGGAGCGTTATCATTAGCATCCAGTACAGTGACGTGTATGACTACAGTACCTGATCTCTGAGGAGAGCCTCCATCTAGAGCTGTGAGAAGCAAATTGATCTCCTTTTTTTTCTCTCGATCAAGTGTATTTTCCAGTACGAGTTCAACTTTGTTACTGTCAACAGCGAGAACAAAGTTATCATTCTTTTGTAGGTTGTACCTTTGAACAGCATTTTGACCTATATCTGCATCATGGGCCTCCTCCATAGTGAAGCGGTTACCCTTGTCGGCTGACTCCCTTATTTCCATTTCAATCAATTGCTTTTTGAATTTTGGCGAGTTGTCGTTTACATCTTGAATATGAAGACTTAGACGATGAAGCTCCAGAGGATTTTCTAACACCAGATCTACTTTCACAACACACGAGGGTTTCTTTCCACAAAGGCTTTCTCTGTCCATTCTCTCCGACGTGATCAAATCTCCGGTACTCAGATTAATATCATAGTACCGTTTACGAGTCCCCTCAAAATCAACACGGGCCTTTCGGGAAGATAAGGTCCTCAGATCCAGACCGAGATCTTTGGCTATATTTCCAATAACAGACTCGCGTTTCATCTCTTCAGGAATAGAATAACTCAGGTCTCCATTAACGAGGTGCAGCGTTACAATGAAGGAAGCGAAGAAGAGGATCGGACGAAGCGCTGGAAATCCTTTGTCTCCCATCGTCGGAAAAATCACGTCCACGGCTTGTACAAATGACTGAACAGAACAAAAAAATCCAATTCCAAAACTGAGTCAGTAATCCAACATTTTACAACAGGGAACGCGATGAAAAACAGTCGACGAATGAAAGGTTTGTTCTGAGAAATTACAACCGATTGTAATGCAGTAACAGTGGGTGGAGATGTCTGAGCTACTTGTGTGTTGGTCTACAGCGGCACCATGAGTCGCTTTTCACTCTTTGCACCTTCATCCAACATCCTCCACAAAGTCTGAACCCGCCTCATCTTCACCCTCTTTAACACGAACTGTGTGCCACATGTAAAACATAAACGCCACAATATAATGTATAATGTTCAAATATAAAAAAAGTCCACGGATAAACAGCCACTCCTTATTCAATAAAGTCATGAACCATTATGCATATCACTATACAATAATGTTAGTACACAACGTGTAAGCTATGTGGTAAATAGCTTTATGATCTTGTTAAAGGTATGAACTCTTGACTAGTTTATTGATGAAAAAAAATCACAAACAGGATGTTGCTAAAAAGTATTTTTTATTATTACTTATTAGGAAGATATGATTAGAATAAAACGCTGCACATGTATGCTTATAGGCATAGCTCATTTACAAGTTCTCTTATATTGTGTTACAAAATATTCACTCTTAATACATCACTGAAGGGACAAATAAATCACTACGTTATTGTAGTAGTAATAATAGTAGTAATAATAGTAGTAGTAGTAGTAGTAGTAGAAAATATGGCTAAAATAGAAAAATCAGTTTCCAGTTGCACTAGTTGTTTCAGAACCATGGACAGAGGCAACAAGATGATCACATGGCTAGGTGCCCCCATATTTGTTATAATTAATACAAAATATCCATACATCAACACAGCTTTGCTCTATGATGATAAATGTGATGTCGCGAACAATTTTCAAACCACACTGACAATTAAGGCAGTAAGAGAGTCGGAACAACCACACAAAACTGTGAGTAAAACACAGACCTAAACTGTTTCAGCACCATGGAAAGCGACACACATTGACAGACATTTCTCTGGTCTTACTCCTCAACAAAATTGGTATCTGCAATTAAAAACAGGTCAAGATTTGCCTTTATGTACTTATAAAAATAATAATATAATGTAATCCACTTAAATGCATCATGAAGGCGTAAAATCCAGTCAGCAATATAATAAAATAAATGCACAGTATAGTCTACATTATGACCACAAGGCAGCACCACATCTGCACAAGTGTTAAAGGAGTACTCCAATTGAGCATTGCACTCCTTTGATATTGTTGGACTCACTATGGGCAGTTTAAACAGAAAAAATATCAAAATCAATGTGCAGAAAAGATGTCGTCTTTATTATTCAAGCTATTTGTCTTCTTTGTCAAAACCTGGCGTCTGCATTACCCATAATGCAACTCGTACGCTGACAATCAGAGATTCGGGTGTGCAGTAGCAGCTAATGTGGTCTCGAGCCATTAGCCATAAGCAGAGATGAGGAGCGGGCTACAGAGGTGTAGTTAGCTCACTTCTCTCTAGCTCCATGCCCACAGATTTTTTTCATTTTCAAACTTGTAGTCTTCAGCCCGCTGATGCAAATGACATCACTTGAGGCAGTTAATCAAATTTTGCTCAGCTCCTTCTGGAGCCCTACAAGTTTTATACAACTTTTGTTACATATGCTTCAGTACTCCCCAAGTCCTCTAAACAGACTTTTATGAGTAAAATCAATGGAGTTCTCCTTTAAGAGGCACTGAGCTCCATGAGACACATAATCACACATAACACTGACAGTGGGCAACAATGATCTTTCGGCGCTGTACACTTTTCAAATATCCTTCTGCATTAGCTCCATTGAATCACATAGACGTTACAGTGTTACTCTAAACTGTTTCTTGGTAAAAGTTCTGGGTAAATGAACTGTATGTCAAAATCACAAACTATTGCATTTATCTGGTTTTGATCAGCAATTCAAAGCAGCGGATTATTTGTTTCTGTTATTGATATATAAAATAATTAATTGATTTACCATTGGATTATCTAGTTCTGGAAACTATGGCCATCACTGGATATTCTAGCTTCATTATAACCAGCCAGCAGCTCCTCCATGGCCTTAACTCAGCTAAATGTAAACAATATATCTATATCCTAATCTCTAAATTGCAATAGTAAGTCCTAAACCTAAATCAAATATAAATTCTAATGAGTCTCAGTTAATGATGTCTGTAACACAGTAACTATCACTGGGTTCAAATCTATTACTCCATTCTCTCCTTTGTCTCTTCTTCATGGTAGATGTCACAGTTCAGCATCTAACTAATGCAATGGCCGTAGTGCAGCAGTACCACTGTCCTGAGATGGAGACAGACAGACAGACAGACAGACAAGAACATGTCAGCCTGGTGCGCCGCGCTGCGAAGCCACCGGCCGGTTGTCACTGTGCTTGTTGCCTTTGAGCCGCGAAAATTTAAAAATGTTTTCGGCACAAATATAAATATATAAAGCCCAAAAGTTTAATAACGCTTCATCATACACACATTAGTATGGCAACTAAGTTAGCATACAACTGTACGTTAGCCAACCAACTTTGTGAATGCTACATTGTAAAAAAAAACATTTTCTTTACAGTTTTCTTCAAGAAATTTTACATTTGTTTTCTGTATTTCGTAATGACAGAAAAAAATGTAAAAATTACATGTTTCATTAGTGATTTATATGTAGATGGTCTTAGATTTACAGTATTTTTTGTAATCACAATCGTAATTATCTGTATTTAAGCTTTTCTTGATCATTTTTAAAGATAATGATTCTGTTTTTTAGATGTTTATGACTCTATTTTAACAATTCATTTATGTTAGAAGAAAAGTATTTCATGGAATTCTAAAAATATTTCTTGTAAAAATATAGATTTTTTTGCATAACTTCTGGGAGTTAATGTAAATTTGGGCTTTTGCAACGTAAAATTACATGTTTAATTTGTGATTTATATGTAAATGGTCTTAAATTTACGGTGTATGACTATTCTAGCAATAAATATATGTTAAAAGTAAAATATATCTTGTAATATTACAGTAATAAAGGCTAATTATATAACGATAATTACTGTTTTTTTTACAGTTTATTTATGTTAATTAACGGACAGTATTTTCCGTTTTTTAACAGATATTTTCTGGTGCCACTGCTGCCGGAAAATTTCCGTTATTTTACACTTTTTTTACAGAGTAACTGAGCTTCAATAATTAAGCTACCTTGCTAACGTTTTGGTTACCATGGTGAAGACGTTAATTTACCGATTAATATTTAATGTATTATATTGGTCCCTATTAAATAAACCATGAATGAATGAATGAATTAACTTTTATTGCAATTGCTGCACGTTTTGCAAGACACCAGATGTCACTGTGCTTGTTGCCTTTGAGCCGCGAAAATTTAAAAATGTTTTCGGCACAAATATAAATATATAAAGCCCAAAAGTTTAATAAGGCTTCATACACATATTATTACTATGGTAACTAAGTTAGCATACAACTGTAGGTTAGCCAACCAACTTTGTGAATGCTAACAGAGCTTCAATAATTAAGCTAGCTTGCTAATGTGTTGGTTACCATGGTGAAGACGTTAATTTACCGATTAATATTTAATTTATTATTCAAGATTCAAGAGTTTTATTTGCCATTTGCACCTAAGTACATTATAATTCTGAGCAGTTTACACCTGAGTCAGCTTTAAGAAAATAAAAGGTAGAAAAGGCACAAGGTAATTACAGTACAAAATAAGTAGCACATTCAACTCAACACAATAAATAAATAAATTATTAAAATATAAAACGCCTCAGTGTAGTCAATAAATAAACTAAACTACCCTCTGCATAGGAACGATACCCCCAGAATACAAATATACAGTATATATGTATATATATGCTCCATGACCATGTTAAAAGAACTTGTAACTCTAATAAACAATATTTAAAAAAAGAAATAATTCATATATTTCAGACAATTACACAGTGGAAGGCAGCATATTGCACAGCATTACAGTCCATTGTATATTGGTCCCTATTAAATAAACCATGAATGAATGAATTAACTTTTATTGCACACATTATGAGACTAAAACAATTACAACAAGCCACCGGCCGGATGTCACTGTGCTTGTTGCGTTTGAGCCGCGAAAATTTGAAAATGTTTTCGGCACAAATATAGAAATATAAAGCCCAAAAGTTTAATAAGGCTTCATCATACACTCATTATTACTATGGCAACTAAGTTAGCATACAACTGTACGCTAGCTTGCTAACTTGGTTACCGTGGTGAATACGTTAATTTACCGATTAATATTTAATTTATTATATTGGTCCCTATTAAATAAACCATGAATGAATGAATGAATGAACTTTTATTACACACATTATGAGACTAAAACAATTACAACAAGCCGCCGGCCGGATGTCAAAATTTTAAAATGTTTGCGGCACAAATAGAAATATAAAGCCCAAAAGTTTAATAAGGCTTCATACACATATTATTACTATGGTAACTAAGTTTGCATACAACTGTATGTTAGCCAACCAACTTTGTGAATGCTAACTGAGCTTCAATAAACATAAATATGACGACAAAATGTAAGTAATGTTAGTAAGCGAACTACTTACCGGCTCCGACTCACTGGCCGCGTTGGTTACCATGGTTGGTTACCATGGTTGGTTGCCATGGTGAAGACGTTAACTTAGCGATTCATATTTAACTTCAGTTTGTCGCTGCTGGACAACTTGGAAGATCTTTCTAATCGTTTCGGTTAAATTGCTGGTGTTTTACTTTTAACATTCAAACGACAGTTGGAAGAAGTTTGTAGAAAAGTAGGCGAACACAGACAAACCAACTTGCTTTGGCTAAACAGAGGTAGCGTAATGCGCCATTCATTTAAGGGGACTCGTTTATGCGACGGACCGGATGTTAACCGTAATTACTTCCGGAAAATTACAAATTTGAATATTTAAAATAGCTATTTAAATAACCAATAACCACATTACTATAAGGCAAGGCAGCTTTATTTGTGTAGCACATTTCAGCAACAGGGCAGTTTAAAGTGCTTTACATAAACATTCAAGAACATTGCGACAAAGTGCAAAAGAACATTAAGACAAAATTAAAACAGTTATAAAAACATAAAAACATTAAAGATTAGAAAATAAAAGCTAGGATAGAAGCTAAAATATAATATAACACACAAGAGTAAAAGCTCTAGTGCAGTATAAGATCATAATATGGTTTAATTAAAGGCAGCAGCAAACAGGAAAGTTTTGAATTAATTAAAGGAAGTACTGTTTGGACTCACTCAAGAGCATCTACTCAGACCAGCTACAATCTGGAAGTCACATTCGGTAAAAGTAAGACTAACCTGAGTCTTGAATTGAATTTTCACTGGTTTAGAAGAAATAATGTGCCTCAATGTTCCTTAATTAATCATAATGCCTTAATACAATTAATGATTATGTAGTTTTACAAAGAGTATCCTCTGTTTGCATTGGTAAGGATGAGAGGAACATCCTGAATTCAGGTCCATCATTAGGAAGTGCCACAGGGATCCATTTTAGGTCACAATTTCTATATTGAATCTTCCATGTCTGAGTGTTAAAATGATCTTTATTTGCACAATACACATTTACTCTGTTTCTGATTCTAATAAATACAACCACTGAAAAAATAGCTCATCACTCACCTTTAATGCAACATAAGACACTCTTACCTCTTTGATTGGCCGAGTGTAGAGTAGTCCTCCGACTGGTGACCTTAACCCTTCAGCTTTCTGTCCTTATCTCTGGGACCTGGGGGGCTCCCCCCTGGGCTCCATGGCTGGCATTTTTCCTGGCCTGCCCTTCCTGCTTGCCTTACCATTTTAAATGTAATGTAATGTAATGTACCCTTACCTTAACCACATCCACATTACAGTGCCAACCACACTCCTACCCCTGCACCCCAACCACAATTTTCTATCCTATGGGACTAGCAGGTTTGATGGGAAGTTTAAGCTTTTCTTTGAGTTGTAGAAAAGGAAGTGTTGAAGAAGTTTTTGTCTTAGTTCTGGGTTATGGGGAGTGCATTTATCAACATGCTGCTGTTTGAACTCTTAGGCACAGAGATTAGTTTATCATCCATTACTGAGGATAATTACGACAGCTAACTTAAGTTTTTATGATATTGTCTGTTAACCTTGGCTAACTGGCACATAGTAAATGCATACGTGTATATATCTAAAGCCCTTGCAGTTTATAATTGCCATCTTATACTTTAATTTCTTCCTCTCAAAGTCTGGCCCTTACTTAAGCTATATTTCAGTTACTGGATGCTACCTCAGGAACTCCATACCAGAACTGTTTCTACAGTAAGAGCAAGCATCAACCTTGTTTAAGATGCCTGTTAGTAGAATTTGAAAAGAGGCAAATTAAATTGTTATGCATTATTATTACTCTGAATTATAGAACAAAGTTTTGGGTTTTTTTAAAACTCAATATCTATTTGTATTTCTAATATTAATGTGATTTAATATTTTGTAAACACGCTGTGGGTTTTTTACACCAACAATGCAATATCACAAACCTTGGGTTTATTTTCATCCAATGTTACAATGTGTTTTATGTTTGTTTATTTTTTTCCTTTTCATGTATTTGTTAAGTTATTGTTATGAATGAATACAGTATGTAGACAATAATTTGTGTGCTGAATTCAACCATCAATGGAAAGGTTATCTCTTGGGAAATTAATTTGAAATCAGAAGTGAACTGGAATTGATCAATCCTTCAGTCATACGATATAATGATATTCAAGATTACAATTTCACAATTAATGACAGTTTGAAAAACAACTAACTTTTAATGAAAAAAAGACATGTGGCCAAATGTGCTGTGATATTTTGTCCAGGAGATGGCGCCTTTTGCTTACCACTCCTGCAGATGGAACAAGTGCAGCAGATAGAAATGAATGGAAAAGGCAATGTGCTGCCATCATGTAGTGTTTTTCAAACAGTAATGTTTTATAACACGAACCTCTGTGTTTAACAGTAAACATGTAAACCCACTAACATCTGCGTTAATTTTGACGAACTGAAAATGATGGAGCGTCTCAAGCAGTGACAAACGTTCTACACGCACTGCATCATGGTAAATGAAGTTCGACACTCCTTTCTGTTACACTCTCAACACAGAGCACAGCCATTGGCACAGTAGCCTATCAAATGACCTCTACATTGTGACCGCAACGTGTTTGTGTATATCTACTGCAGGCAGAGATTATTACAGTGGAGACCAGTTATTGTTTAGGCGCATATATTCTTGATTTCCAGCGTGGGTGGTCATCACACTTCAAGCAAACAGCTACAGTCTGTTGTGTCAGCCTGCATAGTAAACCATCAAGGCATGTATTCATACTGGATCTCATCTGCAGCTTTTCATTGCCATTCCTCCTGCAGCTTCTTTCTGAGTTACAGCTTATGTCGAAAATGAAATAATGGATCTTTGCATTATCACGTTTTAGCCTACACTTATGCAAGGTTATATAAAAAAAGAACAACATTAGAGAACACAAGAAGCAGAGCATCAGTGTTCTGTGTTGACCTAGATGATAGGTGCATATTTGCAAGTATAGATTGTTATTTATCATTATCATATGTATTTTATTTGATAACCCTTTATATTAACTGGTACACATATTCACCATGAACGTGCTGCATATTAGCATGCATATTAGTAGCATATTGGCTCCTTATTAGTGATCATAAAGCACTTATTAAGCCTAAGAGGCCCACCAAGAGTTGTTTTTGTCTTTTTTTAGGGGGAGTACAGGGGATACTTAGGGGGAGATAGTAGGTCAACAGTAGATGTCACTGATCACTGTCACTGTCATTGATAACCACAGACCACTGTTTACATTACTGCCAACTATCCATGTTATTAATATCTGTGCAAAAAACAATAAAGAGAGTTGAAAACAAAACAAAACAGTAGATGTCACATAGAAGTGGTGTACATCATCTGAAAGCTGGGAGCTTGGGGATTAATTTGACTGCTCAGCACTGTGCGTGAGTTTGTTTTAGTCATGAATCAGAAATAATCAAGAATTAATTAATTAATTAATTAATTAATTAATAATTAAGATAAACTGTGAAAGTGTATAAGGTCTTAGAACATTATGATTGAAGTACATGATGGCCATTCCCATGTCACTTATGTCTCATAAGTTGTTGCAGCAGTTTTTGGGTTGATATCATTTGTTACACAGATTTGGTGCTAAATTTAACCATTTTTTACCTCTCGAGAATTGATAAAAAAAATCAAAAATCCCTTGATCCCTTGAAAATACCACATTAAGATACCAAGACCTTGAGGAACACCATAGGAAAAGCCATGCTGTGATTTGGTATCAAAAACTTTCACATTCGGAGACTTCTGCAAGAATTGTATTTTTTGGCATTTGGATGGCGAGCACTTCTGTTCTGGAAACTGCTCAATTGTCAATCTATCTAGGAAAGGCTCCATCCTCTGAATTCCCTAGGTCTCTAGTTTGTGGCTGTAAAGCTTAATGAGGCTGTGATTATCCTAGAGGTCACCACAGGTCATTTCATACAGTGAGGTTAGGTTTTAAAACATGGTCTCACTATATGAATTGGCTACTAAGGGGACTAACATCATCGCACATGAATACAGTTGGGCTAATTGGATCCACAAGAGTCTCAGTTTTACAGTTATACACAGTTCGTGCAATTCCAAGACTGTTTAGGGTCCCCAGTATGCAGAAATATTCAAATACAGCATTTTGGAATAGGTGAAAATAACACATTTATACTGCATCCAAAAAACTGCATGTTTTTTGCCCAAACCTGCATGTGATTATCATAAAGTGAGCATGTCTGTAAAGGGGAGACTCGTGGGTATCCATAAGACCCATTTTCATTCACATATCTTGAGGTCAGAGGTTAAGGGACCCCTTTGAAAATGGCCATACGTTTTTCCCTAAGTTTGGAGCATTATTTAGCCTCCTTCCCGACAACCATGATGTGGATGATACCAATGAATTCCCCTAAGTTTTCTAGTTTCATATGATATCAGTACCTTCACTCTAGCTCTAAAACTGAACCTCTGAAAGACAGTAAAGTCAGTCAGGATCCTTCGGGTCCCAGAGGGTTCTGCATGGCCATATTCTACTAGGCCATTAACTTCGAGTTTTCCCTCAATGACATCCTAATTACTGCTTATTGATATAGTGAGTAAAGAAGTTGTTGGACACAAATTACGATCTTGATAGGCTTTGCTCAGTATGGGTCTTAGAATAGAATAGAAAAAATATAATAAAATATATATTTCATTAAATGCAGACTCAATAAACCAACTATCAAGGCCAAATTTGCACTTTGCATACTACTTATTCATTTCTATTTAGGCTACCAGTCGGCCAATTAAGATTATTTGCATTAATCATGACAGGCTGAAAGTAATTTACTCAATTCTCAACCTACTGCCTGTCCCCGTTACATTAACTCCTTTGCACTCTCTTCTCTCACACACACACTGTGTCTCCACTGTGTAAAGTGTAGTGCTGTTATTGCCACAGGCCAAAATTATTGTGCACATTAATCTCTCAGTCTCCATCTTCATCCTGACTGCTTCCAAGTCACTCCATTTGCTTTCCTCAGCAGGATGATGGTTGTGCTGAGTCACTGCAGCTGGAAACATCACCACCAGCCAACACCCACTAAGACAAACACATGCACACTTCAGCTCCCTGGTGCTTAATGTGATTTATCATGTGTTTAACAACATTTTTCACATTATTAAACCATTTTAGTTGTTTATATTTCACTACTTGGCCTTCCTCTCTTAGTTCATTCAATCCATATTACATAAATGAAGGGATATACTGCACAATCCAGTGTAGTGTATGTTTATGTTGTGTTTGATCTGGTTTACGTTTGTCACTGTGGACTGAACATCTTATGAAGAGTGAGCACAGCGGCAAACTGCTCTGCTAGCATGGCTCTGTTCACTCTGCCATAATATATATCCATATTCATTAGCCAGAGATTCGCTGCTCTGCAGACCAAACACTGCAGGCTACTCTCCTGCACAGTGAGCCGGTTTCCTTGTTTATTCATTTGTTTGTATAACTCAAATGAAACCAGAGCACATTTTGTGAATGCTCATGGGAATATGTAACTGTAGGCATTTTAAATGTGTGGGTGTTAGTGGTTTTTGTTAAAGTGCTGTTCTTAACAGTGAGATGTCATCGAGGAGTCAGAGACACTGTTTGTGGTATTGCATCATCAAACCAGCAGCAAGAGTCCTCTGTGCTGTCTGTGGCATATGAAAGGACGCACACACACACCTTGACCCCATCCTGGGCACCCCACCATTTCAACCCTCTTCTGTTTGCTGAGTATATAAGGCTGTTGCCATAGAGACCATTTCCCAAATAGCTGTAACCATAGAAACCATTTTGTCTGCATCCTGGAGAGAATGAACGCGATGTAACATTTTCACAAGCATTTTTTTTAAAACATGAACTCTTGAACCTCTCGTCTCCCTTCTCTTGATGAAAGCCAAAACCGGAGGGAGGGAGACTTCAATAACTTTACATATTTCTAGAGCGGTATCAGTATAAAGACACAAGAATGCACACAAACATCTATTTAACACTCAGCCATGGATATATCTGATTTAATATTCATTCCAGGCAAACAATAACAGCAAAATGGGAAATGTGTTGTAGTTCCTAGAGCTCTAAATAACCCTTTAGGAAACTATTGAGCTGGCTGCCTGAGTAGATGACTGGATAAAAGTATTGATGCTGCATTTTATCTAGGCCAGCATGACTGATGTCTCTCTATTGTGATCTTTTTTTCCTACAAAGTCACCCACTGGGATACAATAAATCTACTTAGCCACTCTATTAAATTAAAAAAAAAGCGTCCAGAAGCTTCTTTTCCCTAGGGACTGGTCGGACCATCTGTGACCGTGGCTTTCAACAAGGACAAATGAGGCATCAGTGTTGGGCAGGTCATTCTTCCTGTGTCCTCATCTGAGTGCTTGCCAGTGCAGAGAAAGAAAGAAGTGTGGTGTGAGGATGTGTGATAGAGGAGCTTGTAGATAGCTTGTAGTCAGCTCTGCCTTCGCTGATGTAAACAGATGTACTATTTCTTTCTCCTAGGGATTCATTCTTTCCCACTTTTCATTGACCTTGTTTTAACTCTCATGAGATAAAATTCTCGCCTGTAAAACAAGTACAAGTCTGATACTGATTTCTAATTAAGATTTTCATTACATAAGGTTATATTTTAATTAAAAATAGGCTCATTCATTACACAGTATCTTAAAAAATACAGATGAACTGTACACTCAAAAAAACTTATAATTTTCAATAAAAACCCTAAACAAAGCTATTATCTAAATTCAATCATATTCTGTGTTTCTATTCTTCTCCAGCAGCCAATTAATTAAACTGCAATAAATGTATTCAAATGACAGACTGAGAGGGGAAAAAAAGGCCAAGACACACAAATACCCCCAAGACAATAAATTCACTCTTATTTTTAAGAAAGAAAACTTTATTAGTGATTTATAAACAAAAACACATTACCACTGTATCCATTTAGGTAAAATAAAATAAAAAAAAAATCGGAAAATAAATGAAATTCACTACTTCACTGTCACAGTTGATGAGCGGGTGTACAAAACAAAAAGAAAAGGGTTTTACAACAGATCTGGGCTAGTCCATTTAGGACAGCACATTGCCACCATAGTTCACCACCATACATTGGGAAAGAATGACAGCATGAACGCTCACTAAACACAAGCATACACTACATATACCTTTTTATACATTGGAATCTTTTTTTTAGTCATTTTCTTTTTTTTTTTAAGAGTGAAAGGGAAGTGATAGCTCATCATAGGATCATACATATTTCAGTTACAATATTACAGTGTTAGTTAGATCGTCATGTCAAAGCTGGACACAGAGAGTGATTTTTTTTTTCTTTTTTTTTCTTGCTTTGCTTGTTTTCAAAAGCAAAAATCATAGCTGGTAAAAGAAAAATAAGTTGAAAGGTATCACACTATAGCATTTACAAATATCTAAAGAGGTTTAGTGGATGCCGTACAACATCTGTGGAGCGTGAAAATTGTAGTACATAGATGTTTGGCAGAGACAGAAGTACATACAAATATCTCCTGTGCGAATAATGAAGAAAAATTATAATACAAAAGAATAAAATCATAGCCATCTATCTATTTATATATATATTTCTCTATATAGTATGTGTTTCCTTAGAGCAGTACATGCAGCAGCCACTTAATGGAGTGACGTCATACTGAGCCGCAAAAACTTTGGGGACGTGGCAACAAGTTACAGGCAGGGGAGGGGAACCAACAGAAGCAGAGGCATGAGTGTGCCCCTTTTTCAAAACCTCCTGAGAGAGGATTGGTGGGATATAGCTGTGGGATGGGAATCCCTAGATGCCTGTATTTTTTAGCAGGTTTCAATTACTAATGCAGAGACAATCTATTAAAAGCCTACGCTACATTTACAGCGTAGATAAAAAGCTAATATGCGACTCAATGATCCTAAACAATCAATTTGGACTTTCTTCTCTTGTACATGGAGGTGGAGGGCCAGCCCACGGCACCTTTCTCCTCACTTCATCCCGGTCCTCCACCCCTGTAATCTGCCTCATCCCACCTGGTCCTCTCTCATCAGCGGCTACACACAGGAAATGAACAGTGTACTGTAGTATTCGCAAGTTAAAAGCACTGAACCGTTGTGCACTTAGAGAGACATCTGACAAGAGTTCAGGAAGTATAGACCCCCCCAACTGGGCTTCCCCAGGCCCCATCCACATTACTCCATGCTGTTCCTCAGCACACCACAATGTTCAGAGCAGGCCATTCCCAGGATCGGCCCTGAGCAGGGGGGTCAGAGCGGGGGGTTAGGGAGCAGTGTCTGAGGGTAAATGAGGGCATGATGACACGCAAAAAGCAGTTAAAGCTATGAGGAAGAAAAGAAAAAAATGCAGGAGTATGTAAGAGTGAATCTCTTTTGAGAATTAATGCAGTCAGTGGGATGGGTGACCGTGGGGGGAAAAAGGCAGTTGGGGGGAGGAGAGGACGGCTCGTGGCAGCTTGGGGCAGGCACAAGCAAGTGAGCAGTTGTAAACTCAAGGTATCAGGTAAGGACTGGTTGCTACCAAACATTCAAAGCAGAAAGCGTTAGGCTTTTGCTGCGGTAGGGGGAGAAGAGAAGGTGTTATCAAAACCTCAACACTCCTAATATTCTGTACAGAGTCCACTGACTGAAAGTGGAGTCACAAGCCAGCTCAGCTGGACTCTCCCCTCTGTGATCCTCAGGAGAACGTGAGGCATCCTCCCATCTCTCCATCTTTCCGGTGCTCTCTGCATTCCTCAGTTGGGCTTCTGGCGGGAGATGAAGCTCTCGGTGTCCTCCAAATGCAGTGAGCAAATACAGAGTGGTTGCAAAAGGATGCTGCTTCCATCCTGAGAGAGTTGATGTACACATGCGCACCGCATAGCCAACTGTGCAGGGCAAAAAAGCTTGCAGTGTCTAGTTTTAAGCACATTTCTTTGACGTTTTTCTCTCCTTTTTTTTAAATCTCTCCCTCTCTCTAGGTCTCAAGTGCTTTCCATGTCTATTTTGTCATGGTTAAGTATGTGTATTTGCATGTTTGAATGTGTGAGCATGCGTATGTGTGCATGTGGTTTCATTGAGATCTCAGGAAACACTGTTGGTAATAATCAGAGGAATCTGCAGCAGTGTCATGTAAGCCTTAGTTTCAGTGACTCTCTCCTGTGCTATTTACAAGTAGTGTGTGTCCAGCTCCAGATGGCATGCATCTGTTTCAATCTTCTTTGTCGTTCTTCTTTTCCTTGGCTGGCACGGAGCTTTCTGTTGTTCTCGTACAAAGTATTTGTCTTCTCTCAGAGAGAATGGTTTACACATCAGTTGGGGAGGGGGTAAGACAGAGGTGCCAACGTGCCCAGTGGGTTAAAGGAGGAATAAATTCAAGACGAGGGCAAAGAGTGGTCATTCCTTATTGGAAAAGATGACTGACGTGAGTTGACTCAGGGTGTATAGGCACATAGGGGCATGGAGCAAAATCAATCATTTTATTGTTTATCAAGGCGAGATTTACCTCAGTAAGGGACTGAAGGTAAAATAAATCTTGGTAAGGCCAGGTTCTTTCAAATATTATCATTGAAAATAGGTAATAAAATGAAATTGGAAATTTCACATTTTCTTTTTGCCCAATGGACTTTGGTTGGTACCTCTGTTTTAACAACGCCCTTTTCCTCTTTTCTCTTTCCGCTCCTCTACTCATCTCCGTCATCCTTCCCCTTATCCTTCTTGTCTTTCTTCTCCTTCTTCTTCTTCTTCTTCTTCTTGGCCTCCTCTTTCTTTCCGAAGGTGATGAAATCGCTCTTGTCGTCCTCTCCTCCCTGGTTCTGTCTGATGGATATTATGGCGGGCGAGCCGGGGATGATGAAGGCTTCTGGGGGAACCTCGCCAGGCTTCAGGTGCTGTGGGGGTGCACCGGGTCCGCCGGGGCCATAGCGAAAGTGCCAGCTGTTGCTGTCTACGCCAGCACCCATTGGGGGGGACACCTCTCCCCCTTCAGCATCTGAAAGAAACATAAAGAGATGGATATTGGGTTATTACTTGCTGTCCATTTGCTTCGAACAGATGTGGTTATTAAAATGGCCAAAAGTTATCTAAATTCTTCAGACACACTGGGGAAGATTTATTAAGCCTTTTTGCACCTCACTTGTGATGCATTCTGAATGTTTATTTATGAAAAACACCAGCTTAGAAGCACAATTTGCCAGTCTGGTGACGTACCGATTGTGTTTGTCCTTCATGCATGCAAATTTAAAAGAGGATTGAACAAATTACCGGAGAAGATATCATAAAGGAGGTTGATAGAATGCATTCACAAACGTTTACAGTGTCAGTTTTATGTGGAAAACCATCCCTCTGTGAAGAACAGGTGCAAATATAAGCACCTGTATACAGTAAAGTGGCAATTTTAATGTCTAATGGGCACACAACATTTATAGATATTGCATTTATGTATGTATTAATGGATATAGTAACCTCACATTCTTTCTATAAAGCTGTTATTCTTTACAAAACAAAAACAGATTCCGCACAGAAAGCAAACACCTTCCTTGGATGACAGCTACATTGTGGGGGCTTTATAAGCAATCTTTCCTTCTGTGCCCAATTTTATGGCTTTCCATGTCTTTTTGATTTCACTAGATGTATATTTAATGACTCCTACTGCATTAGCTAGTATCTAGATTTAGTATCACCACATTTTGTTTTATTCTCAGACAAATCCCCCCACTGAATCGCACCATTTGAGTTCACGGGATGTGATTGTAAGTGGCTGACCCCCTGCACTTTTTTATACATAAATCAGGCCTACTGTCTCAAAACTGTGGCTGCAAAGAGAGTTCACTGAATCCACTGCAGCCACTGTAAAAATCAAAACGGTCAATGAGTGTCATTGCTTCAGGGAGCAGCCATGACATGCCATACAGGTGGGAGGTGGTGTAACTTAACGAGAGGTTTCCAAGAAGAAGCTGCTAAGTGGGCAATGAATCAAAGGATCCCTCCTGGCCAAAGCTAACATCCGTGACACTGTTTGATGAAACATTAAAACCCCTCATCATTATGTTAAAGGCTGAGGAGGGTAATAAAGTATTTTAGCGGAATTTAATGGAAATTGTTGGCAAGAAAAGCAACAAAAGTGGACACAAACACAATTGGCAAGTGTAGCTGTATGCAGGAGGGCATTAGTGACCAACCTGACCATGCATTAAACAGTGATCACGCCCTCACTTTATTATATGGGTGTGTGTCATATTAATGTCTATATGCAGTATATACCAAAAACTAAGCACAGTCTACCAGCAAAAGATGCCATCACTTTGGCTCTTTCCTCACAGCAATGACCTACTTGCCACATATTCCTTTTATTTCTCTGACTCCTTTTCTGAGTTCTTTCCAAAGGGGAGATTAACTGAGTAGGGCTCCATCCAACCAGAAGGAATAGTGTCTGGAAGAAGGAGCCTGACCTCATGCAGTACCCAGGGCAGAGAATACCATCTTCCAGTCTTGTCTTACTGCACTATTACCCTCAAAATGCACACTATGTGTTCGGTTTCAGCTACATTTGTTACACCAAAATGAACTGGCATCCTAAATATAGTTGGACATGGAGAAGGCAAACGTAGTTCTGACTAAACTATGAATGTACTGTTGGGTGTAGAGCTAGAGTTGATGATTCATTCTTCATTGTTGATTAATTCGTCTATTATTTTTCTTGATTAATGGGTTAGTTGTTTGTCTATAAAATGTCAGAAAATGGTGAAAAATGTTCATCAGTATTTCCCAAAGCCCAAGATGATGTCCTCAAATGTCTTGTTTTGTCTCAAAACTCAAATATATTCAGTTTATTGTCAAAGAGGAGTAAAGAAACCAGAAAATATTCACATTTTAGAAGCTGGAATCAGAGAATTTTGACTTTTTTTTCTTAAAAAATGACTCATACCGATTAATCGATTATCAAAAATAGTTGGCGATTAATTGGATAGTTGACAACTAATCGCTTAATTGTTGCAGCTCTAGTCGGGTGTAAGCTGTATTTTATTCAATTATGATGACCTGGGTGATACAAGAGACAGTAGTCAAAGTGACCCTATGAATATACCTAAATACTCCATTACATCAGTGAGACAGAGCAAGAGTCTCACATGTAGTTAATGTGTTTGGCTGTTACAATACTGCATTGCATTGTTATATAAATGCAGGATGATGACTGATCAAAATTAATTCAGCCACAATAATAAACTTTCAAAAGCAATATGATGGAATTTATTAGTTCACTTTTTCAAATATAATATGCTCCAATCTTATTCCCTCTTTAATTTTCTATCCCTGCTTTAATTCATATTTTGCTCACTCACTCTTTTCCATATTTTACCCTTTTCAATTACCAGCACTCAGTGAGATCTGCTCTCAGTGAAGGATTCGTGCAGTAAATCCATTGCAAACATGACGTCTCCTGCTTGGCATACAATCCTAATCAGTCATAGAGGCACGCACTGCTGTAAAGCTCCTCCTTCTGCAGGGAAACGGCCCAAGTCGAAGCAGACGATGGGATTGAATCCATTTTTTTTTTATGTGAACTTGAATAGATTCCAGTCTGATTTAGAGCTGGGATGATAAGTTGCTTAACGAATGACGATGCAAATTGAATATCTTTGGGTTTGGACTGTTGGTTGGACTGAACAAGGAATCTGAAGATGTTACTTTGGGCTTTAGATGTGATGAGCACTTTTTATAATTTTCTTACAAGGTTTTTCCTGTATAGAAAATTATGATCCATCATTGCAATCCATCAAATTTCGTCCCGCCTCCAGCACTCACTACTTTATATGCTTAATATTATATACTGCTTAATGATAGACCATAGTTTATTAGTTGATTTATATGTTGTATTAATAATCTGAATCTACACATACAGTAGCTAGAAACTAATATTGTGAAGTAAAAAAGTACAATATTTCTAAGTTGGCTATAAAGTAATATAAAATGGAAATACTCAAGTAAAGTACACGTACTTCAAAATTGTACTTAAGGACAGTACTTGAGTAGCCTACAGTAAACCACTGAGCACAACATTGTTTACAAGAGCACAAGATATTTTAATAGTTCTAGCATCTTAATTTTGCTCTCAAAGTGCACCAGATTGATGCATTTAGCTTTTAAATGTACAAAATGTTCCTCCTAGAGGGTCGGAGGTCAGGATGGTACCACCTCCGTCTCATTTTGAGCCAAGAAAAACCCTGTTCTCACATTTACACATGAGAAGATAATTGTCAGGTTGTTCAATAATTAAATAGTTGTTAGTTGCATCCCTATTCTGATTCGTCATTTTCATCATCATGTTTAATTCCCTCAGATACATTTTAAAAATTAGACTGGGACCACCGTACAAGAATTATGTGGGTCATGCATTTGAATTGCTTCACATCACTATCCCCCCAAAAAAGCTCTCATGCTTTCACCGACTGCGACAACAAAGCTGAAAGAGCTGCAGAGAGAAGACTGAATTTGACAAAGAGACTGAGACGATTAGGACAGGACAGGCTAGATCCAGTCACTGCTTCCTCCACATGTAGACACAGAGACAGCAAGAGTCACATTCATTTACAAAGCGAGAGTCTTCCCCTAGTTGATAAGTCTTCATCCGACTCCCCAAGCAGCAACATGACCCTGATTCTATCATCTCAAAAGGAAAGCAGAAACAGAAGAAAAGCAGCACAAAAATACTAAATAAAAAATGCGGAGTACTGAACTGCTGGCAATGCTTTACTCTAAAGTGTCCACTCTCTTGCCTCGGAGAAATTACCTGTCTAAATCAATGTGGGAACTTGATGAGACACCAGTGCCCCCCATGCAAACTTACATTCACAAACAAAACAACACCCCGGAGAGTTATGAGTCATGCTGAGAGCAGACAGATGGAAAAGGGTACGGTTAGGCAGGGCAGGGTAACTCTCTTGAAAGGGTCAATGTCTTATGCTGGATTTAAAAAAAAAAGAAGACAGATCATGGGTCACACTGTAGTCTGGCTGTGTTAAACTGAAAAGGTCATATCATAATAAGTCTTTGCTGCTTTGGGAGGATCCTTTTGTACTTTTTTAATAAACATTTCTAACAACAGACTCTAAATTGCCCGTAGGTGTGAATGTGAGCGTGAATGGTTGTCTGTCTCTATGTGTCAGCCCTGTGATGATTTTGATCGAGGTGGGCACAAACGAGTTTAAGAACTTGGCGACCTGTCTATAGGGTGTACATCGCCTTCGCCCAATGTCAGCTGGGATCGGCTCAACATGGCTGCCGGGTCACAAACTATCTCATTTTAAAGCTAAACAGTACACTACAAGATGTTTCTGAAAACATTTGTGTCCGAGAAATAGGCATTACAGTAACAGAATATTGATTAATATTTGATCAGCGCTGCCTAGTTTGACCGTTTGATCAGATTTCACGAGTGATTGACAGCTGCTCAGAGACGGTAGGCTCCAGATCAGCTCTGATTGGTTGTTTTCCTCCAGTCTGTGAACTCTTGCAGATGCCATTGGGAGCATCGGAGGACACCTGATTATTTTCAGATGACCTGTCTCATGCACTACTGTCAGGATATAGACTGTTCTATAAAAATATATTTTTTTTTAATCATATTTGCTCTAATTCTACTCACTGCAGTTTTAACCCCTTTTATCTGTCTCCTTATACTGTATGTCGTTGCTCCCTGCCTTTTCTCTGCATCTCTTCCTTCACGATGGTAACAGACTCACCTCGCCCAACACTGATCTCCACACAGCCATCGCTTCAATCTGATTTGTCGATGGCTGTTGCAGAGCAAAACTTCCTCTCCTCTCTCCTCTCTGTTCCTCTTGCACGACCTCCCTCCTTCTCTTTTCCTCTATCGCTCATTTCCCCTGACCTTTCAACTAATCTTGCATGAAAACACAGCCAGCCAACACCCGTCGCTCGCAGTTATTGACGAGTCTTAATCACGCCTATCAATGTTTATGGTCACATTAATGTGATTGGGTATTAAACAGCTTGTCCGTCAATGGTAACTGCCAAGCACATTAGAGACGAGGATGGGTTATTTGCTTCCTATTAACCCCCCAGCTCTATTACTCTCTCCATGTATCTGCAACTAGACTTTTAAACCCTCTGTGTTTGAATAGTTAGAGCGACACAAGTTGCAGTAATCAATCATTTTGCATTAGTGATTTTCTCCACATTTCCCCCTGAGTTTAATCTCTAGAGTCTTCAATCCACATCTCCGTGTGTGAACTTCCCATCGCTCCCCTGTTGCCGCCCAAGGTTTTCACAGCCACTTAAATCTCCCAAGTTCCATTTTGCCACGTCTACTTTATTCATCCCCTTGTCTCGCCCTACCATCGGCCAGTTGGGCTGAAGCGCAGTGGAGCGCAGTGCAGCGTTACATAACTAGCTGAGGAGGAAGAGGAGGAGGAGGAGGAGGAAGAAGAGGGGCCAGGAAGTGCAGGGATGCAGATGTGAAACATGATGCTCACCACCAAAACGGAGGATGGGAGGAGGAGGAAAAAAGGATAAAAAGATCCTGAAGGTGCGATTCATTTTTTTTTCACACTGCAGTGGTGGAGAAATCTGTGATTGTTATGAAAGCAAACAGTCAGCAGGGACCACACCCTTCTTCAAGACGGCACCTGCGTTTGTTAGTGTGCTGTGCAGTGTGTGCTCATCGTGATAAAAACTAAATGTGATGTTGCCGTCTATTCAGAACCTAATTGTTATTCATGTGTCTGTGTTTTCACTGCTATGCCTGAGTGGTGATAGAAGAATACATTCTGTGCCTGCATAAATTACCATATATTCACAAATCTGCTTACAGTAAATTAAATAAAGAAAGAAAACCGTTGTGGGTGATAACACAATAATGATGGCTGGTTGTGTTTTTTTTAAGAGCAATTATCCCTCTGCATATGCATATTGGAGTGTACAATTGTGTGTCTGTTTGGGTTTCATGCCAGGTTGAGCACCTTGCTGTCTCCTCCCAGCTGGATCGTGTGGCAGATGGTGGACACAAGCAATCCCAAGTGACAGGGCTTAACACAATAAAAATAACACTGACTGTAGGTGTATGTGTGGGAGTTGGAGCTGTTATCCCTGTGTATGTATACTGTATGTCAGTATGTGTAGGTGCTATGAAAAACGGAGAAGTAGAAATTGATTTACTCTCCAGAGAGAAAGAGAGGGAGAGAGCTGGCGAGATCTATAAAGACTCAGAGAGAGAGAGCAAGCGCAGGATGGGAACAAAAAGCAAAGTGACAATAAAGGAAAGCAAATAACTGAAGTCGAGAAATGGAAACAGATGGGGCGGAGGGATTTAGAAACTGTGAAAAGTCCCTGACAGCTTCTAGACTGTTCTACCTCGCCAAAAAACCTTTTCATATCAAATTCACCTTAACTAAAAGACTGCTTCTCTAAAGTATGACACATAGCCTTGAATTGTCTGTTTTTATGTCTTCTTTCTTTGCTTACCTCTTTGTGTCTTTTGAGAAATCACTCAAAAAATATGTGCACCTACCCTTCCTGATGACACTGACGAAGATGCAGAGGTAACACTTCATTTTACAGGTCTGCAAATTTCACGGTAATTAGGTGATAATTAGCAAGTAACCTATTTGAAATTTCTTTGGAATCACTGCCAAATTACCCCAATATTTGCATCAAAATGTATTGAAAATTACTTTATTATAAACATTATTTAATAATTATATGCTAAAATAGCATAATCGTTAAAATTAGGCCCTTAGGCTTGAGAAGTAGCTGTGCGCTGCTCTTCATCGGAGGTGGAAAACCAAAAATAATAAAAGACACTTCTGATCAGGCACAAATCTCACCATTGTGTGACTTATTGTCTACACAATTGTAACCTGGTAGCTAATGTAATGATTCAGGGAGTTTTTTTTTAAGAGATTTCAAATGTTATCTGCTATTTATTATCTATTTACCAGCAGACATGGAAATAAAGCATATCAATTTACTTTGTATTCTTTTCCTGGAAATGTATTGAATAAATTACCAGCTATTGGGAAATAGCGAAATATAATTATTAAATAATGTTTATAATCAAGTAATTTTTTGTATCAATTTTGATGGAAATATTGGGGTAATTTGGCAGTGATTCCAAAGAAATTTCAAATAGGTTACTTGCTAATCATCACCTTATTACCATGATATTTGCAGACCTGTAAAATGAAGTGTAAATGCATGAGGTCATGGTCCTGGATGCTAAATAGCAGATATGGTCGAGCCCTGAGGCATTGACGGGGCAAAATGAAACCTCAGTAGAGTCTCCCCTTGTCCACCTTTTTCTCTTGGCATTTTGCCTCCACCCTTGAGTCTATTTTCTGCCTTGACAAGTGCCTGCTGCAGTTGATTACTGTTAACTCTAATCAAATCTGTCTTTCTCTGTTCCTCTGTGTATATATTCTAGCGTGTGTGTGTGTGTGTGTGCAAACTGGGGCGATAAAGAAAACAGTAAACAGTAAACCTGCATCCACTGCTGCAGTACACCACCGCCCCAGTGAATGTAGGTCACTCTCCTTCAGTTACTCCCTCCTCTGCTCTCTCTCCGTCCCTTTACACCTCTTAACCTCCAACTCTCACTTTTCCAAACACCTCCCTCCTTCCTTTAACGCTATCACCCCCCTCCCGCTCTGTTTTAGCTTTTGCTCATGTATGTGCACCTCCCTTCGTCTTGTCCTTCACCTGATGCCACAGTCGTTTTTTAATTCCCCCCTCCTTCAGCACCTTTTGTCCCACACCATATGTTTGCATTCCCCTCTATATAACAGCCCCCCTCCCTTCCTCTCTCTCTCTCTCTCTCTTGCCAACATTAGGGGCCATGAATGGTTGCCGTGGAAACTGCATCCTCCAGTGAAGCAGTAGGACATTGGTAGGAGTCATGGTGACAGTGCTTGTGCTGATGGAGAATAATGCTGCAAGCTCTCTCTCCCTCGCTCTCTGTCTAGTCTATCCGCTCTCCCCTAGCAACAGCAGCCTCATACAGCTTCTTCTTTCCTTTGCATACTTTGTCAATCACTCTGATTTACTCATTGTCACACCCTCCCAAACAGCTCATCACGTCTCTCTACCTTCCTCTCCACCTTATCCTTTATTTCTTATTCTCTTGTTTCTTTCCAATCCCTCACTTTGCAACCTGCAAATCTCCCTCCTCCCCCTCCCGTCTCTCTCTGCCCATCTCTCCAGGGGATGGTTGCAATACTGCACAGTTCTCTCTGAATCCCTGTGTGCCCTTGGTTTAGAGACAAGAGCAGGACGACACAGAGGGAGTGAGAAACAGATAGGGAGGGAGAGTTGGAGAGACAGCAAGCAGAACCCTGATTTCATTAATGTGGGTCTGTTAATCTGGGTGTGGGCTGCGCTCCATCTGTCACAGCAGGAGCAGCACACAGAGTAGGCAGCCAAAACACACTTAGCAACACAGCCAAGCAAGCACACATACACGAAAACACTAAACAAGACGCAACTACACACAAATCCACACGCTCTAAATCGGAAGGGGGAGAAACAGGGGCGTTGCCGGCTGTACCTCCGTGTCTCGCATCGAAGCGAAAAATAGACTGCGAGGCAAAACATCACCCTGTTGGTACAGCGAAACAATTCCCTCAGCGAACCAAACTCTCACATACACTCCTGCTATCCACCTCAGGACCAGAGCCTGCCTAGCAAACAAGATGATTTAGTTATAAATAGCATAGACGGTGAATCATAGTGACGTGACAGGCCACATTGAATCAATATCTCCATTTCTCTCGTTCCTGAGACATGATAAACAGACCCAACTTCAAAGTCAGAACACAAATCCTTCCCTAGCTTGTCCTCCAGTCAGGGAGAGCTCTGGAAATAAATGCTTTCCATATTATCCGACACTCTTAAACCAGAATTATCCTTAATCCAACCTTCAAATTTGACCTGAAGCTAATATATCCCCTAGCTAATATTTCCATTCTTAACCCATCTAACAATGAGATAAAGAAGGGACAGTCGGCCCTTAGGCAAAGCAAGGTTAGCGTGTGCACAATGTGTTGTTCTGCAACTGCCGCGGCTAAATTAGACCACCTTAAATCCTCACCAGCTGATCTCGTTACCAGTGACCCACCCTGAAGACGTCACTGCTGCCTGTTCTGTTCCCTCTCTTTCCAAATTTCTATCTCTCATGTTTTGAAGTGCCTGCAGGCTGTAAGTCTTCAGCCAAGGCAACAAATCGATGGCAGAGCGGAGGAGGCTGTGTGTGTGTGTGTGTTTGTGGATAGGAAGAGACAGTAGTCAGTGTGTGTGGGTAGTTTGTCTGCCTGCCCAGCCCACCGCCTCCTGTCTATAAAAGACACCAAGCCAGGCCATCTCCACTTTCTTAATTACAACAAATCACCTCTTCATTGAAACTTAATAACACTGTCGTCCTCGCTCCAGTCCTCTCATTGTACACACTTCCGTCTATAGTTATCTCACCTGCCTCCTTCATTTTGCTCTACCGGGCCACTCTTTCCTCTACTTCACTCTTAATCCTTTTTGACCCCGCTGTCATCCTCAGGAAAGTCAACTGAATTCTCCTCAATGCACGGAGGGCTCTGACACCGTGTACGCAGCGCATCTTTGGTCATAAATCTTGGTTCGGGGAAGGGAATATGGCATCAGATCATATGCAATGACATTCACATTACAATGTCCATGAAATGTCATCTAGCATCGAGTACGCTGTCATTTAGAGTTTTGTTTTTCTCCAGTGTTCCCGTTCTTCGAATTCAGCTACCACTGTTTTCTAAAAAGCTTCTTTGAGGTGCTTTGTTTGAGCCTCGTGAGGTCTTTTCAACTCGGATGAAGAGAAAAAGATGCTTTGTCTTTTTGTCTTCTGTAAATAAAATTACTTCTTGCCACTGTGTGCTCTCCTGCCATCATTATAGTGAGGATAATGCACCAATCATTATGAGCAAAACTATACGTGTAAGTCTGTTCTACCCATGCAACATTTCTGCATACCTGACAACAACAATGTGGCAAATGGTGTAAAATGTTAAATTTAGACTTGTTGATTCTCAAGCAAGCTGAAGTTGACACTTGCATGTGCGTCACTTGCCTGCAGCTGCTTAGCAGTGATTGCACTGCCAATAATTACTATTCTTTTTAGAACAACACTATGAATTTGACTCATATTTCATAGGCCGTTTTGCAAAGTGTAAAATTATTTAAAAGATTGTTTCCTTCAAGACAGCAATATTACAATCTTTCTACAAAGCATTCGACTGCTTTTTGAATGTAATGTACAGATATATCATTTTCAAAGCCCATGTTATATAAAATTACTGAGAACTTACAAATATTTAAAATGAATATGATTTGTTGCCCACATCACCAACCCCTAATCTTGGTCTTTGTGAGTGTGAAAGAGAGAATGAAAGAGATCCACATTAATTGTGTTTTAGTTTTTCTTCTCTAATGCATTCTCTAATGTTTGTCCTCTGTGGCTCAGTGGCTTATGCCTCTGTAAACATCTCGCTGATAATCCAATCAACTATCGTCTCTCTCTCTCTCTTGCCCTCTTTTTGTCTGTATTGTCTTCCTGATACAGAGGGCAGAGATATCCATCTACGCCTACGCAGCATGTGTCATTTCCTCTCCCTGCAGCAGTGGGAAGTGTCAGGGCGATCACGTAGCTGATATCTCTGTATTCCTCATTTTATTATTACTCTCTCGTGGTCTGAGAAGCTCTTGAGGAATGTAGAGTTGTTGGTGGTTTGGTCTGAATCTGTGTCATGGAATGTGTTGCAGAGAGAGACATTATAAACTAGATTGTAAATGGTTGTCACTATTTGTGACCTTTAGGACTCGACTGGGTCCATGAATGCCAAGCAGACCTCTTACTTTATTTAAATGTATTGTTTACTGTGGCTAAAACAGTGTTTAAGTTAGTTGTGTTTGGTTTAGGTGAGAGACTGATTCTTACCAGCGGCGCTGGATGCAGTGGGCCAGTTCTGAACCAGGACGCCTTGGGCTCCTTGCATTACCGAGGACTCTTCCATGTGCACCGAGCTGCAACACAAAAAACACACATATTACACACTGGAATGGTATTTACTCACATATTATATATACCAAGCCATGCTAAATTAATCTGCACAATTGAAGGAATCCATACACACATAATTTAATACTTTGTAAAGCTCTACGTTGTGATTGTTTCACGTGACTTAAACATAAGCTTTAATTCTCCCGTCCCCATATGTTTCCTATAATTACACAATATTACAAATTCAAACCTATGTACTCTGTGTGTGGGGGTTAGAAAATGTAACGTTCAGATTAGGATTAAAGTATTCACCCTACATTTTTCTGATATTCTCTGGATTATGGATTACAGATGGCCGCTCTTACATTTTCACACACACTCTGTGGGATTTCAGCACCCTCCCCTCTACTGAAAAACACCACACTCTCTATGGTGCTGAACAATAGCAACAGAAATGCTGCTACAAACCACAGTTCTCTCTCACTGCTTCTACATTATCTTTAAAAAGGGAAGGATTATATTTTATAGCTCTGACAATAAGATTTTAGTCATGAAGACCCAGGTGAAACCTGTGTGTCCTTATAAAAATGACACTGCTTTCTGATATGATCCAAGTAAGGAGGGCGGAACCTCTCTTAAAGGGTCACTTCACCCAAACATGCTGTATCCTAGCCATGAATAGGATATCTAACCATAATATAAAATTATTTGTCTGTGATTTGGATGCTTAGTGTTAGCAGCAGATTAACCCATTTCATAACATAACCTGTAACCCAGAAAATGACCTGGTTAGTTGCCTATTTAGGATGTGCTCCTTGGCCTTGGAAGTAACGCTCGGTAACGCTACTGTAGGAATGCTAGTTTCGAAGAGCCAGATTTTTCTCCACAGCTGTGTCAGCGGTAGATAAAGGTCTGGCTCCACACATTATCATTCTGGTATAGGGGAAAAGAACTGCTCTGGCTTGCCCGGTTACAGTTGCTAAGATATGATTGGACAATCGCTGCTTAGGGGAGGGGATTAAAGACTTCCAGAATGAATTGTGTTCAAAAAGAGATAATACAGATACAAAAACATATAAACCTACTCAAATTGTTATTCTAAAAGCAATTACTCTCAATCTCTACCTGCTGCTGTCTCCACACTCTCCCCAAGTGAAAAACTAGATATTTAGAAGTTAAAACCTTTGCTGAGGTCTGTGTGAGCAGGTCTTTCTTCCTGGTAATTTATGTGTTTCCAAGGCGTCAATAATTGTTTTACTTCTTGAAAACAAGGAGATTTCAGTCTTTATAGAAGATGTTGGGAATCAGGGACTATTAAAATATAATTGTGAGTACAAGTCTGTAGTTTATTAATGCTGAAGAGAGTTAAAATATGTATGAATCTATATGCACAGTAGTTCTGTGAAGGGAACAAAAGTGATTTGATGATGGAGGCCATTTTAAGTGCTGCTAAGCACCAGCATCATCCAGGTACACTGATCAAATATGAATGGCAAACACTGGGCTGATAATACACTTTTCAAACTTCTCTCTTGTTTGTCATCATCTCATCTTGCTGTCTGTAAACACACATTTCCTCATTATTCTCCTTTCTCATTATGTTCAATTTATTTGTTTCAAATCTTAATCACAAAATGAACCCAGATACAACTATCCCCTAAAACACACTATTACGAGGAAACCATGTGCATTTCAACAGAGATTAAATGAAATGAAATAGGTCAGTGCCATTATATGGTGTTTGGGTGCAATGTCCAAAATCTCTTATACAAGCTCTGATTATAAATGAACATTCAGCGAGGCTTGGTAATGGGACATGGGGGATAGTCAACTTAAAACACATCGGAGAAAGATTTAATATGTTAGACTGGTTCACACAAGCACATTAACGCTTAGCGTTGCTGTAATTATGAGGGAATCTGTGTAGCATTAATGACCCTCAGATGGTACACAGTTATTAATCTGACATGGACATCAGAGTGCACACGAGAATATACTGTACAGTATGTGTATCTACAGTATACGGATAATGTAACACATACATTTGGGTGTCAGGAGACTCACGTCAATGAGCAGAAACAGAAGAATGCTGTTTATTTAGAGCTGTGATACTAATATTTTCTCTGACATAGGGATTGAAAAGCCAGTTGTTGTCTGTTTAAGGCCAGTGTCTCATCCATCTGTGCCATATATATCTATAGGAAGATGATAGAAGTTGAATATGATAATAGGTATGGATAGAGATATCATGGCTACCTCATTAAGCCTGATACTTGTTGGTGCCGTCTCATTAGCAAGACCCTTGATTTGGTCGAGTCCATCTGATCCAACAGCGGGTGACACCCCAGTGTCTTATGGGTAATCTGATCACTGGTGTGGTCATGCAGCAATCCCCATGTCCCTGATAGGCCATCTTTCCACCTGACTACCTGCCCTTCATCCATCACTGACCCCCTCTCTGCTGCTTACCCTTCCCTCCCGTCACTTCTCCATCTGTCTGTGGTAATATTAGAAAAAAAGCCATTCCCAACCGCATTTCTCCTCACTCCTCTCATATTTCAGATTCAATTGTTTTCTATGATCACTATTCATTTTACAGGATAGCAAATTTCATGGTAATTAGGTGATAATTAGCAAGTAACCTATTTGAAATTTCTTTGGTATTACTGCCAACATATCGTAATATTTACTTCAAATTGATCAAAAATCACTTTATTATAAACGTTATTTAATTATTATATTCCGCTATTTCCCAATAGCTGGTAATTTATTTAATACATTTCCAGGAAAAGAATACAAAGTAAATTGAAATGCTTTATTTCCATGTCTGCTGATAAATAGACAATAATTAGCAAATAACTTCTTTGAAATTTCTTAAAAAACTCTGAATCATGACATTAGCTACCAGGTTACATTTGAGTAGCATATAATTATTAAATAATGTTTATAATAAAGTAATTTTTTTATAAATTTTGAGGTAAATATTGGGGTAATTTGGCAGTAATTCCAAAGAAATTTCCAATAGGTTACTTGCTTATTATCACATAATGAAGTAATGAACTGTAAAATGAAGTGTTACTGAAAAAACATTTCGGTTTATTAAAATTAGGTGTTTTTAATAACATTTAGATCATTTGGGGTTTTCTCACAATTTACCACAACTGTATATTTAATCGAAATAATGTAAATGTAAGTGGGTAAAAAAAGATAGTAATTATTCTGTTTTAGAATAGGTTGATCCTAACTCCCACCTCTTTCCCCTCAGAACAGTAATCACAGCTGAGCAACAGTTGGCAGTAAAGATGATCTCAGACATCTTTACTGGAATAGACCCATGGACGAACCTATAGTATATGCGTCACCTTGCTACGTAGTACAAAAATTGGTAGGGCTTTGAAGACATTTATAAATGTTGCCTGGTGGCCATGTCATAGGGACACTCTGTACCCTTTTCATGTTGAGCTTTTATTCCATTTCAACAAACTAAAATGGATTTAGAGAATGACTTTTCAGTATGAAATTTTTATCTTTGGTCTCCACAGCAGGATGACGGGGCTTCTTCCTTTGAACTGACAGAAGAATGATTTTGCATTACATTTTACTTAGTTTATGTTCATATGATTTTACATCTCATTTCTGTATTTGAGGATATGTTACATGACTCCCAGAAACAACTGTACACTTTTGTTAGGTGGTGGAAACTTTGTTCAAAGCTGCGGTAGCAATCAGTCTTAATGAAGAATGGCAGGTGCTTAAGATCAGGCAATTAGAACAGTGGTTCCCAACCTCTTTCTTTAAGGGACCCCTTTTCTATCATTGAGTAAACTGACGACCACTGAAGCGACGCATTTTATTGTTATGTCATATTATATTCAATGCATAACAATAACAGTGCAGAACTGATAAAATGTACATTAACCCAAATAGTGAACACAATAACAGCAGGAAGTTTGTGTAAAATAAGCAATTTGGATTAATTTTGAGCAGATTATTTCCTGTGAATATTGTATCAGAGATGAATATTCCTGTTATTTTTAGGGACTTTTAGTACAATTGTATTATGTATTGTTTTTTAATTTTATTTTTAACAATCACGCCTAGTTAATAGGCTTCTTTTTTGACAAATTCAGTGTTTTCTTCTCCCTGACACATGGCCATTGTTCTTTTAGCTCTTAACTGTGTACTCCCTCCCCCCCTCTGTGAAGCTTTGGCTACCCTTAGTGGGGGTCGGGACCCCCAGGTTGGGAACCAGTGACTTAGAGAATGGTGCAGGATTTGGTTATTTGCTCAAATGTTCAGGTGGGAGGGAGCAGTCTACACATCTTTTGGTCTTTAACAAAACATGATGAAGATGACTGGTGAGGTACGATGAGATACTTACTGCAAAGTGACAGAAAAAAAATGGGATGCTTACCTCTGCATTACACCGCCTGCTCTCAGGGAGGCTGAATATCTCCAGTCGGCACTCGGCACTTTGGGCTGCAAGAGAGAGAGTGAGAGAAATTGAGTCTTAAGTACAGGCGAAAGCCAATACCGTCTCATTAATAAGTCATGGAGAGTACTGCTAGTGCATGCGCGTCACGCACACACATAAACACACAAACTCAGTCGCGCACACACGTTTGTGGCAGTGACAGCTTGCCGGTGCCTGTGGAGAGAAGTGAGTGATGAATTAAAGCTTGCAGGTGCACTCATCTCCTCCCATCCCCACACCCCCTGCTCCCATTCTCCCTCCCAACTTCCAGCCATGTCCTCTAAAAAAAAAAAAATGACTTTGAGAGATTTCACTCCAGCGGCCCACTGGCCCCGGTACTGTGATACATGGGCCCTGAGGCTACACGTCCACACGTCCACACGTCCACACATCCAGGGTTATTCCACTCAGCCCAGGATGGTCATGGTACAGTCCATCACCATGGAAACATTGCATTGAATACTCTCCATCCCTACTTAAGATGTTTTTCAGAACATGCATTCTGAATAGACCTGCAGCGCTTGCTGTGCCTCTGTAAATTCATCACCGCCCCTCCCCCCCTCTCCTGTGCTGTTGAGTTCTTTCTCCCCGTTATATCCTCTTAACACAGATCAAAACCTTGAGTGTCACTGGCACACAGTCTGCCTGAGTCAGTCTGACACATCTCACCATGGTAACTGTTCAGAGCTCAGTCTACATTGTACCCTCTGTCATTTCACTCCTGTGAAGGTCACAGGTGGAGGAAGGATGAGGGGGGAGGGCAGATATCAGATTAACCCCCTGGGCCCTGCATCTAGACTCAGACACGCCACAACAGAGAGACACAAAGGGACACCTGCCTGTCTGCCAGTGATGCAACTGATTTGTGACATCCTAATACGAGATTGCTTTCAGATAAATTCTATTATATAAATATATAAAGATACAACATCATAAAACCAAAATGTGGTTAGAGGAATAAAATTCAGTAGTGGTGCAGCTAAAATGTGCTGTTAACCTGACCACATAACAGAGGATATTGTATTAGCTCTAATCTCCACCTAAACCACTGACAAAGCTAAACAATTCTGACTGACTTCTCCGTGCTTGGCCATGCAGTTCATAAGAGACCCATTTGCAATCCCATTTCCTTTCAAATATGACAGATGTTCACTTGCTGCTGAAGCTGCATTGACCTCTATGAGTCTGCAGTGGACATTCATCACCCTCGAAATCCAATATTTGGTCCTAATGAGAGAAGCCTGGTATTCCTCCTGGAGTCATTCAAACAGGGCAGAATGTCTACGGGGATACAGAGCCCTGCAGCATCGCAGACGCTTATCCATACTGAAAACTACGGCTGCACTTGATTATTTGAAGACAATCACTACTCAAAAAGCAATCAGTGGCTGGATCGATAGCTTAGATTGATATTGAAAGGGAAAAAGTGTTAGTAGTAGGGCAATAAAAACACAGTTAAACAAAAGCTCACTGTCTAATTTTCCCTTCGCAAAACACTAGAAGAGAGTGAGACAAATCATTAAAATAAGACCAGATTGTCCACAAATGGGACTAAACTGCTTTGCTAAACGTTTGCACTGTTGCGGCGCGGCAGTGGCCAAAGGGAGAAATCTGTTTGGCCGTATGGTGTTTATGGGGGTAAATAAAAACACACACACACTAGCACATACACACATTAGATACAAGCATCTGGAACCTAAACACGTCCACAGTCGGATATACTCTCAAGGGAAGACATCACGCAATAAATGTAAACAGACAAACAAAAACAAATCTGACTCATAAGGAGGATGAAAAATCAATGCATTCTGTTTCATCATTTGAAAGGGAAGGAAACCAATTAAATGGAAATAGAAAAAAAAACACTATGGCTTTTTAGTGTATTCATTTCCTTGCCTGACCGTACTTTGTAAATCAGGGAATAAAGAAAGCTTTTTATTTGGCCACTCGGCTCTTTTCACGCCTTATTCTCCATTCTTCCCTCTCCCTCTGAGTGAACACTTCTAGCATGGATACAGAGCTCACACCTCCGCCATCAACACCGTGTCCAATCACCTTTCATCCCCCGCCTCATCTGTGCCGAGCCAGCCAATCCACGCACAGTACTAAGAAACACATCGCTGCCAGTTAATTACATAGCAAGAACAAACATGACTGGCATTTAATGAGGAACACGTCAAGTGATAACAGAACAATTACCTTCAGCATTTCTTTATTCTGCTTTTTATCACTTATTCTCCACTAATATCCTTTTCTGCACTGCAGAGACAGACCCAGGGAGGCTCTGGGGCAAACACGATCATGTAGAAAATAAATAATGTTTGTTTTATCCTAATAATACTGTTCCGTTTTACTACAAGCAGAAATTATGCAAACAACTCATGTGCATATCAACCTTTTATATGGGAAAAATACCAAGAAATGAAGCTCTAATCTAAATAAAACTCAGACACAATCTCTGCCTTCTTCACACATTCCCAAACTCTGGCTTACTGCTCAGTACCAGAGAAGTACGTGACCAGAAGAGAATATTTTGGTGCAGTGGGACTGGTGGCCCTTGTAGCTGGCGAAGGCTGCACTATTTCCCAGACTCTGCCTCTCTATAGAGATGACCAACGAATGCCCTCTGGACCTACTGGACTTGAATAATGTGGCAGGCAGCCCGTAGTAGACAAATAACACAGGCTGTGTGGGGTCATAGGTGAACGAGCTGAAATCTACTGGTTTTGTTGTTGTGAAAAGAGAGTAACAGGGAGCAGAGAAAGATGTTCTTGAAAAATATTTTCATTACAGCTTTCTGCCGAACTGTGGAGGACAGGTGCACTTTAACATCTCATGCCCTGAATCATCAAACAACTGGTCTTTAGCAAGTGTGGAACACAACACAAAGACACCATCTACCACATCCAGCAAATCAGAGTGCACCCACCTACGCACGCAAATAAACACACAGCCCAGAGAAACTACCCACACTTGTGTATGCCAGGTTTCTAAGATGCAGACCTGAAGATAAATGGCATGTAAAGACCAGTAGACCTAACAATGGAAGCACATGCATAAACAAAATGGTGGTATCTCTTTCTTCGTCCGAATAGACACAGATCATATAAATTAGTTTCAGAGAATTTAAAAGAACTAAGCAGATCCTGGGTATGGCACACAAATTGTAACCTTTTATCTAATACCTAATAAATGTCCTTATGCCACTTTACTAGAATAACCCCAGAGCAGTAAATGTCAACTGCAATCCTACTGCAAGAACACCGCCCTAGAGCAAAAGCTGAGCCATAACTCTCTGAGAATTTTCCTTTTATGGCTCGTGCTTTGTGTGTCATTTACTGTTATGAGGCAATCTAAAATAACAAAAACACAGAGATCACGCCAGACACACGCACACACCTGAATGGCAGTTGCATCTGGCATACTGAGACGCCGTACAAATAACTGGCTCTGTCCGCTGTGGCTGGTGACGTACCCCGAGCCCCAGGTGCCGCTGTGCGGCCGCCCTGTGTTGTAGAACATAAAAGTGTCGCTTCCTGACGTGGCGGTCAGGCATGTCTTGTAACAGTATGTTTTGGTCATAGACCCATTTCCCCGCACTTCAATATAATGCGGTTCCACTTTTAGGTCACGGCGCAGGGCTACATTGTCGTTTAGTTGCCCTCCACCTGCACCGCCACCTCCACCGCCACCGCCACCTCCACCTCCTCCACCTGCAGCTCTTCCAGCACCCCCACCGCCAACCGCTGAGGTGCCCCCATCTGGAATACTCTTCTTTGATACACAACATGGGGAGCAGGAACCAGGCTGGGTGCAGTAGGCATGGCAACGCACGATGGCCAGAACAAAGATGGTGACCAGGAACACAAAGGTTGTGGCACTCAGGGCAATGATGAGGTAGAGGGTGACGTTGGAAAACATTAGGGGGCTGTTGGGCCTGATGATGCGCTTGGGGTCAGGGGTCAACTTCGGTGGCAGCTCCATCACATGCACATAGATGGTGGCTGTGGAGGAGAGTGGCGGTAAGCCGCTATCGTGCACCAGCACTGTCAGAAGATAGGAGGTGGAGTTGTCCTCGATGACGCGCCTTGTGGTGCGGATCTCACCCGTGTACTCGTGCACCTTGAACAGGTCAATGTCTGCGTTGGTCTGCTCCAGGGCGTAGAGCAGCCAAGCATTCTGCCCTGCGTCGCCATCCCACGCCGTCACCTTGCTAACCAACACTCCTGCTTCAGCGTTTTTCATCAGTGTCTCTGTGGTGCGGCTCCCGTTGGCCGGTGGGTAGACGATCCTGGGCACGTGGTCATTCTGATCCATGATGTAAACATACACTGTGGCCACACGGCTGAGGGGAGGCACGCCGTTGTCCTGGGCTTTAATCTGGAAGTGAAACTCTCTGAGCTTCTCAAAGTCGTAGGCTCGCAGGGCATAGGCTTCACCTTTGTCAGGTTTGATGCTGACGTAGCTGGCTACAGGGATACCATGGTTGTTGTCATTCAGGACAGTATAGGTGATGCGTGCATTTTCTTTAGCATCAGCGTCTGTGGCCTTGACAACGCACAGAGGTGCACCGGGAGCATTGTTCTCGGTAATGTAAACAGTGTATGATGTCTGTTCAAAACGAGGTGGGTTGTCATTCACGTCTGCGACGTCCACCTTAAATGTCATTTGAGATGACAAGGGTGGGGTGCCTTCATCCACGCCGTTGACGGTGACGTTGTAGGATGAGATGGTTTCCCGGTCCAGGAAAGCGGATGTGACGACGGTGTAGTGGTTCCGGAAAGACTTGATCCTGAAAGGCAAATTGGGCATGATCTCCAGGGTGACTTTTTTATTTGGTCCAGAGTCCCGGTCATTCACACTGATTAACGCTACAACCGTGTCAGCCCGGGCATCCTCGCGTACAGGGCTGGAGAGCGAAGACAGTACAATCTCAGGAATGTTGTCATTGACATCCAAAACTTCTACGACTACTTTGCAGTGAACTGCCACAGGAGCTGGCCCCTTGTCCATCGCCTGTATGTACATTTCATACGAGTTTGTCTCCTCATAGTCTATATTGTTTTTCACCCTAATTTCCCCTGTTTCCGTGTCCATGGAAAACATCTGTCTGACTCTTTCTGGTGTGTAACTGCTGAAGGAGTAAAAGACCTCCCCATTTGAGCCCTCATCTGGGTCTGTTGCATTCAACTTGATCACAAGTGCGCCCTTTGGAGAATTCTCGGACAGTTTGACTTTGTACACGGAGCTGTCAAACGCAGGTACATTGTCGTTGGCATCAAGGATGCGCACATTGATTTTGGCCGTGCCAGTTCGCTGTGGGGTGCCTCCATCTATTGCTGTCAGGATTAGCTGATGAGAGGGCATCTGCTCGCGGTCAAAGGGCTTTTTGAGAATGAACTCGATGTGCTTGTTATTGGAAAAGGGCTTAATGGAGTCCAGAGTGAGGTGGTCGTTCTGGCTGAGGCGGTACTGCTTCACAGAGTTGGATCCATCGTCTACGTCCTGAGCTCCCTCGATGTGGAAGCGCGACCCTGTGAGGGCGGACTCGGCCACCTCGAGCTGATATTCATCTCGAGGGAATTGTGGCGCGTTGTCGTTCACGTCCAAGATCTCCACCTCCACGTTGTGCACCTCCAGCGGGTTCTCCAACACCACCTCCAGGTTGCGCGAACAGGTGCCACTGAATTCACACACCGTCTCTCGGTCGATGCGGTCACTCACCACCAGCTTGCCGGTTTTGTGGTTGATGGTGAAATACCTCCTGCCGCTGTCCGACGTGATCCTGATGCGTCGCGTGGAAAGTTTCCTCAGGTCCAGACCCAAATCTCGGACAATGTCACCGACCAGTGCCCCGTTCTCCAGCTCCTCCGGAATGGAGTATCGGATTTGTGCATTTGTAAGGCCACTGAGTACGAAAATCACCAGATACAAAGAGAAAGGCACATTCTCATTTACACTGTAACAGCAGCGCGCCGTCACAGCCATCGCAGGCAGAATTTGCAAGACGGGTTGGAGGAAATCTTTCCGCCTTTGCAGCTCGCTGTGCGTTCCCACCCGCCTCATTAAAAACGAGGCAATAGTCCGCGCATCACTCCGACTATGTGCAGGACGACCAGCGCATCCTCTCTGGAGCCTGTTTAAAGGGAATTTTACCCCGTGTATCCATGTTTTCCTTTGTCTGTGCTGGGTGCTGTTTATAAAATTCTCTGACTCCTTTCACTGGTGCTGCCTATTCCTCTCTCTCTCCATCCCTCCCTCCCTCCCTTTCTCTCTCTGCGATGGTGTCTGTGGGCAAAAAGAGGAGGAGGGAGCCACTCGCTCAAACGATGCTGGCTGCATTTCAGCACCTCCGAATCAAATGATCGACCATCTAATAAAAATTTTAAAAACACACAAAAGACTGGAGTTGTATCTGTCTAATCTGGACGCCGGTGCACGGAGCAGGTTGATGTCATCTGATCATTTCGGAGGGAAAAGATTTCGACACAATCGTTTTCCCTCTTTTTTTTTTTGTCAGTGCCACCGCCCTTTTCATTGTGCGCCGGGAAAACTGATTTATGAACCAATTTATTCACTGATGCAAACCCACAATTACGCAGGGAACCCTCGAGCCAAATGGAAAAAGCAGATTTATGATACAAGCAGTCTATATTTTGAAAATGAAAAGGAAAGATAGCCTATAAATAAACAAATAAATCAACTGTAAAAAAAAAAAAAAAAAATTCCATGCGAATCGGTTCTAGTGCAGCAACCCTCTGTAATGTCCAGCGACTTTGATACACGTTACCCAATTTAAAGAATTTTTTTTTTGTAATTATATGTGAGTTTATATCACAACAAAAGCCATAGGAATATCAGGATTTGGGAGTGTGTTTCACAGCTCCCTGTTTTTAACCATCAGAACAACATGGGCGGATCTGGCTGTTTCACCTTGTGTCTGTTAAATGCTGAGACACTGACTTCTTGTGTCAGCACAAAAACATTTTCTGATCCTTTATCATATCACTTTGTCCCCACAGTGACAGCTGACGACGCTTTGCACCTCTACATCGCTATTGGACGTGTGCTGCAGAGCCCTATATGCGGTGCAGGTTCATCTCCACATAAAACAAAAAGCCTATGCCATATGACTAATGATGGGGACGTTCACTGGTGACGACGCCAACCGGGTCACAGACAAGATGCTCCAGATGTGACCCCTTTCCACATCTGGCAAAAACACAACGCTGCCCTCTCCTGACAAGTAATAAATGGTTATGCACATAAATAATGCGCAATAACTGTAATATAAAAGTGTCCACATCACTATTTGCTGCAGCACTTACAAAGAGCAACACATTTTGCACTCATAGTTTCCCTCAGCCATCAGCTTTATATCCTTAATTAATATAATTCCCTCCATCAATACTGGTGTTTCAGTTTCAGGTGACACTGTAACCTGGAGTTGGTCTTAAAGGGGCAGTATGTGACGAGTTGGGATGAAAACGTGTTGGCCTGGCAGGTTGTGACATTAACACCCAAATCATCCTGCTCCAGCTGTCCTGTAATTACTCCGGCCTCAGAACCCATGGACCTAAATTAAATTCAGATTTAAATTGGGTTCAAGTTAATTAGATGAGACCTTAACCCCCTCCCCCATTGCAGTCAATATGACAGAGAGAAATGAAAGATCTTTGCTCACTATTCAATTTTAAATTAACAACGACTGCGGAAAACATAATCAACCCAAGTTCAGTGCTGGCAGTTTCACGTAAATAGGTCCTGGAGAGCCACCAAAAATATAAATACAAATTAGTCTGAGGAACAACAATGATGCATAAGGTATACCGACATTAAAACAGTGTTAATGTGATCCACCGCCACGCTTTAAACAAGTTATATGCTGTGTAAGACCCGTGAGACCCTGAGCCTACTCGATTCACCCAGGCGACTGGGCCAAGATGAGCGTCCATCCCTCGCCCACATAATCTGTTTTCCTCTCCTGGTGCGCTGCCACTCTCACCCACGCCCCGGTCTGCCCACGGCGATGACAGCGCCTGGCATCCCGGGAGACGAGGGAGAAGACAGTGACTCACTCGGATGCTGCTAGTGGATGGATAGATACAGAGTGACTCTTCACACTCCAAGGTGATGAGGAGGAGGTGGCGAAATGGGGAGTCGGAGAAGCAGCCAAATATCCGTCGAAAGAAGATAAATCATGAGCTACATAAATCCCTTCTGCATGCAGTGCGTTTATCAAAGACTCAATTTGTGGTAGTTCACCTCTAACCTTATCAGTATAATAATAAAGTTTGCATGTTGCAGGCTTACTTGGACCTCGAAGCTTCGGTGAGAAATATTCAAAGGTATTCGAAGCTTCGGGATAGTGCCCCTGCTGCAATACTGTACACACATGCATCTCTACACATAACAAACAGCGATATCTCTGTAAGAATAACTAATAATAATTGAATAATGAATAATGTTGTGGGATTATTCCTTATTTCATGGGCTATTAGGGATTTATACATTATTATTACATACTTAATATATAAAAATTTAAGCATTCGAATACTGATTAAGGGGTCGATTACCATGGCAATGATCGAAGGTTCGAAGTATTGGGATCAACCCTATGCATAACTGTTTCAGGTTTACTATATTTGACATTTACTTCTCTCTCTGCATTATATCCCACTGAGCAGCGGTGATAACACAGAGTTTCTTTCAACCTGGCCTAACGGTCTCTGATGGGTTCTACATGTCTGGTCCGCCACGCTAACCGTGACATTTAGCAGATTTTCCCGGTGGGACATGTGAACCTCTGCGTTTGACAATGACACAAAAATGAAAACAAGCAACGTTTATCTCGTCAGCAACAAACACAGAGCTGGATTTACACCTGACCTTTGCACCCGGCCGTCTCTCTCATTCTCCTCCTCACCCCCCCTGACACTCCAGGGTGTTGGATGTGTTACAGCTCTCTCTACCTGTTTCAAATACGCCCATCTGTTTCAGCGTTAATTGCGTGCCGCTGAGCTGTGGTTTATTTCATTTTTCACTCAAGGGTGCTGCAGATAAAGCTATCACCGTCATTCCACCTGCAGACAGACGCTTGTTACGCATCAACAAACACAGATTTCAAAGACATAATTGGCGCTTATGTTTACTGTAACTTGTCTTAAAAAAAACAAAGGGTTGTCACAACTTCGCTCCCCATCCTCATCAAATTATTTATCTGACCTTGACATTTTTTTGGTATTCTCACCCCCTCCCAATCTCTCCATATTCTCACTTCCCCCAATCGTCTCTCGCCTACTTTCTCCACTGTGGAGAGTCTCCAGCTGCGCATCCACTGTTCCAGCTGAGCGCTGGCTGAGGGGCATACTGGGGTCTTAAGTGGAAACACAAGAGCTCATGCCTTTTGCAGACTGAAAACAGTGGCTTCATACACCTAGGCCTGTGATAGATAGATGTGAGCGATAATTCAGATTTTAACAATTGAGACTCCCGCTTTGTTCATCCTCTCTGCCAGAACATTAACACCCTCCCCCATTGCATCAATTATGCAAGATGGCCACCATATTAATAACATTCTCTTCTCTAAGACTCAACCTCATTAATACTGTAAGCGGCCACTCTAAAAGCCATTCATATTACTTCCCCTCAGAGTCTGTTATATGGAATCCCCCCATTTTAGTGAGTCAGATGACAGCGGAGATCCACAGAGAAGCGGGTCACGGCTGGGCTATCATGAAGCAGGACTCCTTACATCACTCCCTCGGTCAACACATATATAAACAGAGGCAGCCATGCAAACTTAAAGGGCACTTATTTGTGCCTGCGGGCATGCACGCTCACACACACATAGGCAGTGTAAAACACAGCTAAAAAAACACAAATGCTATCTAAGGACAAAATGATGTCTGAATGAATGTCAGCTGTTGTTTCCTCTAATTCGTAAATGGCAGGAAACAGCCATCAAGGGCTTTGATAAACTGATGCACTGACTGCTAGGGGATAGGCACATGCAGGCTCTCAGAGTTTATACTGAATACACCTACAGATACATTTCATTATGTGCCTTATTTTAAAGCATTTAGATGGAGACGGAAAAGATTACTATTCACGTCCATAATCAGAAAGTGCTGGCCCCAAAGTTTTCATATCCATCTTATTCAAAATGTCATAAAGCTTTGGCGTAGTGCCACTTTGCACAAAGGGACAGCAGTCATTGTATTATGGATTACGTTAGTACTCGTAGAATGTTAAAGGCACAAATACTATTCTCCATTTTCTTCATGCTAGTTCAAACAGAAGATGAGCGAGAAAAATAGAGGAAATGTCTGCAGGCTGTTGTGTAGTTGGGCAGCAGCGTCTGTGGTGTCAGGAAATGTGCCTTCTGATTTAGCTAAATAAAAAGAGGATGCACTGAAACTGACAAAACAGACCTTTTCTTAGAGGAGACAGCAGAAACAGCACTCTAAACAGCTGTCTCACCAAATAAAGCATTTTAATGATTGATGCTTGCCATTGTGGGTGTGATCATGGGATGTATGAAATAAAAATATTGCTCTTGAGGGAAAGAGGAAATATTTAACATCTACCAGCAAATCATTTTAACAACAACGCTGTCCTTTGGTTATTGCTTCTACTGAAACAAAAATCTAAAATATGTATGACAACAAACAGTAAAAGCCTCACAATCTCTGTATATTAGGACTTATGCCGGAGTAAGAAAAATAAGGCAATGTCAATAGCACTGCAAATTGAATCCTACTGCATGGGTGGGAGAGGCAGACTGAGCAAGAGGGAGCAGAGGTGGCAGAGACAGTGAAATTGGTCCCTCTGTTGGATTATATCGGTAGTACAAGGGCTGGGCACGTGATCATCAGCCCACTGCCCATCCTCACAGGCTTTCTCATTAAGCCAAAGCACTAAAACATAATCCCAGCCATGAATGTGTGTGTGTTTAAGAGAGAGAGAGAGAGACAGAGAGAGAGAGAGAGAGAGAGAGAGAGAGAGAGAGAAGGGCACAGACGTCACACTGCAATGGCAGTCATGACCGCAATGGATAAAGCCAGATATAAGGCAAGGCACCCTCCAGAGGTGAGACGAGAAAGAGCAGTATAAAGCATACTGGTGGTAGAATCTACAGTACCACCGTGTGTAATCGGCACAAGAGCAAGTCATATGTATATTTAGCAAAACAGTAACTATAAATTTAACATTAATTTATTAGATACACACACTTAAAGGAGGATTCTAGTGCCAAATGACATTGAACAAAGCCAGCTGAACTCAAACAATTTGTCTTCCTATCCAAAAAAAGGAAATAAACAACCTTCTATCACAGGTAAGGTACCACAACCTGCTCTAGTTTTGCTGTCACTCACTTTTTCAGCATCACTCTTTCAAATGAAAAGAAAAGTGCCTAGAAAAAATAAAAACTCAAGATACTGACTGGTAAACTGAATTAGCAAAAACAGACTGGTGAATGGTATTATCTAGTAAATAGGTTTATAACACTCTGACAAAGCTGTGCTCTCATACCTTCTTCTCGTCATACTTTTCTCACAAGAACTTTCCCATTTTCTAATCTCCAAAAAAAAAGTCCCACGGCAACCTAAATCTTTTTACTCAGGTGGACACAGTAAGCGGGTGTAGGAGGCATTCTCCGGGTACGTTTGTTTGTGCTGATCCCCTGTGTACCTTGCTTTCATAAAATAAAGGGCATGAGAGAACTAAAAGCAGCACAAATCCCCCCCTCTGGGGCCCCAGCAAGGGTTAAACAGTTCCTTGGTTGTCCTGGTTGAGCCTGTGCATAAATCAAACAGATTCTTGTTGTGGCACCGAACAAAGCTATCAGAAAACGCAGGCAGGCTTTGGATACTTCCCTCTTAGGATGCCCCGGCTTTGTGTACTTGTCGGATGGGAGAGGATGGAACCCGTGGTTCTGAGCATGACAAAGCTAATCTAATGGATGCAACAACATCCCAATGCCACTAAGAGGGAGTACGGGATGGAGGACGGGTTGGTGGATGGAAGTGGGGGAGAAGGGGAGGGGTGGTGATAAGTTCTTCCTTTTATCTGTGACCAATTGTAAGCCTGTGATGTTCTCACTCAGCTGCAGGGCATGTATTTAATGTGTTTTTTGTCCATCTCATCCTCAGAAGCTCCAGTTTTCTCACTATCTCATGCTCAAGGCTCCAGTCTGTGCTGCTGTATTTGTGACTTTCTCTAAAACCCTCTCCCTTTTTTAGAACCGATTCTCTAATCTCACACACGTCTGACTTGGCATTTCTGTTCAAAATGCTGCACATCTTTGGTTGGCATCTTTCTCTTTGTCTCTCTCTCTCTCTCTCTCTCTCTCCAGCTCTCATGCACCCCCCATTGTGTCCATCCTGTTTCCTTCCTGCCCGCCTGCATCTCCACAGCACATGCTGGGATGTCTGGGTGGGGGCGGGTACATACTGGCAGCTCCCTGGAAACAGACCAGTTCATCATTTCATTAAGGCTCAGAACAGTCTCCATGGTAACCACAGATAGCAGCGCTAACCTCACTCACACAAAGGACACACCCTTGTAAAGGAGAAAAACAGGAAGTGCTGTATAAGACGTGTGTATGACAGACAGACAGGGAGATAAAGAAGAAGAATATTTTGTGTTAACCGCTCTGCTGTTCTGTCCTTGTATTAAAACTGGTTAGGTAAGAGCATTTATACGTCATGGTTTTTGGTCCATCTGTCAAACCCATCTGTGCACTCCGCCAAAATGACTTAGGTGAATGCCTCTGCAATCTATGAGCTGTGAACCACTTTGCTGTATGCCTCAACCAGGATAATGCAGCCTGCTGTAGAATCAATAATTTAATGCAGCACAGGAGGACGCAGAGTTAGAAGCTTTCATCGGATACACACTCTAAAGCCATCATTTTATGCATATGGCTGCTCCCAATAGCTCTACAATGTATATATTATTACTATGGTGATTCTATAAAGCACCCACAGTGGGCAATATCTGCTGCATGAAAAAACACGTACAGTGTTGCGGCTTCATAAAAATATCATACATCGACACAGACACACGATGTTCTGATGGTAGATAAAAGCCTCTCCTCCTCCTCCTCCTCCTCCTCCTCCTCCTGCTCATCCACCCTGGTCCTTTGCCCCGCCCCACTGGTTTGGCTGTGATTGACAGGACTAGGTGTTGTCGGCCCCGCCCAGCCGCAGAGCAATAGAAGGAGGGAGAGAGCTGAGCCGAGCTGAGCTGATACCTCGATCGGTACTGAAGCTCCCTGCTGCTGCTGCTGCAGAGAGAAGCGGAAAATTACCTGCCCCTCCCCCCTCTGTCCCTCTCTCACATTGCACAGAGAGCTGCAGCATACAGAACACATACTGAACTACAGCTCCAGGCATGGATTCAGGACCCACAGTATGGAAAGTATGTACATATATAGGCAGCAGAGACTGTATCAGAGAGAGCGAACACAGGTTCATTCAGATGGTGCATGCAGCGCGCCACCAGTTTTAAATCACATGTTGACCCACTTTAAAAGAGCTTCACATAGCCCGCACACACGCCTACAATATGTAAAGTGTGTTTGAGAGCGCAGAAAGAAAGCCCTGGTTCCGTCTCCTTCACACTGCACCAACCAAACAAGGGGTGTTTTGACAGATCCGGTGGCCATGCTTGTTTGTGCTTGGACCACTCCCTGAAATGAGGTCACGTCGTCTGAGGAGTGACTCAAGCATCACAGATCCACCACAACACTATGTGGGCCTGCTGTTATAGCTTCACTGAGAATATCTGAACACACACACCAGCAGTTAGGAGCAATGATAACCATATTAAATAAAATGCCACACGGATGTACATCCAAAGCTAGATTTAACCACTGACAAATTCAATCAGAACTGAATCCACTCTGTCCTACTTGGCATGAGCGGATCAGGGTCGCCTCTGTACACGGCACACACATTAAGGATGTTAATGAAAATATATTAGATCGTGTTTACAGCGCTCTAAGGCTGTTGCACACATGTCTGCAGAGACGGACGTCAATTCCTTGTTAGTTCTCTCAGCTGCTCCCCTTCTCAGGGAGAGCTGGTGAAGGAGAGGGGGAGGGGAGAGAGTTCTGGCAGCATGAGGAAGAGGAGGAGGAGGAGGCATTGCAGAGCAATAGAAATGGAGAAATTGAGCAGGCAAGAGTGAGAAAAATATAGAAGGAACTACAAGTAGAACCAGTGAATCTAATTGCACAATATAGAATGTTGAGGATGTATGTTGTTTAATAAACATATCTATGTATTGAGCAGTTGTATTATTATTATGTATTATTTGTATCAAATAATTTCCTAGGCTCTTTATTCTTTTATACTGAAAGTAAAAAGATGGCTTGTTAATATACTATTAGAAATACAATATCACACTACCCTTTAAAAGTATAACTGTGTTTCACAATACACTGGGGTCTTGAGGTGCAGTTCCTAACAGTTATCCTATAAAGACAAGGGGGCATGGCATATAAGCATTACATACCAGTGGATTTTTAAGGACAATATAACTTAAACAACAATATAAGTATGCAAGTAATTGCTCTGGGTAGAATGCAGTGATGTGATGAGAACAAATAGTAGAGAATTAAAAGCTCTAATGGTGAATAACAACGTGAACGATAATGTGTGACTCCAGAGAAGCTGATGGGAAACATCTCAGGAGAAACCCATTCAATCGCAAGATTAGAAAAATATGAATGAGCAATATCAAATAGAGTCAAAAAGATAGATTATTCAACATTAAAGAAGGCTGAATACCTATGGGAATAAACAAAGGCCCTTCACACCCATGATCCACCCACACAGGTATTTTCACTTATTTTCCTTAATTCGACCTCCTCTCAAGACAGTGTGGGCACGTACAAATTGTGCTTGGTTGACATCTCCCTCACATTCTTGCTGTATTCCATGAAGTGGAACAAATTACACCTTAATCATCCTTATAGGCCTTCTTCAAAGAATACATTTTGACATGAACACAGTAGGAAAAGCACAGGTTTGCACAGGTTAGCAAGTGTGCAATAACATATTATATACAATTGCAAAGTGTGCAAGATATATACATTAGCAAAGTGTGCAAGTGACAATGTTTTGTTCTTTAATAAAAATAGTTGAGGTAGTAAATGTTCAAATGTAGCTGTGCAAAATTCAATATGTGCAAGATTATTACAGACTAAAACAGAATGGAGTCTGGTTGAGACAGAAACTATAGAGTAGATAGTTCTCTGTTAGACAGAGATGAAGAGTTGTGAAGAGTTAATGCTTAAGGCAGGACAGATTTCACGATGCACAATAGCCTATACCAGGACCCTGAACCTGAAGCAGCTAAATGGAATTCAGCTGTCATGAAATGTATTATCTAAACCTGTGCTTTTCCTACCGTGTTCATGTCAAAATGCATTCTTTGAAAAAGGCCTATAAGGATGATTAAGCTCTGTTTACTTCTGGTTTTCCAAACTAGCCATCTTTCACATGAAAGAAGCAGGGTTTGTAATTAGCCAAACGTTAATCACAGGTGACCTCAACAGTCTATAGAAAGTCGATGAAATGCACTAATGAAGTAACAAAATCAAGACTTACTCAGGTGGACTGCGGTATTATTCATGCAGCAGTTACAAAAACAACTCATGTTGAGTCCAATAGTCAGCCAACGTTAGCTGCTATCTGGTTGCAGTACATCTTCCAGCCTATAGTGGCAGCAGTGAGCGCAGAGAGCTGACCGGTAACCAAGAGAGAGCGACGAAGAAGCGCCATGTTCAAATTTTAAAATGTTTGTTGACATCATGGGGAGTCTTTTCACTGAGCTGTGTTTCTGTAACATTAACACCGCCATAATATCGACTTATTAAACCTGATCGGTTGCCAAGAAGTTCAACTTATCTCTGCTCAGTTTAGGTTTTCAACATACGTTTAGTAACGTTAGTGAGCAATAAACACAGCGCACCCTCAGGATAGAAACGTCTCATAACCACCACTGTAAGCAGCTGAGCTTTGTTGCTATGCAGCTTTGTTGCTATGGAGACTACATAGCAACGCGGAAGTGATGTTAGCTAGCGTGATACACGAGTGGTTTGAGAAGTTGTTGTGCGTTTTAATACAACACTATTTGTTTTCTGCAGTGGCTAGGTCGCCATTTGAATCCATGATAACTGAAGTGAATCCAAGCTGACTAGCTAGCCAACTGCAACTGCTGTCCTCCGATGAAGCAACTACAACTTCTTCTCAAGTATACTGACGGTGAGTACTGATTCTTCAGCTGGCTAACTTAACCGACATGTTGTGATACAGACCCCATGTAGTGTCGGAGTGCAGTCTCTATATGTGCCATCAGTCTCCATGTTTTGTTGTGTGTTTTACAAAATACCCTGCTTTCTGTTAACAATTGTGTGGTTTATTTGAGGCGCATTAAAACTCACAAACTTCATTGATCAATGAATAGTGAAGAAACTGTTTTGCTCTTTTTTACTTTGTTAGCTGATGCATCTTGTTTTTTTGCACTATCCCCTTTGCTGCTGTACACTGCAAATTTCCCCACTGCGGGACTAATAAAGGAATATCTTATATTATCTTATCTTATCTTTATGGTCAGTGCACAAGAGCACCGTGCTGACAGAGAGCAGTACAGTCTGATAATGTTGTTCCTTGAGCCCACAGTCTTAGCACTGCGTAAACATAGTCTAAAGTTATTCTAGTTTTCTGTGTTTGTACTAGATACTTTATTACTGTACGTTTTTTTCATGACTAGTTTTCCTTAATTTCCTTCCTTTTCTGGCATCATATGAAACTAGAAAACCTAAGGAATCCATTCAGTACTGATTCTTTAGCTGGCTAACTTAACCGACTTTTTGTGATACAGACCCCATGTAGTGTCTGAGTCATCCGCCTCCGTGTTTTGTTGTGTGTTTTACTAAATATCCTGCTTTCTGTTAACAATTGTGTGGTTTAGTTGAGGCGCATTAAAGCGCACAAACTCCATTAATCAATGAATGGTGAAGAAACGTAGTAAACGTAGTAAATAAAGCTTTATGGTCAGTGCATACGAGCACCGTGCTGACACTTATCTGACAGAGAGCAACACAGTCTGATAATGTTGTGCCTTGAGCCCACAGTCGTAGCACTGCATAAACATAGCTTATAATACATAAATATGTGAATATATATATATATATATATGTGTTATTCCAAAATGTTTGTAAATATCCAAGTTATAATTCTAATAAATTGCTACTTTATTGCACGTCGTCATTCATTTAAACTGTACAATAAAGAGTTGTGATGATGTTACTCACAAGTTGTTTTTTTTCTATATACTTATTACTGTGCTTCATTATGTGTTGATATAAAGTAATTTCTTTAACGCATTAACGCAGTCGGTCTTTTGGAGGTTGTAGCGGGCTTTTAGTATCTAGAGTGAAGATACTGGCATCATATGAAAGTACAAAACCTAAGGAATCCATTGGTACCAACCATGTCATACTGGCTTGTCGGGAAGGAGGCTAAATAATGCTCCAAACTTGCGCTAAATTTTGGCGAGGAAAAACGTATGGCCATTTTCAAAGGGGTCCCTTGACCTCTGAACTCAAGATATGTGAATGAAAATGGGTTCTATGGGTACCCACGAGTCTCCCCTTTACAGACATGACCAGTTTATGATAATCACACACAGTTTGGGGCAAGTCATAGTCAAGTCAGCACACTGACACACTGACAGCTGTTGTTACCTGTTGGGCTTGAGTTTGCCATGTTATTATATGAGCATATTTTTTATGCTAATGCAGTACCTGTGAAGGTAGCTGGAAAACATTTGTCATTGTTCTGTGTTGTTAATGGTTTCCAGTAATACATATATACATATATTTGCATAAAGTAAGCATATTTACCCACTCCAATGTTGATAAGAGTATTAAATACTTGAAAAATCTCCCTTTAAGGTACATTTTGAACAGATAAAAAATGTGTGATTAATTTGCGATTAATCTTGATTAAATAATTTAATCGATTGACAGCCCTAATATTAAGTGGATGTTGTAGTTTTTGGCAGCACTACAAAACCCCAGTTGGTGCTGTGCTCTGTGAGACGGTCCTAGGGGATAACTAGCACAATAGGCCCCTGCGATTTCAGTACCATGGACAGCGCTTATACCAAAGGCAGGCAGAGAGGCCCAGCAGAGCTAGTCATTTCTATACTGGAGGAAACGGTGTTTACAACAGTTACAAAAATAGTTGTCAATCAACTCGTTTGGGAAAATTACATCTTACCTTGTCTTTATTAGGTAAAGTCTGAGTTCTGGTAAAAGTGTCTCCTCCGTTAATACTGATCAGCTCACCATCTACAGGTGGATACGGTGCGGGGAAAACCACTACGTCACTCTTCAGTGTGTCTGAGCTGAAACACACGTCATACTGCTGAGTAGATTTGGAGTAAGACCAGCTCCCGTCAGGGTGGGTGGTGATCATTGGGGCGCTGTACCTGCTGAAACTGCCGTCTGTCCTGTGGCATTTGACAGCTATTAAACTGATGAGACTCAGCAGAAAGATCACTGACACCGACACAATGGCGATCAGCAGATACAGGTTTAAATCAGAGAAGCTCTCCTCCTTTATGGGCACATGTCTGAACTGAGTCTGGATGTCAGCTGTGCTTTCAACCACCACCACATCAATAGACACAGTAGCTGACAGGGAGGGTTCTCCGTTATCAGAAACCAACACCACCAAGGGGTGAGTTTTTAGGTCATTGTCACTCATTCTCCTCTTAGTCCTGATTTCTCCGGTGCTGGTTCCGATCCGGAAGAGGTTGTTTCCTTTGGGCTCAGAGAGGTGATAAGAAAGCAGCGCGTTGTATCCAGAGTCTGCGTCTACAGCCCTGATCTTTGCCACAAAGTATCCCGCTTCAGCAGAATAGGGGATGCTCTCACTGTTAACGGAGCCATGCTCAGAATAGGGTGCCAGAATATTTGGATTATTGTCGTTTTCATCCAGGATTAAAACGTTCACAGTCACGTTGCTGCTGAGCGGAGGAACACCAGAGTCTGTGGCCTGAACTTTAAACTGAAACGTTTTTAACTCCTCGTAGTTAAAAGACTGCAGGCTGACTATATCTCCAGTCTCTGAGTTGACGTTTATAACTGACCCTATTATATTGTTCTTTTGATTATTATTAAGTACTGAAAACGTTACTTTTGCATTTTCCTCCATATCGGGATCATCTGCAGTCATAGTATAGATAACAGCGCCTACAGGACTGTTCTCTTTGACGAAAATGTTTATAACAGGCTCTTTAAAACGAGGTGCGTTGTCATTGACATCAGACACGTGGACTGTAATAACAGTTGTGCCAGAAAGAGGCGGATCCCCTTCGTCAGTCGCTGTTATTGTGACATTATATTGAGAAGCTCGTTCTCTGTCTAGAGTTCCGTCCACGACCAAAGAATAATGGTTTTTATATGTGTTCTTAATTGTAAATGGCACTGAATCAACTATTCTAACCTGAACAACGCCATTTTTGTCTGCGTCGTTATCTCTCACTGTTATCAGTCCAACCATTGTGTCTGGGGGTGCGTCCTCCCTCACTACATTGACTAAGGATGTTACTGATATTTCTGGTGGATTGTCATTAACATCCGTGATTTCAACGAGTACTTTACAGTGAGATGCTCTTGGACTTGATCCTTTGTCTTTTGCTTGGACCCGTATTTCAACTGCGTTGCTTTTTTCGTGATCCAATTCACCCTTTACTGTAATCTCCCCTGTTAGGTTATTAATGGCAAATTTGTCAACGTCATTATCACTGTCGTGATTGATAAACGAATACAGTATTTCTCCGTTAAGACCCTCATCTAAGTCCCGAGCATGCACTGAAATCACGGTGGCACCGAGCGGAGTGTTCTCGGACACTGTGGCTTTATATAGCGACTTGTCAAAAATCGGAATATTATCATTTACATCTTGCACATTAACGGTGATCTGTAACGTGCCTGATTTAGGAGGTTTTCCTCCATCTACAGCTGTCAGTGTTAGCTTGACAACTGCCTGTTTCTCGCGGTCTAAGGTTTTCTGCAGCACCATTTCAGCAGACATACTCGGCTCTCCTCCATTCTGTACATCCAGGGTGAAATGTTCATTTTGACTCAGCTTGTAGCCCTTAACCGAAAAACTGCCCACATCTGCATCGAAGGCCTTTGCTAGTGTAAATCTTTCTCCAGGAAAAGCTGACTCGGACACGTTCAAAACCATTCCCGGTATCCGAAAAGAGGGTGCATTGTCGTTTATATCCACAATTTTAACCTCAAAGCGAAAGAGATTCAGCGGAGAGTTCACACTGGCTTCCACTTCCAGAGAACACTTCACATTACGAGAGCAGAGCTCCTCTCGGTCTATCCTGTCTTTCACCAAAAGTATCCCAGTCTTAACATTTGCTTCCAAATACCGCGTATTAGGTCCTGAAATCTGAAAACCCCGAGTCTCCAATTCGTGTACATTCAGATGTAAGTCCTTCGCCAAATTCCCCACAGCGGTACCGGGGCTCGATTCCTCCGTAACGGAATACACAATCTGTGCTGCTGCGAGGCTCCATATGTGAGATACACAGAAGAAAAAATAAATCCAATGCCGGAAAATATTCCCTTCTTGCATTCTGCCCATAGCCTGCTAAACAATTTAATTGGAGAAATTCACTCCAGCGGTAACATTTCTCCGTAATGAATACATCCAGATCAGAGCCCCTCAACACAGTGAGGATGTTCTGTACTGCTACGACGAACAAAGAATTACAAATCTAAACGAAAAGGGAGGAGCGTCGCACAGAAAAAAGGGTTTTTAACTCTGTGAGCTGATAGCGACATCTTGTGGTCATTTTTGAGTCAGACACAATAAAATATAAAAACAAAGGATGAAGTATTAAATGTTTATAGTAATTATATTTTAAGCGTCTTAAACTTAAATGAGAAGAAACACAAATAATCACATGATATTCTAGCAAGAGTGGGTGGACTTAATAGACCTATAGGATTGAGCAAGAGACTAAATATCACAAAGAAGAAAAAGACCAAAAGTGATGCCGGACAAGGGCTAAAGTAATTGACCAAGATTTTTAAACGTGTTACCCTCACAATAATGCTACAGATGAGAAATCTTAAATGAGAAGATAGATCACACACAGACACATGTCAAGGAGAACACAATTCAGCTGCTCTAGGAATCAAATCACGTTATTTGAAAAAGTAAAACATTAAATCACTCAAAGCCCTGTCTTTTATGTGCCGTTACCCTTACCTTGTCTTTATTTGGTAAAGTCTGAGTTCTGGTAAAAGTGTCTCCTCCATTAATACTGATCAGTTCACCGTCTACAGGTGGATAAGGTGCGGGGAAAACCACTACGTCACTCTTCAGTGTGTCTGAGCTGAAACACACGTCATACTGCTGAGTAGATTTGGAGTAAGACCAGCTCCCGTCAGGGTGGGTGGTGATCATTGGGGCGCTGTACCTGCTGAAACTGCCGTCTGTCCTGTGGCATTTGACAGCTATTAGACTGACGAGGCTGAGCAGAAAGATCACTGACACAGACACAATGCCGATCAGCAGATACAGGTTTAAATCAGAAAAGCTCTCCTCCTTTAGGGGCACATGTCTGAACGGAGTCTGGAGGTCAGCTGTGCTTTCAACCACCACCACATCAATAGACACAGTAGCTGACAGGGAGGGTTCTCCGTTATCAGAAACCAACACCACCAAGGGGTGAGTTTTCAGGTCATTGTCACTCATTCTCCTCTTAGTCCTGATTTCTCCGGTGCTGGTTCCGATCCGGAAGAGGTTGTTTCCTTTGGGCTCAGAGAGGTGATAAGAAAGCAGCGCGTTGTATCCAGAGTCTGCGTCTACAGCCCTGATCTTTGCCACAAAGTATCCCGCTTCAGCAGAATAGGGGATGCTCTCACTGTTAACGGAGCCGTGCTCAGAATAGGGCGCCAGAATATTTGGATTATTGTCGTTTTCATCCAGGATTAAAACGTTCACGGTCACGTTGCTGCTGAGCGGAGGAACACCAGAGTCTGTGGCCTGAACTTTAAACTGAAACGTGTTTAACTCCTCATAGTTAAAAGACTGCAGGCTGACTATATCTCCAGTCTCCGAGTTGATGTTTAAAACAGAAGTTAGTGGAATAGTTTTTGAAATGCCATCCAATGATGAATATGTTACTTTTGCGTTTTCTCCTATATCAGGATCAACTGCTGTTATAGTAAAGATAGTTGCTCCCACTGCACTATTTTCTTTCACATATACATTAATCACAGGCTCTGAGAATAACGGGGCGTTGTCATTCACATCAGAAATGTGAACAGGAATAACACTGGTGCTGGAGAGAGGCGGAGTGCCTTCATCAGTGGCTATGATGGTGACATCATATTGAGAAACACTCTCTCTGTCAAGGGGACCATCGACTGTTAATGAATAATAATTCTTGTAGTTTAGCTTGAGTTTAAAAGGCACTAACCCCAGAATGTTAGCACTGGTGAGACCATTACTACCCCCATCTTTGTCAGTCACAGTCACCAAAGCGACTACTGTACCTACCTCAGCATCCTCTTTAACTGGGCTCATAAGGGAGGTTATAATGATTTCAGGTACATTGTCATTAACATCAATTACTTCCACTAGCACTTTACCATGCACGCTTCGAGAAGGCGTACCTTTATCTCTTGCCTGTACACGAATATCATATGCTGTATTCTCTTCATAGTCTACTTTTCCCCTTACGGTTATTTCTCCTGTGTCTGAGTTTATTGAGAACAAAGCTTCAGGATTGAAATTTCCCTTTTCAATAAATGAATACATAATCTTACCATTCATTCCCTCATCTAAATCTGTAGCAGTTACAGTCAGTATGGATGTCTGAAATGGTGCATTTTCAGTGACTTTGGCCTTATACAGAGGTTGACTAAATACTGGAGCATTGTCGTTTATATCCATAACATGCACCACTATTTTTAATGTCCCTGACCGGGCAGGTTTTCCTCCGTCCAGAGCAGTTAAAGTAAGGTGGATAACAGACTGTTTCTCGCGGTCTAAAGCTTTCTGTAGCACCAGCTCTGCTGGCTCACTGTGCTGTCCTCCGCTCTGTACGTCCAGTGAGAAATATTCATTTGGACTCAGCTTGTAGCTCTTTACCGAGTTACTGCCCGTGTCTGCGTCGTTTGCCATCGGGAGTAGATATCTCTCACCGGTAAAAGAAGATTCAGACATGTTGAAAATCTTCTCCTTTTCACGAAAAGATGGCGCATTATCGTTAATATCAACAATCTGTACCTCTATGCGATGCAGATGCGTCGGGTGGCTCAGAATGGCTTCTATATTCAGGGCACATTTCGCCGTATTTGGACAGAGCTCCTCACGATCAATCCTATCGCAAACATACAGAGCACCAGTCTTTAAATCCACGTCGAAATATTTCTTAGAATTCCCAGAGACAACTCGTAAATCCCGTTTTTCCAAATCGTGAACATTAATCTGTAAATCCTTAGCGAGGTTTCCCACCACCGTTCCTTTGTCAACCTCCTCGGAAACGGAGAAAGAGAGCTGCGCTGTCGACCCGCCGCACAAACAAAGAAAAGCTATTATCTGTATCCAGATCGCCACTGTTAGTCCTCCACGTCCCATCGCTGCCACAGAATGAAAGAAATGATCATTTTCCAACATGTCCACACTTTAGGAGAATAACAAACGAAGCCCTCGCTGTCCTGTGACTATGTGTGTATTCTCTGACAAAGCACTGGTGATGCTATGATGCTTCGTACGGAGAGGAGGAGTCTGTGGAAAAAGGAGCCACACGAATATTGTGGTCTCGAGCGACACCAACTGTTATTTTCATGCTAATAAATCAGGACTTGAAGATTATTAAATGTAGCCTGCTATTTCAGTGGAAAATTATATAAAACCTCGTTCACAACAAAAACACAGTTTCCGGTGCGTAAGTAAAAACTATTGTGTGTCACCTGGGCAACACATATTAAAGAAGTAGTCTGCTTTTGAAATAATATAAAAGTGAGTCAGCCTTTTTTTTTCGTGTGCGCAAAATCACCATTCAGATTTCAGCACCATGGACAGCGTCCCTGCTGGTCAGCAGTGTGACAGAGATCTAACTTGACCAATTACTTCTCAGTTTAAAGTACTATTATTCAGCAACTGTTTCGAAAAAATACCCACATAAATTACCCAACATCCAGAAAGTGAATGGCTTTTTTTCGGGGGTAAATAAATAAATAAATAACTATCATCAGGTAATTGACGATTTGCATGTATATCCCCCAGAGTACTACTTTGTATCAAGTTGTTTTCACAGCCATACATCAAATATATATCACGAAAAGTCAGCAAATGTTGAAACTATTCAAAATCGGATAATTTGATAACCTAACACGTCTTTCAGAAATGGAATGGCATTATCATCAGAGAGAAATTTAGTCTCGAGTTACAAACAACTCACCTTGTCTTTGTTGGGTAAAGTCTGAGTTCTGGTAAAAGTGTCTCCTCCGTTTATACTGATCAGTTCACCATCAACAGGTGGATACGGTGCGGGGAAAACCACTACGTCACTCTTCAGTGTGTCTGAGCTGAAACACACGTCATACTGCTGAGTAGATTTGGAGTAAGACCAGCTCCCGTCAGGGTGGGTGGTGATCATTGGGGCGCTGTACCTGCTGAAACTGCCGTCTGTCCTGTGGCATTTGACAGCTATTAAACTGATGAGGCTCAGCAGAAAGATCACTGACACCGACACAATGCCGATCAGCAGATACAGGTTTAAATCAGAGAAGCTCTCCTCCTTTGTGGGCACATGTCTGAACTGAGTCTGGATGTCAGCTGTGCTTTCAACCACCACCACATCAATAGACACAGTAGCTGACAGGGAGGGTTCTCCGTTATCAGAAACCAACACCACCAAGGGGTGAGTTTTCAGGTCATTGTCACTCATTCTCCTCTTAGTCCTGATTTCTCCGGTGCTGGTTCCGATCCGGAAGAGGTTGTTTCCTTTGGGCTCAGAGAGGTGATAAGAAAGCAGCGCGTTGTATCCAGAGTCTGCGTCTACAGCCCTGATCTTTGCCACAAAGTATCCCGCTTCAGCAGAATAGGGGATGCTCTCACTGTTAACGGAGCCGTGATCAGAATAGGGCGCCAGAATATTTGGATTATTGTCGTTTTCATCCAGGATTAAAACGTTCACAGTCACATTGCTGCTGAGCGGAGGAACACCAGAGTCTGTGGCCTGAACTTTAAACTGAAACGTGTTTAACTCCTCATAGTTAAAAGACTGCAGGCTGACTATATCTCCAGTCTCTGAGTTGATGTTTACAACCGAAGTTATAGGAATACTTTTGGAATCACCTTCCACTGAGTATGTTACTCTCGCGTTTTCATTTAAATCAGAATCGACTGCAGTTATCGTACAGATACGAGCTCCAACGGGACTATTTTCTTTCACATAAACATGAATCACGGGTTCAAGGAAACGAGGCGCGTTATCATTGACATCAGATACTTCAACAGTAATAACGCTGGTGCTGGATAGAGGCGGGGTCCCTTCATCAGCAGCTGTAATCGTGACGCTATAAGAGGAGTATCCTTCTCTATCAAGAGGTCCATCTACAACTAAAGAGTAATAATTCTTATAATTGGAGGTCAGCTTAAAAGGTGCAGAACCAATAAGTGCACAGCGAGACTGACCGTTTTTGCCTCCATCTTTATCAGTCACCGTCACTAAAGCGACAACGCTTCCTATATCAGCGTCTTCTTTAACGGGGTTCATGAGTGACGTCACCACAATTTCTGGGGCATTATCGTTCACATCGACTACCTCCACCAGCAGCTTTCCATTTGCACTCCGAGGCAACCCCCCTTGGTCTGTTGCTTGAATATGAATGTCATATGCTGCCTGTGCTTCGTAATCCAAACTACCCTTTACTATGATCTCTCCAGTTTCTGCATTAATGGAGAACAGATCTGCCGGATTGAAGTTTCCACGCTTGACAAAAGAGTACGTGAGCCTCCCGTTGTCCCCTTCGTCTAAATCTGTGGCACTCAGTTGAATCACTAATGATCCAGCTGGTGCGTTTTCATTCACCCGTGCCTTGTATAGTGTTTTACTAAATGACGGCGTGTTATCATTTGCATCCAGAACATTTACATGTATGTGTAAGGTTCCGGTTTTAGGAGGCTTTCCTCCATCTACAGCGGTCAGCGATAGCTTAATAACTGCTTGTTTTTCACGATCCAAAGCTTTCAGCAGCACCAATTCAGCAGATACACTATGCCCTCCACCGCTTTGCACATCCAGGGAGAAATATTCATTTGGACTCAGCCTGTACGTCTTTACTGAATTGCTCCCAGTGTCTGCATCAAGAGCCAGGGGAAGCAAAAAGTGTTCCCCCGTAGGTGATAATTCAGATATGTTTAGTGAATATGACGTCTCAACGAAGGTTGGTGCGTTGTCATTTAAGTCAACAATAACCACCTCAATGCGGTGGAGCACCATAGGATTACTCAGTATAGCCTCTAAGTTTAGCGTGCATTTTACCGTGTTTGGACAAAGCTCCTCGCGGTCTATTCGCTCATTAACATAAAGATCCCCCGTTTTAAAATTCGCCTCGAAATATTTCTTACTGTACCCAGACACGATATTCAGATTCCTCGTTTGCAGGTCTCGGACGTTGACGTTTAAATCCTTTGCGAGATTCCCCACCACAGTCCCTTTGTCCACCTCCTCGGAAACGGAGTAGGATATCTGAGCAGCACACCAGTCAGATAAAAACAACATGAACAGCCAGCAGAGTATTCCGTTATTATTCCTTCCACCGCCCATCGCTGCTTTCAAAAGAAAGTGACGCGACACAAACTATATTCATCCATAAAACGCCACCCGATCGGCCAGCATTTTTAATCCCGTCCACTCCGGTCCTCTCCGTTTCATCGCCACTCGTGTTCCTCTCACAAAGACACTCATAGTGTGCTGACGCACCACTCGGAAAGGAGGAGACTGAAAACACCGAGCTCACAAAAACATGTGGTCATCAGCGACCCCGCGCGGTACAACTTAGATATGAAGATGCTTTCAAAAATAGAGTTGCACTCCCTGCATGTCTCATACTACAACACGTGTGATACATTATATACCCTTAGGTTTTAAAGGGAGACTAAAAGTTTTACTTTAACCGGTTGTGTAAAGAGGAAAAGATCAGGCTAAATAGTCACAGATTACTGCAGAAAAATTACAGAACAATCTGAAATTATTTTAACCCATGGAAAAATATACCAAAACTTGTTGAAAACATACTGTATAATGAGTTCAAAGGCATCAACAATATTTTCCATAGATAGGTTAATAACAACTGCCAACAGTACCGCCACGGTCTACTATTTGAAGATAGTTCAGCTTGTAAGAAGCCACTTGTTTTTCAAGCATAAAGAATTCATGAATTGACAGCATAAGAAACTGAAAGCATGAGTGATAGCATAATTCACGCCAGTGTTTTTGGATTGTGAGCCCAGGAGGACAAAGAAGACACCAGTATGTTTTCAGCACCACGGAGAGCGCTCTACAAACCTACTTGCAGGATGTGTCCACTATTTTACAACCTAATACAAGGCTGTTATCTGTTTAAATGCAAATTTGTACAAATGTTTTCATGATTGGGTCATTCTTAATTGGGAATTTCTGAGATTTTGTAAACTTTGCAAGTCATGTATGCGACAGCAAGGAGAGAGGAGTGAAAGGCTTCAAACAACTCACCTTGTCTTTGTTGGGTAAAGTCTGAGTTCTGGTAAAAGTGTCTCCTCCGTTAATACTGATCAGTTCACCATCTACAGGTGGATACGGTGCGGGGAAAATCACTACGTCACTTTTCAGTGTGTCTGAGCTGAAACACACGTCATACTGCTGAGTAGATTTGGAGTAAGACCAGCTCCCGTCAGGGTGGGTGGTGATCATTGGGGCGCTGTACCTGCTGAAACTGCCGTCTGTCCTGTGGCATTTGACAGCTATTAAACTGATGAGGCTGAGCAGAAAGATCACTGACACCGACACAATGGCGATCAGCAGATACAGGTGTAAATCCGAGAAGCTCTCCTCCTTCATGGGCACATGTCTGAACTGAGTCTGGATGTCAGCTGTGCTTTCAACCACCACCACATCAATAGACACAGTAGCTGACAGGGAAGGTTCTCCGTTATCAGAAACCAACACCACCAAGGGGTGAGTTTTCAGGTCATTGTCACTCATTCTCCTCTTAGTCCTGATTTCTCCGGTACTGGTTCCGATCCGGAAGAGGTTGTTTCCTTTGGGCTCAGAGAGGTGATAAGAAAGCAGCGCGTTGTATCCAGAGTCTGCGTCTACAGCCCTGATCTTTGCCACAAAGTATCCCGCTTCAGCAGAATAGGGGATGCTCTCACTGTTAACGGAGCCGTGCTCAGAATAGGGGGCGAGAATATTTGGATTATTGTCGTTTTCATCCAGGATTAAAACGTTCACAGTCACGTTGCTGCTGAGCGGAGGAACACCAGAGTCTGTGGCCTGAACTTTAAACTGAAACGTAGTTAACTCCTCATAGTTAAAAGACTGCAGGCTGACTATATCTCCAGTTTCTGAATTGATGTTTACAACAGAAGTTAGTGGAATAGTTTTTGAATTGCCATCCAATGATGAATATGTTACTTTTGCATTTTGTCCTATATCAGGATCAACTGCTGTTATAGTAAAGATAGTAGCTCCCACTGCACTATTTTCTTTCACATATACATTAATCACAGGCTCTGAGAATAACGGGGCGTTGTCATTCACATCAGAAATGTGAACAGGAATAACACTGGTGCTAGAGAGTGGCGGAGTGCCTTCATCAGTGGCTATGATGGTGACATTATATTGAGAAACACTCTCTCTGTCAAGGGGACCATCGACTGTTAATGAATAATAATTCTTGTAGTTTAGCTTGAGCTTAAAAGGCACTAACCCCAGAATGTTAGCACTGGTGAGACCATTACTACCCCCATCTTTGTCAGTTACAGTCACCAAAGCGACCACTGTACCTACCTCAGAATCCTCTTTAACTGGACTCATAAGGGAGGTTATAATGATTTCAGGTATATTGTCATTAACATCAGTTACTTCCACTAACACTTTACCATGCACGCTTCGAGAAGGTGTACCTTTATCTCTTGCCTGTACACGAATATCATATGCTGTATTCTCTTCATAGTCTACTTTTCCCTTTACGGTTATTTCTCCTGTGTCTGAGTTTATTGAGAACAAAGCTTCTGGATTGAAATTCCCCCTCTCAATAAATGAATACATTATCTCACCATTCATTCCCTCATCTAAATCTGTAGCAGTTACAGTCAGTATGGATGTCTGAAATGGTGCATTTTCAGTGACTTGGGCCTTATACAGAGGTTGACTAAATACCGGAGCATTGTCATTTGTATCCATGACATGCACCACTATTTTTAATGTCCCTGACCGGGCAGGTTTTCCTCCGTCCAGAGCAGTTAAAGTAAGGTGGATAACAGACTGTTTCTCCCTGTCTAAAGCTTTCTGTAGCACCAGCTCAGCAGACTCACTGTGCTGTCCTCCGCTCTGTACGTCCAGTGAGAAATATGCATTTGGACTCAGCTTGTAGCTCTTTACCGAGTTACTGCCCGTGTCTGCGTCGTTTGCCATCGGGAGTAGATATCTCTCACCGGTAAAAGAAGATTCAGACATGTTGAAAGTCTTCTCCTTTTCACGAAAAGATGGCGCATTATCGTTAATATCAACAATCTGTACCTCTATGCGATGCAGATGCGTCGGGTGGCTCAGAATGGCTTCTATATTCAGGGCACATTTCGCCGTATTTGGACAGAGCTCCTCACGATCAATCCTATCGCAAACATACAGAGCACCAGTCTTTAAATCCACGTCGAAATATTTCTTAGAATTCCCAGAGACAACTCGTAAATCCCGTTTTTCCAAATCGTGAACATTAATCTGTAAATCCTTAGCGAGGTTTCCCACCACCGTTCCTTTGTCAACCTCCTCGGAAACGGAGAAAGAGAGCTGCGCTGTCGACCCGCCGCACAAACAAAGAAAAGCTATTATCTGTATCCAGATCGCCACTGTTAGTCCTCCACGTCCCATCGCTGCCACAGAATGAAAGAAATGATCATTTTCCAACATGTCCACACTTTAGGAGAATAACAAACGAAGCCCTCGCTGTCCTGTGACTATGTGTGTATTCTCTGACAAAGCACTGGTGATGCTATGATGCTTCGTACGGAGAGGAGGAGTCTGTGGAAAAAGGAGCCACACGAATATTGTGGTCTCGAGCGACACCAACTGTTATTTTCATGCTAATAAATCAGGACTTGAAGATTATTAAATGTAGCCTGCTATTTCAGTGGAAAATTATATAAAACCTCGTTCACAACAAAAACACAGTTTCCGGTGCGTAAGTAAAAACTATTGTGTGTCACCAGGGCAACACATATTAAAGAAGTAGTCTGCTTTTGAAATAATATAAAAGTGAGTCAGCCTTTTTTTTTCGTGTGCGCAAAATCACCATTCAGATTTCAGCACCATGGACAGCGTCCCTGCTGGTCAGCAGTGTGACAGAGATCTAACTTGACCAATTACTTCTCAGTTTAAAGTACTATTATTCAGCAACTGTTTCGAAAAAATACCCACATAAATTATCCAACATCCAGAAAGTGAATGGCTTTTTTTCGGGGGTAAATAAATAAATAAATAACTATCATCAGGTAATTGACGATTTGCATGTATATCCCCCAGAGTACTACTTTGTATCAAGTTGTTTTCACAGCCATACATCAAATATATATCACGAAAAGTCAGCAAATGTTGAAACTATTCAAAATCGGATAATTTGATAACCTAACACGTCTTTCAGAAATGGAATGGCATTATCATCAGAGAGAAATTTAGTCTCGAGTTACAAACAACTCACCTTGTCTTTGTTGGGTAAAGTCTGAGTTCTGGTAAAAGTGTCTCCTCCGTTTATACTGATCAGTTCACCATCAACAGGTGGATACGGTGCGGGGAAAACCACTACGTCACTCTTCAGTGTGTCTGAGCTGAAACACACGTCATACTGCTGAGTAGATTTGGAGTAAGACCAGCTCCCGTCAGGGTGGGTGGTGATCATTGGGGCGCTGTACCTGCTGAAACTGCCGTCTGTCCTGTGGCATTTGACAGCTATTAAACTGATGAGGCTCAGCAGAAAGATCACTGACACCGACACAATGGCGATCAGCAGATACAGGTTTAAATCAGAGAAGCTGTCCTCCTTTATGGGCACATGTCTGAACTGAGTCTGGATGTCAGCTGTGCTTTCAACCACCACCACATCAATAGACACAGTAGCTGACAGGGAGGGTTCTCCGTTATCAGAAACCAACACCACCAAGGGGTGAGTTTTCAGGTCATTGTCACTCATTCTCCTCTTAGTCCTGATTTCTCCGGTGCTGGTTCCGATCCGGAAGAGATTGTTTCCTTTGGGCTCAGAGAGGTGATAAGAAAGCAGCGCGTTGTATCCAGAGTCTGCGTCTACAGCCCTGATCTTTGCCACAAAGTATCCCGCTTCAGCAGAATAGGGGATGCTCTCACTGTTAACGGAGCCGTGCTCAGAATAGGGCGCCAGAATATTTGGATTATTGTCGTTTTCATCCAGGATTAAAACGTTCACAGTCACGTTGCTGCTGAGCGGAGGAACACCAGAGTCTGTGGCCTGAACTTTAAACTGAAACGTTTTTAACTCCTCATAGTTAAAAGACTGCAGGCTGACTATATCTCCAGTCTCTGAGTTGATGTTTACAACCGAAGTTATAGGAATACTTTTGGAATCACCTTCCACTGAGTATGTTACTCTCGCGTTTTCATTTAAATCAGAATCGACTGCAGTTATCGTACAGATACGAGCTCCAACGGGACTATTTTCTTTCACATAAACATGAATCACGGGTTCAAGGAAACGAGGCGCGTTATCATTGACATCAGATACTTCAACAGTAATAACGCTGGTGCTGGATAGAGGCGGGGTCCCTTCATCAGCAGCTGTAATCGTGACGCTATAAGAGGAGTATCCTTCTCTATCAAGAGGTCCATCTACAACTAAAGAGTAATAATTCTTATAATTGGAGGTCAGCTTAAAAGGTGCAGAACCAATAAGCGCACAGCGAGCCTGACCGTTTTTGCCTCCATCTTTATCAGTCACCGTCACTAAAGCGACAACGCTTCCTATATCAGCGTCTTCTTTAACGGGGTTCATGAGTGACGTCACCACAATTTCTGGGGCATTATCGTTCACATCGACTACCTCCACCAGCAGCTTTCCATTTGCACTCCGAGGCAACCCCCCTTGGTCTGTTGCTTGAATATGAATTTCATATGCTGCCTGTGCTTCGTAATCCAAACTACCCTTTACTATGATCTCTCCAGTTTCTGCATTAATGGAGAACAGATCTGCCGGATTGAAGTTTCCACGCTTGACAAAAGAGTACGTGAGCCTCCCGTTGTCCCCTTCGTCTAAATCTGTGGCACTCAGTTGAATCACTAATGATCCAGCTGGTGCGTTTTCATTCACCCGTGCCTTGTATAGTGTTTTACTAAATGACGGCGTGTTATCATTTGCATCCAGAACATTTACATTTATGTGTAAGGTTCCGGTTTTAGGAGGCTTTCCTCCATCTACAGCGGTCAGCGATAGCTTAATAACTGCTTGTTTTTCACGATCCAAAGCTTTCAGCAGCACCAATTCAGCAGATACACTATGCCCTCCACCGCTTTGCACATCCAGGGAGAAATATTCATTTGGACTCAGCCTGTACGTCTTTACTGAATTGCTCCCAGTGTCTGCATCAAGAGCCAGGGGAAGCAAAAAGTGTTCCCCCGTAGGTGATAATTCAGATATGTTTAGTGAATATGACGTCTCAACGAAGGTTGGTGCGTTGTCATTTAAGTCAACAATAACCACCTCAATGCGGTGGAGCACCATAGGATTACTCAGTATAGCCTCTAAGTTTAGCGTGCATTTTACCGTGTTTGGACAAAGCTCCTCGCGGTCTATTCGCTCATTAACATAAAGATCCCCCGTTTTAAAATTCGCCTCGAAATATTTCTTACTGTACCCAGACACGATATTCAGATTCCTCGTTTGCAGGTCTCGGACGTTGACGTTTAAATCCTTTGCGAGATTCCCCACCACAGTCCCTTTGTCCACCTCCTCGGAAACGGAGTAGGATATCTGAGCAGCACACCAGTCAGATAAAAACAACATGAACAGCCAGCAGAGTATTCCGTTATTATTCCTTCCACCGCCCATCGCTGCTTTCAAAAGAAAGTGACGCGACACAAACTATATTCATCCATAAAACGCCACCCGATCGGCCAGCGTTTTTAATCCCGTCCACTCCGGTCCTCTCCGTTTCATCGCCACTCGTGTTCCTCTCACAAAGACACTCATAGTGTGCTGACGCACCACTCGGAAAGGAGGAGACTGAAAACACCGAGCTCACAAAAACATGTGGTCATCAGCGACCCCGCGCGGTACAACTTAGATATGAAGATGCTTTCAAAAATAGAGTTGCACTCCCTGCATGTCTCATACTACAACACGTGTGATACATTATATACCCTTAGGTTTTAAAGGGAGACTAAAAGTTTTACTTTAACCGGTTGTGTAAAGAGGAAAATATCAGGCTAAATAGTCACAGATTACTGCAGAAAAATTACAGAACAATCTGAAATTATTTTAACCCATGGAAAAATATACCAAAACTTGTTGAAAACATACTGTATAATGAGTTCAAAGGCATCAACAATATTTTCCATAGATAGGTTAATAACAACTGCCAACAGTACCGCCACGGTCTACTATTTGAAGATAGTTCAGCTTGTAAGAAGCCACTTGTTTTTCAAGCATAAAGAATTCATGAATTGACAGCATAAGAAACTGAAAGCATGAGTGATAGCATAATTCACGCCAGTGTTTTTGGATTGTGAGCCCAGGAGGACAAAGAAGACACCAGTATGTTTTCAGCACCACGGAGAGCGCTCTACAAACCTACTTGCAGGATGTGTCCACTATTTTACAACCTAATACAAGGCTGTTATCTGTTTAAATGCAAATTTGTACAAATGTTTTCATGATTGGGTCATTCTTAATTGGGAATTTCTGAGATTTTGTAAACTTTGCAAGTCATGTATGCGACAGCAAGGAGAGAGGAGTGAAAGGCTTCAAACAACTCACCTTGTCTTTGTTGGGTAAAGTCTGAGTTCTGGTAAAAGTGTCTCCTCCGTTAATACTGATCAGTTCACCATCTACAGGTGGATACGGTGCGGGGAAAACCACTACGTCACTTTTCAGTGTGTCTGAGCTGAAACACACGTCATACTGCTGAGTAGATTTGGAGTAAGACCAGCTCCCGTCAGGGTGGGTGGTGATCATTGGGGCGCTGTACCTGCTGAAACTGCCGTCTGTCCTGTGGCATTTGACAGCTATTAAACTGATGAGGCTGAGCAGAAAGATCACTGACACCGACACAATGGCGATCAGCAGATACAGGTGTAAATCCGAGAAGCTCTCCTCCTTCATGGGCACATGTCTGAACTGAGTCTGGATGTCAGCTGTGCTTTCAACCACCACCACATCAATAGACACAGTAGCTGACAGGGAAGGTTCTCCGTTATCAGAAACCAACACCACCAAGGGGTGAGTTTTCAGGTCATTGTCACTCATTCTCCTCTTAGTCCTGATTTCTCCGGTACTGGTTCCGATCCGGAAGAGGTTGTTTCCTTTGGGCTCAGAGAGGTGATAAGAAAGCAGCGCGTTGTATCCAGAGTCTGCGTCTACAGCCCTGATCTTTGCCACAAAGTATCCCGCTTCAGCAGAATAGGGGATGCTCTCACTGTTAACGGAGCCGTGCTCAGAATAGGGGGCGAGAATATTTGGATTATTATCGTTTTCATCCAGGATTAAAACGTTCACAGTCACGTTGCTGCTGAGCGGAGGAACACCAGAGTCTGTGGCCTGAACTTTAAACTGAAACGTAGTTAACTCCTCATAGTTAAAAGACTGCAGGCTGACTATATCTCCAGTTTCTGAATTGATGTTTACAACAGAAGTTAGTGGAATAGTTTTTGAATTGCCATCCAATGATGAATATGTTACTTTTGCATTTTGTCCTATATCAGGATCAACTGCTGTTATAGTAAAGATAGTAGCTCCCACTGCACTATTTTCTTTCACATATACATTAATCACAGGCTCTGAGAATAACGGGGCGTTGTCATTCACATCAGAAATGTGAACAGGAATAACACTGGTGCTAGAGAGTGGCGGAGTGCCTTCATCAGTGGCTATGATGGTGACATTATATTGAGAAACACTCTCTCTGTCAAGGGGACCATCGACTGTTAATGAATAATAATTCTTGTAGTTTAGCTTGAGCTTAAAAGGCACTAACCCCAGAATGTTAGCACTGGTGAGACCATTACTACCCCCATCTTTGTCAGTTACAGTCACCAAAGCGACCACTGTACCTACCTCAGAATCCTCTTTAACTGGACTCATAAGGGAGGTTATAATGATTTCAGGTATATTGTCATTAACATCAGTTACTTCCACTAACACTTTACCATGCACGCTTCGAGAAGGTGTACCTTTATCTCTTGCCTGTACACGAATATCATATGCTGTATTCTCTTCATAGTCTACTTTTCCCTTTACGGTTATTTCTCCTGTGTCTGAGTTTATTGAGAACAAAGCTTCTGGATTGAAATTCCCCCTCTCAATAAATGAATACATTATCTCACCATTCATTCCCTCATCTAAATCTGTAGCAGTTACAGTCAGTATGGATGTCTGAAATGGTGCATTTTCAGTGACTTGGGCCTTATACAGAGGTTGACTAAATACCGGAGCATTGTCATTTGTATCCATGACATGCACCACTATTTTTAATGTCCCTGACCGGGCAGGTTTTCCTCCGTCCAGAGCAGTTAAAGTAAGGTGGATAACAGACTGTTTCTCCCTGTCTAAAGCTTTCTGTAGCACCAGCTCAGCAGACTCACTGTGCTGTCCTCCGCTCTGTACGTCCAGTGAGAAATATGCATTTGGACTCAGCTTGTAGCTCTTTACCGAGTTACTGCCCGTGTCTGCGTCGTTTGCCATCGGGAGTAGATATCTCTCACCGGTAAAAGAAGATTCAGACATGTTGAAAGTCTTCTCCTTTTCACGAAAAGATGGCGCATTATCGTTAATATCAACAATCTGTACCTCTATGCGATGCAGATGCGTCGGGTGGCTCAGAATGGCTTCTATATTCAGGGCACATTTCGCCGTATTTGGACAGAGCTCCTCACGATCAATCCTATCGCAAACATACAGAGCACCAGTCTTTAAATCCACGTCGAAATATTTCTTAGTATTCCCAGAGACAACTCGTAAATCCCGTTTTTCCAAATCGTGAACATTAATCTGTAAATCCTTAGCGAGATTTCCCACCACCGTTCCTTTGTCAACCTCCTCGGAAACGGAGAAGGAGAGCTGCGCTGTCGACCCGCCGCACAAACAAAGAAAAGCTATTATCTGTATCCAGATCGCCACTGTTAGTCCTCCACGTCCCATCGCTGCCACAGAATGAAAGAAATGATCATTTTCCAACATGTCCACACTTTAGGAGAATAACAAACGAAGCCCTCGCTGTCCTGTGCCTATGTGTGTATTCTCTGACAAAGCACTGGTGATGCTATGATGCTTCGTACGGAGAGGAGGAGTCTGTGGAAAAAGGAGCCACACGAATATTGTGGTCTCGAGCGACACCAACTGTTATTTTCATGCTAATAAATCAGGACTTGAAGATTATTAAATGTAGCCTGCTATTTCAGTGGAAAATTATATAAAACCTCGTTCACAACAAAAACACAGTTTCCGGTGCGTAAGTAAAAACTATTGTGTGTCACCAGGGCAACACATATTAAAGAAGTAGTCTGCTTTTGAAATAATATAAAAGTGAGGCCGCCTTTTTTCGTGTGCGCAAAATCACCATTCAGATTTCAGCACCATGGACAGCGTCCCTGCTGGTCAGCAGTGTGACAGAGATCTAACTTGACCAATTACTTCTCAGCTCAAAGTACTATTAATCAGCAACTGTTTCGAAAAAATACCCACATAAATTACCCAACATCCAGAAAGTGAATGGCTTTTTTTCGGGGAAAAATAAATAAATAAATAAATAACTATCATCAGGTAATTGCCGATTTGCATGTATATCCCCTAGAGTACTACTTTGTATCAAGTTGTTTTCACAGCCATACATCAAATATATATCACGAAAAGTCAGCAAATGTTGAAACTATTCAAAATCGGATAATTTGATAACCTAACACGTCTTTCAGAAATGGAATGGCATTATCATCAGAGAGAAATTTAGTCTCGAGTTACAAACAACTCACCTTGTCTTTGTTGGGTAAAGTCTGAGTTCTGGTAAAAGTGTCTCCTCCGTTAATACTGATCAGTTCACCATCAACAGGTGGATACGGTGCGGGGAAAACCACTACGTCACTCTTCAGTGTGTCTGAGCTGAAACACACGTCATACTGCTGAGTAGATTTGGAGTAAGACCAGCTCCCGTCAGGGTGGGTGGTGATCATTGGGGCGCTGTACCTGCTGAAACTGCCGTCTGTCCTGTGGCATTTGACAGCTATTAAACTGATGAGGCTCAGCAGAAAGATCACTGACACCGACACAATGGCGATCAGCAGATACAGGTTTAAATCAGAGAAGCTGTCCTCCTTTATGGGCACATGTCTGAATTGAGTCTGGATGTCAGCTGTGCTTTCAACCACCACCACATCAATAGACACAGTAGCTGACAGGGAGGGTTCTCCGTTATCAGAAACCAACACCACCAAGGGGTGAGTTTTCAGGTCATTGTCACTCATTCTCCTCTTAGTCCTGATTTCTCCGGTGCTGGTTCCGATCCGGAAGAGATTGTTTCCTTTGGGCTCAGAGAGGTGATAAGAAAGCAGCGCGTTGTATCCAGAGTCTGCGTCTACAGCCCTGATCTTTGCCACAAAGTATCCCGCTTCAGCAGAATAGGGGATGCTCTCACTGTTAACGGAGCCGTGCTCAGAATAGGGCGCCAGAATATTTGGATTATTGTCGTTTTCATCCAGGATTAAAACGTTCACAGTCACGTTGCTGCTGAGCGGAGGAACACCAGAGTCTGTGGCCTGAACTTTAAACTGAAACGTGTTTAACTCCTCATAGTTAAAAGACTGCAGGCTGACTATATCTCCAGTCTCTGAGTTGATGTTTACAACCGAAGTTATAGGAATACTTTTGGAATCACCTTCCACTGAGTATGTTACTCTCGCGTTTTCATTTAAATCAGAATCGACTGCAGTTATCGTACAGATACGAGCTCCAACGGGACTATTTTCTTTCACATAAACATGAATCACGGGTTCAAGGAAACGAGGCGCGTTATCATTGACATCAGATACTTTAACAGTAATAACGCTGGTGCTGGATAGAGGCGGGGTCCCTTCATCAGCAGCTGTAATCGTGACGCTATAAGAGGAGTATCCTTCTCTATCAAGAGGTCCATCTACAACTAAAGAGTAATAATTCTTATAATTGGACGTCAGCTTAAAAGGTGCAGAACCAATAAGTGCACAGCGAGACTGACCGTTTTTGCCTCCATCTTTATCAGTCACCGTCACTAAAGCGACAACGCTTCCTATATCAGCGTCTTCTTTAACGGGGTTCATGAGTGACGTCACCACAATTTCTGGGGCATTGTCGTTCACATCGACTACCTCCACCAGCAGCTTTCCATTTGTACTCCGAGGCGAAAACCCATGGTCTGATGCTTGAATATGAATTTCATATGCTGCCTGTGCTTCGAAATCCAAACTACCCTTTACTGTGATCTCCCCAGTTTCTGCATTAATGGAAAACATATCTGCAGGGTTGAAGTTTCCACGCTTGACAAAAGAGTACGTGAGCCTCCCATTGTCCCCTTCGTCTAAATCTGTGGCACTCAGTTGAATCACTAATGATCCAGATGGTGCATTTTCATTCACCCGTGCCTTGTAAAGGGTTTTACTAAATGATGGCGTGTTATCATTAACATCCAGAACATTTACATGTATGCTTAAGGTTCCGGTTTTAGGAGGCTTTCCTCCATCTACAGCGGTCAGAGATAGCTTAATGACTGCTTGTTTTTCACGATCCAAAGCTTTCAGCAGCACCAATTCAGCAGACACACTATGTCCTCCACCGCTTTGCACATCCAGGGAGAAATATTCATTTGGACTCAGCCTGTACGTCTTTACTGAATTGCTCCCAGTGTCTGCATCAAGAGCCAGTGGAAGCAAAAAGTGTTCCCCCGTAGGTGATAATTCAGATATGTTTAGTGAATATGACGTCTCAACGAAGGTTGGTGCGTTGTCATTTAAATCAACAATAACCAATTCAATGCGGTGGAGCACCATAGGATTACTCAGTATAGCCTCTAAGTTTAGCGTGCATTTTACCGTGTTTGGACAAAGCTCCTCGCGGTCTATTCGCTCATTAACATAAAGATCCCCCGTTTTAAAATTCGCCTCGAAATATTTCTTACTGTACCCAGACACGATATTCAGATTCCTCGTTTGCAGGTCTCGGACGTTGACGTTTAAATCCTTTGCGAGATTCCCCACCACAGTCCCTTTGTCCACCTCCTCGGAAACGGAGTAGGATATCTGAGCAGCACACCAGTCAGATAAAAACAACATGAACAGCCAGCAGAGTATTCCGTGATTATTCCTTCCACCACCCATCGCTGCTTTCAAAAGAAAGTGACGCGACACAAACTATATTCATCCATAAAACGCCACCCGATCGGCCAGCGTTTTTAATCCCGTCCACTCCGGTCCTCTCCGTTTCATCGCCACTTGTGTTCCTCTCACAAAGACACTCATAGTGTGCTGACGCACCACTCGGAAAGGAGGAGACTGAAAACACCGAGCTCACAAAAACATGTGGTCATCAGCGACCCCGCGCGGTACAACTTAGATATGAAGATGCTTTCAAAAATAGAGTTGCACTCCCTGCATGTCTCATACTACAACACGTGTGATACATTATATACCCTTAGGTTTTAAAGGGAGACTAAAAGTTTTACTTTAACCGGTTGTGTAAAGAGGAAAAGATCAGGCTAAATAGTCACAGATTACTGCAGAAAAATTACAGAACAATCTGAAATTATTTTAACCCATGGAAAAATATACCAAAACTTGTTGAAAACATACTGTATAATGAGTTCAAAGGCATCAACAATATTTTCCATAGATAGGTTAATAACAACTGCCAACAGTACCGCCACGGTCTACTATTTGAAGATAGTTCAGCTTGTAAGAAGCCACTTGTTTTTCAAGCATAAAGAATTCATGAATTGACAGCATAAGAAACTGAAAGCATGAGTGATAGCATAATTCACGCCAGTGTTTTTGGATTGTGAGCCCAGGAGGACAAAGAAGACACCAGTATGTTTTCAGCACCACGGAGAGCGCTCTACAAACCTACTTGCAGGATGTGTCCACTATTTTACAACCTAATACAAGGCTGTTATCTGTTTAAATGCAAATTTGTACAAATGTTTTCATGATTGGGTCATTCTTAATTGGGAATTTCTGAGATTTTGTAAACTTTGCAAGTCATGTATGCGACAGTAAGGAGAGAGGAGTGAAAGGCTTCAAACAACTCACCTTGTCTTTGTTGGGTAAAGTCTGAGTTCTGGTAAAAGTGTCTCCTCCGTTAATACTGATCAGTTCACCATCTACAGGTGGATACGGTGCGGGGAAAACCACTACGTCACTCTTCAGTGTGTCTGAGCTGAAACACACGTCATACTGCTGAGTAGATTTGGAGTAAGACCAGCTCCCGTCAGGGTGGGTGGTGATCATTGGGGCGCTGTACCTGCTGAAACTGCCGTCTGTCCTGTGGCATTTGACAGCTATTAAACTGATGAGACTCAACAGAAAGATCACTGACACCGACACAATGGCGATCAGCAGATACAGGTTTAAATCAGAGAAGCTCTCCTCCTTTATGGGCACATGTCTGAACGGAGTCTGGATATCAGCTGTGCTTTCAACGACCACCACATCAATAGACACAGTAGCTGACAGGGAGGGTTCTCCGTTATCAGAAACCAACACCACCAAGGGGTGAGTTTTCAGGTCATTGTCACTCATTCTCCTCTTAGTCCTGATTTCTCCGGTGCTGGTTCCGATCCGGAAGAGGTTGTTTCCTTTGGGCTCAGAGAGGTGATAAGAAAGCAGCGCGTTGTATCCAGAGTCTGCGTCTACAGCCCTGATCTTTGCCACAAAGTATCCCGCTTCAGCAGAATAGGGGATGCTCTCACTGTTAACGGAGCCGTGCTCAGAATAGGGCGCCAGAATATTTGGATTATTGTCGTTTTCATCCAGGATTAAAACGTTCACAGTCACGTTGCTGCTGAGCGGAGGAACACCAGAGTCTGTGGCCTGAACTTTAAACTGGAACGTGTTTAACTCCTCATAGTTAAAAGACTGCAGGCTGACTATATCTCCAGTCTCTGAGTTGATGTTTAAAACTGATGATATTGGAATATTTTTGGGATAACTATCTAACAACTTGTAAGTCAGTTTTGCATTGCTGTCCAGATCAGGATCAAATGCATTTATTGTAGAAATAATGGAGCCTGTTGGACTATTTTCTTTCACATAAACATTAACAACAGGCTCCATAAATCGAGGTGCGTTATCATTGACATCAGAAACATGAACAGTAATGACCCTGATACTAGACAGAGGTGGACTTCCCTCATCTGTGGCTGTAATAGTGACATTGTAAAGAGAAGTGTTTTCTCTGTCCAGTGGTCCATCTACTACTAATGAATAGTCATTTTTGTAGTTAGACTTCAGTTTAAACGGAACAGACCCAACTACCTTACAGTTAGTTACACCATTGTTTCCTCCATCTTTATCACTCACTGTTACCAAGGCAACTATTGTTCCCAGTTCTGCGTCTTCTTTTACTGGGGTCATGAGTGACGTCACAGATATTTCTGGGTCATTGTCATTCACATCAATTATCTCTATCAGCAGTTTAGCATGCGCACTACGAGGAGAGGTGCCCTGATCCATTGCTTGAACTCTAACCTCATAAGCAGGCGTCTCTTCATAATCTAATGTCCCCTTCACAGTTATTTCTCCTGTTTCTGAGTTTAGATTAAAAATATTTGATGGATCAATATTTCCTCTTTTTATAAATGAATACAGGATCTTACTGTTCATGCCTTCGTCTAAATCTGTTGCGTTCATCTTAATTATCACTGTTCCGTGTGCAGCATTTTCACGCACACGTACTTTATAAAGCGATTTGCTGAAAATTGGTGAATTATCATTCGCATCTACTACATTTACATTGATCTGTAATGTACCCGATCTAGGAGGTTTTCCTCCATCCACAGCGGTCAGGATAAGTTTAATAACCGGCTGTTTCTCTCTGTCTAAAGCTTTCTGCAACACTAACTCAGCAGACACTCCGTGTTCTCCGCCGCTCTGCACATCAAGCGAGAAATATTCGTTTTGGCTCAGCTTGTAGCTCTTCACTGAGTTACTGCCTGTGTCTGCGTCTACTGCTATTGGGAGAAGATATTGTTCTCCCGGTGACATTGATTCTGAGATGTTTAACGAAAATGACTGTTCAATAAATTCTGGCGAGTTATCATTTATGTCTAAAACACTGACCTCAATGCGGTGAACATTCATTGGATTGCTCAAAACAGCCTGTATTCTCAGAGAGCATTGTGCCGTGTTCGGACAAAGCTCCTCTCTGTTTATCCTTTCATCAACAAAGATGTTCCCGGTCCGCAAATTCACGTCAAAATATTTCTTACTGTAACTCGAAACAATACGTAGATCCCTGTTTTCTAGGTCTTGTACATTCAAGTTTAAATCCTTTGCGATATTCCCCACCACGGTGCCTTTGTTCGCCTCCTCGGAAATGGAGTAGGATAACTGCGAAGCAGACCAGTCACAAAGACACAGCAGCGCAACAATATGAATCCAGGCACATCCCTCGTTTCCCATCGTTGCACATTTAACACTGAATCTCTCTTCTCGTGTATTTCCAGTGTATTTATATATCCTTCTTTAACGCGATTCCACAGCAGCAGTAGCAGCAGCCCTTCTCCCCACAGCACGATCCCGTGTCTCTCTATAAACTGACGGCCAATGACGGTTTCAGGTTTCCCGTGCAGGGAGGAGTTTTACACATATTGTAACAATAATATCTGTGGTCTCCAGCGACATCATGTGGTAACTGACAGATATGTCAACATAAATGTGAGTAACAGAAATTCCAATGTGTTGCAGTATTATAAAAGCTGTGTTATATGAATAGTTTGCACAGATTGGCTTCATCGCATAGAAACACAAATCAAAAGTTATTTTTTATGACATATAATCATGCCCATTTTCAAATGTAAATCTGGAAACTTAAGGAGCTATTCAAGGGTACAGTAGAGTCCTGGTGGTGTAGTGCATCCACAAAAAAAGCTCAATTTGAGGGAATTTCAGGCAACATTAACTATTCATGTAGAATAATTACGTAATTAGCATTATTAACAAGTCAACCAACATATCTCTTAAAGAATACAAATGTAATACTGTCATTGTTTTTACTAAAACAATGTAGATGGTTTAACAATAGAAGGATCCAGAGAGTTAGAATGCAACGATTGCGCAGACTAATTTCAGCACCACGGACAGCGCTGTACATTCAGGCTATAAACTGAATAGATCCAGTGTGCTGATCAGCTGTTTAGAGCCGACATTATCAAACAATCCTGTTTTCAAAGGCTGCCATCGAAGGACCTTAAAACATAAAAACATGAGTATGGGTGCTCTTTCTTCGAGGTGTTGCAAAATTTGTAGTTGTCTGAATTCCATCACTGATGTGAATTTCTGTGTTATTATCTACAATGTATGCTCACATGAACAGTTTGTGAAGTCTCTCAACAGGAGAGCTATTATCACTACTTTTATTACTTTGTTTTCAGGTTCTGTTAACTTTTGCATGCAGAATAACAACAAAAGCTTATAGCAAAAAATGTCAATAACAGCAATTGTAAACTGAAAGCACTTCATTATTACTGAAGAACACATACCTTGTCTTTGTTGGGTAAAGTCTGAGTTCTGGTAAAAGTGTCTCCTCCGTTAATACTGACCAGTTCACCATCTACAGGTGGATATGGTGCGGGGAAAACCACTACGTCACTCTTCAGTGTGTCTGAGCTGAAACACACGTCATACTGCTGAGTAGATTTGGAGTAAGACCAGCTCCCGTCAGGGTGGGTGGTGATCATTGGGGCGCTGTACCTGCTGAAACTGCCGTCTGTCCTGTGGCATTTGACAGCTATCAAACTGATGAGGCTCAGCAGAAAGATCACTGACACCGACACAATGCCGATCAGCAGATACAGGTTTAAATCAGAGAACTTCTCCTCCTTTATGGGCACATGTCTGAACTGAGTCTGGATGTCAGCTGTGCTTTCAACCACCACCACATCAATAGACACAGTAGCTGACAGGGAGGGTTCTCCGTTATCAGAAACCAACACCACCAAGGGGTGAGTTTTCAGGTCATTGTCACTCATTCTCCTCTTAGTCCTGATTTCTCCGGTGCTGGTTCCGATCCGGAAGAGGTTGTTTCCTTTGGGCTCAGAGAGGTGATAAGAAAGCAGCGCGTTGTATCCAGAGTCTGTGTCTACAGCCCTGATCTTTGCCACAAAGTATCCCGCTTCAGCAGAATAGGGGATGCTCTCACTGTTAACGGAGCCGTGCTCAGAATAGGGCGCCAGAATTGTTGGATTATTGTCGTTTTCATCCAGGATTAAAACGTTCACAGTCACATTGCTGCTGAGCGGAGGAACACCAGAGTCTGTGGCCTGAACTTTAAACTGAAACGTGCTTAACTCCTCATAATTAAAAGACTGCAGACTGACTATATCCCCAGTCTCTGAGTTGATATTCAAAACTGTTGAAATTGGAAAACTTTTTGGATAATTATCCATTAATGAATAAGTCAATTTAGCATTTTCATTTGCATCTGCATCCTGTGCAGTTGTTCTTGCTATAATATCTCCCACTTTACTATTCTCCTTCACATAAATATTTATGTTGGCTTCTGGGAAATGAGGTGCGTTGTCATTAATATCAGAAATTTGCACAGTGATTACAGCAGTGCTAGAAAGAGGCGGACTACCTTCATCTGTAGCAGTGATGCTTACATTGTACTGTGACACAATCTCTCTGTCAAGGAGACCATCAACTATTAGAGAGTAATAGTTTTTGTAGTTTGACTTTAATGAAAAAGGGACTGAGTTTTTGATTTTACAAGTGGTAAGGCCATTTTGCCCTCCATCTTTATCAGTCACAGTCACCAATGCAACAACGGTTCCAATTTCAGCATTTTCCTTTACTGGACTCATTAGTGAAGTTATAGAGATTTCTGGTGCATTGTCATTGACATCGACAACCTCTACCAGCACTTTAGAATAACCAGTGCGAGGGGATGCACCCTGGTCTGTTGCTTGTACTCGTAATTCATATGCATTACTTTCCTCATAATCCAAATTAGCCTTCACAATGATTTCACCACTCTCAGGACTGACAATGAATTTTTCAGGAGAGTTCACATTTCCTCTTTTCATTAAAGAATATGTGATGTCTGAATGTGGACCTTCGTCTAAGTCAGTTGCATTTAGCTTCAATATTGTTGTACCTATGGGTGCATTTTCGCTGACTCTTACTTTATAAAGCGGCTTGCTAAAGGAAGGCGTGTTATCATTAACATCTATCACATTCACAAGAAGCTGCATAGTGCCAGACCTTGCAGGTTTTCCTCCGTCTACAGCAGTTAATGTTAATCTAATAGTGGGTTGTTTCTCTCGGTCTAAAGCTTTCTGCAGCACCAACTCAGCGGACGCACCGTCTCCTCCGCTGCTCACATCTATGGAGAAATGCTCGTTCGGGCTTAACTTGTATGTTTTCACTGAACTACTGCCCGTGTCTGCATCCTGAGCTATTGGGAGCGGATACCTCTCTCCCGTTGAGGACGACTCGGAGATATTAAACACATGGATTTGCTCCAGGAATGATGGTGTGTTATCGTTGATGTCAAGAATGCTGACCTCAATGCGATAAATATTCATAGGATGGCTCAATAGCCCCTCTATATTTAGGGAACACTTGGGTAAATTTGGACAAAGCTCTTCTCGGTCTATCCTCTCGTTAACAACCAAAGCTCCTGTTCTCAAATTAGCCTCGAAATATTTCTTACTGTATCCCGATACAATCCGAAATCCCCGCTCCTCCAGTTGCTGTGTCTGAATATTTAAATCCTTAGCGAGATTCCCCACCACTGTGCCTTTGTCCACCTCCTCGGAAACGGAGTAGGAAATCTGAGCTGCAGACCAGCCGGATAAACAAAGAAGAATGGCGCACAACACCAACACGGCCTCTCTACGCTGTTGACGACTCATCCTTCTTTTTTGTTTAGATGAGAAATCCAAGCAAATAAACGTCATTCATCCACAAAAACGGGGAAATATCCACAAGACAGCCAAGCGCTCTTCATTTAGGAACCATCTTTCAAGACGAAAGTGGTTTACTAACCCAGCCCCTACGAAACGGACAGGCTGATTCACCGACAGCGGAGGAGGAGTTTTACGTCATTAATGTACACGATTGGATGTGTGGTCTCGGGCGACATCTTGCGTTCCTTTGATAGACCATAGTGGATTCTTTACAAACTACATCCCATGAGTTAATGGTGTTTCTTAAAGGATATACCAGAAATGTATGATCGGATTCCGTGAAACGTTATGTTTGTTTTGTCACAAAGACAAAATATAAGAACAGAGAAAGAAGCCAAGTTGTTGGAAAGTAAATTAATCAGGGAAGGATGATATAACTGGAAAGAGGGACAATAATACATCGATGAGTGTAAAGTGAAAAAAAGTGACAATTAAATTAATAATATACACATATAATAGTGTGCTCCCAGCACCGAAAAACAAACCAGCAAAACAACACGTTTTACAAACCAGATAATCATTTTGGACAGAACCCTTCATTTCATTCCTCCATATTTTACCAGTTTATGTTTTTGTTGCTAAAGGTCTAAGCCCGTATAATTCTAAAATGTTTTGCAACTTTATAGAAAAAACATCAACGATGTTTATTTCATTTTTTTTCCAGACCCACCGACAAGCTATGGCACAAGTAATACCAGTTAGCCATAAGTACATGAATTCAAGCATGTTCCAACGACTGAGGCACGCAGAGAGATATCAGCACCATGGAGAGCGCTTTTCCCATTTAAGCACTACATAAAAACGGTAGATGTAAACAATCTAGCAGACTGTTTATATTGCTAAAGTGTTGATAATAACACACGGAACAACATTTCCCTTCACTTAAAGCAGCTAAGCCTATGAAAGACAAAATATGCACTGATTGATAGTGTTCGCTCTTTATGGCTCTTACCTTGTCTTTGTTGGGTAAAGTCTGAGTTCTGGTAAAAGTGTCTCCTCCGTTAATACTGATCAGCTCACCATCTACAGGTGGATACGGTGCGGGGAAAACCACTACGTCACTCTTCAGTGTGTCTGAGCTGAAACACACGTCATACTGCTGAGTAGATTTGGAGTAAGACCAGCTCCCGTCAGGGTGGGTGGTGATCATTGGGGCGCTGTACCTGCTGAAACTGCCGTCTGTCCTGTGGCATTTGACAGCTATTAAACTGACGAGGCTCAGCAGAAAGATCACCGACACCGACACAATGGCGATCAGCAGATACAGGTTTAAATCAGAGAAGCTCTCCTCCTTTATGGGCATATGTCTGAACGGAGTCTGGATGTCAGCTGTGCTTTCAACCACCACCACATCAATAGACACAGTAGCTGACAGGGAGGGTTCTCCGTTATCAGAAACCAACACCACCAAGGGGTGAGTTTTCAGGTCATTGTCACTCATTCTCCTCTTAGTCCTGATTTCTCCGGTGCTGGTTCCGATCCGGAAGAGGTTGTTTCCTTTGGGCTCAGAGAGGTGATAAGAAAGCAGCGCGTTGTATCCAGAGTCTGCGTCTACAGCCCTGATCTTTGCCACAAAGTATCCCGCTTCAGCAGAATAGGGGATGCTCTCACTGTTAACGGAGCCGTGCTCAGAATAGGGCGCCAGAATATTTGGATTATTGTCGTTTTCATCCAGGATTAAAACGTTCACAGTCACGTTGCTGCTGAGCGGAGGAACACCAGAGTCTGTGGCCTGAACTTTGAACTGAAACGTTTTTAACTCCTCATAGTTAAAAGACTGCAGGCTGACTATATCTCCAGTCTCCGAGTTGATGTTCACCATTGTAGACACGGGGACTGAGTTACTGTTACTGTCTAAAAATGAATATCTAACCTGGCCATTCTTATCAATGTCAGCATCAGATGCAGATACGGTTTTAATAATTACCCCAACTTTACTGTTTTCTTTCACATAAACATGAACCTCTGGTTCTGAGAAACGAGGCGAGTTGTCATTGACATCAGAAACATGAACAGTAATAACACTAGTGTTAGAGAGAGGAGGAGTCCCTTCATCGGTAGCTGATATGATGACGTTGTAGTTGGAGGTAATTTCTCTGTCAAGGGCTCCGTCAACTACTAGAGAATAATAATTTTTGTAGTTTGTCTCTAGTTTAAAGGGAACCTGATTTAAGATTTTACATTTAACTTCGCCGTTTTTGCCACCATCGTGGTCCAAAAATGACACAAGTGCTATAGCAGTACCCAAATCAGCGTCTTCTTTCACTGTGTTTAACAATGACGTCACTGTGATTTCAGGGGCATTGTCATTGACATCAATTACTTCTACCAGCACTTTACAGTGAGCAGACATCGGTGGCTGAGCTTTATCATTTGCTTCTGCACGGATTTCAAAGGCTTTATTTTCCTCATAGTCGATTTTAGCCTTGACCGTTATTGCACCTGTTATGGGGTCAATATCAAAAATCTCTAATATACGATCCTGCCCTTTACTTCTTAATGAATACACTATGTCACCGTTTGTCCCCTCGTCTGCGTCGGTTGCATTTAGTGTAATCACAGTTGTCCCGATTGGCGTGTTCTCAAATATACGAGTTTTGTACAAGGGATTACTAAACACTGGGGGATTATCATTTATGTCTAAAACGTGAATAATGACCTGAGACGTGCCAGATCTCGGTGGAGTCCCTCCATCTACAGCAGTCACGGTGAGATGTATCACAGGCTGTTTCTCTCGATCAAGCGTTTTCTGTAACACTAACTCTGCAGACACGCTTTCTCCTCCTTTGATTGTAGCGAGAGAGAAATATTCATTTGGTGTTAATTTAAACGAATTAACCGTATTTTTACCCACATCTGCATCGATGGCCTCCGACAAAGCGAATTTCATTCCAGGCAGAGTATTCTCTGCTATGTCTACAGTTTGAGACTTTTCCGTGAATACCGGGTCGTTGTCGTTAACATCTAGTATATTTATTTCTAAGCGGTATAGCTTTAATGGGCTGTTTATCACGGCTTCTACACTGACTGTGCATTTTGGTGCCTTCGCGCAGAGCTCCTCCCGGTCTATTCTCTCATTCACAAAGAGACCACCAGTCTTTACATTTACCTCGAAATATTTTTTTTTTGATCCAGTAACAATCTGAAACATACGAGATTCCAAATCCTGAAGGCTGAGGTTTAGATCCTTGGCGATATTTCCTACAGAAGTCCCCGGATTCAATTCCTCGGACACGGAATACGAGAGCTGCCCAGTCTCCGCTTCCCAGCAACACTCCAGTAGCACAAGCACCAGACACCAAACAATAGACGTCCTCATCGGTGCAGGCATTATTCCATAAGGTGATTTAAACGCACATCCAAATGCAAGGAAAACCCGTCACGAATTTTAGAACTATGAAAAAATACAGCTGTAGACTGCGTCAAATATGCCTACATATTGTACAAATGAATACAACCGATCTTCCCTCTGTCCTCTCGCTCTCTCTTTGTGACAAAGCCTGGAGAAGCCACATCGTCATCTAAAACCGGGAGGAGCTGAAACTACTACACAGGAACTCTCAATGTTACGGTCTATAGTGTCACCACGTGGAGATCTACCACAATTACATTCATATTATTTGTATTGAAAAGCAAATTATATTTCCAAGAGAGGCTAAATGTTTTCACAGGCTTTTTTTATGTGCGTAAAAATGCAACTGAAATGCTACCGAATGAAAAAATGCTTATCCGGTAATTTAAGTTTACAAAATGATGCGAGAAAAGCATTCTACAGTCAGACACAACACCGTATCCAGCATAATAGGCCTTTCTCACAGCAGGCATTTGACTTGCCATAGAAAGAAAATCACAGGTGATAATAGTAACACTAACGACGGCTCTGTTATATTCAAGTGTTCCAGTGAGTCAACATGCGCAATACCAGGAACCTGAAATCAAAGCAGCTAAATGGAACTCAGCCATCATTTATCATATACTATATAAAACCAAATCAAGGTTTTCAAAATTCAAAGACACGAGCAGAGAGCCACACATTTCTAAAGTTGACGTTTTGAAACTGTGACATTATGAGTTCTTCGTGGATTTGAGAATGTATAAGAGAAAAAAAAGAGATTAAAATCGGTTCCATTTTTTTCTTACCTTGTCTTTGCTGGGTAAAGTCTGAGTTCTGGTAAAAGTGTCTCCTCCGTTAATACTGATCAGCTCACCGTCTACAGGTGGATACGGTGCGGGGAAAACCACTACGTCACTCTTCAGTGTGTCTGAGCTGAAACACACGTCATACTGCTGAGTAGATTTGGAGTAAGACCAGCTCCCGTCAGGGTGGGTAGTGATCATTGGGGCGCTGTACCTGCTGAAACTGCCGTCTGTCCTGTGGCATTTGACAGCTATTAGACTGACGAGGCTCAGCAGAAAGATCACTGACACCGACACAATGGCGATCAGCAGATACAGGTTCAAATCAGAGAAGCTCTCCTCCTTTATGGGCACATGTCTGAACTGAGTCTGGATGTCAGCTGTGCTTTCAACCACCACCACATCAATAGACACAGTAGCTGACAGGGAGGGTTCTCCGTTATCAGAAACCAACACCACCAAGGGGTGAGTTTTCAGGTCATTGTCACTCATCCTCCTCTTAGTCCTGATTTCTCCGGTGCTGGTTCCGATCCGGAAGAGGTTGTTTCCTTTGGGCTCAGAGAGGTGATAAGAAAGCAGCGCGTTGTATCCAGAGTCTGCGTCTACAGCCCTGATCTTTGCCACAAAGTATCCCGCTTCAGCAGAATAGGGGATGCTCTCACTGTTAACGGAGCCGTGCTCAGAATAGGGGGCGAGAATATTTGGATTATTGTCGTTTTCATCCAGGATTAAAACGTTCACAGTCACGTTGCTGCTGAGCGGAGGAACACCAGAGTCTGTGGCCTGAACTTTAAACTGAAACGTATTTAACTCCTCATAGTTAAAAGATTGCAGGCTGACTATATCTCCAGTCTCTGAGTTGATGTTCACCATTGAAGCTATCTGTGTGGTCTTCGGAGAGCTGTTCATTAAGTGATACGTTGCTTTTGCGTTTTCATTCAAATCTGAATCTAATGTCGTCAGTATGTGAATAGTAGTTCCAATCGGGCTATTCTCTTTCACATAAACATTAATCAGCTGTTCCAGGAATTTAGGAGGATTGTCATTAACATCAGAAACTTGAACAGTTATGACACTTGTGCTCGACAGAGCGGGAGTTCCTTCATCTGTAGCTGTGATTGACACATTAAACTGGGAAACACTCTCTCTGTCAAGAGTCCCGTCAACCAACAAAGAATAGTAGTTTTTATAGTTTGATTTTAATTTAAATGGCACGGAACCTGTAATCTTACAGTTCGTCTGACCATTTTTCCCTCCATCTTTATCAGTGATAGTCACCATTGCAACAGCTGTGCCTATTTCAGCGTCCTCTTTCACTGGACTCATGAGTGATGAAACCGAGATTTCTGGAGCATTATCATTGACATCAATAACTTCCACTAAAACCTTGCTATGTGCACTGCGAGGAGGATTGCCTTTATCTCGTGCTTGAACACGAATCTCGTATGCTTGATGTTCCTCATAATCAATTTTGCCTTTCACAGTAATTTCTCCAGTATTATCATTCAGGGCAAATGTGTCATCAGGATTTAAACGCCCCCCTTCTGTGAAAGAGTAAACAACTTCACCATTAACACTGTCATCTAAATCAGTAGCTGTCAGTGTCAATAACGTTGTTCCAATATTTGCATTTTCAACAACTTGGACCTTGTAAAGAGATTTACTGAACAAGGGTGAATTGTCATTTACATCCAGCACATTAACTTGTATCTGTAAAGTCCCCGTTTTGGGAGGTTTTCCTCCGTCTATCGCAGTCAGTGTGAGTTCAATAACAGCCTGTTTTTCTCTATCTAAAGCTTTCTGCAGCACCAGCTCAGCAGACACACTCTGGTCACCGATGCTCTGTATATCCAAAGAGAAATGATCATTTGGGCTCAATTTATAAGTCTTCACTGAGTTAGCTCCTACGTCTGCGTCATGAGCTGTCGGCAGTGGATGCCTTTCTCCGACATATGAAGATTCAGACATATCTATTGTAGTTATCTCTTCCAGAAAAGACGGGGCATTATCATTAATATCATTAACAACAACTTCAATGCGATGAAGGCTGCGAGGGTTGCTCAGTATGGCCTCTATATTTAAAGAGCACTTTACTGTATTAGAACAAAGCTCCTCCCGATCTATCCTCTCGCTAACGAAAAGTACTCCAGATTCATGATTTATGTCAAAATACCGTTTGTTATACCCCGAGGTAATCTGAAGACCCGCGGAATGGAGTTGCTGTACATTGAGATTTAAATCCTTAGCGAGGTTTCCCACCGCTGTCCCTTTGTCCACCTCCTCTGAAACGGAATAGGATATCTGAGCCGCGGACCAGCCGCAGAGACAAAGCAGAGTGAAAAACAGACCCCCGATATGATCCCATTGTTCCCGAGCAGCCATCGCTGTTAAGGCAAAAGCAACAAATCCTGGTTTCTTCCTGTTTGGCCTCTCTACGAAAAGAGTAAAATAGTGTTTTTTAATTATCCATTCTCGCTTAGGGTCCTCTCTCTCTGCTGGGCTCCACTCATCTGAACGCTATCTCCACAAAGCACTACCAGTTGATGACGTTTTCTTCTCTGTCATAAATAGAGGAGGAGTGTCTGAACGTTGAACACAATAATTTATCATGGTCTCTGGCGACATCGTGCGACACTTTTGTATACAGAAAGACGGCCCAAAACAAAAGTGCTTATGCTTATTATAAGGTACAGTAAACGGTATGAATGAGAAAATCAATGCTGAGTCAACTACTAAATGTATGTGTTGATTTTGGAAGACTTGAGCTCAACGGGTATACTGTTCATAGAACAATAGTGATCTGTGAAATGTAATATAATAAATTAGTATCGTTATTCATTGACATGATATTTATTTATGAAGTTATTTTGAACGCCCTTTGTCTCTATTCAGTTACACGGAATATAATTTGCAAAATCAGCACCACGGACAGCAACCAGATCTCAAGGAAGAGACTTGTTCAGCACCATGGACAGCGGCCCAAAACAGCTTTAATACATGTCTTGCCATTGCTCAAGTGACTGCAGAGTACTGTATCCAACACACCGTAAAATACCATGGAACTATATCAACTGTGTTGTTCTGAAATTGCTCTTAGACAATCAAAACCATTGTCGACATAGTTAGCATTCATTAAATCACCTGACAACTTTGTAATTCGTAACACAGCACCATCAAACCAGTGAAAAGAGAAATACGTGTCAGCGTTATGCCCTCATTTCAAGATCTTAGTAATGGTACAAAAATAGTTATAAGCAACTGCAAATACTATTTATTTGTAGGTAAAGTCAAGGAACAATTAAAAATAAATGCGAATGCTTTAATGCTTTTTGAACAAACACTTCAATCATGGTCAGGGGCATGACTGTACTTTTTTCAACATATTAGTATATCTGTATATAACAAAAGTTACGCACATTATGTTACCCAAAAGTATTAAAACTACGGCTTACCTTGTCTTTGTTTGGTAAAGTCTGAGTTCTGGTAAAAGTGTCTCCTCCGTTAATACTGATCAGTTCACCATCTACAGGTGGAAACGGTGCCGGGAAAACCACTACGTCACTCTTCAGCGTGTCTGAGCTGAAACACACGTCATACTGCTGAGTAGATTTGGAGTAGGACCAGCTCCCGTCAGGGTGGGTGGTGATCATTGGGGCGCTGTACCTGCTGAAACTGCCGTCTGTCCTGTGGCATTTGACAGCTATTAAACTGATGAGACTCAACAGAAAGATCACTGACACCGACACAATGGCGATCAGCAGATACAGGTTTAAATCAGAGAAGCTCTCCTCCTTTATGGGCACATGTCTGAACTGAGTCTGGATGTCAGCTGTGCTTTCAACCACCACCACATCAATAGACACAGTAGCTGACAGGGAGGGTTCTCCGTTATCAGAAACCAACACCACCAAGGGGTGAGTTTTCAGGTCATTGTCACTCATTCTCCTCTTAGTCCTGATTTCTCCGGTGCTGGTTCCGATCCGGAAGAGGTTGTTTCCTTTGGGCTCAGAGAGGTGATAAGAAAGCAGCGCGTTGTATCCAGAGTCTGCGTCTACAGCCCTGATCTTTGCCACAAAGTATCCCGCTTCAGCAGAATAGGGGATGCTCTCACTGTTAACGGAGCCGTGCTCAGAATAGGGCGCCAGAATATTTGGATTATTGTCGTTTTCATCCAGGATTAAAACGTTCACAGTCACGTTGCTGCTGAGCGGAGGAACACCAGAGTCTGTGGCCTGAACTTTAAACTGAAACGTGTTTAACTCCTCAAAGTTAAAAGACTGCAGGCTGACTATATCTCCAGTCTCTGAGTTGATGTTCACCATTGAAGCTATCTGTGTGGTCTTCGGAGAGCTGTTCATTAAGTGATACGTTGCTTTTGCGTTTTCATTCAAATCTGAATCTAATGTCGTCAGTTTATGAATAGTTGTTCCAATCGGGCTATTCTCTTTCACATAAACATTAATCAGCTGTTCCAGGAATCGAGGAGGATTATCATTAACATCCGAAACTTGAACAGTTATGACACTTGTGCTCGACAGAGCGGGAGTTCCTTCATCTGTAGCTGTGATTGAGACATTAAACTGGGAAACACTCTCTCTGTCAAGAGGCCCGTCAACCAACAGAGAATAATAGTTTTTATAGTTTGATTTTAATTTAAATGGCACAGAACCTGTAATCTTACAGTTCGTCTGACCATTTTTCCCTCCATCTTTATCAGTGATAGTCACCATTGCAATGGCTGTGCCTATTTCAGCGTCCTCTTTCACTGGACTCATGAGTGATGAAACCGAGATTTCTGGAGCATTGTCATTGACATCAATAACTTCCACTAAAACCTTGCTATGCGCACTGCGAGGAGGATTGCCTTTATCTCGTGCTTGAACACGAATCTCGTACGCTTGATGTTCCTCATAATCAATTTTGCCTTTCACAGTAATTTCTCCAGTATTATCATTCAGGGCAAATTTATCATCAGGATTTAAACGCCCCCTTTCTGTGAAAGAGTAAACAACTTCACCATTAACACTGTCATCTAAATCAGTAGCTGTCAGTATCAATAACGCTGTGCCAATATCTGCATTTTCAACAACTTGGACCTTGTAAAGAGATTTACTGAACAACGGTGAATTGTCATTTACATCCAGCACATTAACTTGTATCTGTAAAGTCCCCGTTTTGGGAGGTTTTCCTCCGTCTATCGCAGTCAGTGTGAGTTCAATAACAGCCTGTTTTTCTCGATCTAATGCTTTCTGCAGCACCAGCTCAGCAGACACACTCTGGTCACCGATGCTCTGTATATCCAAAGAGAAATGATCATTCGGGTTCAATTTATAAGTCTTCACTGAGTTAGCTCCTACGTCTGCGTCATGAGCTGTCGGCAGTGGATGCCTTTCTCCGACATAAGAAGATTCATACATATCAATCGTGCTTATTTCCTCCATAAACGACGGGGCATTGTCATTAATATCATTAACAACAACTTCAATGCGATGAAGGCTGCGAGGGTTGCTCAGTATGGCCTCTATATTTAAAGAGCACTTTACCGTATTAGGACAAAGCTCCTCCCGATCTATCCTCTCGCTAACGAAAAGTACTCCAGATTCATGATTTATGTCAAAATACCGTTTGTTATACCCCGAGGTAATCTGAAGACCCGCGGACTGGAGTTGCTGCACATTGAGATTTAAATCCTTAGCGAGGTTTCCCACCGCTGTCCCTTTGTCCACCTCCTCTGAAACGGAATAGGATATCTGAGCCGCGGACCAGCCGCAGAGACAAAGCAGAGTGAAAAACAGACCCCCGATATTATCCCATTGTTCCCGAGCAGCCATCGCTGTTTAGGCAAAAGCAACAAATCCTGGTTTCTTCCTGTTTGGCCTCTCCACGAAAAGAGTAAAATAGTTTTTTTTAATTATCCATTCTCGCTTAGGGTCCTCTCTCTCTGCTGGGCTCCACTCATCTGAACGCTATCTCCACAAAGCATTACCAGTTGATGACGTTTTCTTCTCTGTCATAAATAGAGGAGGAGTGTCTGAACGTTGAACACAATAATTTATCATGGTCTCTGGCGACATCGTGCGACACTTTTGTATACAGAAAGACGGCCCAAAACAAAAGTGCTTATGCTTATTATAAGGTACAGTAAACGGTATGAATGAGAAAATCTATGCTGAGTCAACTACTAAATGTATGTGTTGATTTTGGAAGACTTGAGCTCAACTGGTATACTGTTCATAGAACAATAGTGATCTGTGAAATGTAATATAATAAATTAGTATCGTTATTCATTGACATGATATTTATTTATGAAGTTATTTTGAACGCCCTTTGTCTCTATTCAGTTACACGGAATAGAACTTGCAAAATCAGCACCACGGACAGCAACCAGATCTCAAGGAAGAGACTTGTTCAGCACCATGGACAGCGGCCCAAAACAGCTTTAATACATGTCTTGCCATTGCTCAAGTGAATGCAGAGTACTGTATCCAACACACCGTAAAATACCATGAAACTATATCAACTGTGTTGTTCTGAAATTGCTCTTAGATAATCAAAACCATTGGCGACATAGTTAGCATTCATTAAATCACCTGACAACTTTGTAATACGTAACACAGCACCATCAAACCAGTGAAAAGAGAAATACGTGTCAGCGTTATGCCCTCATTTCAAGATCTTAGTAATGGTACAAAAATAGTTATAAGCAACTGCAAATACTATTTATTTGTAGGTAAAGTCAAGGAACAATTAGAAATAAATGCGAATGCTTTTTGAACAAACACTTCAATAATGGTCAGGGGCATGACTATTATTTTTTTCAACATATTAGTATCTATGTATTTAACAAAAGATACGCAAATGATGTTACTCAAAGGTATTAAAACTACGGCTTACCTTGTCTTTGTTGGGTAAAGTCTGAGTTCTGGTAAAAGTGTCTCCTCCGTTAATACTGATCAGTTCACCATCTACAGGTGGATACGGTGCGGGGAAAACCACTACGTCACTCTTCAGTGTGTCTGAGCTGAAACACACGTCATACTGCTGAGTAGATTTGGAGTAAGACCAGCTCCCGTCAGGGTGGGTGGTGATCATTGGGGCGCTGTACCTGCTGAAACTGCCGTCTGTCCTGTGGCATTTGACAGCTATTAAACTGATGAGGCTCAGCAGAAAGATCACTGACACCGACACAATGGCGATCAGCAGATACAGGTTTAAATCAGAGAACTTCTCCTCCTTTATGGGCACATGTCTGAACTGAGTCTGGATGTCAGCCGTGCTTTCAACCACCACCACATCAATAGACACAGTAGCTGACAGGGAGGGTTCTCCGTTATCAGAAACCAACACCACCAAGGGGTGAGTTTTCAAGTCATTGTCACTCATTCTCCTCTTAGTCCTGATTTCTCCGGTGCTGGTTCCGATCCGGAAGAGGTTGTTTCCTTTGGGCTCAGAGAGGTGATAAGAAAGCAGCGCGTTGTATCCAGAGTCTGCGTCTACAGCCCTGATCTTTGCCACAAAGTATCCCGCTTCAGCAGAATAGGGGATGCTCTCACTGTTAACGGAGCCGTGCTCAGAATAGGGCGCCAGAATATTTGGATTATTGTCGTTTTCATCCAGGATTAAAACGTTCACAGTCACGTTGCTGCTGAGCGGAGGAACACCAGAGTCTGTGGCCTGAACTTTGAACTGAAACGTGTTTAACTCCTCATAGTTAAAAGACTGCAGGCTGACTATATCTCCAGTCTCTGAGTTGATGTTCACCATTGTGGGGAGGGGCAGAGATTTACTATTACGGTCTAAAAGTGAGTAAATCACCTGGCCGTTGTTGCTGACGTCAGCATCAGTTGCAGTCACTGTTTTAACAACTGTTCCTACTTTACTGTTTTCTTTCACATAAATGTTTATTACATGTTCTGGGAAACGTGGGGCGTTGTCATTAACATCAGAAACATAAACAGTAACAACGCTAATGTTTGAAAGAGGAGGACTCCCTTCATCGGTAGCTGAAATTGTCACATTATACTGAGGAGTCACCTCTCTGTCTAAATGTCCGTCAACCACTAAAGAGTAATAGTTTTTGTAATTTGTCTCCAATTTGAACGGACCCGTATTCAAGATCTCACATTTCACTTCACCATTTTTACCACTGTCTCTGTCTAGAACGGACACAAGTGCGATAGCAGTACCTACGTCAGCGTCCTCGTTCACTGTATTGAGCAGTGACGTCACAGTGATCTCAGGAGCGTTGTCGTTTACATCAATAACTTCCACCAGCACTTTACTATGAGCAGACAGAGGAGGCTGGGCTTTGTCCCTAGCTTCTGCTCGGATCTCAAACGCTTTTCTTTCCTCATAGTCGATTTTGCCTTTCACTGAAATTATCCCAGTGTCTGGATCAATTTTGAAAATATCCAGAATATGGTCCTGATCTTTATTACGAAGTGAATACACTATTTCACCGTTTGTGCCTTCATCGGCGTCGGTCGCATTTAAGGCAAAGACAACCGTACCAATCGGGGTATTTTCAAGTGTTTTAACTTTATACAGAGTGCTGCTGAACATCGGCGCGTTATCATTAATATCAAGAACATTTATTTCAATTTCTGATGTGCCTGAATTTGGTGGAGTTCCCCCATCTACCGCTGTTAACATGAGCTGCATATGTGGCTTCTTCTCACGGTCTAAGGCTTTCTGCAGCACTAACTCTGGAGATATACTCTCCCCTCTTTTGTGTGTCGCCAGACTGAAGTATTCGTTTGCACTGAGCTTATACGCACTGACACCGTTTTTCCCCACATCAGCATCGCTTGCCTCCGATAACGCGAATTTAATTCCAGGCAATGTGTTCTCTGCGATGTCCAGTATTTGTGATTTCGTGTTAAAAGACGGAGAGTGGTCATTCACATCTCGTATTTCTATCTCTACGCGGTACAGCTTCAGCGGGTTGTTTATCACTGCCTCTACACTGACAGTACATTTGGGTTCATCCGCACAAAGCTCCTCTCGGTCTATCCTCTCATTAACATACAGAAATCCGGTCTTTAGATTCACCTCGAAGTATTTCCTCTTAGATCCCGCAACAACCTGAAACAAACGGGACTCCAAATCCTGCACATTGAGGTTTAGATCCTTGGCGATATTTCCAACATTGGTCCCCGGGTTTACCTCCTCTGAGACGGAGTAGGAGAGCTGCCCAGACGCTGCTTCCCAGAAACAATCCAACAGCACCAGCACCAGATATGTAACAATAGACCTCCTGCTACTCGGTGAAGGCATCATTCCTCCGGAAAAGAACAAAGCATAAATCCACAATGGAGTTTCTGCCGTGGACTGATGAGATGTAACAATATTTAGCCAACGCTATTTCGATGTTCTTATTCTTAAAGAAGACTCCATTACGTCCTCCCTTCTCTCCCCGTGTCTCTTTGTGATGAAAATCCACAGTCATTCCGTTTTTACTCTGGGTGGAGCCTCAACATCTCTGTGTTACGGTCTATAACGTCACCGTGTGGTGACTCTGATTAACTGCACGTGTTTTAAAGCATCTGTAAAATATCCCTCCTCATTCAGAAACTCTGACAACCACTTAATTACAAACGGCATACATTATTGCAAGGATTTGGAGAAATTAAAGAACGCAAACGAATTTACTAATACTTTCAACGGATATTCAACGTCGACATTATAGCTGCACGCCTGACAGTGAAACACAGCTTAAACTTGAAATGGAGGAATTTAAGTTTTTAGGACACATTAGCCAAATATTTAAATTTGTATTAGAAAAACTGAATTTATAGATGGAAGTAAGGGGATTCCCATTCCTCTAGATTAGGTATTGCAAATACTTGGACCAGATAAACTACTAAAAGAAGGAATAACAGATGGCATTGGTGAACAATGACACCTCAGAAATAAACATGGAAAATACTGACTTGACACCTTTTGAGTGAGTAGTCATAGGCTGAGATTATTGTATAACAACACACTGGAGTTTGTAACAGGAAAATAAGTACCCATACCATATATATTCCATATGTCAGGGTGATTGCAGGCAGAAATTTGCATTCAGCACCACGGACAGTGACATACAAATTGATATGTAGAGTTAGCAGCAAAAAGAGGGGGGATTGCAACAACATATGTAGAACAGGCCTAGATCAGCATAGGACAACAACCTCAATGAACTTTAATTCAAACTTCAAGTAAATTACAATGAAAGTTTGTTGTTGCTCAAGTAGCACAAAGCCCTTAAAGCATCAGTTATAATGTCATTGTTGATTGTCAACATAAATGAAGGGGAGTAATGAGACGTACTTAATGGCAATGTTCTTACCTTGTCTTTGTTGGGTAAAGTCTGAGTTCTTGTAAAAGTGTCTCCTCCGTTAATACTGATCAGTTCACCATCTACAGGTGGATACGGTGCAGGGAAAACCACTACGTCACTCTTCAGTGTGTCTGAGCTGAAACACACGTCATACTGCTGAGTAGATTTGGAGTAGGACCAGCTCCCATCAGGGTGGGTGGTGATCATTGGGGCGCTGTACCTGCTGAAACTTCCGTCTGTCCTGTGGCATTTGACAGCTATTAAACTGATGAGGCTCAGCAGAAAGATCACTGACACCGAGACAATGCCGATCAGCAGATACAGGTTTAAATCAGAGAAGCTCTCCTCCTTTATGGGCACATGTCTGAACTGAGTCTGGATGTCAGCTGTGCTTTCAACCACCACCACATCAATAGACACAGTAGCTGACAGGGAGGGTTCTCCGTTATCAGAAACCAACACCACCAAGGGGTGAGTTTTCAGGTCATTGTCACTCATTCTCCTCTTAGTCCGGATTTCTCCGGTGCTGGTTCCGATCCGGAAGAGGTTGTTTCCTTTGGGCTCAGAGAGGTGATAAGAAAGCAGCGCGTTGTATCCAGAGTCTGAGTCTACAGCCCTGATCTTTGCCACAAAGTATCCCGCTTCAGCAGAATAGGGGATGCTCTCACTGTTAACGGAGCCGTGCTCAGAATAGGGCGCCAGAATTGTTGGATTATTGTCGTTTTCATCCAGAATACAAACGTTTACAGTCACGTTGCTTCTGAGTGGAGGAACACCAGAGTCTGTGGCCTGAACTTTAAACTGAAATGTTTTTAACTCCTCATAGTTAAAAGACTGCAGGCTGACTATATCTCCAGTCTCTGAGTTGATGTTCACCATCGTAGATAACGGCACTAAGTTATTATCACTGACTAATGAATAGCTCACCTGACCATTTTCGCTAACGTCAGCATCAGTTGCAGATACTGCTTTCAAAACTGTCCCAACTGGACTGTTTTCATTCACATACATATTAATTACAGTCTCTGAAAACCGAGGTGTGTTGTCATTGACATCAGAAACCTGAATAATAACCACACTGGTAGTAGAGAGAGGGGGCCTACCTTCATCCATAGCTTGGACAGTGATATTGTAGTGGGAGATTAGTTCCCTGTCCAGAGCTCCAGCAGTGACTAAAGAATAATAATTTTTATAATTTGTCTCTAATTTAAAGGGAACCGAATTCAATATCTCACATTTAACGTCACCGTTTTTGCCCCCATCTCTGTCAAGAACTGACACAAGTGCAATGGCAGTACCAATCTCAGCGTCCTCCTTCACTGTACTGAGCAGTGACGTCACCGTGATGTCAGGCGCATTGTCATTCAGGTCCACCACCTCCACTAGTACTTTACACTGTGCTGTTAATGGAGGCTGGCCTTTGTCAGCAGCCTGCACACGAATCTCAAAGGCAGGATTAGTTTCAAAGTCAATTTGTCCTTTAACAGTTATTATTCCTGTTTCTGAATCAATTTTAAAAATGTCGAAAATATGATCCTGATCTTTTGAATTCAATAAATATATAATGTCTTTGTTTGTCCCCTCATCGGCGTCAGTGGCAGTCACTGTTAGTACTGTAGAGCCAAGTGGAGCATTTTCTCTAATACTTGTCTTATACAATGTTTTGGTAAAGACCGGGAAGTTGTCGTTGTTATCTAAAACATTAATGATGATTTCTGACGTGCCTGATTTTGGAGGTGTTCCTCCATCTACTGCGGTCAGTGTAAGCTTAATTAAAGCCTGTTTTTCTCGGTCTAACGCTTTCTGAAGAACTAACTCGGCTGACACACTCTCTCCTTTGTGCACCGCTAAAGAGAAATATTCATTTGCATTCAGCTTGTATGTGTTAATACTATTCTTCCCTACATCGGCATCGTAGGCCGACAGCACAGGGAATGTAGCACCCGGCAGTACGCTCTCTGCTATGTCGATAGTTTGTGATTTGGCACTGAAAGAGGGCGGATTATCATTCACGTCAAGTATATTCACCTCAATACGGTAAAGTTTCAGTGGATTATTAATCACAGCCTCGACATTTACCGTGCATTTAGCAGCTTTCGCGCAGAGCTCTTCTCTGTCTATTCTTTCACTCACGTAGAGAAAACCTGACTTCAAATTTACATCGAAATACTTTCTCTTTGAACCAGCAACGATCTGAAACATACGTGACTCCAAATCCTGGACATTAAGATTCAGATCCTTGGCGAGATTTCCAACAGAGGTCCCCGGGTTTACCTCCTCTGAAACGGAATAAGAGAGCTGCCCGGATACCGCTCCCCAGTTATACTCCAAGACAACAAGCAGTAGATATATCCCGATGGAGGTCTTTCTTCCCGGCGGATGCATAATTCCATACAACGACAACAAAGCATAGATCCTTATATCGACGTGGGTTTCGCTTATTAAGCCCAAAAGATCGTTTGAAAGACCGAATTATATGTCAGTATATGTTCTCTGTCCATCCTCCTTCGTCCTGCGTCTCATTCTAACAAAGCACTGACACAAATGGTGATGATTTTAACGTGGGAGGGGCCTCTACACATCAGCGACCTGCTGGTCGTCTTACGGTCTCCAGTGTCGCCTCATGGCCATTTGAAATAACTACAATGCAATGAAATAAACACAGTAAAACATTGCTTTTCCTGCGAAATCACCAGAATTTAAATGATTCCTGTCAATGACAAATGACAAAAATGACATCCTCGTCATTACTGAGTGTACTGCTAGGTCGTTATAATGTAGTAGAGTGTTATCACCACATATTTCAGAACCACAAGTAGAGATCATTATGCTGAAGCAGCGGAGTATTCAAAGCACACTTCAGGCGAGGCAGCCTGTAATACCTAAAACATTGTTGATCTGAAGTAAAATAGAATACGAGGAGTAACACACAGGAGTAAATTGTTTCACCTTCTTCACTTTCCAGACCCAACATTCACTGGCTATTCTTATACAACTACCATTATCAAAATGATTCACAAGTCAGCAAATAACTATGTATATTCTTCTTCTTTTTTGTGCATTATCATAGAGGAAAGTACTGCATGATCCTAGGACTCTTACAAAATAGATATTATAGCAATGCTTTATCAAATTGAAGCACTACGAGTATCGAGAATGTTTTTACGCAAATTCCAGTGAGTTTTAGAAGGGTTTGACATTTCTCTTAGTAAGCAATAACGTTTCTCAAAATTGCAATTGATTGTGTACTCTGGATTGGTCCCTCACTATACTCAAGTATTATAAAAGAAGCTAATCAAGAAGCTAGTCGTGCATGGAGTTTATTTCATATTTAACAAGCAATAATTATCTTATTTCTTATAATGTTCACATAATAATCACATTCAGTATCTAACAATGAAATTAATTTTTCTGTGCATTGTAATATGATTCTGTTGTGTTACGCAAACAACACAGATCATAAAATAGTGTTCAGCACCACGGATAGCGACTCATACATTAAAATGCAAATCAGCAGGGCAAAGTCAATGAAGTTAGAAAACAATCAACAAATTCACAGCAGGCTACAATCTTCAGTATCCACCTATAAACTTAATACCATTGATTGCTTGTTTTTGCTATTACTTTAGTCAGAGCTCAAAACGTGAAAGTGAGTGGATTGCAGGCAGAATACACTCAGAAATGTGCGTTCAGCACCACGGACAGCAACATACAAATTTATATGCAGCGTTAGCATCAAAAAGAGGGGGGATTGCAACAACATATGTAGAGCCAACCTAGATCAACATAGGACAACAACCTCAATGAACTTTTAACTCAAACTTTAAGTAAATAACAATAAAAGCTTGTTGTTGCTTAAGTAGCACAAAGTCCTTAAAGTATCAACTATAATGTCACTGTTGATTATCAACTTAAATGAAGGGCAGTAATGAGACGTACTTAATGCCAGTATTCTTACCTTGTCTTTGTTGGGTAAAGTCTGAGTTCTGGTAAAAGTGTCTCCTCCGTTAATACTGATCAGTTCACCATCTACAGATGGATACGGTGCGGGGAAAACCACTACGTCACTCTTCAGTGTGTCTGAGCTGAAACACACGTCATACTGCTGAGTAGATTTGGAGTAAGACCAGCTCCCGTCAGGGTGGGTGGTGATCATCGGGGCGCTGTACCTGCTGAAACTGCCGTCTGTCCTGTGGCATTTGACAGCTATTAAACTGATGAGGCTCAGCAGAAAGATCACTGACACCGACGCAATGGCGATCAGCAGATACAGGTTCAAATCAGAGAACTTCTCCTCCTTTGTGGGCACATGTCTGAACGGAGTCTGGATGTCAGCTGTGCTTTCAACCACCACCACATCAATAGACACAGTAGCTGACAGGGAGGGTTCTCCGTTATCAGAAACCAACACCACCAAGGGGTGAGTTTTCAGGTCATTGTCACTCATTCTCCTCTTTGTCCTGATTTCTCCGGTGCTGGTTCCGATCCGGAAGAGGTTGTTTCCTTTGGGTTCAGAGAGGTGATAAGAAAGCAGCGCGTTGTATCCAGAGTCTGCGTCTACAGCCCTGATCTTTGCCACAAAGTATCCCGCGTCAGCAGAATAGGGGATGCTCTCACTGTTAACGGAGCCGTGCTCAGAATAGGGCGCCAGAATATTTGGATTATTGTCGTTTTCATCCAGGATTAAAACGTTCACAGTCACGTTGCTGCTGAGCGGAGGAACACCAGAGTCTGTGGCCTGAACTTTAAACTGAAACGTGTTTAACTCCTCATAGTTAAAAGACTGCAGGCTGACTATATCTCCAGTCTCTGAGTTGATGTTCACCATTGTAGAGAGTGGTAGTGAGTTACTGTTACTTTGTAAAAATGAATAGCTCACCTGACCATTTTGATCCATGTCAGCATCAATTGCTGAAACTGTTTTTATAACTGCTCCTACTGGACTGTTTTCTTTCACATAGACATTGATTATGTTTTCTGTGAATAGAGGTTTATTATCATTTACATCTGAGATGTGTACATTAATAACGCTCGTGCTAGAGAGAGGTGGGCTGCCCTCATCAGTAGCAGTGATGCTGATGTTGTATTGAGATGCTCTCTCTCTGTCAAGAGGACCGTCCACCACCAACGAATAGTAATTCTTATAATTTGACTCTAATTTAAAAGGGACATTATTGGTAATTTGACAATTCACCATCCCGTTTTTACCTCCGTCTTTATCAAATACTGAAACAAGTGCAATCGCGGTGCCAATGGAGGCATCTTCTTTGACTGCATTTAACAGAGATGTGACTGAGATTTCAGGGGCATTGTCATTGACGTCTAAAACTTCAATCAATAATTTGGCATGTGAGGTCATCGGAAAAACTGCTCCATCACTGGCTTGTACCCGAATCTCAAAAGCATTATTTTCTTCAAAGTTGATATTCCTTTTATTTGTTACAGTCCCAGTTTTTTCATCTATAGCAAACAGATCAGTTTTGGTTACACGGTCTATTTTATTAAAGGAGTACAATATTTGTCCGTTTGGGCCTGCATCTAAATCAGTAGCATTTAACGTTATAATTGATGTTCCAATCTTAGCGTTTTCATACACACTGGCTTTGTACAGAGTTTGGCTGAATACTGGAGGATTATCATTAATGTCCAAGACATTAACTATGATTACCATAGTGCCTGATTTAGCAGGAGTTCCTCCATCAATAGCAGTCAGTGTGAGTCGAATCACAGACTGTTTTTCTCTGTCTAAAACTTTCTGAAGCAGTAATTCGGCGGTAACACTGTCTCCTTTGTGTGTAGCGAGAGAGAAGTGTTCATTTTGACTAAGCTTGTAGCTATTTACAGTATTTTTACCGACGTCTGAATCGTAAGCTTGTTGCAAGGGGAATTTAGCCCCTGCTGCTGTGTTCTCTGTAATGTTCAATACCTGTGACGTACTGAGAAATGATGGAGAATTATCATTCACATCTAAGATTATGATTTCAATCCGGTACAGTTTCAAAGGGTTGTTAATTACAGCTTCTACACTGAGGGAGCATTTTGGTTCATCGCCGCAGAGTTCCTCTCGATCTATTCTCTCGTTAACGTACAGGACACCAGTCTTTAGATTTACCTCGAAATATTTCCTCTTCGATCCAGCAACGATCTGAAACATGCGGGACTCCAAATCCTGGACATTGATGCTCAGATCTTTAGCGATATTTCCGACAACAGTCCCCAGATTCACCTCCTCTGAGACGGAGTAAGAGAGCTGCCCAGACACCGCTTCCCAGTAACAATCCAGCAGCACCAAAAATAGATAAATCCATACAGAGCTCGTTCTGCTTGGAAAACGCATTATTCCTTTCATCGAGAAGGAGCATGAAGACAGATCTGGATATGTTACAACAACCACGAGATTAACATTCGGGAAGATATAGTCCAAACGAATATTTCCGCATTTCTACGACCAAACAAGACAACCGTTCTTTGTCGTCCGACCTCTCTCTGTAACAAAGCCCAGAGACGCATCATCCGCTGAATCTGGGAGGAGCTGTAAACCGTCCAAATGTGAAGGTCTATAGTGTCCCCGTGTGGACGTTTATCATAACTACACGCTACATCATACCAATGTAAAGCAGTAAACATTCTCAATTTTGTTCAAACAGCGTGATTGCACAAACTAAATGGTCAAATAATAATCAAGAACATCCAGACCACTAATTATTAAATTTCACAGACTGAACTATTCTTTTGAATACAGTATATTTTAGAAATTAACTGAAATTGCAAGCAAAACCCTTAAAGCACTGACAGTGAGGTACATGGTGTGATAAATACAGAAATACACTCTGCGACCTTTTTAACTGAATGGCAAAGATTAAATAAAAATAATTTAAGAAGAAGATAAATTATGACATTTGTAACATATTGTCCAACATGTGTTTCCAAAGATGTGTATTAATGTGTTTAAAAACACTGTGGACTTCAACAATGTTTTGTTTTGCACCATATTCTTGGAGTTGCAAGCAAGAGTTCAGCACCATGGATAGCGACTCACAAATCAGCAGCCAAAAATGACTGAAATGTACAAACTATCAACAAAAGAACAGCAAGCTACAGTCTAGGGTACCAAACTACAAACTCATTAACCTTGATTACTTCTACTTTATGTTAATTCCGTCTTGATTAAAAAGATGAATCCGTGTAAATGCCTTGACGGTTTCCTTTCCGCCACATAGCAAACTTAACGTAACTAATACTGCACTATATCATAACTATTTATCTACCAAGAAAGAGTGAAGCAACGAGCACTTAATATATTTAATCTCTTACCTTGTCTTTGTTGGGTAAAGTCTGAGTTCTGGTAAAAGTGTCTCCTCCATTGATACTGATCAGCTCACCATCTACAGGTGGATACGGTGCGGGGAAAACCACTACGTCACTCTTCAGTGTGTCTGAGCTGAAACACACGTCATACTGCTGAGTAGATTTGGAGTAAGACCAGCTCCCGTCAGGGTGGGTGGTGATCATTGGGGCGCTGTACCTGCTGAAACTGCCGTCTGTCCTGTGGCATTTGACAGCTATTAAACTGATGAGACTCAGCAGAAAGATCACGGACACCGAAACAATGGCGATCAGCAGATACAGGTTTAAATCAGAGAAGCTCTCCTCCTTTATGGGCACATGTCTGAACGGAGTCTGGATGTCAGCTGTGCTTTCAACCACCACCACATCAATAGACACAGTAGCTGACAGGGAGGGTTCTCCGTTATCAGAAACCAACACCACCAAGGGGTGAGTTTTCAGGTCATTGTCACTCATTCTCCTCTTAGTCCTGATTTCTCCGGTGCTGGTTCCGATCCGGAAGAGGTTGTTTCCTTTGGGCTCAGAGAGGTGATAAGAAAGCAGCGCGTTGTATCCAGAGTCTGCGTCTACAGCCCTGATCTTTGCCACAAAGTATCCCGCTTCAGCAGAATAGGGGATGCTCTCACTGTTAACGGAGCCATGCTCAGAATAGGGCGCCAGAATATTTGGATTATTGTCGTTTTCATCCAGGATTAAAACGTTCACAGTCACGTTGCTGCTGAGCGGAGGAACACCAGAGTCTGTGGCCTGAACTTTAAACTGAAACGTTGTTAACTCCTCATAGTTAAAAGACTGCAGGCTGACTATATCTCCAGTATCTGAGTTGATGTTCACCATTGTTGAGAGTGGTAGTGAATTACTGTTACTTTGTAAAAATGAATAGCTCACCTGACCATTTTGATCCATGTCAGCATCAATTGCTGAAACTGTTTTTATAACTGCTCCTACTGGACTGTTTTCTTTCACATAGACATTGATTATGTTTTCTGTGAATAGAGGTTTATTATCATTCACATCTGAGATGTGTACATTAATAACACTCGTGCTAGAGAGAGGTGGGCTGCCCTCATCAGTAGCAGTGATGCTGATGTTGTATTGAGATGCGCTCTCTCTGTCAAGAGGACCGTCCACCACCAACGAATAGTAATTCTTATAATTTGACTCTAATTTAAAAGGAACATTATTGGCATTTTGACAGTTAACCATCCCATTTTTACCTCCGTCTTTATCAGATACTGAAACAAGTGCAATAGCGGTGCCAATGGACGCATCTTCTTTGACTGCATTTAACAGAGATGTGACTGAGATTTCAGGAGCATTGTCATTGACGTCTAAAACTTCAATCAATAATTTAGCATGTGAGGTCATCGGAAAAACTGCTCCATCACTGGCTTGAACTCGAATCTCAAAAGCATTATTTTCTTCAAAGTCTATATTCATTTTATTTGTTACAGTACCAGTTTTTTCATCTATAGCAAACAGATCAGTTTGTTTCCCTCGACTTATTTCACTCAAGGAATAGAACACTTGTCCGTTTTGACCTGCATCTAAATCAGTAGCATTTAACGTTATAATTGATGTTCCAATCTTAGCGTTTTCATACACACTGGCTTTGTACAGAGTTTGGCTGAATACAGGATGATTATCATTAATATCCAGCACATTGACTATTATAGCCATAGTGCCTGATTTAGCAGGAGTTCCTCCATCAATAGCAGTCAGTGTGAGTTGAATCACAGACTGTTTTTCTCTGTCTAAAACTTTCTGAAGCAGTAATTCGGCGGTAACACTGTCTCCTTTATGTGTAGCGAGAGAGAAGTGTTCATTCTGGCTAAGCTTGTAGCTATTTACAGTATTTTTGCCGACGTCTGCGTCGTGAACCGGGTGCAGAGGGAATTTAGCCCCTGCTGCTGTGTTTTCCGTTATATTAATAACCTGTGACGTACTGAGAAATGATGGTGAATTATCATTTACATCTAAGATTATAATTTCAATCCGATACAGTTTTAAAGGGTTATTAATTACAGCTTCTACACTGAGGGAGCATTTTGGTTCATCGCCGCAGAGTTCCTCTCGATCTATTCTCTCGTTAACGTACAGGACACCAGTCTTTAGATTTACCTCGAAATATTTCCTCTTTGATCCAGCAACGATCTGAAAATTGCGGTACTCGAGATCCTGGACATTGATGCTCAGATCTTTAGCAATATTTCCGACAACAGTCCCAAGATTCACCTCCTCTGAGACGGAGTAAGAGAGCTGCCCAGACACCGCTTCCCAATAACAATCCAGCAGCACGAACAAGAGATAAATCCACACAGAGCTCGTTCTGCTCCGCAAATGCATTATTCCTTTCATCGAGAAGGAGCATGAAGACAAATCTGGATATGTTACAACAACCACGAGATTAAGATCAAGGAAGATATAGTCCAAACGAATCTTTCCGCATTTCTACGACCAAACAAGACAACCGTTCTTTGTCGTCCGACCTCTCTCTGTAACAAAGCCCAGAGACGCATCATCCGCTGAATCTGGGAGGAGCCGTAAGCCACCGAAGAGACCGTCCAAATGTGAAGGTCTATAGTGTCCCTGTGTGGACATTTGTTATTACTACATGCTTAAACATAACATTGGAAAGCAGTGTAGCTACTCAATCTCCTTAAACATGAAACAGTTTCAAAAATCACAATGCCAAATAATAATCAAAAACTGAAGTGTTATTTGGAATACAGCTTGATTTAGAAATTAACTGAAATTTCAAGCAAAAGCCTGACAGCAATGACTGAGTTATTTGCTGTGGTAAATACAGAAATGCGTTGACATTTCTTTAAAACTGAAGAGCAAACTGAGTGCAAATATTAAATCGAATGTTTTCTTGAAGATAAATTATGAAATCTGTAACATATTGTTCAACAGTTGTTGCCAGAGATATGTGTACATATATTTCAAAACTTCAACAACGTGGTGTTTTGCATTGCTTTCTGGGAATTGCAAGCAGGTTTGAATAGTACAGTTCAGCACCACGGATAGCGACTCACAGAGCTCAGCAGCCAAAAATGACTGTTATTTACAAACCATCAACAAATGAACCACAAACTGCAGTCTACAGTATCAAACTACAAACGATATAACGTTGATGATTGCTTCTACGTGATATTAATTCTGTCTTAATTAAAAAGGGGAGATGGTTTTGGTTGCGGCTTCCTGGCCGCTACACGGCACACACACGTCTTTTTAAAATAAAGTAAATAATACTGCACCATCGTAACTAATTATATACCAAGAAAAACTGAAGTAACGAGTACTTAATGTATTTAGTCTCTTACCTTGTCTTTGTTGGGTAAAGTCTGAGTTCTGGTAAAAGTGTCTCCTCCGTTAATACTGATCAGTTCACCATCAACAGGTGGATACGGTGCGGGGAAAACCACTACGTCACTCTTCAGTGTGTCTGAGCTGAAACACACGTCATACTGCTGAGTAGATTTGGAGTAAGACCAGCTCCCGTCAGGGTGGGTGGTGATCATTGGGGCGCTGTACCTGCTGAAACTGCCGTCTGTCCTGTGGCATTTGACAGCTATTAAACTGATGAGGCTCAGCAGAAAGATCACTGACACCGACACAATGGCGATCAGCAGATACAGGTTTAAATCAGAGAAGCTCTCCTCCTTTATGGGCACATGTCTGAATTGAGTCTGGATGTCAACTGTGCTTTCAACCACCACCACATCAATAGACACAGTAGCTGACAGGGAGGGTTCTCCGTTATCAGAAACCAACACCACCAAGGGGTGAGTTTTCAGGTCATTGTCACTCATTCTCCTCTTTGTCCTGATTTCTCCGGTGCTGGTTCCGATCCGGAAGAGGTTGTTTCCTTTGGGCTCAGAGAGGTGATAAGAAAGCAGCGCGTTGTATCCAGAGTCTGCGTCTACAGCCCTGATCTTTGCCACAAAGTATCCCGCTTCAGCAGAATAGGGGATGCTCTCACTGTTAACGGAGCCGTGCTCAGAATAGGGTGCCAGAATTGTTGGATTATTGTCGTTTTCATCCAGGATTAAAACGTTCACAGTCACGTTGCTGCTGAGCGGAGGAACACCAGAGTCTGTAGCCTGAACTTTAAACTGAAACGTTGTTAACTCCTCATAGTTAAAAGACTGCAGGCTGACTATATCTCCAGTCTCTGAGTTGATGTTCACCATTGTAGAGAGTGGTAGTGAGTTACTGTTACTTTGTAAAAATGAATAGCTCACCTGACCATTTTGATCCATGTCAGCATCAATTGCTGAAACTGTTTTTATAACTGCTCCTACTGGACTGTTTTCTTTCACATAGACATTGATTATGTTTTCTGTGAATAGAGGTTTATTATCATTCACATCTGAGATGTGTACATTAATAACACTCGTGCTAGAGAGAGGTGGGCTGCCCTCATCGGTAGCAGTGATGCTGATGTTGTATTGAGATGCGCTCTCTCTGTCAAGAGGACCGTCCACCACCAATGAATAGTAATTCTTATAATTTGACTCTAATTTAAATGGAACATTATTGGCAATTTGACAGTTCATCATCCCATTTTTACCTCCGTCTTTATCAAATACTGAAACAAGTGCAATAGCGGTGCCAATGGAGGCATCTTCTTTCACTGAATTTAACAGAGATGTGACTGAGATTTCAGGGGCATTGTCATTGACGTCTAAAACTTCAATCAATAATTTGGCATTGGAGGTGAGAGGAGAAGAAGCTCCATCACTGGCTTGTACTCGAATCTCAAAAGCATTATTTTCTTCAAAGTCTATATTCTTTTTATTTGTTACAGTACCAGTTTTTTCATCTATAGCAAACAGATCAGTTTGTTTCCCTCGGCCTACTTCACTGAATGAATATAACACTTGTCCATTTTGACCTGCATCTAAATCAGTAGCATTTAGTGTTATTATCGATGTGCCTATCTTTACATTCTCATGCACACTGGCTTTATATAGTGTTTGACTGAAAACGGGGGAATTATCATTACTGTCCAACACATTGACTATAATTACCATAGTGCCTGATTTAGCAGGAGTTCCTCCATCAATAGCAGTCAGTGTGAGTCGAATCACAGACTGTCTTTCTCTGTCCAACACTTTCTGAAGCAGTAATTCGACAGTTACACTATCTCCTTTATGTGTAGCCAGAGAGAAGTGTTCATTCTGACTGAGCTTGTAGCTATTTACAGTATTTTTACCGACGTCTGCATCGTGAGCTGGATGCAGAGGGCATTTAGCCCCTGCTACTGTACTTTCTGTTATGTTAATTAACTGAGACGTTCTTAAAAATGATGGGGAATTATCATTCTCATCTAAGATTGTAATTTCAATCCGATACAGTTTTAAAGGGTTGTTAATTACAGCTTCTACACTGAGGGAGCATTTTGGTTCGGCGCCGCAGAGTTCCTCTCGATCTATTCTCTCGTTAACGTACAGGACACCAGTCTTTAGATTTACCTCGAAATATTTCCTCTTTGATCCAGCAACGATCTGAAAATTGCGGGACTCGAGATCCTGGACATTGATGCTCAGATCTTTAGCAATATTTCCGACAACAGTCCCCAGATTCACCTCCTCTGAGACGGAGTAAGAGAGCTGCCCAGACACCGCTTCCCAGTAACAATCCAGCAGCACGAACAAGAGATAAATCCACACAGAGCTCGTTCTGCTCCGCAAATGCATTATTCCTCTCATCGAGATGGAGCATGAAGACAAATCTGGATATAACGCTACAACAACCACGAGATTGAGATCAAGGAAAATATAGTCCAAACGAATATTTCCGCATTTCTCCGACCAAACTAGACAACCGTTCTTTGTCGTCCGACCTCTCTTTGTAACAAAGCCCAGAGACGCATCATCCGCTGAATCTGGGAGGAGCCGTAAACCACCGAAGAGACCGTCCAAATGTGAAGGTCTATAGTGTCCCTGTGTGGACGTTTATCATAACTACACGCTACATCATACCATTGTAAAGCAGTAAACATTCTCAATTTTGTTCAAACAGTGTGATTGCACAAACTAAATGGTCAAATAATAATCAAGAACATCCAGACCACTAATTACTAAATTTCACAGACTGAACTGTTCTTTTGAATACAGTATATTTTAGAAATCAACTGAAATTGCAAGCAAAACCCTTAAAGCACTGACAGTGAGGTACATGGTGTGGTAAATACAGAAATACACTGCGACCTTTTTAACTGAAGGGCAAAAATTAAATAAAAATAATTTAAGAAGAAGATAAATCATGAAATTTGTAAAATATTGTTCAACATTTGTTTCCAAAGATTTGTATTAATGTGTTTGAAAACACTGTGGACTTCAACAATGTTTTGTTTTGCACCATATTCTGGGAGTTGCAAGAAAGAGTTCAGCACCATGGATAGCGACTCAGCAGCCAAAGATGACTGAAATTTACAAACTATCAACCAAATATCAGCAAGCTACAGTCTAGGGTACCAAAATACAAACTCATTAACCTTGATTACTTCTACTTTATGTTAATTCCATCTTAATTAAAAAGATGAATCCGTGTAAATGCCTTGACGGTTTCCTTTCCGCCACATAGCAAACTTAACATAACTAATACTGCACTATATCGTAACTATTTATCTACCAAGAAAGAGTGAAGCAACGAGCACTTAATATATTTAATCTCTTACCTTGTCTGTGTTGGGTAAAGTCTGAGTTCTGGTAAAAGTGTCTCCTCCATTGATACTGATCAGCTCACCATCTACAGGTGGATACGGTGCGGGGAAAACCACTACGTCACTCTTCAGTGTGTCTGAGCTGAAACACACGTCATACTGCTGAGTAGATTTGGAGTAAGACCAGCTCCCGTCAGGGTGGGTGGTGATCATTGGGGCGCTGTACCTGCTGAAACTGCCGTCTGTCCTGTGGCATTTGACAGCTATTAAACTGATGAGGCTCAGCAGAAAGATCACTGACACCGAGACAATGGCGATCAGCAGATACAGGTTTAAATCAGAGAAGCTCTCCTCCTTTATGGGCACATGTCTGAACTGAGTCTGGATGTCAGCTGTGCTTTCAACCACCACCACATCAATAGACACAGTAGCTGACAGGGAGGGTTCTCCGTTATCAGAAACCAACACCACCAAGGGGTGAGTTTTCAGGTCATTGTCACTCATTCTCCTCTTAGTCCTGATTTCTCCGGTGCTGGTTCCGATCCGGAAGAGGTTGTTTCCTTTGGGCTCAGAGAGGTGATAAGAAAGCAGCGCGTTGTATCCAGAGTCTGCGTCTACAGCCCTGATCTTTGCCACAAAGTATCCCGCTTCAGCAGAATAGGGGATGCTCTCACTGTTAACGGAGCCGTGCTCAGAATAGGGTGCCAGAATTGTTGGATTATTGTCGTTTTCATCCAGGATTAAAACGTTCACAGTCACGTTGCTGCTGAGCGGAGGAACACCAGAGTCTGTGGCCTGAACTTTAAACTGAAACGTTGTTAACTCCTCATAGTTAAAAGACTGCAGGCTGACTATATCTCCAGTCTCTGAGTTGATGTTCACCATTGTAGAGAGTGGTAGTGAGTTACTGTTACTTTGTAAAAATGAATAGCTCAACTGACCATTTTGATCCATGTCAGCATCAATTGCTGAAACTGTTTTTATAACTGCTCCTACTGGACTGTTTTCTTTCACATAGACATTGATTATGTTTTCTGTGAATAGAGGTTTATTATCATTCACATCTGAGATGTGTACATTAATAACGCTCGTGCTAGAGAGAGGTGGGCTGCCCTCATCAGTAGCAGTGATGCTGATGTTGTATTGAGATGCGCTCTCTCTGTCAAGAGGACCGTCCACCACCAACGAATAGTAATTCTTATAATTTGACTCTAATTTAAAAGGGACATTGTTGGTTATTTTACAGTTCATCATCCCATTTTTACCACCGTCTTTATCAGATACTGAAACAAGTGCAATAGCGGTGCCAATGGACGCATCTTCTTTGACTGAATTTAACAGAGATGTGACTGAGATTTCAGGGGCATTGTCATTGACATCTAAAACTTCAATCAATAATTTGGCATGCGAGGTCATTGGTGAGGAAGCTCCATCACTGGCTTGTACTCGAATCTCAAAAGCATTATTTTCTTCAAAGTCTATATTCTTTTTATTTGTTACAGTCCCAGTTTTTTCATCTATAGCAAAAAGATCAGTTTGTTTTCCTCGGCCTACTTCACTGAATGAATAAAACACTTGTCCATTTTGACCTGCATCTAAATCAGTAGCATTTAATGTTATTATCGAAGTGCCTATCTTTACATTCTCATACATACTGGCTTTGTACAGAGTTTGACTGAAAACAGGACGATTATCATTAATATCCAACACATTGATTATTATAGTCATAGTGCCTGATTTAGCAGGAGTTCCTCCATCAATAGCAGTCAGTGTGAGTCGAATCACAGACTGTTTTTCTCTGTCTAAAACCTTCTGAAGCAGTAATTCGGCGGTAACACTATCTCCTTTGTGTGTAGCTAGAGAGAAGTGTTCATTTTGACTGAGCTTGTAGCTATTTACAGTATTTTTACCGACGTCTGCATCGTGAGCTGCATGCAGTGGGAAATTAGCCCCTGCTGCTGTGCTCTCACTAATGTTAATAACCTGGGACGTACTGAGAAATGATGGTGAATTATCATTGACATCTAAGATTATAATTTCAATCCGGTACAGTTTTAAAGGGTTGTTAATTACTGCTTCTACACTGAGGGAACATTTTGGTTCATCGCCGCAGAGTTCCTCTCGATCTATTCTCTCATTAACGTACAGGACACCAGTCTTTAGATTTACCTCCAAATATTTCCTCTTTGATCCAGCAACGATCTGAAACATGCGGGACTCCAAATCCTGGACATTGATGCTCAGATCTTTAGCGATATTTCCGACAACAGTCCCCAGATTCACCTCCTCTGAAACGGAGTAAGAGAGCTGCCCAGACACCGCTTCCCAGTAACAATCCAGCAGCACGAACAAGAGATAAATCCACACAGAGCTCGTTCTGCTCCGCAAATGCATTATTCCTTTCATCGAGATGGAGCATGAAGACAGATCTGGATATGTTACAACAACCACGAGATTAAGATCAAGGAAGATATAGTCCAAACGAATCTTTCCGCATTTCTACGACCAAACAAGACAACCGTTCTTTGTCGTCCGACCTCTCTTTGTAACAAAGCCCAGAGACGCATCATCCGCTGAATCTGGGAGGAGCCGTGAGCCACCGAAGAGACAGTCCAAATGTGAAGGCCTATAGTGTCCCTGTGTGGACATTTGTCAAAACTACATGATACATCAAACAGCATTGAAAAGAAGTATAGATACTCAATTTTGTTCAAACATTAAGTGACTGCAAAAATCTAATTGTCAAATAATAATCAAGAACGTCCAGGCAACTAATTAGTAAATTTCACAGAGTGAACTGTTCTTTAGAATACAATATATTTCAAAAATTAAGTGACATTTCAAGCAAAATCCTTACAGCACTGACAGTGAGTTATATGATATGGTAAATACAGAAATACATTCTGCGCCTTTTTAAGTGAAGACCAAAATGACTGCAAATAATAAATCAAAAGAATTTAAGAAGAAAATGTATTATGAAATCTGTAACATGTTGTTTAACAGCTATTCCAAAGATGTGTGTTAATGTGTTTAACAACACTGTGGACTTCAACAACGTTGTGTTTTGCACCATATTCTTCGAATTGAAAGCAAGTTTGAATAGTGGAGTTCAGCACCACGGATAGCGACTCACAGATCAGCAGCCAAAAATGACTGAAATTTACAAACCATCAACAAATGAACAGCAAGCTGCAGTCTACAGTACCAAACAACAAACTCAATAACATTGATTATTTCTACTTGATATTAACTCCGTCTTAATTAGAAAGCTGTGTCCATGTAAACGACATGACGGTTTCTTGGACGTCACTTAGCAGACATCACTTAAGGTAAAAACGTAAGGTAACGAAAATAATACTGCACCATCGTAACTCATCATCTACAAAGAAAAAGTGAAGCAACGAGTACTTTATGTATTTAATCTCTTACCTTGTCTTTGTTGGGTAAAGTCTGAGTTCTGGTAAAAGTGTCTCCTCCGTTAATACTGATCAGTTCACCATCTACAGGTGGATACGGTGCGGGGAAAACCACTACGTCACTCTTCAGTGTGTCTGAGCTGAAACACACGTCATACTGCTGAGTAGATTTGGAGTAAGACCAGCTCCCGTCAGGGTGGGTGGTGATCATTGGGGCGCTGTACCTGCTGAAACTGCCGTCTGTCCTGTGGCATTTGACAGCTATTAAACTGATGAGGCTCAGTAGAAAGATCACTGACACCGACACAATGGCGATCAGCAGATACAGGTGTAAATCAGAGAAGCTCTCCTCCTTTATGGGCACATGTCTGAACGGAGTCTGGATGTCAGCTGTGCTTTCAACCACCACCACATCAATAGACACAGTAGCTGACAGGGAGGGTTCTCCGTTATCAGAAACCAACACCACCAAGGGGTGAGTTTTCAGGTCATTGTCACTCATTCTCCTCTTAGTCCTGATTTCTCCGGTGCTGGTTCCGATCCGGAAGAGGTTGTTTCCTTTGGGTTCAGAGAGGTGATAAGAAAGCAGCGCGTTGTATCCAGAGTCTGCGTCTACAGCCCTGATCTTTGCCACAAAGTATCCCGCTTCAGCAGAATAGGGGATGCTCTCACTGTTAACGGAGCCGTGCTCAGAATAGGGCGCCAGAATATTTGGATTATTGTCGTTTTCATCCAGGATTAAAACGTTCACAGTCACGTTGCTGCTGAGCGGAGGAACACCAGAGTCTGTGGCCTGAACTTTAAACTGAAACGTGTTTAACTCTTCATAGTTAAAAGACTGCAGGCTGACTATATCTCCAGTCTCTGAGTTGATGTTCACCATTGTAGAGAGTGGTAGTGAGTTACTGTTACTTTGTAAAAATGAATAGCTCACCTGACCATTTTGATCCATGTCAGCATCAATTGCTGAAACTGTTTTTATAACTGCTCCTACTGGACTGTTTTCTTTCACATAGATATTGATTGTGTTTTCTGTGAATAGAGGTTTATTATCATTCACATCTGAGACGTGTACATTAATAACGCTCGTGCTAGAGAGAGGTGGGCTGCCCTCATCAGTAGCAGTGATGCTGATGTTGTATTGAGATGCTCTCTCTCTGTCAAGAGGACCGTCCACCACCAATGAATAGTAATTCTTATAATTTGACTCTAATTTAAAAGGAACATTATTGGCAATTTGACAGTTCATCATCCCATTTTTACCTCCATCTTTATCAAATACTGAAACAAGTGCAATAGCAGTGCCAATGGAGGCATCTTCTTTGACTGCATTTAACAGAGATGTGACTGAGATTTCAGGGGCATTGTCATTGATGTCTAAAACTTCAATCAATAATTTGGCATTTGAGGTGAGAGGAGAAGAAGCTCCATCACTGGCTTGTACTCGAATCTCAAAAGCATTATTTTCTTCAAAGTCTATATTCTTTTTATTAGTTACAGTTCCAGTTTTTTCATCTATAGCAAACAGATCAGTTTGTTTCCCTCGACCTCCTGCACTGAAAGCATATAATACTTGTCCATTTTGGCCCGCATCCAAATCAGTGGCATTTATTGTTATTATTGATGTTCCAATCTTTACATTCTCATACACGCTGGCTTTATACAGAGTTTGGCTGAATACAGGATGATTATCATTACTGTCCAAGACATTGACTATTATAGCCATAGTGCCTGATTTAGCAGGAGTTCCTCCATCAATAGCAGTCAGTGTGAGTCGAATCACAGACTGTTTTTCTCTGTCTAAAACTTTCTGAAGCAGTAATTCAGGAGTTACACTCTCCCCTATATGTGTAGCCAGAGAGAAGTGTTCATTCTGGCTAAGCTTGTAGGTATTTACAGTATTTTTACCGACGTCTGCGTCGTCAGCAGAATGCAGAGGAAATTTAGCCCCTGCTGCTGTACTCTCAGTTATGTCGATTACCTGTGACGTGCTGAGAAATGATGGTGAATTATCATTTACATCTAAGATTATGATTTCAATCCGATACAGTTTTAAAGGGTTGTTAATTACAGCTTCTACACTGAGGGAGCATTTTGGTTCATCGCCGCAGAGTTCCTCTCGATCTATTCTCTCGTTAACGTACAGGACACCAGTCTTTAGATTTACCTCGAAATATTTCCTCTTTGATCCAGCAACGATCTGAAACATGCGGGACTCGAGATCCTGGACATTGATGCTCAGATCTTTAGCGATATTTCCGACAACAGTCCCCAGATTCACCTCCTCTGAGACGGAGTAAGAGAGCTGCCCAGACACCGCTTCCCAGTAACAATCCAGCAGCACGAACAAGAGATAAATCCACACAGAGCTCGTTCTGCTCCGCAAATGCATTATTCCTTTCTTCGAGATGGAGCATGAAGACAGATCTGGATATGTTACAACAACCACGAGATTGAGATCAAGGAAGATATAGTCCAAACGAATATTTACGCATTTCTCCGACCAAACAAGACAACCGTTCTTTGTCGTCCGACCTCTCTTTGTAACAAAGCCCAGAGACGCATCATCCGCTGAATCTGGGAGGAGCCGTAAGCCACCGAAGAGACAGTCCAAATGTGAAGGTCTATAGTGTCCCCGTATGGACGTTTGTCATAACTACATGCTACATCAAACAACATTGAAAAGAAGTATAGATACTCAATTTTGTTCAAACATTAAGTGACTGCAAAAATCAAATTGTCAAATAATAATCAAGAACGTCCAGGCAACTAATTAGTAAATTTCACAGAGTGAACTGTTCTTTAGAATACAATATATTTTAGGAATTAACTGAAATTGCAACAAAAACTCTTAAAGCACAGACAGTGAGATATATGATATGGTAAATACAGAAATACACTCTGCAACTTTTTTAACTGAAGGGGGCAAAATGACTGCAAAGATTAAATCAAAAGAATTTAAGAAGATAAATTATGAAGTCTGTAAGCTATTGTCCAACAGCTGTCTCCAAAGATGTGTATTAATGTGTATAAAAACACTGTGCACTTCAACAATGTTTTGTTTTGCACCATATTCTGGGAGTTGCAAGAAAGAGTTCAGCACCACGGATAGCGACTCACAAATCAGAAGCCAAAAATGACTGGAATTTACAAAATATCAACAAATGAACAGCAAGCTACAGTCTAGGGTAACAAACTACAAACTCAATAACCTTGATTATTTCTACTTTATGTCAGTTCCATCTTAATTAAAAAGGAGAGTCTGTGTAAATGCCTTGACGGTTTCCTTTCCGCCACATAGCAAACATAACGTAACTAAAACTGCACCATATTGTAATTAATTTTTTACCTAGAAAGAGTGAAGCAACGAGTACGTAATGTATTTAATCTCTTACCTTGTCTTTGTTGGGTAAAGTCTGAGTTCTGGTAAAAGTGTCTCCTCCGTTAATACTGATCAGTTCACCATCTACAGGTGGATACGGTGCAGGGAAAACCACTACGTCACTCTTCAGTGTGTCTGAGCTGAAACACACGTCATACTGCTGAGTAGATTTGGAGTAAGACCAGCTCCCGTCAGGGTGGGTGGTGATCATTGGGGCGCTGTACCTGCTGAAACTGCCGTCTGTTCTGTGGCATTTGACAGCTATTAAACTGATGAGAGTCAGCAGAAAGACCACTGACACCGACACAATGGCGATCAGCAGATACAGGTTTAAATCAGAGAAGCTCTCCTCCTTTATGGGCACATGTCTGAACGGAGTCTGGATGTCAGCTGTGCTTTCAACCACCACCACATCAATAGACACAGTAGCTGACAGGGAGGGTTCTCCGTTATCAGAAACCAACACCACCAAGGGGTGAGTTTTCAGATCATTGTCACTCATTCTCCTCTTAGTCCTGATTTCTCCGGTGCTGGTTCCGATCCGGAAGAGGTTGTTTCCTTTGGGCTCAGAGAGGTGATAAGAAAGCAGCGCGTTGTATCCAGAGTCTGCGTCTACAGCCCTGATCTTTGCCACAAAGTATCCCGCTTCAGCAGAATAGGGGATGCTCTCACTGTTAACGGAGCCGTGCTCAGAATAGGGCGCCAGAATATTTGGATTATTGTCGTTTTCATCCAGGATTAAAACGTTCACGGTCACATTGCTGCTGAGCGGAGGAACACCAGAGTCTGTGGCCTGAACTTTAAACTGAAACGTGTTTAACTCCTCATAGTTAAAAGACTGCAGGCTGACTATATCCCCAGTCTCTGAGTTGATGTTCACCATTGTAGAGAGTGGTAGTGAGTTACTGTTACTTTTTAAAAATGAATAGCTCACCTGACCATTTTGATCCATGTCAGCATCAATTGCTGAAACTGTTTTTATAACTGCTCCTACTGGACTGTTTTCTTTCACATATACATTGATTATTTTTTCTTTGAATAGAGGTTTATTATCATTCACATCTGAGATGTGTACATTAATAACTCTCGTGCTAGAGAGAGGTGGGCTGCCTTCATCAGTAGCAGTGATGCTGATGTTGTATTGTGATGCACTCTCTCTGTCAAGAGGACCATCCACCACCAATGAATAATAATTCTTATAATTTAACTCTAATTTAAAAGGGACATTGTTGGTTATTTGACAGTCCACCATCCCGTTTTTACCTCGATCTTTATCAGATACTGAAACAAGTGCAATCGCGGTGCCAATTGACGCATCTTCTTTGACTGAATTTAACAGAGATGTGACTGAGATTTCAGGGGCATTGTCATTGACGTCTAAAACTTCAATCAATAATTTAGCATGTGAGGTGAAAGGAGGGTTAGCTCCATCACTGGCTTGTACCTGAATCTCAAAAGCATTATTTTCTTCAAAGTCTATATTCTTTTTATTTGTTACAGTCCCAGTTTTTTCGTCTATAGCAAACAGATCAGTTTGTTTCCCTCTGCCTACTTTACTGAATGAGTATAACACTTGTCCATTTTGACCTGCATCTAAATCAGTAGCATTTAGCGTTATTATCGACGTGCCTATCTTTACATTCTCGTGCACACTGGCTTTGTACAGAGTTTGGCTGAATACAGGAGGATTATCATTACTGTCCAAGACATTAACTATAATTACCATAGTGCCTGATTTAGCAGGAGTTCCTCCATCAATAGCAGTCAGTGTGAGTCGAATCACAGACTGTTTTTCTCTGTCTAAAACTTTCTGAAGCAGTAATTCGGGAGATATGCTCTCTCCTTTATGTGTAGCCAGAGAGAAGTGTTCATTCTGGCTAAGCTTATAGCTATTTACAGTATTTTTACCGACGTCTGCGTCGTCAGCAGAATGCAGAGGAAATTTCGCCCCTGTTGCTGTGTTCTCACCAATGTCGATAACCTGTGACGTGCTGAGAAATGACGGGGAATTATCATTAACGTCTAAAATGATGATTTCAATCCGGTACAGTTTTAAAGGGTTGTTAATAACAGCTTCTACACTGAGGGAGCATTTTGGTTCATCGCCGCAGAGTTCCTCTCGATCTATTCTCTCGTTAACGTACAGGACACCAGTCTTTAGATTTACCTCGAAATATTTCCTCTTTGATCCAGCAACGATCTGAAAATTGCGGGACTCCAAATCCTGGACATTGATGCTCAGATCTTTAGCGATATTTCCGACAACAGTCCCCAGATTCACCTCCTCTGAGACGGAGTAAGAGAGCTGCCCAGACACCGCTTCCCAGTAACAATCCAGCAGCACGAACAAGAGATACATCCACACAGAGCTCGTTCTGCTCCGCAAATTCATTATTCCTTTCATCGAGAAAAGGCATAGACAGATTCGGCAAATAAAGTCACTCAACTCAAGAAATTAAACCGGATGACGAAATACACGAAACGAGTTTTTCCGCATATTTCCTCCACAATAAGAAGATGTTCTGCACCGTCCTCTTTCGCCTTCTCAGTGTCTTTGTTTCAATCGCCTGAGAAACATCATCATCCTCTGAATCCGGGAGGAGCCCCGAATCACGGAAGAGGCAGTCCAAATGTGATGGTCTACAATGTCCCCGTGCGGACAATTGTAAGAACTACATTCAGCATAAAGACATTATATTAGCAGACCCTTATATTCCTAAATTCCCCTTGGATATGTATCCAAGCCATTCCATAACTCCAGGAACAGTCCGCATAACTGCATATGTTATTATAATGATTATTTGGATTTACAAGTTATGCTTCTGTATTTATTAACAATATAGCCTATTTTAGCAAATAGTCAGATATTCAAGTGCGTAAACAACAACAAAAAATGTCTACATTAGTCAGACACAAAACTCTTAAAGAAAAATAATATATATATATATATATAGGACAGGAAACATGATCAAACTAAGGGCAACGAATTTATCTTCATAGCAACCTTGTTGATAAATGATGGAATCTATTATATATTGTAAATTAATCAGTGCCAAGCATATGAATCTACATAAACGTAATTTCTACCAGACAAAGTTGCAAATATCTTGCAATTTCACAATTTGTCCTGGGGTTTAGAAACAATAAACGACCAGAGAAATGTGTTCAGCACCATGGATAGCGACATTCACGTTAAAAACCAACTCTGCAGCTGACTGAGATGATGACAAATCCACCAACACTAACAACAGGCATATTTATATCAACATACTCAATTAATTTTGAGTATTTCTATTTCAACTATCATTTTGTTGTCACCTATAGGTAGCATGGCACAAAACTCTTTGAAAAGCACTAAATAAAACGGAATCGATTCCCACCCATATCTCGACACAAGAGCAGGCTGTAATAACAAACCTAGGTATGTAATGTCATCATGTTCTTACCTTGTCTTTGTTGGGTAAAGTCTGAGTTCTGTTAAAAGTGTCTCCTCCGTTAATACTGATCAGTTCAGCATCTACAGGTGGATACGGTGCGGGGAAAACCATTACGTCACTCTTCAGTGTGTCTGAGCTGAAACACACGTCATACTGCTGAGTAGATTTGGAGTAAGACCAGCTCCCGTCAGGGTGGGTGGTGATCATTGGGGCGCTGTACCTGCTGAAACTGCCGTCTGTCCTGTGGCATTTGACAGCTATTAAACTGATGAAGCTCAGCAGAAAGATCACTGACACCGACACAATGGCGATCAGCAGATACAGGTTTAAATCAGAGAAGCTCTCCTCCTTTATGGGCACATGTCTGAACGGAGTCTGGATGTCAGCTGTGCTTTCAACCACCACCACATCAATAGACACAGTAGCTGACAGGGAAGGTTCTCCGTTATCAGAAACCAACACCACCAAGGGGTGAGTTTTCAGGTCACTGTCACTCATTCTCCTCTTAGTCCTGATTTCTCCGGTGCTGGTTCCGATCCGGAAGAGGTTGTTTCCTTTGGGCTCAGAGAGGTGATAAGAAAGCAGCGCGTTGTATCCAGAGTCTGCGTCTACAGCCCTGATCTTTGCCACAAAGTATCCCGCTTCAGCAGAATAGGGGATGCTCTCACTGTTAACGGAGCCGTGCTCAGAATAGGGCGCCAGAATATTTGGATTATTGTCGTTTTCATCCAGGATTAAAACGTTCACAGTCACGTTGCTGCTGAGCGGAGGAACACCAGAGTCTGTGGCCTGAACTTTAAACTGGAACGTGTTTAACTCCTCGTAGTTAAAAGATTGCAGGCTGACTATATCTCCAGTCTCTGAGTTGATGTTCACCATCGTAGACAGCGGGACTGAGTTAGTGTTACTTTGTAAGAAAGAATAGCTCACCTGACCGTTTTGACTGATATCAGCATCAATTGCAGTCACTGTTTTAATAACTGCTCCTACTGGACTGTTCTCTTTCACATAAACATTAATCAGCGGCTCCGAGAAGCGAGGCGGGTTATCATTGACATCAGAAACATGAACTGTCACTATGTTGGTGCTGGAGAGAGGTGGATTCCCTTCATCTGTTGCTATGATAGTGACATTGTACTCGTCCTGAGTCTCTCTGTCAAGAGGACCATCAACTACTAACGAATAATAGTTTTTGTAATTTGTGTCCAATTTAAATGGAGCATCATTTGCAATCATGACTTTTACTACACCGTTTTTCCCTCCATCTTTGTCCAACACAGAGACAAGTGCTATAGCAGTACCTACTTTAGCATCCTCCTTCACTGTGTTTAGTAGTGACGTCACCGTGATCTCAGGAGCGTTGTCGTTTACGTCCACCACTTCTACCAGCACTTTACAATGAGCAGACATGGGAGTGTGGCCTTTATCACTGGCCTGTGCATGAATCTCAAACGCAGGATTTTCTTCATAGTCGATCTTACCTTTGATCAAAATTGCACCCGTTTTAGAATCAATTTGAAACAAATCTAAAACATGATCCTGACCTTTTCTTCTTAAAGAGTATTCAATTTCACTGTTTAAACCCTCATCTGCGTCTGTTGCATTAAGAATGATCACAGTAGACCCTGTTGGCAAATTTTCAGGAATTTGAATTTTGTATAAAGATCTGCTGAAAACGGGAGGATTGTCGTTATTATCCAAAACGGTGATGATAATTTGTGATGTGCCTGACCTCGGTGGATTTCCTCCATCCAGTGCAGTCAGTGTGAGTTTTATTACGGAGTCATGCTCTCGGTCTAAAGATTTCTGCAGCACTAACTCGGCAGACACGCTATCTCCCCCTTTGTGAATTTCTAAAGAAAAATAATCATTATTACTGAGTTTATATGTATTAACACCGTTCTTTCCAACATCCAAATCCGACGCTTCTATCAGTCCAAATTTCACTCCCGGTAAAGTGCTTTCGGCAATGTTAAGTGATTGCAACTGCTCAGAGAAAACGGGTGCATTGTCATTTATATCTATTATAGTTATCTCTAAACGATAAAGCTTCAGTGGGTCATTGATCACGGCCTCTACATTGACAGTACATTTTGCAGCCTTCGCACAAAGCTCCTCTCTGTCTATTCTTTCATTGACATAAAGAACGCCAGTTTTCACATTTACATCGAAATATTTTCTCTTTGATCCAGCAACGATCTGAAACATACGAGACTCTAAATCATGGACATTTAGACTTAGATCCTTGGCGATATTTCCAACAGAAGTCCCCGGGTTTACCTCCTCTGAGACGGAATACGAGAGCTGTCCACACACCGCTTCCCAGCAATAATTCAGCAGCACGGCCACAAGATATATCCGGAAAAGGCTCGTTCGTCTTGGGAAATACATAGTTACATCCAACCCGAAAAAGACATGAATCCCGGTCCAACCAATCCCGTCAAATCGTCACATTAAAAGTAAAGTACACACTCCAGTTTCTCGCATTTTTATCAGACAGGGGAAAATATGTTTCGCCCTCTTTCTCTCTCACCCTGCGTCTCTGTAACAAAGCCCAGAGAAACATAATCACCACCCCCTGTTTCTGGGAGGAGACTTGTGCGTCCTGAAATAACGTACAGATGTCATGGTCTACAGTGTCCCCATGTGGGGATGTAAAATAACTACATTCAGCCTTTGATAAAAACAATGGAATGACTAACCAACTGTGTGAATTATTTCAAGTAATAATTATGCTTTTCGCCATAATTCTCTCTCATTTTCCTTCTGTCTCTCTATTTGAATTTAAATTGTTTGTATCCATACCAATATAGCGTCACCAGCTAACCGATAGCCCGGCTAGAAAGCTACACAAAGTGAAAACACGAAATACATTTAGAGTAAAACATTCTAACAAACTGAAAATATCAAGGGAGCTTAAAGTGTCGAATGCAAATAAAAACTGCAATATTTCCCTATTTTCTAATAGGAACAAAAGGAAAGTGGATTAAGGTAATGAAGTAAGCTATTTAAATGTCTTCCATTGATATTATGAGATTGGTTTTACATATACCCTAAGTAAATAAGAATAATTTTCATAAAATCCAGATATATGATGGCATTACTCTGTTTCCATCAGACACATTATCCGCGTTGCACTCTCCAGACCCCACACATCACACTGTGGTGCTTATTTCAGAACCATGGACAGCAACATACACTTTGTGTATAGTGTGAGAGGTTTAGGAACTTCAAGTTCTGTCATTACTCTGGCTCAAGTACTGTACTTTTCATCACAAATCGAACGCCAAAAAACTTTCAGACTCGGGAATACATGGATACATATAGCTTTTTTGAACTTGTCTTACCTTGTCTTTGTTGGGTAAAGTCTGAGTTCTGGTAAAAGTGTCTCCTCCGTTAATACTGATCAGTTCACCATCTACAGGTGGATAAGGTGCGGGGAAAACCACTACGTCACTCTTCAGTGTGTCTGAGCTGAAACACACGTCATATTGCTGAGTAGATTTGGAGTAAGACCAGCTCCCGTCAGGGTGGGTGGTGATCATTGGGGCGCTGTACCTGCTGAAACTGCCGTCTGTCCTGTGGCATTTGACAGCTATTAAACTGATGATGGTCAGCAGAAAGATCACTGACACCGACACAATGGCGATCAGCAGATACAGGTTTAAATCAGAGAAGCTCTCCTCCTTTATGGGCACATGTCTGAACTGAGTCTGGATGTCAGCTGTGCTTTCAACCACCACCACATCAATAGACACAGTAGCTGACAGGGAGGGTTCTCCGTTATCAGAAACCAACACCACCAAGGGGTGAGTTTTCAGGTCATTGTCACTCATTCTCCTCTTAGTCCTGATTTCTCCGGTGCTGGTTCCGATTCGGAAGAGGTTGTTTCCTTTGGGTTCAGAGAGGTGATAAGAAAGCAGCGCGTTGTATCCAGAGTCTGCGTCTACAGCCCTGATCTTTGCCACAAAGTATCCCGCTTCAGCAGAATAGGGGATGCTCTCACTGTTAACGGAGCCGTGCTCAGAATAGGGTGCCAGAATATTTGGATTATTGTCGTTTTCATCCAGGATTAAAACGTTCACAGTCACGTTGCTGCTGAGCGGAGGAACACCAGAGTCTGTGGCCTGAACTTTAAACTGAAACGTGTTTAACTCCTCATAGTTAAAAGACTGCAGGCTGACTATATCTCCAGTCTCTGAGTTGATGTTAACCATTGTAGACAGCGGGACTGAGTTAGTGTTAATTTGTAAAAAAGAATAGCTCACCTGACCGTTTTGACTGATATCAGCATCAATTGCAGTCACTGTTTTAATAACTGCTCCTACTGGACTGTTCTCTTTCACATAAACATTAATCAGCGGCTCCGAGAAGCGAGGCGGGTTATCATTGACATCAGAAACATGAACTGTCACTATGTTGGTGCTGGAGAGAGGTGGAGTCCCTTCATCTGTCGCTACGATAGTGACATTGTACTCGTCCTGAGTCTCTCTGTCAAGAGGACCATCAACTACTAACGAATAATAGTTTTTATAATTTGTGTCTAATTTAAACGGGGCATCATTTAGAATGACAGCTTTTACTACACCGTTTTTCCCTCCATCTTTATCCAACACAGAGACGAGTGCTATAGCAGTACCCACTTTAGCATCTTCCTTCACTGTGTTTAGTAGTGACGTCACAGTGATCTCAGGTGCGTTGTCATTCAGGTCCACCACTTCTACCAGCACCTTACAATGAGCAGACATCGGAGAGTGCCCTTTATCACTGGCCTGTGCATGAATCTCAAACGCAGGGTGTTCTTCGTAGTCTATCTGACCTCTGACTATAATTGCACCTGTTTTAGAATCGATTTGAAATAAATCTAAAACATGATCCTGACCTTTTCTTCTTAGAGAGTATTCAATTTCACTGTTTACACCCTCATCTGCGTCTGTTGCATTAAGAATGATCACGGTAGACCCTGTTGGCAGGTTTTCAAATATTTTAACTTTGTATAAAGATCTACTGAAAACGGGAGGATTGTCGTTAATATCCAAAACGTTGATAATAATTTGTGAGGTTCCCGATCTGCCTGGATTTCCTCCATCCAGTGCAGTCAGTGTGAGTTTTATTACGGAGTCATGCTCTCGGTCTAAAGATTTCTGCAGCACTAACTCGGCAGACACGCTATCTCCCCCTTTGTGAATTTCTAAAGAAAAATAATCATTATTACTAAGCTTGTATGTATTAACACCGTTCTTTCCAACATCCAAATCCGACGCTTCTATCAGTCCAAATTTCACTCCCGGTAAAGTACTCTCTGCAATGTTAAGTGACTGCAACTGCTCAGAGAAAACGGGTGCATTGTCATTTATATCTATTATAGTTATCTCTAAACGATAAAGCTTCAGTGGGTCATTGATCACGGCCTCTACATTGACAGTACATTTTGCAGCCTTCGCACAAAGCTCCTCTCTGTCTATTCTTTCATTGACATAAAGAACGCCAGTTTTCACATTTACATCGAAATATTTTCTCTTTGATCCAGCAACGATCTGAAACATACGAGACTCTAAATCATGGACATTTAGACTTAGATCCTTGGCGATATTTCCAACAGAAGTCCCCGGGTTTACCTCCTCTGAGACGGAATACGAGAGCTGTCCACACACCGCTTCCCAGCAATAATTCAGCAGCACGGCCACAAGATATATCCGGAAAAGGCTCGTTCTTCTTGGGAAATACATAATTACATCCAACCCGAAAAAGACATGAATCCCGGTCCAACCAATCCCGTCAAATCATCACATTAAAAGTAAAGTACACACTCCAGTTTCTCGCATTTTTATCAGACAGGGGAAAATATGTTTCGCCCTCTTTCTCTCTCACCCTGCGTCTCTGTAACAAAGCCCAGAGAAACATAATCACCACCCCCTGTTTCTGGGAGGAGTCTTGTGCGTCCTGAAATAACGTACAGATGTCATGGTCTACAGTGTCCCCATGTGGGGATGTAAAATAACTACATTCAGCCTTTGATAAAAACAATGGAATGACTAATCAACTGTGTGAATTATTTCAAGTAATAATTATGCATTTCGCCATAATTCTCTCTCATTTTCCTTCTGTCTCTCTATTTGAATTTAAATTGTTTGTATCCATACCAATATAGCGTCACCAGCTAACCGATAGCCCGGCTAGAAAGCTACACAAAGTGAAAACATGAAATACATTTAGAGTAAAACATTCTAACAAACTGAAAATATCAAGGGAGCTTAAAATGTCGAATGCAAATAAAAACTGCAATATTTCCCTATTTTCTAATAGGAACAAAAGGAAAGTGGATTAAGGTAATGAAGTAAGCTATTTAAATGTCTTCCATTGATATTATGAGATTGGTTTTACATATACCCTAAGTAAATAAGAATAATTTTCATAAAATCCAGATATATGATGGCATTACTCTGTTTCCATCAGATACATTATCCGCGTTGCACTCTCCAGACCCCACACATCACACTGTGGTGCTTATTTCAGAACCATGGACAGCAACATACACTTTGTGTATAGTGTGAGAGGTTTAGGAACTTCAAGTTCTGTCATTACTCTGGCTCAAGTACTGTACTTTTCATCACAAATCGAACGCCAAAAAACTTTCAGACTCGGGAATACATGGATACATATAGCTTTTTTGAACTTGTCTTACCTTGTCTTTGTTGGGTAAAGTCTGAGTTCTGGTAAAAGTGTCTCCTCCGTTAATACTGATCAGTTCACCATCTACAGGTGGATACGGTGTGGGGAAAACCACTACGTCACTCTTCAGTGTGTCTGAGCTGAAACACACGTCATATTGCTGAGTAGATTTGGAGTAAGACCAGCTCCCGTCAGGGTGGGTGGTGATCATTGGGGCGCTGTACCTGCTGAAACTGCCGTCTGTCCTGTGGCATTTGACAGCTATTAAACTGATGAGGCTCAGCAGAAAGATCACCGACACCGACGCAATGGCGATCAGCAGATACAGGTTTAAATCAGAGAAGCTCTCCTCCTTTATGGGCACATGTCTGAACTGAGTCTGGATGTCAGCTGTGCTTTCAACCACCACCACATCAATAGACACAGTAGCTGACAGGGAGGGTTCTCCGTTATCAGAAACCAACACCACCAAGGGGTGAGTTTTCAGGTCATTGTCACTCATCCTCCTCTTAGTCCTGATTTCTCCGGTGCTGGTTCCGATCCGGAAGAGGTTGTTTCCTTTGGGCTCAGAGAGGTGATAAGAAAGCAGCGCGTTGTATCCAGAGTCTGCGTCTACAGCCCTGATCTTTGCCACAAAGTATCCCGCTTCAGCAGAATAGGGGATGCTCTCACTGTTAACGGAGCCGTGCTCAGAATAGGGGGCGAGAATATTTGGATTATTGTCGTTTTCATCCAGGATTAAAACGTTCACAGTCACGTTGCTGCTGAGCGGAGGAACACCAGAGTCTGTGGCCTGAACTTTAAACTGGAACGTGTTTAACTCCTCATAGTTAAAAGACTGCAGGCTGACTATATCTCCAGTCTCTGAGTTGATGTTAACCATTGTAGACAGCGGGACTGAGTTTGTGTTACTTTGTAAGAAAGAATAGGTCACCTGACCGTTTTGATCCATGTCAACATCAACTGCAGTCACTGTTTTAATAACTGCTCCTACTGGACTGTTCTCTTTCACATAAACATTAATCAGCGGCTCCGAGAAGCGAGGCGGGTTATCATTTACATCAGAAACATGAACTGTCACTATGTTGGTGCTGGAGAGAGGTGGAGTCCCTTCATCTGTTGCTACGATAGTGACATTGTACTCGTCCTGAGTCTCTCTGTCAAGAGGACCATCAACTACTAACGAATAATAATTTTTATAATTTGTGTCCAATTTAAAGGGAGCATCATTTAGAATGACAGCTTTTACTACACCGTTTTTCCCTCCATCTTTATCCAGCACAGAGACAAGTGCTATAGCAGTACCTACTTCTGCGTCCTCCTTCACTGTGTTTAGCAGTGACGTCACAGTGATCTCAGGAGCGTTGTCATTCAGGTCCACCACTTCTACCAGCACCTTACAATCTGCAGACATGGGAGGCTGCCCTTTATCGCTGGCCTGTGCATGAATCTCAAACGCAGGATTTTCTTCGTAGTCTATCTGACCTCTGACTATAATTGCACCTGTTTTAGAATCGATTTGAAATAAATCTAAAACATGATCCTGACCTTTACTTCTCAATGAATATTCTATTTCAGCATTTAATCCCTCGTCTATGTCTGTCGCATTCAGAACAATAACAGTTTTGCCTACTGCTAAGTTCTCAGAAATCCGTGCTTTATATAAAGAACTGCTAAAAACTGGAGCATTATCGTTATTGTCTAAAACATTTATAATGATTTGAGACGTTCCTGATTTGGGTGGAATTCCACCGTCGACAGCAGTCACTATAAGTCTCACAGTACTCTGTTTTTCTCTATCTAAAGCTTTCTGAAGCACAAGCTGGGCAGACACACTCTCTCCCCCTTTGTGAACCTCTAAAGAGAAGTAATCATTCGGACTTAGCTTGTATGTACTAACACTATTCTTACCAACATCGAGATCCGACGCCCCTATAAATCCAAATTTCCCTCCCGGCACAGTACTTTCAGCAATGTTAAGAGACTGCAAATCCTCTGGGAAATATGGTGCATTATCATTTATATCGACTATGTTTACCTCCAAACGGTAAAGCTTCAGTGGGTTGTTGATCACGGCCTCTACATTGACAGTACATTTTGTCGCCTTCGCACAAAGCTCCTCGCGGTCGATTCTTTCATTGACATAAAGAAAACCAGTTTTCAGATTTACATCGAAATATTTTCTTTTTGATCCAGCAACGATCTGAAACATACGCGCCTCCAAATCGTGGACGTTAAGGTTTAGATCTTTAGCGAGATTTCCCACAGAAGTCCCCGGGTTTACCTCCTCTGAGACGGAGTAAGACAGCTGCCCAGACACCGCTTCCCAGCAACAATCCAAAAGAACAAGGACTATATAAATCCCAAAAGGGCTCCGTATCCTCCGCGTCGACATATTTTGATCCAGCGTGAACAGAGCATGTGGATTCTAGTCTCCAAAATCCCCTTTTATAACTCCGAATGAAAGCTAAGTGCCACAATCCAGCTTCCTTGCTTGCTTATGATGAAATGATGGCAACACGATCCATTCTTTCACTGCGTCTCTTTGTAACAAAGCCCCGAGAAACATCATCATCCTCTGAACCTGGGAGGAGCCTGACGCAACCAAGATGAACATCAAAATGTGATGGTCTACAATGTCCCCGTGTGGTCGTTTGAAATAACTACATTCACCACTAAAAACAGATTAATCACCTACAGTCTTCTGAACTCTCAAGTAAACATACAGCTAATAAGTCACAAATAAAAGAAAAACACCAAGAAAAACTGTTCAATTCCCTTATTTACTTATTCACAGATTCGTTTGTACAAAAGTAGGATCAATGTAAAAATAATGCAAACCAACAACCCTGCCTTTCTCTGTTTCTTTTCAAATCTATAAATGAAGGTAATCAAATTATTCAGAGATACATCTTATTTAAATGAGGTGGAATCTGGTATACATCACTTACCAATAAATATAAATAATTGAAATAAAAATCCAGCAAATATGTTGGGTAGTACCAGGAAAACGTACAGTATATGCACTATTAGGAGTAGATGTAATTTCAGTTTTGCACACAACACGTTGTGGCGCTTGTTTCAGCACCATGGACAACGACATACACATACTGCAGTGCTCTCGGAAGAATGAATGAGAGACATAGGTGAACTTTAAAATTGTCATTACTTTGGCCCATATACCGATACAAACTTACAAACACAAAGAGGAAAGATATCAAGAAGTAATTGCCTTCATACATAAGTAAAAGCGGAACACGAGGAGACCAACATGGTGTCAGCCGCAGCCCTGGAGAGTAAAGTAGCACATCGAATGAAACACGTTGAGTTTTCATAGTTTTCTTACCTTGTCTGTGTTGGGTAAAGTCTGAGTTCTGGTAAAAGTGTCTCCTCCGTTAATACTGATCAGTTCACCATCTACAGGTGGATACGGTGCGGGGAAAACCACTACGTCACTCTTCAGTGTGTCTGAGCTGAAACACACGTCATACTGCTGAGTAGATTTGGAGTAAGACCAGCTCCCGTCAGGGTGGGTGGTGATCATTGGGGCGCTGTACCTGCTGAAACTGCCGTCTGTCCTGTGGCATTTGACAGCTATTAAACTGATGAGGCTCAGCAGAAAGATCACTGACACCGACACAATGGCGATCAGCAGATACAGGTGTAAATCAGAGAAGCTCTCCTCCTTCATGGGCACATGTCTGAACGGAGTCTGGATGTCAGCTGTGCTTTCAACCACCACCACATCAATAGACACAGTAGCTGACAGAGTGGGTTCTCCGTTATCAGAAACCAACACCACCAAGGGGTGAGTTTTCAGGTCATTGTCACTCATTCTCCTCTTAGTCCTGATTTCTCCGGTGCTGGTTCCGATCCGGAAGAGGTTGTTTCCTTTGGGCTCAGAGAGGTGATAAGAAAGCAGCGCGTTGTATCCAGAGTCAGCGTCTACAGCCCTGATCTTTGCCACAAAGCATCCCGCTTCAGCAGAATAGGGGATGCTCTCACTGTTAACGGAGCCGTGCTCAGAATAGGGCGCCAGAATATTTGGATTATTGTCGTTTTCATCCAGGATTAAAACGTTCACAGTCACGTTGCTGCTGAGCGGAGGAACACCAGAGTCTGTGGCCTGAACTTTAAACTGAAACGAGTTTAACTCCTCGTAGTTAAAAGACACCAGGCTGTGTATATCTCCAGTCTCTGAGTTGATGTTCAACATTGATGAGGGGTTACTGCTACTTCGTAACAATGAATATATCACCTGGCTATTCTGATCAACGTCAGCATCTGTTGCAGTAACTCTTTTAATACATGCTCCCGGTGGATTGTTCTCCTTCAGGTAGATATTAATTAGGGGCTCTGGGAACAGAGGTGGATTATCATTGACATCAGAAATGTGTATAGAAAGCACACTGGTGCTGGAGAGTGACGGGGTTCCTCTATCAGTGGCCACTATGGTGACGTTGTAGTTAGAAACACTCTCTCTGTCCAGAGATCCGTCAACTAACAAAGAATAATAATTTTTATAGTTTGTTTCCAGTTTGAGTGGAATCTTATTTTGAATTTGAATTTTCACATCACCGTTTTCCCCACCATCCTTATCGAGCACCGACACCAGAGCAACCACGGTGCCTACATCAGCGTCCTCTTTCACTGTGGTGTGTAGTGACGTCACAGTGATCTCAGGAGCGTTGTCATTCACGTCCACCACTTCTACCAGCACTTTACAATGAGCAGACATCGGAGGTTGCCCTTTATCACTGGCCTCTACGCGTATCTCAAACGCCTTTTTGTCTTCAAAGTCTATATTTCCTTTCACCTTAATGACACCTGTTTGACTTTCAATTTCAAAGATATCAAGTACGTGATCTTGATCTTTGCTTCTCAGTGAATACACAATCTCACCGTTCAGGCCCTCGTCTGCATCGGTGGCGTTCACAGCGATTACTATTGTGCCCAGTGGCGTGTTTTCTGGTATTTTAGTCTTATACAACGTTTCGCTGAATATCGGAAGGTTATCGTTATTGTCTAAAACATGAATAACGAGCTGTGAGGTGCCTGATTTCGGAGGATTCCCTCCATCTACAGCCGTCAGCGTCATGGTGATGACAGGCTGCGTCTCTCGGTCTAAAGCTTTCTGCAGCACCAACTCAGCAGACACGCTGTCGCCTACTCTGTTCACTGCCAAAGAGAAATGCGCATTTTGGCTCAATTTGTAAGTACTGACTCCGTTTCTCCCCACATCTGCATCAGTTGCTTCAGATAAAGCGAATTTCACTCCTGGTAATGTACTCTCTGGGATGTACAGATTTTGTAAATTGGTCGTAAACAATGGGGCGTTGTCGTTTACATCTAAAATGTCTACGTCAAAACGGTAAAGCTTTAAAGGGTTATTGATGACGGCTTCTACACTCACTGAGCATTTAAGTTCCTCCGCGCAGAGCTCCTCTCTGTCTATCCTCTCACTGACATACAGGACACCAGTCTTCAGATTTACCTCGAAGAATTTCCTCTTTGAGCCGGTAACAATTTGAAACATGCGTGATTCCAAGTCTTGTGAATTAAGGTTGAGGTCTTTAGCGATGTTTCCAACAGGAGTCCCCGGGTTTACCTCCTCTGAGACGGAATAGGAGAGCTGCCCAGACACCGTTTCCCAGTGACAATCCAACAGAAAGAGCCATAGATATATCCCCAAATAGCTCCATCTACAATGCGAAGGCATGTTTCTGTCCAATATGAACACAGCATGAGTATGACTTCCAGTCAGGGGCAAATATTGCAGGCAGTGTGGAAGATTCAACCGAGGTGAATCTGTTTGTTTCAACCGTCTTCCCTCTATAACAAAGACTGAAGAAATGTCCCAGTCGCCTGAAAACGGGAGTGGCCTAGTTGACTCAGAGAGTAGTGCTGTCTCGGATGGATCAACAGCGACGCTACGTGGTGAAATAGACAACATGCATGAGAGCAGTGGAAATGTAGGCCTAATGCTGCCTCCTCTTAAGCAGCCATTACAGTCACGCCATAACATATTGATATACTTATATGTGCTGCTGAAAAGCCCCACATTTCACATTTCAGCACCATGGACAGCACATCAGAGCATGTAATAGAAAGCCTGTTCACACAGCAGCTCCTTCTACCTCCTTCCACTTATCTACCCCATTTATTTGATTTAGGCTGTCATTTGCATCATTTTGGAGTTTATGTCAGGAAATGTTTTCACTTTGGTAAAATGACGACATTGGGTTTCCATGGCTACCAAAAAACAAACATCCAGCCATTTATGTGGGTGTCCTGCTTTGGAGGAAACTTCTGAATTGAACAATGGTTCTTTATAATAAATTGTCAGCCAATCTTTGCTTAAATAATTAAGACATTCATCTTCCATTTGTCTTTTTTTGTTATGTCAAATTACCACATATTTGTTTAAATAATGATTTCAGTCTTAACAAACTGCAATAGAAGGCTGAAAACTGGCCAAAAATGCGAAATAGTAGAAATACATCTTGCCACTGCATCCGCATCACTCCCTTCTCCTTTCCTCTTTTTTTTTCTTTGTAATAAATAAATTTAATTGGACCCTATTGTTCTGCTGCACGCACCTCCGTGTGCTGTGGTGTATTTCGGTGTATTTTAGCATTTCTCCACATTTCCACAGAGACAGTAGTCATGAGCTTATGAACATTCCCTCGTTTGTAATCCCAGGATTAAACCCTGGGTTCAGAAACTCCTGTCCTATTTCCTTTCTGTAGGAAACATGATTTGATTTGAAAATATTAATAACCATCACACACTGAGCCGCAGTCATCCGTTAACCCCAAAATGCAATAATAATAATAATAATAATAATAATAGCTCACAAAGGATGCTCCGTGTGCTCAATTTTCTTAATGTATGGCAATGGAAAATGTGATGTATACAATGACACAGAGTCAAATGCACATGTAGGTTATTTACATACATGCAAGCACACACACACACAAACACCACCTGGCACATCAGACCCAGACAGATGAAATTCAATGATTCATAGTTTATTTGTAGGTCACTGTCTATACTGCACTGGCCTGACAGGACTTCCGTCTGGATTATCTTACTCATAAAATCAACATGACACACACAAACCACTGATGCTACAGTTTACTCAGCATTCTAAAGACAATTAATCTTTATTTTACCAGGGATTCTGCTCTGTGGCCTGCTGACACTGTGACCTGGTTTTGTATGCTAAATGTGAACAAGCCATTTCAACCCTTCCAAGAAATAATAAACAGCTACAAGAGTATCTACATTTACAATCCACAAGTAAACCTAGTACTGCACTGCATTGCACACACACAGTATGTGAATGATATCAGATGCTGTAGTACTGAATCCGACCTGAGAGCAAAGTCGGGGCCTGTTACTGAGCATGCCCACTAAGCCATGTGGAGGAAACCCTGATTGTGTCACGGAGACATAAAAGATGATGAGCACACATCACCTCCTCCTCCAATACCAGATACAGCTCCCCTGGGAAGCATCTGCAGAGGGGTCAATTAATCTATTAATAGCTCTCCATGTTTGCACTAATGCAGAAACGGTTAATCATAATTTGCAAACACACAGAGACACGTGTGCTGCTTTAATTAATACCGTTTAGTTGATTAAAGTAACCAAGTCAAGACAGTATTCCAGTTTTTATTTATGAACTCTGTATCCATTGATGAAAGTCACATTTCCTGAGGATATGATAATTGAATTTGCTGAATAATTTATAGTGAATAAATGGTGGTTGAGAAAAATATACAGTATTTACTCCCACAAACACAGGGAGCTGTGCATAATAAATCTAGTGGTTAAATACACGTGTGCCTGTTAACCTGCTTCTCTGCATGTGGTTTACGTATCACGTGATGAAGTTAAAAGGAGGAACAGTAGGCAGCAGTGGGATCAAAGGGGCAGAGAGCAGTAGGTGAGAGGCGGGGGTGGCATGGGAGGAAGCAGCCGTGTTTTTAGGCGTGTTCTCTGCATAATTAAAAGGCTACCACCATATATAGTCGCCATATTAGCTTATGTATCTCCTCCCTACTTATAATTTCATGATAGTCTTTATGCATAGCCGTCAGCTGTGTGTGTGCTTGTGAGTAAGTGTGTGTTATAAGTGCGTGTGCTGTACTGTTCATCTGTGTGCGAGTTGATGGGGGGAAGGGTGCTATTCTGAACATGCTTCAAGGCGAGTCTCACCCCCTCTTTCCTCTCTCCTTCTGCACAGCTCTCTTGTCTCCATAGCAACGCCATCTCAGGCACAGACATGATGCATGTGTGCACACACACACACCCACACCCTCACTAATGCAGAAGCATATGGGTTTATTTTTCAAAGGGTTAACATAGGATAGTAAAACTAATACGCTGCTGGATACTTCTACATTTGTATCTGCTACTGTTCACTTTCACGTAGCCATTTCATCTCACTGAATGATCACATTGGGACCTGCAAATTACACAAACACACACACACACACACACACACACACACACACACACACACACACACACAAACTCAAACCACACTTGTATGCATACCAGACCAGGCTGTCCACAGTTGCAGTTGGGCCGCTCATGCATTGATAATGTAGCACTGCAGCAGCATATTCACTCTGACGGATTCACTTTAGCAGCAGTGCTTGCTTCTCTTTCCACCCCCACAGCCCCACAGAGAGGCTGACCTTTGCATTCAGCCATGCCCAACCCACTGTTCCCTCTCTGGGCCATGCAGGGCTCTGGGGACCACCCCCACTCCTGCAGTCCGCACACTATACATCCTGCTTCATGTGACGAGGAACTGATGTCATAGTGCTGCTTTTGCATGGAGTAGAGCTCATCACGGCACAAGGGGGCAACCTACTCCTTCTGCATGTTTTCTTCCTTACTCAACCCCTCCAGTATAGATCATGCTTTTTGTTCAGATCCATTCATTTTTGTTTGTTCTTTGTGTGCTGAGATGCTGAAACTATTTCATAGGTTAAAATGATCTGGTGATTCTCTAATAAACAGCTGTGAAAGGACTCGTACACAGCACTTAATTTTAAAAACAGTGCGACTAGAACCACACCCAATTGCAGCAGTACACTAATGAGTTAGATTCTCTGATAAAGCAGATGGGATGAATGGAGATAAAGAGGTAACAAGACTGGCTTAATGTAATAGAAACAGGACGTGAAATTACAGAAGAGGAACCCAAATGAAGTAAAAAGTGAGGGAGGAGGGGAAATGGCTCTTGGAAGATAAAGACGTCTAAAAATAGAGGGGGATGTTCTTGCTTTTCTGTGAGAGGATATTCTCCAAATGGGAGAATTACATCCCTAGCTACCATATGACACTGATATTTTAATCATGTTTTTTTTTTTTTTAAATGATTTGAAGCATCAGGATGCCCAGCTCAGACACAAATAGTACCCTATAGATAATACATTAACTAGACGACTAGACTCACACTTGTATGCACACAAAAACAGCTATGAACAGTTGCACAAAGATATCATCCATAACATCATCTATGATAGATAGTTAGGAAGAGAGAGAGAGAGAGGGACAGGGAGGTGGGGGGAAGATGAATCACTCCTAATGTTTAATCCAACTACCACTTAATCATTTATTTCCAAATCTGCGCTCGCCTCCACTGGTTTCTGGAGTAAGTAGGACAGGGGCGGGTTCAGGGAAACATGAGCCGGAACAAGATGAAAACCAGGACACAGCAATATGGAGCAAACACACACATGCACATACCCTTGAGATAAAACTAGAGGCGCACCAACGCAATGTTCACTCATTTGGAAAGTAATGGCACAATGCCCAAAAATCACATAATTAGTTACTCTACTGTAAAACAACAGGCGGGAGAAACTGCATGCTGTTGTTGCTGAGGTGATCGCTCTATTTGATGCTGTCATGGCTGTCATTGGGGAGATAGGACAGTATAATATAGATTGTACACATACCTAGTATTCCTAATTTTCTATTCAGTACTTTATTTGTTTCCTTACAGTTTTACAGATACTTTTACACGTTATTTGATGTTTTAGCCTCTCTATCAATGCACCAACACTAGCCATTTTTTTCAGTTAAGTGCAAGGACATTCATAAATTGTCAGTTTACAGGTGAGCCGTAGGGCCCTCTGCCCATTAAAGGCAAAATATACTCATCATAATGGAGCTATGCAAGTGCAATTTCAGTCATTGAACCTGTAACGGTGAATTTACAGTAATTCATAGCAAGCAATGCATATATACTGCATGACTCAGTGTGGAGTTTAACTGCAGGAAGGAATCATCAGTGTTTGTGTGATTTGCATGTGTTTGTGTGTTAGAGAGGTGTGAGAGGGAGAAATGGAGCTAGTGAGAGAGACAGAGAAAAGAGAAATAATGTGTGCATGTGCATGTATTTCATTCATACATATTTAATTGTAGCTAAGGGAAAATGTCAGTTCTTCTTTAAATTGAAAAAACCCCATCTAATTCAGCAAACAGGCTGTGAAAGCAGAGGCACACTCCTGCAGGTTTCCTTTGCATCAGCAGACCATTAATCAAAACTGTCAATAAACCAGGATGTACAACAAGCTTTGGTAACAGCGAAGGTAGCACGGAAGCCTGATTGGTCAGCTAGAATCAATGTGACTGTAATGGACACTCTGATTGGCTCAACATTGTGCCTAGAGACAAAGGCAGTGTCTGATAGATCTCTGCTTTCACAAGGTGGACCCATAATAGATTCACCATCTCCCCTCTTGTATCCATGGTGACGCAGATGCAGCCCCCGTCAGTGCCCCTCCCTGCACCCCCTTCCACCGTACCCCTCTTCATGAGCTCTCAGTACATATGCCAAGGACAGGGTGTTTATTTTTCCATAATCGCAGCCATACAAACTCAAAAATGTGGCTTATATTCGACTAAAATGCACATATTTTCCACATTGTGCACATTCACACGTTTTATACAACCATTTAATATGGTAGAGGACACACACATGCTCTCGGTACAGTCGCTTTCTCTCCTATTCTCTTCCCACTCACACACAGAGACAGCCTGAACCAAACCATTTTTGTGGGATTAAGAATGAATCTCGCTTTATAGTCGGGCATGGATAACCTAGATTTGTCAATCAAACTGTTCACTGGGGAAGAGGGCACAGCCTCTGTTTGGCTTAAATCAGAATGTAAAAATAGGACAGGACCCGCTGCCCGTGGATCAATACTGACACAGGAACTCAATAACAATACCAGTCAATACACTGCCACATACAGAGTGGCAACATGCTAAATAATTGAATGTATTGACACACAGACACACAAAAGAAGTGGCATGTCGTTTCCATATTTTGCCACCAGGGGGAGCTTTTTTACCCTTGTCTTTGTTCTCTAAAGCAGTTTCCACATGCACAGACAGACACACACTGATGACAGAGGCAGGCAATGTTATAAAGCCTTATATTAGATTAGCACGCTCACGCTCTCCAAAAAAATGTATCAGTGGTGATGATACACTAGCAGCCTTGGTGTCTGCCACACATTTCCTCTGCCTGCGGAAATTAAAATGTCAACCCTCCCAGATGGGGAAAGAGATGTGGATGTATCTAACAATACCTGCACATTCCCATCCAGCCTGATACATATCAAAACAAGGAGAGGAAGACAGAGAGATAATTCCATCAGCCACAACTGAAGATTATGCAGAATATCCTTTATAGAGCACTTGCATATACAGTTGACATCATTCACATGCTAAGGACAAATGTAAAGCATAGGTTATCAACACCTTGGTGTCTCATATTGTCCATGCATCAGCAAATGATACCTGTATATACAGTATCAATGTAGCATTGTGTAATGTCTATTTTTAGTCTCTTATCAGTCATGCAGTGAATATGCAGCAGGCAGTGCTGCATGCGAAGTGCACTGCAGGTGCAGGCCTGCTGCGCTGGGGCTTGGCCCATTTCTTAAAAAGGTCTGAATAATAGAGGAGAGTGCCGGCCTGTAGAGAATCTGATGTCGGAAACGGCTGAAATGGTTTTGTGAGGTTGCTCCACTTTCCACCGAAAATGAAGATGACTATTAATAAAATAATGACTTGCCTACCCATCATTTAAACTTGGGCTCTGACGCTGCCGGTCTCCGAGAATAGCAAACACCATCTTCCACTCTCGTCAGCATCAAAACTTAAACAGCTACATGGACATCACCCTATCATGTGTAGCAGCAGAAGCTTCTTATAATGTGGTGAGGATGTTAATGCACCATGAGTGTGCATTTTAGCTTTTATGAGAGAGGTACAGGGAGAATACACACACACACACCTGGCTAAAACTCATAGACACTGATGCAATAAATCCTGCCTCCATGATAGTTATACTGCTCAGCTTTGGTGAAACTATATTAGAGAGGTTATTCTGAGATATTACTAATATTTTGTCCAATCCACTTGGTTAGAGTGAACATTAGAAACACCTCTCAGGGTAATGCAATGCATTAAACTACAGCATCCTAAAGACCATGATGTTAAAAATCAATACCCCTCTTGCCTAGGCTAACATTTGCTGGAACATATTGCAACTGACAACAAATTTTACAACAGATGTATCACACAAAGCAGCATAAATGAATCTAAGAGGTGACAGAATTTGAAAAATATATACATTTTGCAAAGGTTAGAGACATGTAGAGAAATTAGGGTTTATTATCACCTCAGGTCAGGCCAACGCAAATCCACAACAACAATAAAAGAACACTAGAATTAAGAAGCAGCCTGGACTTTAAGGGTGAGTGACATCCTATCTCACTCTCGGTGCTGTTGCCTTTTCAAAGCTACTCTTCATGGCATCATTAAGATGATTCCACCTAATCGCATTAGAGGAGCAACATAGTCGAATTATTACTCTACACAATTTGCTCAGGCCTTAATCCAGGGCAACTGGGAATACTGACAGCAGTAGGAGAATGGAAAGAAGGCTTTGACAGGGATTTCCTATTTAGAACACCTGAAGGAACACTGATAATGTTTTATAATGTCACTTTACATACTACATGGAGATCTAATTTACGGGTTTCACAAAGATAATATTTACTGCAGGGTCACATTACATTGTACAGGTATTTCTATTTTACAGGTCACTGATTGTATTTTTTCTTATTGCTTCATATATTATATATCTTTGCTTCATAAGAAGCACCGTCAGCACAATTTACTCCTCTACTTCTCAGTTAGAGGACAGAGCAAAGTGAATCAGGATTAGGACGAACATTAGGGAGTAAACAGGGGCTTAGGGAACAATTATACTCCAGTCTTATCGCACAGACCCCATTTTCAGTAGTCTGTAAACAAGTAGACCAAACTCCTTGTTATTTTGGTATCGTGTTTTTTAACGCCTTTGTTGTCTCTACTTTGTCTCAGTTTTGCTCCTCTACTCACATTAAGCAGATTCTCACTTCATTATCTGTAATGTGATGCATAGATTATCCAGCCCGGTGTCTACTGTGGACTATTTAGTTTTGGTGTGCAAGAAAGACGTATCATGTAACACCTGATATCTGCTGTTAAACCCTGCTGATATCTAAACCATCAGACCAAACACAGCAATGTTTGATGTGACACATTAAACAGTGATGCACTGAGACCTAGACGGTCAAAAGCTAAAAGAGATGAGAGACGCAGACTAAGAAAGACGCACAATTGATTAGTACATCATAGTGTCATGTCACCACAAGATCCATACATTGAAATTAAGCATTGAATTAAGCATTTGTTATAGCTGCCATTACCCTGACAGTGTGACACTTTGAATAGCTAATCACTGTCTTTGAATGTGTCACATGCACAAATATGACCAAAAACTAATGTTAAAATACAGGGAAAGTCAGCATCTGAAAGTAAGCAACCTTACATAAATCATCTTTGAACATTGCAACAACAAAGCAGGCCTGAAATAGTGTTCTTTTTAATTCTACATCAAGCATCACCCCCTGACCTTTGGAGACACCCGTAAATCAGATAATTGCAAATACGATTTTTTTGCAGAGATGACCATAGGATTGTGCTTGTGTCCCAACACAATAAAGCACTATTTATTTATCAATTAACCCATGTTTATATACTGCAATGCTATTACTTAAAACAATATATAATTGTCACTAGTAATCAGGATCACTAATAGTGCAGCTCTCACATAGACACATAAACCGAAGCCACAACATTAGGCCCAAGGCCGTACACCAGGAACCAGCAGAGCTGCATCTTTTAATGAGACATGATGAGAGAAGCACTGTCAATAGAGTCAGTTAAAGGAGCAACATGCAGTACTGACAACTAGCATTTTAAAATGGGTACTGCAGTCCAAATTCAAAACATTGGAGCCGTGGCCCATTCGCTCCTATGGTGTGACAGATAGCAGTTAGCGTGTGTTAGCATCACAGCGTTAGCCTCTGGCCAGCAGCAGTCGGAATCACGTCACTGGCTGTGTGTCTCAAATACTCGCTGCACACGGACCGCAGAGAGATGTGTTGAGGCTCTTCAGGTCGGGTAGAATCTAACGTTAACGTTATCTCTGTTGATCCTGTTTGTTTGCTTGCTTCCATGGCTGCAGACGGCTGTGTTTGTGCAACAATTTGTTTCATATGTGGCAACGTGGTGTCGAAATGGGCAGTGGATGGGATCACGGATCCAAAACAAAAACAGACGTTTCCGTACTGGAACAGAACACATAGTTGTCGGAGAAGCCAGTATTTCAATTCAGCATGTTTCCTTAATCTCTGATGACATATCATGGTCATTTTATGATTTACTGCAGTAAATATATTACATATTGGTCCTTTAACAATACAGAGCAACATACAGTATATAGTATATTATAACACATATGTTGCAATTTAATCCTAATTGCTGAGTGCATAGAGCATCAAATCAAAAAAGACAAAGCACAACATTGCAACCCATGTACTAAAACACAATCATCCTTATCTTACATGAATCCCCTTTTTAAACTAAGTGTTTGTCAGCTGATATGAAAAGGAGAGGAGCATGCGGAGTAGTTTTATACCGTACATGAAACAAAGTAACACTGTGACCAAAACACACCCAACATTAACCAAAAAAACAACCCTACTCTCAACTGAAACAATAATTTCCCTATCTGCAACCCTAATAAAACTCAACTAGAGCTAAAAAAATAAAATACTACTAGTTAGAATACAATTAGAATGTGCAATAACATTACAGAAATAGTGTCTCTTTTTGTTGTGGACACACACAGTGACACAAACCCGGACACATGAATTTGAATCACGTTGGTTTTCTCAGTTATATGTTAAAAAATGGACTGAACGAATAGCTGAATAACTGAATGAATAGCCACTCTGGGTTCATGTACAGGACACACACGCACACAGTAACAGAGGAGAGGTTCCTATTATTTTGGCGTTTGCTCCAGCCATGAGGCTGTGAAGAGCAAGACTAAGGTTTGGTAGTGCGTCCCGTCCCTCTACTTTTGCTGCAGTCACAAGGCTGAGACAAAGATAAAGGTGCTCTGACATATTCAGTTCTCACAGCTCTAGTTTCTACACAGAGAGGAGGTACTGTAGAGAGGAGAGGCTGTGGTCAGAATGAGAGAGGAGAAGGGAGGGAGCATGATGGAATAAAGACTAATGGACAAAGTTATGTTTTCCAATAGTAATTAGCAACCAAACAAAGAATGAAAAAGAGAGGTGCGAGAGAACAAGGGAGAGAGTAACACAGCCTCCAAAAGGTGTCAGCCATTTTCTATCAGCTTGTAATTACATAAAGAGACAGGAGGGGGCATAAGAGAGAGTACCACATAGAATAAATGAGGATGCGTAGGAGGTGGAGAGGGATGAAGAAAATCAGAAAGAGATTCTTTGTGTTGAGATAGAAGATGAGATATGAAAAACAAAAAGAAGGATTGAAGAAACAAGCAAATGAAAAGAAACTGGTAAACGGTGAGGATGAGAAGGAAAGCACACCAGGCTGGAGCAAAGTGGGGTATAGTGGTAACGAGAACAAAGGCAGGGGAAGGAGGAGAGAGGGAGCCAGCCGGTGGGAGGAGAGAGTGGGATATGAGTCAGACTTACAGCATTAGCACTCATCTTCCACACCCATGTCTCATTGTTTTATTCATACACTACACCCACAAGATAAGATGGCGGGAAACATAGAAGAACATTTAGCGATCTGTACACATGTAAACAGACACAACTTAAGTGTGTGTGGCTACAGGGCATCAGATAACGAAATATCCCTAATGTCATGATAGATTAATAGCGTCAACCCCAAATTTGCCATAGTTCCTGATTAAATGCTTTCATGACAGATGGTACATCTAAAAATAAACACAGCAGAGCAACTTCACAAAATGAAAAGCTACATGTGGGATGAGATGACTCACCCACTGTACAGAACAGCTCACTGGTTCACACTGACCAGGATGAGCCAAAATGACGTTCAGACCACAAAAAAAAAGAAGAAATCAGATAAGACGTTTCAATCTGTAGCTTAAATTAGTTTTAGAAACTGTCTTTCTCTCTGAATCTACATAACCAAACCAAACCACCTAATCAATGTCTTGTGATCTCACACACTTGATATCAGCACAGTGACTCCCTATGCATCCCCGAAAGACCACATGAGGACTAGATGTCTGTAAATACAATACTGACTACATTTTGCTGTTTTTTAATATAAAGTATGTTTTGTAATAAGATAGCTTTGCACTGCAAATTTTAACTTTTAAGGAAAAATAAACAAATTCAGTTTGCTTGTCTTAAGCAATTGCTTTTTTGAAATAGTTTGACCAGACCACTCAATGAGCTCAATTTACACTCGATATAAAATATATGCAAAGTTGTTTCTGTATTAGTTTACAGACAGTTTTGTTGTAGTTAAAGCCTTGTAACTGAACAGACAAACACAGCACAGAAAATAGCCTGTAACCATCTTCCAATGGCATTCTGCTTGCTGCTAATAATGTAAAAAAACATTAAAATAAAAAGTCAACAGTGTTGTGGCTACATTAAAGGTGCTAAATACAGTATTTTATACTACTCACATTCTATTGTCTCTCAATGGCTCTCAACATGGCAACGGTGGGCCGGGGGCCATAGCTAACGGTGCTAACAGTGCAAACCATGTTAACCTGGAAGGGAACCGTGGTGTGGGTGCCATGCTTCCACGACGGCACCATCGGTCGGGACGGCGTTATCAGCTGTAACTGCCGTATGAGCGCATTGCAGCGGCCATGAGCTTGCCAGTGGGGCAAGCTCAATTGCATTAAAAGGCATGCACGGCCGGCCCGGCCATGTCAACAAAGCACAGCGAAGCTCTGATTACAACAAATAAAGGGCGACTTCCTTCTCCACTAGACATTACTCCTCTTTATCTTTACATAGCAAATAGTCGTTTGCTGCAATGTTAATGCTCTGGATATCGAATTTAGCACCTTTAAAGAAGTCATAAACACATAAGCTTGACTATTCAGCTTTATTGTTGTGAATACCCAAACAGGCAGAGATATACGAATGCACTGACTAAAAACAAGGCGAAGCAATCACCCATGATGCTTAGTGGGGGCATGAGGCGGGGGCAAATAGCCACAGGGGGAAGAGGAACCCTGCAGCTAGAGACTGGATCCATCTAACAGCCAACATCTGATCCCATCCATTTCTGCATGGCCAGAAATGAATACAGCATACGGTATTTAATCAGACAAGTGTGGCCTTATACCCCATCTACTCCTCAGTGAGCAGTGCAGGGATACTGCTGTAAGAAGGCAATCCTCTTACTAAGGCTGCATCCAAAGTCTAAGCAGCTGACTCTGGGTTTCCTCTCACCCATTCATACATTCTATCAATCAGAGATCACAACCCCATCCCGCATAAATCTAGATCTCGGGATGCCTTTAGGTTTGCAACAGCTGATGACCTTAAAGGGGATTTTTAAACCAACTGTGTCTTCACTTGTTTTCCACTTAATAGCTGTCTGTCTTGCATGCAGCCTTGTGCTGGCCGCTCAGTCAGTTCAATCCTCCAGGCATGCAGTGATGACCTAAGCACAGCAGCAGATGTTGTGGCTGTATGAGCACCGATGCCAAGTGCCATGCAGACTTACATCTGTTCTGATCTCTGTTGATTCAGAGAAAAAAGTAGCTCAGGTCTAACTGCATTTAACGAAGCTATCAGGCACTGGTTATTACATCAGACAGACAGACATAGGTAGACTTAGGGTTTTCAACATTGTAATTGTATTCATATTATTATTGTTAGTAAATTATTACATCATTAGGAGATGTGTTCATTCAAAAATAAAGCAAGAGAGCACATCAGCATAATGCATCCCTCTGAGCTAAGCTCATATCATCGAGCATGGATTTAAAATGACACATGAAGATAGTGTGCGCAAATGGTTTTCATTAGTGCAACGTTGTTAATGCTCACAGACCCGGTTAACACCCTGGAGAAAGGCCTTGGTTCAGCTGCAGTGGAGTGACTCTAAAGTGAGAGTGGCAAGGTCCAACCTATAGGACTCATCCACACAGCCATGAGTCAATGTACTGAGACGTAATGAAACTGAGGGCTTATATAACCGAGTGGTGGAGAGGAGAAAGGGTCAGACCTACTCACACTATGCCAGTCACGAAAGAGATGGTAAATATTTGTAATTTCTTTTGTGTCTCACTCCTATTTGTCTATAGCTATAATACAAAGGTAGCAGGTCAGACCTGCTGCACAGGGTCACAAATAAAATGGGCACGTCTCTCTATCAGCATGGAAGAACCAGGTCTGACCCATATACTTAAGAGTAGTGACTAGCCAGGGCCAATTCCCATCAAAGCCACACATGGCTCTGAACCAGTCTCGTCATGTTCTAGGACAAATGACAAGAGAAAAAGGAGCTGTGCCAGGGAGTCTTGGCCCACAGTTGTGAACGCAGCCCACGATGAATTTTTTGGCCCACTGACTCTGATTTTGCTCTTTTAACCCAGAGTCATAAAAAAAATGAAGTACATCTGCATGTCGTGTTGTTACTAGTTAATTTAATGTAATTTCCAAATAGTCACCATTAGACCAAATAGATTGTTTTCTGTATGGTTGAAATCTGTGTCAGTGTCACACATTATGGATAAAAATTCACATAATACAGGATTTAAAACAATGATATACGGTATTAGACTAAAGTTAAAGTCACAAAATATAAATTCTATAATACTGCGAAATAGTAATTTACAGTTAACTTGATATAGAGAAGAGACATCTCATTTTGTCTCTGCCACTCCGCGTTCAAAGCACAGCACTACACAGAGATGTACAAACAGCTTATTGACCAAATACTCTGTAAGCTGCACTGCAGCAGTGCCTGTGCTTGCTGACATTCTCAATAACAACCTCCTAATTCGCCAACTCCAAATCACCTGAACGGTTCACAAAGAGGAAAAGCTGATACAGACACGCACACGGACAGTACATCTAGTATCAGCCCAGATAGCAAACTGTTCAGCAGCATCTGGACAGCATGCTGTTTATGTTGAACAATACAATATAACCTAAAACAGCAGGGATTTATTTAACTAATCAACACAATGCCAATATAATAGTCAACAAACAAAAGTTAATATACCACCTCCCTTTCCTCCATTCACACAGCGTAATTAGTGAAAAATAACTCTAGTCAATCTTGTCAACTGTACGTGACAGGTGATAAAAAATAAAAATCAATACTCAGTGACACAGAAACAGAAATGCTTCCTAGCACCCTGAGTTAACCCCGGCCCGTATGGTTATAATAGATGTCAAAAACAATCAAAGGACAAAATGGAGAACATTGATCTAGAAAGACAGATCTGATTGTCATTGTTTAAGTATTATGTTCTCAGTATTGTTGCAGTGCCAGACCTAACTCAACGCTATTTGTGTGCTGTGCCAGAGTAAATATAGTGCTGAGGGGGTGAAATATTACAGATGAACATTATTACCTACCCCCACAGTCCAGCTTTATCACAGTTTTCAATCATGCATAGTGCTTGTTAGCCAGAGTGAATGCTTGTGATTGTTTTTTTCTGATTGGAAACTGCAACAAAGATGGGAAAAGAGAGGGGAAAGGAACATAATCTAATAGTGAAGTGGTGGGAGGGCTTATCTCGGTGACCATTGAGTCCAAGTGATCAGTAAGTGACTTTGAATTACTGACCTCATTGAACAAGGGAAAGCGAGGTATACAGGAGATAGAAATAAAATAAAGATGTTTCACATAATGGTAGAGGAACAGACAGTTGACAGTATGAGCAGTGGGATACAGAAGCTATAGTATTGAACATCATTAAACAGCTATATTACTTGCGTGATTACACGCACAGTGACATGGGTCAGCCAGCGTTATTGTTTGGTCAGTTTTGCATGTTTAGGAGCTGTTACTCAGACTCATCTTGGTGGTGAAAGTTTGGTCTGGGATGGAAGATGAAATATGTTAAGAAGGATCTCTTTGGTACAATGTTCCCGTTTATAAAACATAAAGGAGGTTACTCAGAATAACATCTGAAATCATGAAAAAAGCCATGTCCTATGATATTCTAAGAAACATTTTCAGTCAAGGTAGGACGTCTGATTTTTTGGCACGGGGTTGCGATTGATCTAATTGTGTCACAGACTAGTGGGTGTGTTTCTCTCTCTCTCTCTGCAAGTCACTGTAACACCAAGGGAGCGTGCTCTGCTTGTGCTCTGCTTTCTCCCAGCCCCCTTTCTTCTGTGAAAGTGCCTTTCAGTAAAGTGGATTAGGCATTTGTGAGCATGTGCAATGTGATGTTGCGTGTGTCTCTGGGCACAAGCGTGCATGTGTGAAGTGTGAACATAAAGATAGTAGCTGTTTGCGTTGTGCCCTACTGTGTGTGTAAATTAGATTACCATCACTGCTGCTGCTGACCTCAATGTGAGTTGCGCCATCCTCCAACAAAGCTGGAGCAATAAGAGAGAATGTGCCCTACTGACACACAACAGCACACGCAGCATCCACCACAGCCACAACCCTACAGGCATGAGGCACAGCAACGCAGAGCTAAAAAGCATGTGGCAGAATGAGAGAGGAGATAGACCATAGAGAGAAAGACTGACAGAAAATGATAGGGAGGCAGAAAAGGGTGGCATATGAAAGAGGAAACGAAGGACAGAGACATAAAAGCGGGAAAAGGAGGCCAAGAGTGGGAGGGGGGAAGGGAAAAAACTGAGAGTGATATCAATATGGAGGGTAAGGAAGGAGGAGAGAAATAGTGAGGAGACAGAGAGCTGCAAAAATAGAGAAAGGAAAAGCAGGCCACTGCATGAAACGGAACAGACAGAAGCAGAATGGAACAGGGAGTACTGCAGTTAGAGAGTAACATTCATATTGCAGTCTCTAACAAAAAAGGTCAAGGATGGGGGAGTCGAGAATGGACAGTGAAATAAAAAGGAGTTAATACAACAGAACACATTTTGAAAGGTTTATATAAAATGTGGGTAAAGGGGTAGGTAGGAGGACAAGTTAGAAAGCAAAAGCATGAGTGGAACGCAGGGACAAAAGTTTTTTCTTGGGAAAAAGTTGTCAGCAATTTTGTGTGTGTGAATGCAGAACAGCAGCCACATAAAACAAAACCAATTCCCTCAAGCTGCTGACATAGCAGTACAGTACAGTCTTGCTGCCGTAACAGCTGCGTCTCCTCTCTCTTGACATTTAGCTTGTTCCCTTGCCCTCTGTCCCTCTGACACCAAATACGGTTTAATGAGGAAAATGCTCTCCCCTACTTAACAAAGACAACATACACAGACACACAAAACACAAGGGTCATTGCACTGTGAATGATTTTCAGTGCAGACACTCAGCATGCAAACACAATTGCACAGATCTGCTGAGGCAGCCAAGCAGACAGACAAAGCCACTGGAGCAAGCAGCCACACCCCCGCCAAAGAGAGCAGAACCAAAATGTACCAGGGATATATACACTATGATAGACAGGCTGTATTCAGCTTACAGTCTCCTGTTGTACAGTAATGTTTTAAATCAAGATCAGAAGTACATTTTAAACTGTAGTTGCTAGCTTGTGTCGACTGTGCCATCATCTGCAAGTTGTCAACAAGGGAATGTGGAACATGATGTGTTGATTCAACAGATCCAAGGCGCATCCCATGTGCTTGCGATCTGAATGCAGCTCATGACCCTACTTGTAATTCATCCACTCCTCCTCTCTCGTCTGTGTTTCTCTCCCCAAAATGCCATGGCAGAGCAACAAAAGTGCAGTGACATACAATTCAGTAAGCTTCACATACGAGCAGTTCACAGTGTAACCAGAGACAACCGATGTGATCCGCCGACATCACCCTGCACTTTTTAGGTTTAATGAGATGCACTCATTTTTAATCACATCAATAAATCTTTTCTGGGCATCTGCTGTCCAGGCACAGCTTAGCACTGCTGCTGTATTGCAAAACACGTGGTTGCCTCACATACAAACATGCGCACATAAAATATGCACACAGACAGAGGCAGTTATTGCTATCTAGTAGAGCACTGAATACAAGTGGACAGAGGAAGTGCAGAGAAAGTGTGTTGAGCTGTGACTTCATGAAGCTGAGCTGCTGCCTTACTCTCGATCTGAACTCTTCCCTTCCTGCATTAATAATGCTTTATTTCGTGTGTCTGAATATCCCATCAGCTTTCAACAAAGACACGTTTAATGACAATTAAAAATACATGTCATTTTAAAGGTAGGAAATCTAAGGTTGACCCAGTTGATTCAGAGAAAAGATTATCTCCATAATCTAAAATATCTAATTAGAAGCTCAACTATTCCTGCCTTCTCTATTGCTTTGATATCTGCACCATCTGTTGCCTGATTTACAATGGAGATTTCACTGATATAATCCATGTGTTTCTGTCTAAATAAGCCCATTTTCATTAAATATTGTGAGATGTCTATAGATGAGCCGTACAAAAGCCACTTCCCCTCCCCCCTCCTCTACTGCTCTCTCCATCTCTCCCTCCCTCCCTCCCTCCCTCATCCTCTTCCGCTGCTGTTGCTAGGACCGCTGAGCGCATGCTAGTCTGTGAAAACCAGTAGACTCAGAGAGGTGGATCTCCTCGTGTGTTGTTGCTATGGGCAACGCACACTGTTCGAGAATCAGCCCAGAAGCCTGGCATTCAGACCTACACACATGTGATAAAATATGACCTATTTTTTAGTCAGTCAGAAGGGATCATCTGCACAGACGCTAGTGTGTGTAATATATACACGCTTCACTCTTTTACATCACTGTCTAGTATTTTTCAAGTCCAACAAGCCAATCAAATGATAGTAAACAATATATTGCTTGCTGCTTTGCAGTCCTGTAATGAGTGAAGATCCCTGCTGCCCCACCTGACTGGCTGCACATTGTGATTCACTGCACACCAGCCGCAGGCTTCCTCTCCCCCCTCTCTCTGTCGTAGCTGCAGCCATTCATGGACCACTGCATCACCTCTACTACATCAGCGAGCACAGACCTCCAGTAACTCTGTTAGCCAGTCAGTAACTCCCTTTACACACACGTAACAACCCTAATAGATAAAAACATAAATATGTCTACAAGCGTGTGACACACACAGACCAAAAAATAGTAACATGTCTTTTTCAAATGACTATCTAGGTACTGAAAGAACATTATATCTGATGCAAATGTTATAGGAAAAGCTTCAGCACTAGTTGTAGGAACAATCTTTCCTGTATATGTTGCTTGCAAATGAGACTTCTGATGTTTTTAAGGATAATCTAATACAAAGTGTGAGTGGTTAGTTGAATAAACTAAACTAAAATAAACTGAACCTAAACATTTCCCTGCAGGGCTTAACCACAATCAACTCAACATATTCATTTATGTTTCACAGCCAGTTTATGGCCTACTAGACACAACCACGCATGGCCTGAAATAGACACACTGCATTTTAAATTATTGATTGTCAAAGTCGGTCAGTGCACTGAATACAAAGTTCTCAAAGATCTGAAAGAAGTCAGATGTGATGAAAAACTAAACAAACATAACATGACAGTTTAGAGGCATTCATTTTCTTCAGGAAAAAAGGAAAGTGTCTCTCTTGTTCTAGGGAGCAACTGTGTCTTCAGCATAATGACACAGGGTACATTGCTATTTACAGAAACATTTCCTTGTCTTAATAACTAATTTGACCAGTATTTCATAACAATCCACAACACCTATCTTCGGATGAATTTCCTTTTTCAAGTACATAAGGGACAACGCAGCATTAAGGTACAAACACATACTAGCTGCAGTCCAATGTGTTATTCACTTATCAATTTAACTCTTCGCTGTGAGAACCAACCATACGACCCCCTGTAAACCAGCAGTCCCATAACAACACACAACCCCCTCATTTGCCTCAGTGATGCATTTTATGTCCGTGTGGTGTGATTTTGTACATTTGGCACAATTAAATCATTAGGATCTGTGTCTCATCCCTCACTTGCATTCATACCAGAGCTGCCTGGAGATAAAGTGATCTTTCTTACCTCTTCAGAATTACAACGGACACATGAATAACACTGCCAATAGAAACAAGCCAGGGTTTTCACAAAAAAATATCTTACCTCTGCAGTCGCAGACCTCCTGTCAGGGAGCACTAGTGTGTTCGCATGGCTGCCCGGGACTATAGTAGATCCTATACTCATTCTGGGTCCAACTAACATGTACCGTTTGTCTCCAGATCTGTATTGGATGCTGTGACACAGTGTCCCATCATAATTAGGCTCTTGTAGATATTTAGAAGTATACTCTGTGGATTTAGAGCACTGCATTGCAATCAGCACGATGATACTGATGAGAAAAAGTACAGAAACTGATCCCAGGGTTATGATCAGATAAAATGTCACATTGTCCTCCTCGTCAACTTTAGTTGCACTTTTAACATCAGAAGCAGCAAAAGCCTCTTTGGGCTCCACAACTTTGACAATCACAGTAGCTGTTGCTGAGAGTGAAACGTTCCCATTGTCTTTGACCAGTATGACCAGTTTATGCTCAGCCTCGTCTGTCTCTGTGAATGAGCGAAGTGTTCTGATCTGTCCTGTATAGCGGTCCAAAGCAAAGAGACTGTGGTCAGTAACTTCCTGCAGTGAAAACAGTAACCAGCCGTTATATCCTATATCAGCGTCATAGGCTCTGACTTTAGTCACCAAGTGTCCTGCGTTCACATTGCGGGGAATCTCCTCCACACCTTCAGCAGAACCGTTAGAGCTGACTGGATACAGGATGACTGGAGCGTTGTCGTTCTGATCCAGAATGAACACGTTCACTGTGACGTTGCTGCTTAGTGACGGAGTTCCAGAATCTGTGGCAACAACTTGGAACTGGAACGTTTTCAGAGTTTCAAAGTCAAAACTTTTTAGAGCCAAAATATCTCCATTTTCAGAGTTTATGTTGAGAAATGATGTGATTTGTTTGTGTTCATCCCCATTTCTCGCAATGTTGTATGATATGAGAGCATTATCACCCTCATCACCATCACGAGCACTCACTGAAAACAAAGACGCTCCTGCAACATTGTTCTCAACAACATAAAACGTATACGGATTTGTTGAAAACTCTGGACTGTTATCATTCACATCTGATACAGTCACACTTATAGTCTTATGAGATGACAACGGTTGTTCACCGGCATCTTTAGCAATTATTGTGACATCATACTGGGACTGATGCTCTCTATCCAGCAGCGATTTGGTGACTATAGAGTACATATTGTCTTGTAAAGATGGTGTTAATGTAAAAGGTACATCTTCACTTATATAACAGATTACTTTTCCATTTAAACCTGAATCATTATCATTAACACTTATCAATGCTACTGTCGTTCCAGGTTTGGAGTCCTCAGGAATTGCACTTGAAAAGGATGTCACCTCAATCTCAGGTGCGTTGTCATTCAGATCCACAATAGTTATTATAACACTTTTTTCTGTTGCTAGGGGGACAGGTCCTTTATCAGAAGCTTTAATGTTAATTGCATACCTGTCTTTTGCTTCAAAATCTATCAGTCCTTTAACAATAATTTCACCAGTTTTAGTGTCCACTTCAAAAAGTTTACGGACTTTATTGTTTACATTATTGCTGAACGAATAAACCACCTCCCCATTTGAGCCATCATCTAAATCGGTGGCATTTACTTGCATGATAGTTGTGCCAATAGGTGAATTTTCATTCAGCACCGCAGCATATGAGTCCTTGGCAAAAACTGGCATATTATCATTTACATCTAAAACATTAACTACAATTCCCACGGTTCCTGACCGAGCAGGTTTTCCTCCATCAACGGCTGTCAGCAGTAATCTATGACTTCTTGCAGTTTCTTTGTCCAGCGGTTTATGCAAATACAGAACAGGAATTTTCCCATCCTCACCACCATCTTTAACCTCCAGGCGAAAATGATCATTTTGACTGAGCTTATACAGTTGAATAGAATACATGTCACTGTCTGGATCGTGGGCGCCCTGGAGTTGAAATCTCGCCCCAGGTAAAGCAGACTCTGATATCTCTAAACGCGTCTCGTTGTCAGAGAAGGTGGGAGAGTGGTCGTTTACATCCAAAACCTCAATGGCGACGTAATGCACCTCTAACGGGTTCTCCATCACGGTCTTTATGTTGATCATGCAGGTGCTGATCCGCTCGCACACTTCTTCTCTGTCAATTTTTCGGTGAATGTGTAAGATGCCATTGTTGTTCAGTTGAAACAGGGGTTCGGTGGATCCGGAAACGATGCGAAATCCTCGAGCATTCAAAGCACTGATATCCAGCCCCAAATCTTTAGCAATATTCCCAACAACAGCACCCACCGTGAGCTCTTCGGGGATAGAGTATCGTAGCTGTGCCGAAGTCAAATTAAAACTGAGATTCAAACAAACAATGAGAGCGACCAGGCGCTCCAGCCATGCTCTGCGTCCTCCTCGTGCCATATTGGATTAAAACAAAAAAAAAAATCTGAAATCAAAATGTGAGTCTACACAGGAACACACATTTTGGACAAAAATAACAACTGCCTGAATTTCGAAAAAAATCTTGGTGAACGAGTCAAACATGTGAAGCCATCGCCCTGACGCACAAATGCACCCTGCCGAGATTTAGCACCAAACTACTGACGTAGATGACGTAAAACCTAGAGTCCTTCACTTCCACAAGCAGTGACACCATGCGTCGTTAGAATGCAGACACACTTCCAATTTAAATATATTTTTTCATGTGACGTAAGCAGTGGTTAAACATTCTCATTACCCGCTGAAGATGAAAGCATAAAAGGAAAAAAAAAGTGTACTCCAAACCGAGAGTCCCAAATAAGAATTACACATTACGATATTGATTGAATAATTACAGCCTATATTCTGAATAATATAATGGATAATAAGAATTATTTATAATTAATTCCATCCATTAATGGGTTATAGCAATTTTCTTACCTCTCCAGATGTTCCTCTCCTGTCAGGGAGCACTAGTGTGTTGGCATGGCTGCCCGGGACTATAGTAGATCCTATACTCATCCTGGGTCCAACTAACATGTACCGTTTGTCTCCAGATCTGTACTGGATGCTGTGACACAGTGTCCCATCATAATTAGGCTCTGGTAGATATTTAGAAGTATAGTCTGTGGATTTAGAGCACTGCATTGCGATCAGCACGATGATACTGATGAGAAAAAGTGTTGAAACTGAGCCCAAAGTTATCATCAGGTAAAAAGTCACATTATTGTCTTCATCAACATTTGTTGCAGTTTTAACATCAGAAGCAGCAAAAGCCTCTTTGGGCTCCACAACTTTGACAATCACAGTAGCTGTTGCTGAGAGTGAAACGTTCCCGTTGTCTTTCACCAGTATGAGCAGTTTATGCTCAGCCTCGTCTGTCTCTGTGAATGAGCGAAGTGTTCTGACCTGTCCTGTATAGCGGTCCAAACCAAAGAGACTGTGGTCAGTAACTTCCTGCAGTGAAAACAGTAACCAGCCGTTATATCCTATATCAGCGTCATAGGCTCTGACTTTAGTCACCAAGTGTCCTGCGTTCACATTGCGGGGAATCTCCTCCACACCTTCAGCAGAACCGTTAGAGCTGACTGGATACAGGATGACTGGAGCGTTGTCGTTCTGATCCAGAATGAACACGTTCACTGTGACGTTGCTGCTTAGTGACGGAGTTCCAGAATCTGTGGCAACAACTTGGAACTGGAACGTTTTCAGAGTCTCAAAGTCAAAACTTTTCAGCGCCAAAATATCTCCATTTTCAGAGTTAATATTTAAAAACAGTCCAGAATTATCTCCACTGCTCTCCCTCGGAATGTGATATAAAATATGCGCATTATCACTATCATCAAGGTCAGATGCCCTAACAGAAAATACTGGTGCAGTTAGGCCATTGTTTTCAGTAATATAGAACGTATATGGGCTCAGTGAAAACTGTGGTCTGTTATCATTCACATCTGATACAACAACACTTATTGTCTTCTCAGATGAGAGCGATGGCTCGCCTGTGTCCTTTGCAACAATTGTAAGTTCATAAAAATACTTTTCTTCTCTGTCCAGTTGTGATTTGGTCACTATTGCGTACATATTATCTTGCAAGGATGGAGATATAGCAAAAGGAACGTCCTCGCGTATAAAGCAGGAAACCTTCCCATTAAGGCCTGAATCCAAATCATTGACGCTGATCAGAGCTACTGTTGTTCCAATTCTAGAATCTTCGGGAACTGATTTGGAATATGATGTAACTTCAATCTCTGGGGGATTATCGTTAAGGTCGATTACCTTTATTATCACAGTTTTGTATGTTGAAATAGGGATGGTGCCCTTATCTGAAGCTTGTATATCTATTTCATAGTTCTCATTTTCTTCAAAATCTATTACACCTGTCACTTTAATTTTGCCCGTCCTTGGATCTATGTTAAATATTTGTTGTAAATGTGTGTCCACTTCTTTACCAAATGAGTAAACTATTTCACAGTTTGCACCCTCATCCAAATCAGTCGCATTAACCTGAATAACTAATGTACCAGGGGCTGAGTTTTCATTTAAAGTGGCAGAATATATATCTTTTGTAAAAACGGGTGAATTGTCGTTAACATCAAGCACCTCAATTAATATTTCTATTGTTCCAGACCTCGCAGGCTTCCCACCGTCTATAGCTGTAAGCAGAAGCTTGTGCTCCCTCATGGCCTCTCTGTCTAACTGCTTCTGTAAAATCAGAAAGGGCATCTTACGGTCTTCGCCCCTCTCCTTAACTTCCAAACGAAAGTGATCATTGTGGCTGAGTTTATACTGCTGGACAGTGAACTGACCACCGTCGGGGTCGCGTGCAGGTTGGAGCTGGAAGCGCGCTCCCGGTAATGTCGATTCAAACACCTCCAGTCGCTTCTCCTTCTCTGGGAAGACGGGGGAGTGGTCGTTCACATCCAGCACCTCTATGGCCACATAATGGATCTCCAGAGGGTTTTCCAGCACGGTTTTAAGGTTGATTATACACGCGTTGCTTCGCTCACAGATCTGCTCCCTGTCCACCTTCCTACTGACATACAGGATACCGTCATCCAAACGAAAAAGGGGTTCCGTTGCACTGCCAACAATGCGATACTCTCTACCTTTCAGCGTAGCCTTATCAATTCCTAAATCTTTCGCTACGTTTCCAACAACACTTCCTTCTTTCACATCCTCGGAGATGGAGTATCTGATCTGAGCTGAGGCTTCGCTCCAACACGTTACCAAAGCCACCATGAAGGCGAAGCATCTCCATTGCTGTATCCACGCCTGGCGTCCGCTTTGTTCCATTATGTGCAGAAAAAAAATAAAATAATAATAATTCCAGGATCTATAAGTGTATGTTTAAGAAATAACAATCAGCCGTATTCCTTTGCAAACTGCGCCCCATCGCCACTACAGTCCTGGGAATTGAACAGAGCTAGCTTCGTGTTCAAGACCCTTTCCACGTAATGCCAAAATACAGGATTGGACCTAAAGGTGATGACGAAAAGCTCCAGACGCATAATGTGCCATTATACCGACACCATGCGATCCAGAACGTTATTGCAACACTATTCAAACAATAAATGTAGTAAAATAAAAAGTTCCCACAACAACGAAAACACTAAGTGACTAACCGCCTGTTAATGTATGAAGAAAGTTTTGCATTAACGGTTTTCATTAAGCAGTGGACTCGAGTCACAACCAGTTTCCTCTTCAGAAAGCAATTAATTAGAAGAATGTAGACCAGAAATAACTGCATTTTTTTTTTTTTAAAAGGAAAACTTTCAGCACCACGGACAGCGACACATCCTTCTGCGCTCAGAGTTTTCGGAGTAGATTACTTGAACGCCATTGGAAACTGTATTAACATATAGCCTATTGTAAACCTCCAAACAACCAACAACAAGAATACAGAGTTACTGTGTATGTAAAAACAAATAGAACATTATGCTATCTAGACAAGAGATGCTGCTTTTAAAACATCGGAAATGAAACATTTGCCCAAAAGACATTTTACTTAAGTGTGTTCATGGTTCTAAAATGCCTCCACTCTGGATTCCACATTCATAGCCTACATGAAGGCGAGTAAATTCTATGATGCAAGTACTTGAACTTAAGCATCACAGGATTGAAATGCTATTCAGTGACAGCTGCTAAAGTATATTCAGAATTGCACCCTCAAGAGCCTCTTTTTACAAATAAAAGTGCATTAGTGTTGTGTAATAAATGATCCAATGTATGTTTATGTTAACAATGTGTGTATTCGGATTTCCATGACATTTTTACATATCTTATTAATAATAAAAAGACAAAAAGTTGGACTATTGTTGGTATTAAGTTATCTTCTCTCCAGATGTCCTCCTCCTGTCAGGGAGCACTAGTGTGTTGGCATGGCTGCCCGGGACAATAGTAGATCCTATACATATCCTTTTAAAATATCCTATAAAACCGAAGGGTATCACACAAGTGTCCTACTTCTTAAAACTTATAATGCCAAACAAGCAGTAAAGATGCTGTAAATGTAGTAGAAGATAGGCTGAACTGATTAATGAACGGACACATGAATAACACTGCCAGTAGAAACAAGCCAGGGTTTTCACAAAAAAATGTCTTACCTCTGCAGTCGCAGACCTCCTGTCAGGGAGCACTAGTGTGTTGGCATGGCTGCCCGGGACTATAGTAGATCCTATGCTCATTCTGGGTCCAACTAACATGTACCGTTTGTCTCCAGATCTGTACTGGATGCTGTGACACAGTGTTCCATCGTAATTAGGCTCTTGTAGATATTTAGAAGTATAGTCTGTGGATTTAGAGCACTGCATTGCGATCAGCACGATGATACTGATGAGAAAAAGTACAGACACTGATCCCAGGGTTATGATCAGGTAAAATGTCACATTGTCCTCCTCGTCAACTTTTGTTGTACTTTTAACATCAGAAGCAGCAAAAGCCTCTTTGGGCTCCACAACTTTGACAATCACAGTAGCTGTTGCTGAGAGTGAGACGTTTCCATTGTCTTTGACCAGTATGACCAGTTTATGCTCAGCCTCGTCTGTCTCTGTGAATGAGCGAAGTGTTCTGATCTGTCCTGTATAGCGGTCCAAACCAAAGAGACTGTGGTCAGTAACTTCCTGCAGTGAAAACAGTAACCAGCCGTTATATCCTATATCAGCGTCATAGGCTCTGACTTTAGTCACCAAGTGTCCTGCGTTCACATTGCGGGGAATCTCCTCCACACCTTCAGCAGAACCGTTAGAGCTGACTGGATACAGGATGACTGGAGCGTTGTCGTTCTGATCCAGAATGAACACGTTCACTGTGACGTTGCTGCTTAGTGATGGAATTCCAGAATCTGTGGCAACAACTTGGAACTGGAACGTTTTCAGAGTCTCAAAGTCAAAACTTTTTAGAGCCAAAATATCTCCTTTTTCAGAGTTTATGTTGAGAAATGAAGCCAATTTATTTCCTTCGCTTCCATCTCTGAGAATATGATAGGATATTAGTGCATTGTCGTTCTCATCACGATCAAAAGCTTTAACAGAAAACACAGAGGCTCCTGGCTCATTGGCTTCAGTGACATAGAAAGTATATGGACTCAGTGAAAACTCTGGACTGTTGTCATTCACATCTGACACCACAACGCTTATTGTCTTCTCAGATGATAATGACGGCTGGCCAGCATCTTTTGCAGCTACTGTTATGATATATTGTGACTGTCTTTCTCTGTCCAAAGGAGATTTTGTCACCAATGAATACATTTTGTCTTGTAATGATGGTGATAAAGCGAAAGGAACATCCTCACTTATGGAGCAAATAATTTTTCCATTGAGACCAGAGTCCAAGTCATTTACACTGATAAGGGCAACTGTAGTTCCAGGTCTGGAATCTTCAGGGATGAAGCTTGAAAATGAGGTAACTTCAATCTCAGGTGCATTATCATTCATGTCAACTATCTTGATGATGACACTTTTTTGTGTAGCCAGTGGAGCTAGACCTTTATCTGATGCTTGAATTTCAATCTCATATTCGTCCATGTCTTCATAATCTATGACACCTTTAACAGTTATTTCACCTGTTGATGGATTTATTTCAAAAACTTTGAATAATCTTTGACTCACACTGTTGCTAAATGAGTAAACTACTTCTCCATTTGGTCCTTCATCTAAATCAGTTGCATTCACTTGAATGACTGTTGTGCCTACTGGAGCATTTTCATCGAGCATCACAGAATAAACTTCTTGAGAAAAAACAGGCGCGTTATCGTTAACATCTAAAACATTTACTATAATATTCATGTCGCCAGATTTCGGGGGTTTGCCTCCATCCAGTGCAGTCAGCACTAACGAGTGGCTTCCCACAGCCTCTCTATCCAAAGATTTCTGTACAATTAATATAGGTATTTTACCATCCTTTCCTTTATCTTTAACTTCCAAACGGAAATGGTCATTTGGGCTGAGTTTATACTGCTGAACAGAGAATGGACCGCCGTCTAGATCTCGTGCGGCTTGTAGTGGAATACGTACTCCTGGTAACACAGACTCTGAAATCTCCAGCGTTTTCTCTTTCTCTGGGAAACTGGGAGAATGATCATTTATATCCAGCACTTCCACTCCAACATAATGGACCTCCAGTGGGTTTTCTAGCACAGTTTTAACATTTATCAAACATGTCCTGCTTCGCTCGCAGACCTCTTCTCTGTCAATCTTCCGGCTGACGTACAGGACACCATCATTCGGATTTACATGGAAAAGATGTTCCATAGCAGTAGAAACAATCCGATACTTCCTGTCTTTCAACGTGCTTTTATCTAATCCCAGATCCTTTGCTATATTTCCAACCACAGTTCCTTCGTTCACTTCCTCAGAGATAGAATATTTTAATTGCGCCGAAGCCACGCTCCACAAAAGCACGGCAACCACGCAGCCGACCAAACATCCTCTCGCCCTTCGTGCCTCGCATCCTCTTTGTTCCATGGTTATAAACAAAACTGCTATCGATTCCTCACGGGATTAATAACCGTGTTGTAAGACATGTATCCAACACATGCGGGTATGCAAATGTCCACTCTGTTTAAAAAAAAGGTTAAAACACGGGACAATATGTAGCCTCCAGCAGCAGCGAGCCGCCAAGTGATTCTGCCAGTATCGAACTGAAAGCGCTATAAAGAGGTGGGACCAAAATACAGTGACGACAAGTTAAAACCGTTATTGTCCTAACACACTGACACCATGCGATCTCATTGCTCACTACAAGGAAATTAAAGTGTATACAGTTATTTTTATAGAAGAATGACAACGTTTTATATGTATTTACGTTTGCCATATTAGTATCAGCACCATGGACAGCGAATGAAGCCAGTTATAATTAGGTCCAGGCACACGTTTGACTTTATATTATATTACAGAAGCCCAGAAAGCTCTAATAACATTATTGTCAAAGTTAAAGTGCAGAATGTTCAATATTATGCAAATTGTTATTTAATAAATCAAAGTACTTTGTAATACTAGTATGTGTTTTTATAATATAGTGAAAAAGAAGGAAACTACGAAATAATAAATCCCTGAATGAGCGTTAACGTAAACCAATATCGACTGTTAGTATCCTTACAACTATCCTTAAAATGACATACAGTATGATCAAAATTGCAGCTGAAAACCGAAGGGTATCACACAAGTGTCCTACTTCTCAAAACTAATAATGCCAAACAAGCAGTAAAGATGCTGTATATTTAGTTGATGATAGGCTGAACTGATTAATGAATGGACACATGAATAACACTGCCAGTAGAAACAAGCCAGGGTTTTCACAAAAAAATGTCTTACCTCTGCAGTCGCAGACCTCCTGTCGGGGAGCACTAGTGTGTTGGCATGGCTGCCCGGGACTATAGTAGATCCTATACTCATTCTGGGTCCAACTAACATGTACCGTTTGTCTCCAGATCTGTACTGGATGCTGTGACACAGTGTCCCATCATAATTAGGCTCTTGTAGATATTTAGAAGTATAGTCTGTGGATTTAGAGCACTGCATTGCGATCAGCACGATGATGCTGATGAGAAAAAGTACAGAAACTGATCCCAGGGTTATGATCAGATAAAATGTCACATTGTCCTCCTCGTCAACTTTAGTTGTACTTTTAACATCAGAAGCAGCAAAAGCCTCTTTGGGCTCCACAACTTTGACAATCACAGTAGCTGTTGCTGAGAGTGAGACGTTCCCATTGTCTTTGACCAGTATGACCAGTTTATGCTCAGCCTCGTCTGTCTCTGTGAATGAGCGAAGTGTTCTGATCTGTCCTGTATAGCGGTCCAAACCAAAGAGACTGTGGTCAGTAACTTCCTGCAGTGAAAACAGTAACCAGCCGTTATATCCTATATCAGCGTCATAGGCTCTGACTTTAGTCACCAAGTGTCCTGCGTTCACATTGCGGGGAATCTCCTCCACACCTTCAGCAGAACCGTTAGAGCTGACTGGATACAGGATGACTGGAGCGTTGTCGTTCTGATCCAGAATGAACACGTTCACTGTGACGTTGCTGCTTAGTGACGGAGTTCCAGAATCTGTGGCAACAACTTGGAACTGGAACGTTTTCAGAGTCTCAAAGTCAAAACTTTTTAGAGCCAAAATATCTCCTTTTTCAGAGTTTATGTTGAGAAATGAAGCCAATTTATTTCCTTCGCTTCCATCTCTGAGAATATGATAGGATATTAGAGCATTGTCACTCTCATCACGATCAAAAGCTTCAACTGAAAACACAGAGGCTCCTGGCTCATTAGCTTCAGTGACATAGAATGTATATGGACTCAGTGAAAACTGCGGTCTGTTATCATTCACATCTGACACCACAACGCTTATTGTCTTCTCAGACAACAACGAAGGCTGTCCAGCGTCCTTTGCAACTGCTGTTATAATATAGTGTGACTGTTTCTCTCTGTCCAGAGGGGATTTGGTCACTAATGAATACATTTTGTCTTGTAAAGATGGTGTTAATGTAAAAGGAACATCCTCACTTATGGAGCAAATAACTTTTCCATTGAGACCAGAGTCCAAGTCATTTACACTGATAAGAGCAACTGTAGTTCCAGGTCTGGAATCTTCAGGGATGGAGCTTGAAAATGATGTAACTTCAATCTCAGGTGCATTATCATTCAGGTCAACTATCTTAATAATGATGCTTTTCTCTGTTGTAAGAGGAGCCAGACCTTTATCTGATGCCTGAATTTCAATTTCATATCTGTCCTTCCCCTCGTAGTTTATTAAACCTTTAACAATTATCTCCCCTGTTGATGGATTGATCTCAAAAAGTTTTAATAATCTATGACTCACACTGTTGCTGAATGAGTAAGCTACTTCTCCATTTGGTCCTTCATCTAAATCAGTGGCATTCACTTGTATGACTGTTGTGCCTACTGGAGCATTTTCATTAAGCATAACAGAATAAGCATCCTTAGAGAAAAAAGGCGCGTTATCATTAACATCTAAAACATTCACTAGAATATTTATTTCGCCAGATTTCGGAGGTTTGCCTCCATCCAGTGCAGTCAGCACTAATGAATGGCTTCCCGCTGCCTCTCTATCCAAAGATTTCTGCACAATTAATATAGGTATTTTACCATCTTCTCCTTTATCTTTAACTTCCAAACGGAAGTGGTCATTGTGACTGAGTTTATACTGCTGAACAGAGAATGGACCGCCGTCTGGATCTCGTGCGGCTTGTAGTGGGATACGTACTCCTGGTAACACAGACTCTGAAATCTCCAGCGTTTTCTCTTTCTCTGAGAAACTTGGAAAATGGTCATTTATATCCAGCACTTCCACTACAACATAGTGAACCTCCAGTGGGTTTTCTAGTACGGTTTTCAGATTTATTATACACGTACTGCTCTGCTCGCAAACCTCTTCTCTGTCAATCTTCCGGCTGACGTACAGGACACCGTCATTCTGATTTACATGGAAAAGAGGATCCGCTGTACCAGACACAATCCGATACTTCCTGTCTTTCAGTGTGCTTTTATCTAATCCCAGATCCTTTGCTATATTTCCAACCACAGTTCCTTCGTTCACTTCCTCAGAGATGGAATATCTTATTTGCGCCGAAGCCACGCTCCACAAAAGCAGAGCAACCACGCAGCCGACCAAACATCCTCTCGCCCTTCGTGCCTCGCATCCTCTTTGTTCCATGGTTATAAACAAAACTGCAATCGATTCCTCACGGGATTAATAACCGTGTTGTAAGAAATGTATCCAACACATCCGAGTATGCAAATGTCCACTCTGTTTAAAAAAAAAGGTTGAAAACACGGGACAATATGTAGCCTCCAGCAGCAGCGAGCCGCCAAGTGATTCTGCCAGTATCGAACTGAAAGCGCTATAAAGAGGTGGGACCAAAATACAGTGACGACAAGTTAAAGCCGTTATTGTCCTAACACACTGACACCATGCGATCTCATTGCTCACTACAAGGAAATTAAAGTGTATACAGTTATTTTTATAGAAGAATGACAACGTTTTAGATTTATTTACGTTGCCCCTGTGAGTGAAGTTTGTTTGGTATCAGTACATCAGCTGGGGTGATGCCTTCTTAGGAGGATTTCACAAGCAAAACTTAAATTCTTCTGAATGAAAATGTAGACATCAAATCCTCCCAAAATGTTTGATGCTTCTATAACTTCAATTTCAAGTGTGAGGTAATTGCATTTAATATATTAGTGATTTTAAATTTCTTAGTGTATCAACAAGTATCTGGACATTATAGCAAAACCCATCAGCACCATGGACAGCGAATGAAGCCAGTTATAATTAGGTCCAGGCACATGTGTGACTTTATATTACAGAAGCCCAGAAAGCTCTAATAACATTATTGTCTAAGTTAAAGTGCAGAATGTTCAATATTATGCAAACTGTTATTTAATAAATCAAAGTATTTTGTAATATTAGTATTTGTTTTTTATAATATAGTGAAAAAGAAGGAGACCACAAAATAATACATTTCTGAATAAGCATATACGTCAACCAATATCGACTATCCTTAAAATGACATAGTATGATCAAAATTGCAGCTGAAAACCGAAGGGTTTCACACAAGTGTCCTACTTCTCAAAACTAATAATGCCAAACAAGCAGTAAAGATGCTGTATATTTAGTAGGTGATAGGCTGAACTGATTAATGAACTGACACATGAATAACACTGCCAGTAGAAACAAGCCAGGATTTTCACAAAAAAATGTCTTACCTCTGCAGTCGCAGACCTCCTGTCAGGGAGCACTAGTGTGTTGGCATGGCTGCCCGGGACTATAGTAGATCCTATACTCATTCTGGGTCCAACTAACATGTACCGTTTGTCTCCAGATCTGTACTGGATGCTGTGACACAGTGTCCCATCATAATTAGGCTCTTGTAGATATTTAGAAGTATAGTCTGTGGATTTAGAGCACTGCATTGCGATCAGCACGATGATGCTGATGAGAAAAAGTACAGAAACTGATCCCAGGGTTATGATCAGATAAAATGTCACATTGTCCTCCTCGTCAACTTTAGTTGCACTTTTCACATCAGAAGCAGCAAAAGCCTCTTTGGGCTCCACAACTTTGACAATCACAGTAGCTGTTGCTGAGAGTGAAACGTTCCCATTGTCTTTCACCAGTATGACCAGTTTATGCTCAGCCTCGTCTGTCTCTGTGAATGAGCGAAGTGTTCTGATCTGTCCTGTATAGCGGTCCAAACCAAAGAGACTGTGGTCAGTAACTTCCTGCAGTGAAAACAGTAACCAGCCGTTATATCCTATATCAGCGTCATAGGCTCTGACTTTAGTCACCAAGTGTCCTGCGTTCACATTGCGGGGAACCTCCTCCACACCTTCAGCAGAACCGTTAGAGCTGACTGGATACAGGATGACTGGAGCGTTGTCGTTCTGATCCAGAATGAACACGTTCACTGTGACGTTGCTGCTTAGTGACGGAGTTCCAGAATCTGTGGCAACAACTTGGAACTGGAATGTTTTCAGAGTTTCAAAGTCAAAACCTTTTAGAGCCAAAATATCTCCATTTTCAGAGTTTATGTTGAGAAATGAAGTCACTTTATTATCTTCCCTTCCATCTCTTAGAATATGATAGGAAATAAGTGCATTGTCTCCCTCGTCACGATCAGAGGCTCTTACAGAAAACACAGAGGCTCCTGGCTCATTAGCTTCAGTGACATAGAAAGTATATGGACTCAGTGAAAACTCTGGACTGTTGTCATTCACATCTGACACCACAACGCTTATTGTCTTCTCAGATGATAAAGGAGGTTGACCAGCGTCTTTTGCAGTTATTGTCAGCTCATATTGGGACTGTTTCTCTCTATCTAGAGGCGATTTTGTCACTAATGAATACATTTTGTCCTGTAAAGATGGTGATAAAGCAAAAGGGGCATCCACTCCTATGGAGCAAATAACTTTTCCATTGAGACCAGAGTCCAAGTCATTTACACTGATAAGAGCAACTGTAGTTCCTGGTCTGGAATCTTCAGGGATGGAGCTTGAAAATGAGGTAACTTCAATCTCAGGTGCATTATCATTCACGTCTATTATCTTGATAATGACGCTTTTTTCTGTTGTAAGAGGAGCCAGACCTTTATCTGATGCTTCAATTTCAATTTCATATCTGTCTTTCTCTTCATAATCTATTAAACCTTTAACAATTATTTCACCTGTTGATAAGTTGATATCAAAAAGATTTAACATATTTTGATTCATACTCTTGCTGAATGAGTAAGCTACGTCTCCGTTTGGTCCTTCATCTAAATCAGTTGCATTCACTTGTGTGACTGTTGTGCCTACTGGAGCATTTTCAGAGAGCGTAACAGAAGAAACATCTTTAGCGAAAACAGGCGCGTTATCATTAATATCTAAAACTTTTATTAGAATATTCATATTACCAGATTTCGGAGGTTTACCTCCATCCAGGGCAGTCAGAATTAATGAGAGACTTCTTGCAGTTTCTCTGTCTAAAGATTTCTGGACAACCAATATAGGTATTTTACCATCTTCGCCTTTATCTTTAACTTCCAAACGAAAGTGATCGTTGTGACTGAGTTTATATTGTTGCACGGAGAAATGACCACTGTCTGAATCTCGTGAAGGTTTTAGTTTAAATCGTGCTCCGGCCAACACGGATTCTGAAATTTCCAACGTTGTCTCTTTCTCCGGGAAACTGGGAGAATGGTCATTTATATCCAGCACTTCCACTCCTACGTAGTGGACCTCCAGTGGGTTTTCTAGCACGGTTTTCAGATTTATTAAACACGTACTGCTCTGCGCGCACACCTCTTCTCTGTCAATCTTTCGGCTCACATACAGGACACCCTCGTTCGGATTTACATGGAAAAGAGGATCCGCATTACTAGAAACAATCCGGTACTTCCTTTCTTTCAGTGTGCTTTTATCTAATCCCAGATCTTTAGCTATATTTCCAACCACAGTTCCTTCGTTCACTTCCTCAGAGATGGAATATCTTATTTGCGCCGAAGCCACGCTCCACAAAAGCACAGCAACCACGCAGCAGACCAAACATCCTCTCGCCCTTCGTCTCTCGTATCTTCTTTGTTCCATGGTTAAACCCAAAAACATCAGTTATTCCTCACGAAAACGACTGCGTTATAATGATCCAATCCAACTCTTCCGTGTATGAAAATATTCATCCTCCTCTTACAACGACAGACATGACGATAAATGGAGTATTTCCAAAGGCAGCAGTGAGCTCAGAAGCGACCGTGTTAATATCGGACTGAGGAAGCTATCAGGAGGAGGAACCAAAATGCGCTGACGACACGCACTTTTCATGCTAACTTGTTCTATTACACTGACACCATGTGATCTAAATCCTCACTACAGAAAGTCAAAAGCCAGTAGCACTTTAACTGAATTATCGATTATGTCTGTATGTTTAATTTTAATTTATGTATGTCGAAAAATTACTCCAAACTAGTGTGATGATGAGGAGGCTGCTCTCTCTAAACACGGAGTCTCCTTCTGATAAATAAAAAACCAAACTATTCAAAATGTTGACAATATTCTAGCTAACACGTGGGAATATGTTTACTTCATTTGATAAAGTTATATGAATTAAAACACTGACATGAAGTCACTGTTGTTTGATATAACTTATGGACACATCCTGGGAAGTGAGAGCAATCATGCTTAGCACCATGGACAGCGATAACGTCTAACTTTACTGCTGTCCATCTACATTTGGTGATAGTTTTCCATTTCGAGACTGTAAATAATGTACCATGGACACTGGCTTATTCAAGGATTTGTCTAGGAAAACAAAAGAGTAGCCAACAGATCCAATGCATACCAAGGCCCCAAGACAGCATGTAATATGTGCAGTATAAGTCAAATAAAATGGTCATCAGACATGCCACAGCTTTAATAAGTAATAGTCAGCTACAAATTCTGATGAAAAGCAACTAATCTTGAATATGAATTTCCATCCACTGTTAAGTCATCACAAGCTTCCTCTCGGTTTAATTATGATCAATATGTTTCCTCTCTTAACTGATTTATTTGCGTCAACAACCTAATGCTTTACTTTCTGGACACTAAGCAGGTAGGTCTCCACAAAACATATATGCTTAAATATGAATGTCATTCTTTGGAGAAAAAAAAATCGTATTTAAATATGTCTTACCTCTGCAGTCGCAGACCTCCTGTCAGGGAGCACCAGTGTGTTGGCATGGCTGCCCGGGACTATAGTAGATCCTATACTCATTCTGGGTCCAACTAACATGTACCGTTTGTCTCCAGATCTGTACTGGATGCTGTGACACAGTGTTCCATCATAATTAGGCTCTGGTAGATATTTAGAAGTATAGTCTGTGGATTTAGAGCACTGCATTGCAATCAGCACGATGATACTGATGAGAAAAAGTACTGAAACTGATCCCAGGGTTATGATCAGATAAAATGTCACATTGTCCTCCTCGTCAACTTTAGTTGCACTTTTCACATCAGAAGCAGCAAAAGCTTCTTTGGGCTCCACAACTTTGACAATCACAGTAGCTGTTGCTGAGAGTGAGACGTTCCCATTGTCTTTCACCAGTATGACCAGTTTATGCTCAGCCTCGTCTGTCTCTGTGAATGAGCGAAGTGTTCTGATCTGTCCTGTATAGCGGTCCAAAGCAAAGAGACTGTGGTCAGTAACTTCCTGCAGTGAAAACAGTAACCAGCCGTTATATCCTATATCAGCGTCATAGGCTCTGACTTTAGTCACCAAGTGTCCTGCGTTCACATTGCGGGGAATCTCCTCCACACCTTCAGCAGAACCGTTAGAGCTGACTGGATACAGGATGACTGGAGCGTTGTCGTTCTGATCCAGAATGAACACGTTCACTGTGACGTTGCTGCTTAGTGACGGAGTTCCAGAATCTGTGGCAACAACTTGGAACTGGAACGTTTTCAGAGTTTCAAAGTCAAAACTTTTTAGAGCCAAAATATCTCCTTTTTCAGAGTTTATGTTGAGAAAAGAAGTAACTTTATTATCTTCCCTTCCATCTCTGAGAATATGATAGGAAATAAGTGCATTGTCTCCCTCGTCACGATCAGAGGCTCTTACAGAAAACACAGAGGCTCCTGGCTCATTAGCTTCAGTGACATAGAAAGTATATGGACTCAGTGAAAACTCTGGACTGTTGTCATTCACATCTGACACCACAACGCGTATTGTCTTCTCAGACGACAACGAAGGCTGTCCAGCGTCTTTTGCAGTTATTGTCAGATCATATTGTGACTTTTTCTCCCTGTCTAGATGAGATTTCGTTACTAATGAATACATTTTGTCTTGTAATGATGGTGATAAAGCAAAAGGAGCATCCTCACTTATGGAGCAAATAACTTTTCCATTGAGACCAGAGTCCAAGTCATTTACACTGATAAGAGCAACTGTAGTTCCAGGTCTGGAATCTTCAGGGATGGAGCTTGAAAAGGAAGTAACTTCAATCTCAGGTGCATTATCATTCACGTCTATTATCTTAATAATGACGCTTTTCTCTGTAGTTAGCGGAACAAGACCTTTATCTGATGCTTCAATTTCAATTTCGTACTTGTCCTTTTGCTCATAGTCTATTAAACCTTTGACAGTTATGTCGCCTGTTGATGGATTGATATCAAAAATCGTAAATAACTTATTACTCACACTGCTACCGAATGAGTAATACACCTCTCCATTCTGACCTTCATCTAAATCAGTTGCATTCACTTGTATGACTGTTGTGCCCACTGGAGCATTTTCAGAGAGCGTAACAGAGTAAACATCTTGAGAAAAATTAGGTGTGTTATCATTAACATCTAAAACGTTTACTACAATAGTCATAGTACCAGATTTCGGAGGTTTCCCTCCATCCAGTGCAGTCAGAACTAATGACTTAATTCCTGCTGCTTCCCTATCCAAAGCTTTTTGCAAAACCAATATTGGTATTTTACCATCTTCTCCTTTATCTTTAACTTCCAAACGGAAGTGGTCGTTGTGACTGAGTTTATATTGTTGCACAGAGAATTGACCACTGTCTGAATCCCGTGAAGGTTTCAGCTGAAATCGTGCTCCAGGTAACACAGACTCAAAAATTTCCAACCGTCTCTCTTCCTCTGGGAAACTGGGAGAATGGTCATTTATATCCAACACTTCTACTCCTACGTAGTGGACCTCCAGTGGGTTTTCTAGCACGGTTTTCAGATTTATTAAACACGTACTGCTCTGCGCGCACACCTCTTCTCTGTCAATCTTTCGGCTCACATGCAGGACACCATCGTTCTGATTTACATGGAAAAGAGGATCCGCATTACTAGAAACAATCCGATACTTCCTTTCTTTCAGTGTGCTTTTATCGAATCCCAGATCTTTAGCTATATTTCCAACCACAGTTCCTTCGTTCACTTCCTCAGAGATGGAATATCGTATTTGCGCCGAAGCCACGCTCCACAAAAGCACAGCAACCACGCAGCCGACCAAACATCCTCTCTCCCTTCGTCTCTCGTATCTTCTTTGTTCCATGGTTAAACCCGAAAACATCAGTAATTCCTCACAAAAACAACAACTGCGTTATAATGACCAAATCCAACTCTTCCAAGTGTGAAAATATTCATCCTCCTCTTATAACGACAGACATGACGATAAATGGAGTATTTCCAAAGGCAGCAGTGAGCTCAGAAACGACCGTGTTAATATCGGACTGAGGAAGCTATCAGGAGGAGGAACCAAAATGCGCTGACGACACACACATTTAATGCTGACTTTTTCTATTACACTGACACCATGCGATCTAAATCCTCACTACAGAAAATCAAAAGCCAGTAGCACTTTAACTGAATGATCGAATATGTCTGTATGTTCAATTATTATTTATTTATGTCTAAAAAATAACTCCAAACTAGTGTGGTGAATGGAAATACAGTAGACGCGGAGGCTGCTCTCTCTAAACATGAAGCCTCCTTCTGATGAATAAAAAACAAAACTATTCAAAATGTTGACAATATTCTACCTAACACATGGGAACATGGTTAATTAATTTGCTAAAGTCATATGAATTAAAACACTGACATGAAGTCACTGTGGTTTCATATAACGTATGGACTCATACTGGGAAGTGAGAGCAATCATGCTTAGCACCATGGACAGCGATTACGACGAACTTCACTTCTGTCCAGCTACAGTTGGTGATAGTATTCCATTTCCAGACTGTAAGTAATGTACCACGGACACTGGCTTATTCAAGGATTTGTCTAGGAAAACTAAAGAGTAGCCAACAGATCCAATGCATACCAAGGCCCCAAGACAGCATGTAATACATATATGAGGTAAAAAACAAATAAAATAGTCATCAGACATGCCACAACTTTAATAAATAATAGTCAGCTACAAATTCTGATCTAAAGCAATTAATCTTTAATATGAATTTACATCTACAGTTAAGTCATCACAAGCTTCCTCTCGGTTTCATCGTGATCAATATGTTTCCTCTCTTAACTGATTTATTTGCCTCAACAACTTAACCATGCCTAAATGCTTTACTTTCTGGACACTAAGCATGTAGGTCTCCCCAAAACATATATGCTTCAATGTGAATGTCATTCTTTGGAAAAAAATCTTATTTAAACATATCTTACCTCTGCAGTTGCAGACCTCCTGTCAGGGAGCACTAGTGTGTTGGCATGGCTGCCCGGGACTATAGTAGATCCTATACTCATTCTGGGTCCAACTAACATGTACCGTTTGTCTCCAGATCTGTACTGGATGCTGTGACACAGTGTTCCATCATAATTAGGCTCTTGTAGATATTTAGATGTATAGTCTGTGGATTTAGAGCACTGCATTGCAATCAGCACGATGATACTGATGAGAAAAAGAACAGAAACTGATCCCAGGGTTATGATCAGATAAAATGTGACATTGTCCTCCTCGTCAACTTTAGTTGCACTTTTCACATCAGAAGCAGCAAAAGCCTCTTTGGGCTCCACAACTTTGACAATCACAGTAGCTGTTGCTGAGAGTGAAACGTTCCCATTGTCTTTCACCAGTATGAGCAGTTTATGCTCAGCCTCGTCTGTCTCTGTGAATGAGCGAAGTGTTCTGATCTGTCCTGTATAGCGGTCCAAACCAAAGAGACTGTGGTCAGTAACTTCCTGCAGTGAAAACAGTAACCAGCCGTTATATCCTATATCAGCGTCATAGGCTCTGACTTTAGTCACCAAGTGTCCTGCGTTCACATTGCGGGGAATCTCCTCCACACCTTCAGCAGAACCGTTAGAGCTGACTGGATACAGGATGGCTGGAGCGTTGTCGTTCTGATCCAGAATGAACACGTTCACTGTGACGTTGCTGCTTAGTGACGGAGTTCCAGAATCTGTGGCAACAACTTGGAACTGGAACATTTTCAGAGTTTCAAAGTCAAAACTTTTTAGAGCCAAAATATCTCCTTTTTCAGAGTTTATGTTGAGAAATGAAGTCACTTTGTTATCTTCCCTTCCATCTCTGAGGATATGATAGGAAATAAGTGCATTGTCTCCCTCGTCACGATCAGAGGCTCTTACAGAAAACACAGAGGCTCCTGGCTCATTAGCTTCAGTGACATAGAAAGTATATGGACTCAGTGAAAACTCTGGACTGTTATCATTCACGTCTGACACCACAACGCTTATTGTCTTTTCAGATGATAATGGAGGTTGACCAGCATCTTTTGCAGTTATTGTCAGCTCATATTGGGATTGTTTCTCTCTGTCTAGGGGAGATTTGGTCACTAATGAATACATTTTGTCTTTTAATGATGGTGATAAAGTGAAAGGAACATCCTCATTTATGGAGCAAATAACTTTTCCATTGAGACCAGAGTCCAAGTCATTTACGCTGATAAGAGCAACTGTAGTTCCAGGTCTGGAATCTTCAGGGATTGAGCTTGAAAATGATGTAACTTCAATCTCAGGTGCATTATCATTAACGTCTATTATCTTAATAATGACGCTTTTTTCTGTTGTAAGAGGAGCCAGACCTTTATCTGATGCCTCAATTTCAATTTCATATTTGTCCTTCTCCTCATAATCTATTAAACTTTTAACAATTATCTCCCCTGTTGATAGATTGATATCAAAAAGATTTAACATATTTTGATTCATACTCTTGCTGAATGAGTAAACTACTTCTCCATTTGGTCCTTCATCTAAATCAGTTGCATTCACTTGTATGACTGTTGTGCCTACTGGAGAATTTTCAGAGAGTGTAACAGAAGAAACATCTTTAGAGAAAACAGGTACGTTATCATTTACATCTAAAACTTTTATTAAAATATTCATAGAACCAGATTTTGGAGGTTTCCCTCCATCCAGTGCAGTCAGCACTAATGAGTGACTTCCTGCTGCTTCTCTGTCTAAAGATTTTTGGACAACCAATATAGGTATTTTACCATCTTCTCCTTTATCTTTAACTTCCAAACGGAAGTGATCGTTTTGACTGAGTTTATACTGCTGCACGGTGAAATGACCACTGTCTGGATCCCGTGAAGATTTTAGTTTAAATCGTGCTCCGGGCAACACCGACTCTGAAATATCCAACGCCGCCTCTTTCTCTGGGAAACTGGGAGAATGGTCATTTATATCCAGCACTTCCACTTCGACATAATGGACCTCCAGCGGGTTTTCTAGCACGGTTTTCAGATTTATTAAACACGTACTGCTCTGCGCGCACACCTCTTCTCTGTCAATCTTTCGGCTCACATACAGGACACCATCGTTCTGATTTACATGGAAAAGAGGATCCGCATTACTAGAAACAATCCGGTACTTCCTTTCTTTCAGTGTGCTTTTATCGAATCCCAGATCTTTAGCTATATTTCCAACCACAGTTCCTTCGTTCACTTCCTCAGAGATGGAATATCTTGATTGAGCCGAAGCCACGCTCCACAAAAGCACAGCAATCACGCAGCCGAGCAAACATCCTCTCTCCCTTCGTCTCTCGTAGCTTCTTTGTTCCATGGTTAAACCCGAAAACATCAGTAATTCCTCACAAAAACAACGACTGCGTTATAATGACCAAATCCAACTCTTCCAAGTGTGGAAATATTCATCCTCTTCTTACAGTGACAGACATGGCGATAAATAGAGTATTTCCAAAGGCAGCAGTGAGCTCAGAACCGACCGTGTTAATATCGGACGGAGGAGGAACCAAAATGCGCTGACGACACGCACATTTAATGCTGACTTTTTCTATTACACTGACACCATGCGATCTAAATCCTTACTACAGAAAATCAAAAGCCAGTAGCACTTTAGCTGAATTATCGATTATGTGTGCATGTTTAATGACTATTTATTTATCTCGAAAAGTTACCCAAAACTAGTGTAGTGATGACGAGGCTGCTCTCTCTAAACACGAACCCTCCTTCTAATGAATAAAAAACAAAACTATTCAAAATGTTGACAATATTGTAGGTAACACGTGGGAATATGGTTACTTCATTTGATAAAGTTATATGAATTAAAACACTGACATGAAGTCACTGTGGTTTGATATAACTTATGGACACATACTGGGAAATCAGAGAACACATGCTTAGTACCATGGACAGCGATTACGACAAAATTTACTTATGTCCAGCTACATTTGGTGATAGTTTTCCATTTCAATACTGTAAATAATGTACCGCGGACACTGGCTTATTCAGGGACTTTTCCAGGAAAACAAAAGAGTAGCCAACAGATCCAATGCATACCAAGGCCCCAAGACAGCATGTAATATGTGCAGTAAGACAAATAAAATAGTCATATAACATGCCACAGCTTTAATAAGTAATAGTCAGCTACAAATTCTGATGAAAAGCAACTAATCTTAAATATGAATTTACATCTATTGTTAAGTCATCACAAGCTTCCCCTCGGTTTAATCATGATCAATATGTTTCCTCTCTTAACTGATTGATTTGCATCAACAACTTAACCATGCCTTAATGCTTTACTTTCTGGACACTAAGCAGGTAGGTCTCCACAAAACATATATGCTTCAATGTGAATGTCATTCTTTGGAAAAAAAATCGTATTTAAAAATATCTTACCTCTGCAGTCGCAGACCTCCTGTCAGGGAGCACTAGTGTGTTGGCATGGCTGCCCGGGACTATAGTAGATCCTATACTCATTCTGGGTCCAACTAACATGTACCGTTTGTCTCCAGATCTGTACTGGATGCTGTGGCACAGTGTCCCATCATAATTAGGCTCTGGTAGATATTTAGAAGTATAGTCTGTGGATTTAGAGCACTGCATTGCAATCAGCACGATGATACTGATGAGAAAAAGTACTGAAACTGATCCCAGGGTTATGATCAGGTAAAATGTCACATTGTCCTCCTCGTCAACTTTAGTTGCACTTTTAACATCAGAAGCAGCAAAAGCTTCTTTGGGCTCCACGACTTTGACAATCACAGTAACTGTTGCTGAAAGTGAAACGTTCCCATTGTCTTTTACCAGTATGACCAGTTTATGCGCAGCCTCGTCCGTCTCTGTGAATGTGCGAAGTGTTCTGATCTGTCCTGTATAGCGGTCCAAACCAAAGAGACTGTGGTCAGTAACTTCCTGCAGTGAAAACAGTAACCAGCCGTTATATCCTATATCAGCGTCATAGGCTCTGACTTTAGTCACCAAGTGTCCTGCGTTCACATTGCGGGGAATCTCCTCCACACCTTCAGCAGAACCGTTAGAGCTGACTGGATACAGGATGACTGGAGCGTTGTCGTTCTGATCCAGAATGAACACGTTCACTGTGACGTTGCTGCTTAGTGACGGAGTTCCAGAATCTGTGGCAACAACTTGGAACTGGAACATTTTCAGAATTTCAAAGTCAAAACTTTTTAGAGCCAAAATATCTCCAGTTTCAGAGTTTATGTTGAGAAATGAAGTAACTTTATTATCTTCCCTTCCATCTCTGAGAATATGATAGGAAATAAGTGCATTCTCTCCCTCGTCACGATCAGAGGCTCTTACAGAAAACACAGAAGCTCCTGGCTCATTAGCTTCAGTGACATAGAAAGTATATGGACTCAGTGAAAACTCTGGACTGTTGTCATTCACATCTGACACCACAACACTTATTGTCTTCTCAGACGACAATGAAGGCTGTCCAGCGTCTTTTGCAGTTATTGTCAGTTCATATTGTGACTCTTTCTCTCTGTCCAGAGGAGATTTTGTCACTAATGAGTACATTTTGTCTTTTAATGATGGTGATAAAGCGAAAGGAGCATCCTCACTTATGGAGCAAATAACTTTTCCATTGAGACCAGAGTCCAAGTCATTTACACTGATAAGAGCAACTGTAGTTCCAGGTCTGGAATCTTCAGGGATGGAGCTTGAAAATGAGGTAACTTCAATCTCAGGTGCATTATCATTCACGTCTATTATCTTGATAATGACGCTTTTTTCTGTAGTTAGTGGAGCGAGACCCTTATCTGATGCTTCAATTTCAATCTCATATTTGTCCTTCTCCTCATAGTCTATTAAACCTTTAACAGTTATCTCGCCTGTTAATGCATTTATATCAAATAGGTTTAATATGTTTTGATTCATACTGTTGCTAAATGAGTAAACCACTTCTCCGTTCGGACCATCATCTAAATCAGTTGCATTCACTTGTATAACTGTTATACCTACTGGAGCATTTTCAGAGAGTGTAACAGAATAAACATCTTTAGAAAAAACAGGCGCGTTATCATTAACATCTAAAACCTTTACTAGAATATTCATAGTACCAGATTTTGGAGGTTTACCTCCATCCAGTGCGGTCAATACTAATGAGTGGCCTCCTGCTGTTTCTCTGTCTAAAGATTTTTGAACAACCAATGTTGGTATTTTACCATCTTCTCCTTTATCTTTAACTTCCAAACGGAAGTGATCGTTTTGACTGAGTTTGTATTGCTGCACGGAAAAATGACCACTGTCTCGATCTCGTGAAGGTTTTAGCTGAAATCGTGCTCCGGGCAACACCGACTCAGAAATTTCCAACCGCTTTTCTTTCTCTGGGAAACTGGGAGAATGGTCATTTATATCCAGCACTTCCACGTCAACGTAATGGACCTCCAGCGGGTTTTCTAGCACGGTTTTCAGATTTATTAAACACGTACTGCTCTGCGCGCAAACCTCTTCTCTGTCAATCTTTCGGCTCACATACAGGACACCATCATTCTGATTTACATGGAAAAGAGGATCCGCATTACTAGAAACAATCCGATACTTCCTTTCCTTCAGTGTGTTTTTATCTAATCCCAGATCTTTTGCTATATTTCCAACCACAGTTCCTTCGTTCACTTCCTCAGAGATGGAATATCTTGATTGAGCCGAAGCCACGCTCCACAAAAGCACAGCAACCACGCAGCCGACCAAACATCCTCTCGCCCTTCGTCTCTGGTATCTTCTTTGTTCCATGGTTAAACCCGAAAACATCAGTAATCCATCACAAGAACAAAAACTCCGTTATAAAAAAGAATCCCGCACTTTCCTTTATGTAAAATCTGAATTCTCTTCCTCCATAGTCAGAAACGGCAGGATATTCGGCAACAATGAGAACAGAATAGGCTGCGCTAATATCGAAGAGAGAATGTTGTCAAGAGCTGGAACCCAAATGCAATGACGACAATCTCGTTTACTGCTGACTTTTTACATTATACTGCCACCATGAGATCAGACATCTCACTACAGAAAAGTCGAAGGGTTTGTAGCACATTAGATAAATAGTACATCATTGTTTTGAAGTTACCGCAAATCTCTGACCAAACGAAGCCGAGTCACTGAAAAGAGGTGAGGAGGTGGACTCCTTAACTGTTAGAAAACAATGCCTTTCAAAACGGTTTGAGGATTGTGCAGAACATTTGTTATTATTATGTGTTTCATATGATTAAGTTGTATTAATTAAACCACAGAGATTATGTCATTTCGTGTTTGAATGTCTGATATATTTCAAGAACAAATATTGGAAATTGAGAGCAAAACACTTTCAGCACCATGGACAGCGACTACCACTGACTGCAGTTGTCTCTGGCCACATATGGTGAAAGTATTATAATTGTGTCTCAAGTTAATTGTAAATTCCAGCATATTTTGATTTTTTCATGCAGCTATGTTTTACCAGAGACTGTACATTATCTGTTTCCTATGGCTAGTGTGGGTTTAGTGACACTGCTGATGCAGCATGCCCCTCTATCTGCAATCAGCCAGCTCTCCTTTGTTGGATGCATGATTTTTCTCATCTAATCGCACAAGCAACAATAACTGTAACTACCTATTTATAGTATCCACAATTTTGAAATATCATGCATTTGTACAAAAAAAGAGAAAAAAATAAATGAAAATAGAAAGGCAGTATTAAAAAAATGTCAATTCATTGAAAAATAACTTAACATTGTAACATAAAGACCAACAAGCATTACTCACATTATGGCCTGCAAGAAGTGGAAAATAGCAAACAGTTTGCAAAGTCAAAACTGTATAAAAGAGCAATAATAATGCTGATATTGCTTTTCATAGTAGAGACAGCATTCCTGAATTTGAATTGACTGATATAATGCCCAATGCAGGCTCACACCTGCAATATAAAACCAAAGAACAGCCAGCGAATTCCACGCCATATTTTGCAAAAACCATAACACAGCCCCATGACAGTGCAGTATGTGTGCCATAAGCAAACAGACATATCAATTAATCAACAAACAAAACACAGTTTTCATAAAGCTCTCCATCTGCTACAACAGTCCTTCCTATGCCACTAATTTGAAATATGGATTTATATTCACTGCAAGAGTCAGTGCCATTCAATGACCACAATGTTTTCCTAACCTCAACCAAGCATTTATATTATTTGCCAAAACTTAACATAGGCGAGGAAAAGGTTTTAAAACATGGACAATAAGAGCTTCTCCGATACATCCATTCTAACCATATTTGGAAAAAACAATCATTAGGCCTAAAATGTTCTGATATTGTTTGCTGAAAGTTTGTTTCATATGTGGACAAAAACAAGCTTGTAGGTGTCCTCTAAACATATAGTGGTCAATAGAACAAAACAACAGTAAATGCTTGTTTAAATATGCCAAAAAATCAGTAAAGATGCTGTAAATGTAATAGATGATAGGCTGGACTGATTAATGAATGGACACATGAATAACACTGCCAGTAGAAACAAGCCAGGGTTTTCACAAAAAAAATTCTTACCTCTGCAGTCGCAGACCTCCTGTCAGGGAGCACTAGTGTGTTGGCATGGCTGCCTGGGACTATAGTAGATCCTATACTCATTCTGGGTCCAACTAACATGTACCGTTTGTCTCCAGATCTGTACTGGATGCTGTGACACAGTGTCCCATCATAATTAGGCTCTGGTAGATATTTAGAAGTATAGTCTGTGGATTTAGAGCACTGCATTGCAATCAGCACAATGATACTGATGAGAAAAAGTACAGAAACTGATCCCAGGGTTATGATCAGATAAAATGTCACATTGTCCTCCTCGTCAACTTTAGTCGCACTTTTAACATCAAAAGCAGCAAAAGCCTCTTTGGGCTCCAAAACTTTGACAATCACAGTAGCTGTTGCTGAGAGTGAAACGTTCCCATTGTCCTTCACCAGTATGACCAGTTTATGCTCAGCCTCGTCTGTCTCTGTGAATGAGCGAAGTGTTCTGATCTGTCCTGTATAGCGGTCCAAACCAAAGAGACTGTGGTCAGTAACTTCCTGCAGTGAAAACAGTAACCAGCCGTTATATCCTATATCAGCGTCATAGGCTCTGACTTTAGTCACCAAGTGTCCTGCGTTCACATTGCGGGGAACCTCCTCCACACCTTCAGCAGAACCGTTAGAGCTGACTGGATACAGGATGACTGGAGCGTTGTCGTTCTGATCCAGAATGAACACGTTCACTGTGACGTTGCTGCTTAGTGACGGAGTTCCAGAATCTGTGGCAACAACTTGGAACTGGAACGTTTTCAGAGTCTCAAAGTCAAAACTTTTTAGAGCCAAAATATCTCCAGTTTCAGAGTTTATGTTGAGAAATGAAGTAACTTTATTATCTTCCCTTCCATCTCTGAGAATATGATAGGAAATAAGTGCATTGTCTCCCTCGTCACGATCAGAGGCTCTTACAGAAAACACAGAAGCTCCAGGCTCATTAGCTTCAGTGACATAGAAAGTATATGGACTCAGTGAAAACTCTGGACTGTTGTCATTCACATCTGACACCACAACGCTTATTGTCTTCTCAGACGACAATGAAGGCTGTCCAGCGTCTTTTGCAGTTATTGTCAGGTCGTAATGTGACTGTTTCTCTCTGTTCAGAGGTGATTTGGTCACTAATGTGTACATCTTGTCTTTTAATGACGGTGACAAAGCAAAAGGAGCATCCTCACTTATGGAGCAAATAACTTTTCCATTGAGACCAGAGTCCAAGTCATTTACACTGATAAGAGCAACTGTAGTTCCTGGTCTGGAATCTTCAGGGATGGAGCTTGAAAATGAGGTAACTTCAATCTCAGGTGCATTATCATTAACGTCTATTATCTTGATAATGACGCTTTTTTCTGTTGTAAGAGGAACAATACCTTTATCTGATGCCTCAATTTCAATATCATATCTGTCCTTCTCTTCATAGTCTATTAAACCTTTAACAGTTATCTCGCCTGTTAATGCATTTATATCAAATAGGTTTAATATGTTTTGATTCATACTGTTGCTAAATGAGTAAACCACTTCACCGTTTTGTCCTTCATCTAAATCAGTTGCATTCACTTGTATAACTGTTATACCTACTGGAGCATTTTCAGAGAGTGTAACAGAATAAACATCTTTAGAAAAAACAGGCGCGTTATCATTAACATCTAAAACCTTTACTAGAATATTCATAGTACCAGATTTTGGAGGTTTCCCTCCATCCAGTGCAGTCAGTACTAATGAGTGGCCTCCTGCTATTTCTCTGTCTAAAGATTTTTGAACAACCAATGTTGGTATTTTACCATATTCTCCTTTATCTTTAACTTCCAAACGGAAGTGATCGTTTTGACTGAGTTTATACTGCTGCACGGAGAAACGACCACTGTCTGGATCCCGTGAAGGTTTTAGCTGAAATCGTGCTCCGGGCAACACCGACTCAGAAATATCCAACCGTTTTTCTTTCTCCGGGAAACTGGGAGAATGGTCATTTATATCCAACACTTCCACTTCAACGTAGTGGACCTCCAGTGGGTTTTCTAGCACGGTTTTCAGATTTATTAAACACGCACTGCTCTGCGCGCACACCTCTTCTCTGTCAATCTTTCGGCTCACATACAGGACACCATCATTCTGATTTACATGGAAAAGAGGATCCGCATTACTAGAAACAATCCGATACTTCCTTTCCTTCAGTGTGTTTTTATCTAATCCCAGATCTTTAGCTATATTTCCAACCACAGTCCCTTCGTTCACTTCCTCAGAGATGGAATATCTTGATTGCGCTGAGACCACGCTCCACAAAAGCACAGCAACCACGCAGCCGAGCAAACATCCTCTCGCCCTTCGTCTCTGGTATCTTCTTTGTTCCATGGTTAAAACCGAAATCATCAGTAATCCATCACAAAAACAAAAACTGCGTTATAAAAAAAGAATCCCGCACTTTCCTTTATGTAAAATCTTAACTCTCTTCCTCCATAATCAGAAATGGCAGGATATTCCGCAACAATGAGAACAGAAAAGGCTGCGCTAATATCGAAGAGTGAATGTTGACAAGAGGTGGAACCCAAATGCAATGACGACAATCTCGTTTACTTCTGACTTTTTACATTATACTGCCACCATGAGATCAGATGTCTCATTGCAGAAAAGTTGAAGGGTTTGTAGCACATTAAATAAATACTACATAATTGTTTTGAAGTTACCGCAAATCTCTGACCAAACGTAGCCGAGTCACTGAAAAGAGGTGAGAAGGTGGACTCCTTCACAGTAAACAAGCAAACTAAAAATTTCCTTCAAATAAAGTTAGAAAACAATGCCTTTCAAAACGGTTGGAGGATTCTGCAGAACATTTGCTAATATTATGTATTTCATATGATTAAGTTTTATTAAATAAACCACAGAAATTATGACTCTTTGTGTTTGAATGTCTGATATATTTCAAGAACAAATATTGGAAATATTTGTTCCAGTGGTAATCGCTGTGGACAGCGATTACCACTGGCTGCAGTTGAGTCTAGCCACATATGGTTAAAGTATTATAATTCTGTTTCAAGTTCATTGTAAACTCCAGCCTTTTTTTTTTGAAGCTGTTACGTTTTATCTATTTCTATGAGAGACTGTACATTATGTGTTTTCTATGGCTGGTGTGGATTTGGTGACTCTGCTGATGCAGCATGCCCCTCTATCTGCAATCAGCCAGCTCTCCTTTGTTGGAGGCATGATTTTTCTCATCTATCGCACAAGCAACAATAACTGTAACTACCTATTTATAGTATCTACAATTTTGAAATATCCTGCAATTATACAAAACAAGAGCAAAAAAAAAAAAAATGAAAATAGAAAGGCAGTATGAAAAAAGAAACAATTCATTGAAAAATAACTTAACATTGTAACATAAAGACCAACAAGCATAATCACATTATGGCCTGCAGGAAATGGAAAATAGGAAACAGTTTGCAAAGTCAAAACTGTATAAAAGAGCAATAAGAATGCTGATATTGCTTTTCAAAGTAGAGACAAAATTCTTGAATTTGAATTGAGTGATGTAATGCCCAATGCAGGCTCACACCTGCAATATAAAACCAAAGAACAGCCAGCGGATTCCACGCCATATTTTGCAAAAACCATAACACAGCCCCATGATAGTGCAGTATGTGTGCCATAAGCAAACAGACAAATCAAATAATCAACAAACATGCCACGGTTTTCATAAAACTCTCTGTCTGCTACAACAGTCCTTCCTATACCACTAATATGAAATATGGATTTATATTCACTGCAAGAGTCAGTGCCATTCAATGACCACAATGTTTTTCTAACCTCAACCAAGCATTTATGTTATTTGCCAAAACTTAACAATCCCTTAAAGTTGACTTTCCACATAGGCCAGGAAAAGGTTTTAAAACATGGACAATAAGAGCTTCTCAGATACATCCATTCTAACCATATTTGGAAAAAACAATCATTGGGCGTAAAATTTTCTGAAATTGTTTGCTGAAAGTTTGTTTCATATGTTGACAAAAAAAGCATATAGGTGTCTTCTAAACATATAGTGCTCAATATCTGTATGATTAAAAAAACAAAACAAAAGTAAACGATTGTTTAAATATACCAAACAAGCTGTAAAGATGCTGCGAATGTAGTAGATGATAGGCTGAACTGATTAATGAACGGACACATGAATAACACTGCCAGTAGAAACAAGCCAGGGTTTTCACAAAAACATTTCTTACCTCTGCAGTCGCAGACCTCCTGTCAGGGAGCACTAGTGTGTTGGCATGGCTGCCCGGGACTATAGTAGATCCTATACTCATTCTGGGTCCAACTAACATGTACCGTTTCTCTCCAGATCTGTACTGGATGCTGTGACACAGTGTTCCATCGTAATTAGGCTCTTGTAGATATTTAGAAGTATAGTCCGTGGATTTAGAGCACTGCATTGCAATCAGCACGATGATACTGATGAGAAAAAGTACAGACACTGATCCCAGGGTTATGATCAGATAAAATGTGACATTGTCCTCCTCGTCAACTTTAGTTGCACTTTTAACATCAGAAGCAGCAAAAGCCTCCTTGGGTTCCACAACTTTGACAATCACAGTAGCTGTTGCTGAGAGTGAAACGTTCCCATTGTCTTTGACCAGTATGACCAGTTTATGCTCAGCCTCGTCTGTCTCTGTGAATGAGCGAAGTGTTCTGATCTGTCCTGTATAGCGGTCCAAACCAAAGAGACTGTGGTCAGTAACTTCCTGCAGTGAAAACAGTAACCAGCCGTTATATCCTATATCAGCGTCATAGGCTCTGACTTTAGTCACCAAGTGTCCTGCGTTCACATTGCGGGGAATCTCCTCCACACCTTCAGCAGAACCGTTAGAGCTGACTGGATACAGGATGACTGGAGCGTTGTCGTTCTGATCCAGAATGAACACGTTCACTGTGACGTTGCTGCTTAGTGACGGAGTTCCAGAATCTGTGGCAACAACTTGGAACTGGAATGTTTTTAGAGTTTCAAAGTCAAAACTTTTTAGAGCCAAAATATCTCCTTTTTCAGAGTTTATGTTGAGAAATGAAGTCACTTTGTTATCTTCTCTTCCATCTCTGAGAATATGATAGGATATTAGCGCATTGTCGTTCTCATCACGATCAAAAGCTTTAACAGAAAACACAGAGGCTCCTGGCTCATTAGCTTCAGTGACATAGAAAGTATATGGACTCAGTGAAAACTCTGGACTGTTGTCATTCACATCTGACACCACAACGCTTATTGTCTTCTCAGATGATAATGGAGGTTGACCAGCATCTTTTGCAGTTATTGTCAGGTCATAATGTGACTGTTTCTCTCTGTTCAGAGGTGATTTGGTCACTAATGAGTACATTTTGTCTTGTAAAGACGGTGATAATGTAAAAGGAACATCCTCACCTATGGAGCAAATAACTTTTCCATTGAGACCAGAGTCCAAATCATTTACACTGATAAGAGCAACTGTAGTTCCAGGTCTGGAATCTTCAGGGATGGAGCTTGAAAATGATGTAACTTCAATCTCAGGTGCATTATCATTCACGTCTATTATCTTAATAATGACACTTTTCTCTGTTGTAAGAGGGGCCAGACCTTTATCTGATGCTTGAATTTCAATTTCATATTTGTCTTTCTCCTCATAGTCTATTAAACCTTTTACAATAATCTCACCTGTTGATGGATTAATATCAAACATATTCAACATATTTTGATTCATACTGTTACTAAATGAGTAAACTACTTCTCCATTTGGTCCTTCATCTGAATCTGTTGCATTCACTTGTATGACTGTTTTGCCAACTGGAGCATTTTCAGACAGCGTAACCGAATAAACATCTTTAGAGAAAACAGGTGCATTATCATTAACATCTAAAACATTTACTAGGATATTCATGTTGCCAGATTTTGGAGGTTTCCCTCCATCCAGTGCCGTCAGCACTAATAACTGACTTCCTGCAGTTTCCCTGTCTAAAGGTTTTTGGACAACCAATATAGGTATTTTACCATCTTCTCCTTTATCTTTAACTTCCAAACGGAAATGATCATTTTGACTGAGTTTATACTGCTGCACGGAGAAATGACCACTGTCTGGATCCCGTGAGGCTTTTAGTTGAAATCGTGCTCCGGGTAACACAGACTCTGAAATATCGAGCGTTTTTTCTTTCTCTGGAAAAGTGGGAGAATGGTCATTTATATCCAGAACTTCCACTCCTACGTAGTGGACCTCCAGTGGGTTTTCTAGCACGGTTTTCAGATTTATTAAACACGTACTGCTCTGCGCGCACACCTCTTCTCTGTCAATCTTTCTGCTCACATACAGGACACCATCATTCTGATTTACATGGAAAAGAGGATCCGCATTACTAGAAACAATCCGATACTTCCTGTCTTTCAGTGTGCTTTTATCTAATCCCAGATCTTTAGCTATATTTCCAACCACAGTTCCTTCGTTAACTTCTTCGGAGATTGAATATCTTATTTGCGCCGAAGCCACGCTCCACAAAAGCACAGCAACCACGCAGCCGAGCAAACATCCTCTCGCCCTTCGTCTCTCGTATCTTCTTTGTTCCATGGTTAAACCCGAAAACATCAGCAATCCATCACAAGGATAATAGCTTCGTTGTAAATACGGAATCCAACACCTCCCTTTATGCAGATATGACTTCACTTCATATCCAGAAATTGGGGCAAACCGACCATTTACACAAAATAAGCCCAGAAACGATCCTGCCAGTATCGAAGTGAGAATGTTGTCAGGAGGTGGAACCAAACAGCAATGACGACAAGCTCGTCTAACGCTGACTTTTTACATTACACTGACACCATGCGACATTTTTTCTCATTGCAGACATTTATAGTATATACTACACTTTAGATCAATGTTAGTTTGATTTTTTAAGACCTGAAAACTAAGCCAAACACATTCAGCACCAAGGACAGCGACCGCGACGTTTTGCAGTTCAGTACACCCGTTAGAGTAAGACATTATCAATTTTTTTTCCGGTTCTTTAATTACACTGAGTTGACTTGAAGAGGTTTTTTCACAACCACATTGTATTTGAAATTCTACTGGATTTTATAGTTTACTCTTTCGTCATGAGTTGTTTATGACTAAGTGATGAAGCACGCTCATCAATCGGATATTGGTCAGCTTTCATTTGCTCCTCCGCAATTTTAAACTATCAAGCATAGTGCAAAAAAAATGAGGAAGGTTAAAAGAGGGTATATACAAAATCAACATTGAACAACAGTAACATACCGCAACAAATTAAAATGACTACAATAAGTTTTCATATCACTGCCCAAGAAAAAGTTCAGAATGTCCACACGGGCATAAAATGAGAAATGTTCTGATAGAGTTAATGAAGGTATTGACAAAGAACAAATAAATCCTAAAATGGACATCAGGTCATAATTGCCAGAGGAAAGCAGGGAAGCCAACAAATCCAGTGCCATGCTATATGCAACACATTACACTGAGAGGATACAATGCATAATTGATATGTTTAGTAAACAAGCAGTTACAGTTAGTTAACTCAAAGTTTGTACTTAAAAATGTCTTACCTCTGCAGTCGCAGACCTCCTGTCAGGAAGCACTAGTGTGTTGGCATGGCTGCCCGGGACGATAGTAGATCCTATACTCATTCTGGGTCCAACTAACATGTACCGTTTGTCTCCAGATCTGTACTGGATGCTGTGACACAGTGTCCCATCATAATTAGGCTCTTGTAGATATTTAGAAGTATAGTCTGTGGATTTAGAGCACTGCATTGCAATCAGCACGATGATACTGATGAGAAAAAGTACAGAAACTGATCCCAGGGTTATGATCAGATAAAATGTCACATTGTCCTCCTCATCAACTTTAGTTGCACTTTTAACATCAGAAGCTGCAAAAGCCTCCTTGGGCTCCAAAACTTTGACAATCACAGTAGCTGTTGCTGAGAGTGAGACGTTCCCATTGTCCTTCACCAGTATGACCAGTTTATGCTCAGCCTCGTCTGTCTCTGTGAATGAGCGAAGTGTTCTGATCTGTCCTGTATAGCGGTCCAAACCAAAGAGACTGTGGTCAGTAACTTCCTGCAGTGAAAACAGTAACCAGCCGTTATATCCTATATCAGCGTCATAGGCTCTGACTTTAGTCACCAAGTGTCCTGCGTTCACATTGCGGGGAATCTCCTCCACACCTTCAGCAGAACCGTTAGAGCTGACTGGATACAGGATGACTGGAGCGTTGTCGTTCTGATCCAGAATGAACACGTTCACTGTGACGTTGCTGCTTAGTGACGGAGTTCCAGAATCTGTGGCAACAACTTGGAACTGGAACGTTTTCAGAGTTTCAAAGTCAAAACTTTTTAGAGCCAAAATATCTCCAGTTTCAGAGTTTATGTTGAGAAATGAAGTAACTTTATTATCTTCCCTTCCATCTCTGAGAATATGATAGGAAATAAGTGCATTGTCTCCCTCGTCACGATCAGAGGCTCTTACAGAAAACACAGAAGCTCCAGGGTCATTAGCTTCAGTGACATAGAAAGTATATGGACTCAGTGAAAACTCTGGACTGTTGTCATTCACATCTGACACCACAACACTTATTGTTTTCTCAGATGATAATGAAGGCTGACCAGCGTCTTTTGCAGCTACTGTTATAATATATTGTGACTGTTTCTCTCTGTCCAGAGGGGATTTTGTCACTAATGAATACATTTTGTCTTGTAAAGATGGTGATAGAGCAAAAGGAACATTCTCACTTATGGAGCAAATAACCTTTCCATTGAGACCAGAGTCCAAGTCATTTACACTGATAAGAGCAACTGTAGTTCCAGGTCTTGAATCTTCAGGGATGGAGCTTGAAAATGAGGTAACCTCCATCTGGGGTGCATTATCATTAACGTCTACTATCTTAATAACCACATTTTTTTCTGTTGTTAGAGGTGCGAGACCTTTATCTGATGCCTGTATTTCAATTTCATATTTATCCTTGTGCTCATAGTCTATTGGACCTTTCACAATTATCTCACCTGTTGATGGATTTATTTCAAACAGTTTAAATAACCTACGGTTTACGCTGTTACTAAATGAGTAAACTACTTCTCCATTTGGTCCTTCATCTAAATCAGTTGCATTCACTTGTACGACTGTTGTGCCTACTGGAGCATTTTCATCGAGCATCACAGAATAAACATCTTGAAAAAAAACAGGTGCGTTATCATTAACATCTAAAACTTTTACTACAATATTCATTTCGCCAGCTTTCGGAGGTTTGCCTCCATCCAGTGCAGTCAGCACTAATGAGTGGCTTCCCGCTGCCTCTCTATCCAAAGATTTCTGCACAATTAATATAGGTATTTTACCATCCTCTCCTTTATCTTTGACTTCCAAACGAAAGTGGTCATTTGGGCTGAGTTTATACTGCTGAACGGAAAAATGACCACTGTCTGGATCTCTTGCTGCTTGTAGCTGAAAGCTTTTTCCACTTAACACAGATTCTGAAATGTCTAATGTTTTCTCTGTCTCCGGAAAGCTGGGGGAATGATCATTAACATCCAAAACCTCCACTCCGATATAATGGACCTCCAGTGGGTTTTCTAGCACGGTTTTCAGATTAAGCAAACATGTACTGCTTCGCTCGCATACTTCCTCTCTGTCAATCTTTCGGCTCACATACAGAACACCATCGTTCTGATTTACATGGAAAAGGGGATCCGCATTACTAGAAACAATCCGATACTTCCGTTCTTTCAGTGTGCTTTTATCTAATCCCAGATCTTTAGCAACACTCCCAACCACAGTTCCTTCGTTAACTTCCTCAGAGATGGAATATCTTATCTGCGCCGATGCCACGCTCCACAAAAGCAGAGCAACCACGAAACAGACCCACGGCCGTATCACCCTTCGTGCCTCGCATTTCCTTTGTTCCATGGCCATCAACGAAAAATGTAATAATCCTTCACGAGAAGAAAAACTGTATCAGAGAAACAGCATCGTGCGCACTAGCATGTGCAAACGTTTTTCCTCTTCTCGATATATTTGAAATATAGATAATTTTAAAATGGCAACCCGTCCGTTTACAACCGACGCTGCTGCTGCTGAACTAGTGATATCAATGGGCGTTTCCAAAATACAGCTGGTATGAGCTCTGGTAAAGCACTTATGCTTTCGTGCACTGACACCATGCGATCTCTCTTTTCATTGCAAGAAAGTGAGAGAAATACCAGGACCCCATAATCTGCAAACATGTGTCCACGAGCCCTGGAATTGTCATTTTTACTTAATGCACCCCAGCTGCTCTAATGTACAATTCCGACATCTCTGTGCTGCGTATCTCTATCTCCCAAAGGTATTTTGACATTAACAGAAAACCCATCTTAACTGCCTAAATTTAGGGAGTGTGAAGCCCAAAAAAAATATCCTATACGGATGAGAAAAAAAAGAGGTAGAAAATCAGCACCAAGGACAGCGAAAGTTACCACCTGCGAATCAATAGCCCTTAATCTTGTGCCTTTGTTTCTGGGTTGTTGTTTTTTTAATGAAAATAGAAACAATTTCCAATCAATGAATACTTTAAACATACATTAACAGCAAACACCATAAAACATATCATAATCAGCGTATAATCCTACCTCTCCAGATGTCCTCCTCCTGTCAGGGAGCACTAGTGTGTTGGCATGGCTGCCCGGGACTATAGTAGATCCTATACTCATCCTGGGTCCAACTAACATGTACCGTTTGTCTCCAGATCTGTACTGGATGCTGTGACACAGTGTTCCATCATAATTAGGCTCTGGTAGATATTTAGACGTATAGTCTGTGGATTTAGAGCACTGCATTGCGATCAGCACGATGATACTGATGAGAAAAAGTACAGAAACTGATCCCAGGGTTATGATCAGATAAAATGTCACATTGTCCTCCTCGTCAACTTTCGTTGCACTTTTAACATCAGAAGCAGCAAAAGCCTCTTTGGGCTCCACAACTTTGACCATCACAGTAGCTGTTGCTGAGAGTGAAACGTTCCCATTGTCTTTGACCAGTATGGCAAGTTTATGCTCAGCCTCGTCTGTCTCTGTGAATGAGCGAAGTGTTCTGATCTGTCCTGTATAGCGGTCCAAACCAAAGAGACTGTGGTCAGTAACTTCCTGCAGTGAAAACAGTAACCAGCCGTTATATCCTATATCAGCGTCATAGGCTCTGACTTTAGTCACCAAGTGTCCTGCGTTCACATTGCGGGGAATCTCCTCCACACCTTCAGCAGAACCGTTAGAGCTGACTGGATACAGGATGACTGGAGCGTTGTCGTTCTGATCCAGAATGAACACGTTCACTGTGACGTTGCTGCTTAGTGACGGAGTTCCAGAATCTGTGGCAACAACTTGGAACTGAAACTTTTTCAGAGTCTCAAAGTCAAAACTTTTCAGCGCCAAAATATCTCCAGTTTCCGAGTTAATATTTAAAAACGAGGTCACTTTATTATCTCCGCTTGCTTCTCTGAAAATATGATATGTAATGAGAGCGTTATCACTTTCATCTCGATCAGATGCTTTTACTGAAAACACCGAGGCTCCCGGGCTGTTATTCTCGGTGACATAAAACACATAGGGGCTTGATAAAAACTCTGGTCTGTTGTCATTTACATCTGATACTACGACGCTTATGGTCTTTTCAGTTGAAAATAACGGATCACCTGAGTCTTTAGCAATAATTGTGACATCAAATTGGGAAACTATTTCCCTGTCCAGCTGCGACCTGGTTACAACAGCGTACATGTTTTCTTGTAATGATGGAGATAGAGCAAAAGGAACTTGTTCTTTGATCGTGCAAATTACTTTACCATTCATTCCAGAGTCTAAATCAGTGACACTGATCAGGGCCACTGTGGTTCCTATCTTTGAATCCTCCCTGATAGAGCTGGAAAATGATGTCACTTCTATCTCAGGTGCATTATCATTAACATCAATAACAGTTATCATAACACTTTTATCAGTTGTTAAAGGAGCTGGTCCTTTATCAGACGCCTGAATATCAATTTCATAACTTTTACTTTCTTCAAAATCTATTTGACCTGTTACTTTAATTTCACCAGTGTTTGAGTCTATACTAAAGACATCCATTAATTTGGAATCAACTTCTTTACCAAAAGAATATATTACTTCGCCATTTCCACCTTGGTCCAAATCGGTTGCATTTACCTGAATGACTACAGTGCCAACGGGAACGTTTTCTTTAAGAGTGGCAGAATATGACTCTTGGGTAAACACTGGGGAGTTGTCATTAACATCAAGTACATCCACGATAATATCTATAGCGCCAGACTTCACCGGTTTTCCTCCATCAACCGCTGTCAGACGCAGCTTATGTTTCCCGGCGGTTTCTCGGTCTAACTGCTTCTGCAGAACTAAAAATGGTACCTTCCGGTCCGCACCTCTATCCTTCACTTCTAATCTGAAATAGTCGTTATGGCTGAGTTTATATTGCTGAATGGAGAACTGGCCTACGTCGGGGTCGCGCGCAGCCTGTAGTTGAAATCTCGCTCCCGGTAAGGCCGACTCAGAGATCTCGAGCTTTTTCTCTTTCTCTGGAAAAACAGGCGAGTGGTCATTTATATCAAGTATCTCCACGGCCACGTAGTGGATCTCCAGCGGGTTCTCCAGCACGGTTTTCAGATTGATCAAACACGGGCTGGTCCGGTCGCACACCTCCTCCCTGTCTATTCTCCTTTTCACATACAACATGCCGTCGTTTTGATTCACTTGAAACAGGGGCTCGGTTGAGCCTGCCACAATGCGATATCCTCTGTCTGTGAGTGCGCTCTTATCTAGTCCCAAATCCTTCGCTATATTCCCGACGACGGTTTCATCTTGAACCTCCTCAGATACGGAATATCTGATCTGTGCAGAAGCTCCACTCCATAAAATATCCAAAACAACCATGAAGGCAAACCAAAAGTGTCGCTCCCTCCACGCTTTGCGTCCTCTTTGTTCCATGACTCGAAGGTGGTAAAGAACAGTCCATTAACTACGTCGTGATATCAATGAGATTTAATCCGCCATGTTTCTAAACGATACCCAACGTCTGTTTTTACAGAAACTGCTGAAAATAAAACGCACTCGCTGCTGCCAGTCGCTGTTTTACGCTCATGTATTCTGTCTGAGTAAAATGCAAGAGCTCGGTCCAGATAAAGCTTGTGACGTATAAAGTGCTGCTAGATGCACAGAATCACTGAACTACACTGACACCAAGCGTTGAAATAGTTATTTACACAGATTACAGTAGTGGTCAGTTAGCAAATCAAACAAAGTCTTCAAATGCTCAAAGGCAACATATCCCCACATTGAAACAGACCTGTTTTGATTTTTTAACGGAGAGTAAACGTTGCAACCTCAGTCTTTCTATTTGCAATTCAGGCATACTAAAACAATAAATCTGTTGGGGGATATAACTCTAACATTCCACACCATGAACCACAGCTGCCAATGGATTGTAAATGAACATACAGCATTGTACAAGAGCCGTTAAAAGTAATAAAAATCCAATAGCAAATCCTCCATGATCAGAACGAAAAAAACTGCTTTCAAGTATGTTGTAGTACAAAGTAAAATAAATCATACACTTTGAAACAATTTTAAATAGGTTTAGCTTCCCTGCTATTGCTAGAGAGAGTCACCACTAGAGAGTCATTTTTCAAAACTTTGCACACCAAGTGTTAAGTATGTGGGGAATGGGAAAATCAAAAGATCCAAAACATTATTTTTACCTCTCCAGATGTCCTCCTCTGTCTTAAAATGACATACAGTATGATCAAAGTTGCAGCTTAAAACCGAAGTGTCGAACTTCTCAAAACTAATAATGCCAAACAAGCAGTAAAGATGCTGTACATGTAGTAGATGATAGGCTGAACTGATTAATGAACGGACACATGAATAACACTGCCAGTAGAAACAAGCCAGGGTTTTCACAAAAACAATTCTTACCTCTGAAGTCGCAGACCTCCTGTCAGGGAGCACTAGTGTGTTGGCATGGCTGCCCGGGACTATAGTTGATCCTATACTCATTCTGGGTCCAACTAACATGTACCGTTTGTCTCCAGATCTGTACTGGATGCTGTGACACAGTGTTCCATCATAATTAGGCTCTGGTAGATATTTAGAAGTATAGTCTGTGGATTTAGAGCACTGCATTGCGATCAGCACGATGATACTGACGAGAAAAAGTACTGAAACTGATCCCAGGGTTATGATCAGATAAAATGTCACATTGTCCTCCTCGTCAACTTTAGTTGCACTTTTAACATCAGAAGCGGCAAAAGCCTCTTTGGGCTCCACAACTTTGACAATCACAGTAGCTGTTGCTGAGAGTGAGACGTTCCCATTGTCTTTCACCAGTATGACCAGTTTATGCTCAGCCTCGTCTGTCTCTGTGAATGAGCGAAGTGTTCTGATCTGTCCTGTATAGCGGTCCAAACCAAAGAGACTGTGGTGAGTAACTTCCTGCAGTGAAAACAGTAACCAGCCATTATATCCTATATCAGCGTCATAGGCTCTGACTTTAGTCACCAAGTGTCCTGCGTTCACATTGCGGGGAATCTCCTCCACACCTTCAGCAGAACCGTTAGAGCTGACTGGATACAGGATGACTGGAGCGTTGTCGTTCTGATCCAGAATGAACACGTTCACTGTGACGTTGCTGCTTAGTGACGGAGTTCCAGAATCTGTGGCAACAACTTGGAACTGGAACGTTTTCAGAGTCTCAAAGTCAAAACTTTTTAGAGCCAAAATATCTCCTTTTTCAGAGTTTATGTTGAGAAATGAAGCCAATTTATTTCCTTCGCTTCGATCTCTGAGAATATGATAGGAAATAAGTGCATTGTCTCCCTCGTCACGATCAGAGGCTCTTACAGAAAACACAGAGGCTCCTGGCTCATTAGCTTCAGTGACATAGAAAGTATATGGACTCAGTGAAAACTCTGGACTGTTGTCATTCACATCTGACACCACAACGCTGATTGTCTTCACAGATGATAATGGAGGTTGACCAGCATCTTTTGCAGTTATTGTTAGCTCATAATTGGCCCTTCGCTCTCTGTCCAGAGGAGATCTGGTCACTAATGAATACATTTTGTCTTGTAAAGAAGGTGATAAAGCAAATGGAACATCCACGTTGACAGCGCAAATAACTTTTCCATTGAGACCAGAGTCCAAGTCATTTACACTGATAAGAGCAACAGTAGTTCCAAGTCTGGAGTCTTCAGGGATGGAGTTTGAAAATGATGTAACTTCAATCTCAGGTGCATTATCATTCACGTCTATTATCTTGATAATGACGCTTTTTTCTGTAGCCAGAGGAGCCAGACCTTTATCTGATGCTCGAATTTCAATCTCATATTTTTCCTTCTCCTCATAGTCTATTAATCCTTTCACGATTATTTCACCTGTTAATGGATTGATATCAAATAGTTTTAATAACCTTTGACTGATACTGTTAGTAAATGAGTAAACCATTTCTCCGTTTAGTCCTTCATCCAAATCAGTTGCATTCACTTGCACTACAGTGGTGCCTACTGGAGCATTTTCCTCGAGCATCACAGAATAAACATCCTTAGAGAAAACAGGTGCGTTATCATTAACATCTAAGACATTTACTAGAATATTCATAGTTCCAGTCTTCGGAGGTTTCCCTCCATCCAGTGCTGTCAGCACTAATGAGTGACTCCCTGCAGTTTCCCTGTCTAAAGACTTTTGAACAACCAATATTGGTATTTTCCCATCTTCTCCTTTATCTTTAACTTCCAAACGGAAGTGATCGTTTTGACTGAGTTTATACTGCTGCACGGAGAAATGACCACTGTCTGAATCCCGTGAGGCTTTTAGCTGAATACGTGCTCCGGGCAACACAGATTCGGACATCTCCAACGTTGTCTTTTTCTCTGGGAAACTGGGAGAATGGTCATTTATATCCAGCACTTCCACTACAACATAGTGGACCTCCAGTGGGTTTTCTAGCACGGTTTTCAGATTTATTAAACACGTACTGCTCTGTGCGCACACCTCTTCTCTGTCAATCTTTCGGCTCACATATAGGACACCATCGTTCTGATTTACATGGAAAAGAGGATCCGCATTACTAGAAACAATCCGATACTTCCTGTCTTTCAGTGTGCTTTTATCTAATCCCAGATCTTTTGCTATATTTCCAACCACAGTTCCTTCGTTCACTTCCTCAGAGATTGAATATCTTATTTGCGCCGAAGCCACGCTCCACAAAAGCACAGCAACCACGCAGCCGAGCAAACATCCTCTCGCCCTTCGTCTCTCGTAGCTTCTTTGTTCCATGGTTAAACCCGAAAACATCAGTAATCCACCACAAGGAAAATGGCTTCGTTGTAAAGACGGAATCCAACACTTTCCTTTATGCAAATACGAATTCACTTCATATCCAGAAATTGGGACAGACCGACCATTTACGCAAAATAAGCCCAGAAACGATCCTGCTAGTATCGAAGTGAGAATGGAGTCAGGAGGTGGAAACAAACAGCAATGACGACAAGCTCGTCTAACGCTGACTTTTTACATTATACTGACACCATGCGACCTTATCTCTCACTGCAGACATTTTTAGTATATACTACACTTTAGATCAATGTTAGTTTGAGTTTTTCGATCTGAAAACAAAGCCAAACACTTTCAGCACCAAGGACAGCGACCGCGGCGTTTTGCGGTTCAGTACACCCCTTTGAGTCATACATTTTTTTTTCAGTACACCCCTTTGAGTCATACATTTTTTTTACGATACTTTAATTATACTGAGTTGACTTGTGGAGGGTTTTTTTTTACAACCACATTGTAGTTTCAATTCTACCGTTTGTTATATTTTACTCTTTCGTCATGGTTTGTTTATGGCTAAGCGATGAAGCACGCTCATCAATCGGACATAGGTCAGCTTTCATTTGCTCGTCCGCAATTTTAAAATATCAAGCATAGTGCAAACAAATTAAGAAGGTTGTAAGGGGGTATATACAAAATCAACATTAAACAACAGTCACATACCGCAATAAAATAAAATGACTACAAGCAGTTTTCATATCACTGCCCATGAGAAAAAGTGCAGAATTTCAACACAGGCATACAATCAGAAATATTCTGATAGAGTTAATGAAGGTATTGAAAAAGAACAAATAAATACTAAAAAATTACATCAGGTCATAATTGCCAGAGGAAAGCAGGGAAGCAAAAAAAATCCAATGCCATGCAATGCAACACATTACCCTGAGAGGATACAATGCATAATTGATATGTTTAGTAAACAATTACAGTTAGTTGACTCGAAGTTTGCACTTAAATATGTCCTACCTCTGCAGTCGCAGACCTCCTGTCAGGGAGCACTAGTGTGTTGGCATGGCTGCCCGGGACTATAGTAGATCCTATACTCATTCTGGGTCCAACTAGCATGTACCGTTTGTCTCCAGATCTGTACTGGATGCTGTGACACAGTGTTCCATCATAATTAGGCTCTTGTAGATATTTAGAAGTATAGTCTGTGGATTTAGAGCACTGCATTGCAATCAGCACGATGATACTGATGAGAAAAAGTACAGAAACTGATCCCAGGGTTATGATCAGATAAAATGTCACATTGTCCTCCTCGTCGACTTTAGTTGCACTTTTCACATCAGAAGCAGCAAAACCTTCTTTGGGCTCCACAACTTTGACAATCACAGTAGCTGTTGCTGAGAGGGAAACGTTCCCATTGTCTTTCACCAGTATGACCAGTTTATGCTCAGCCTCGTCTGTCTCTGTGAATGAGCGAAGTGTTCTGATCTGTCCTGTATAGCGGTCCAAACCAAAGAGACTGTGGTCAGTAACTTCCTGCAGTGAAAACAGTAACCAGCCGTTATATCCTATATCAGCGTCATAGGCTCTGACTTTAGTCACCAAGTGTCCTGCGTTCACATTGCGGGGAATCTCCTCCACACCTTCAGCAGAACCGTTAGAGCTGACTGGATACAGGATGACTGGAGCGTTGTCGTTCTGATCCAGAATGAACACGTACACTGTGACGTTGCTGCTTAGTGACGGAGTTCCAGAATCTGAGGCAACAACTTGGAACTGGAACGTTTTCAGAGTTTCAAAGTCAAAACTTTTTAGCGCCAAAATATCTCCATTTTCAGAGTTTATGTTGAGAAATGAAGTCACTTTATTATCTTCCCTTCCATCTCTGAGAATATGATAGGATATAATAGCATTGTCGTTGTCATCACGATCAAACGCTTTAATAGAAAACACAGAGGCTCCAGGCTCATTAGCTTCAGTGACATAGAAAGTATACGGACTCAGTGAAAACTCTGGACTGTTGTCATTCACATCTGACACCACAACGCTTATTGTCTTCTCAGATGATAATGGAGGTTGACCAGCGTCTTTTGCAGTTATTGTTAGCTCATAATTGTCCTTTCTCTCTCTGTCCAGAAAAGATTTGGTCACTAATGAGTACATTTTCTCCTGTAAAGATGGTGATAAAGTAAAAGGAACATCTTCTCCAATTGAGCAAATAACTTTTCCATTGAGACCAGAGTCCAAGTCATTTATACTGATAAGAGCAACTGTAGTTCCAGGTCTGGAATCTTCAGGGATGGAGCTTGAAAATGAGGTAACTTCAATCTCAGGTGCATTATCATTCACGTCTATTATTTTAATAATGACGCTTTTCTCTGTAGTTAGCGGAGCAGAACCTTTATCTGATGCCTCAATTTCAATTTCATATTTGTCCTTCTCCTCATAATCTATTAAACCTTTAACAGTTATCTCGCCTGTTAATGCATTGATGTCAAATATGTTTAATATATTTTGATTCATACTGTTGCTAAATGAGTAAACTACATCTCCGTTTGTACCGTCGTCTAAATCCGTTGCATTCACTTGTACGACTGTTGTGCCTACTGGAGCATTTTCATCGAGCATCACAGAATAAACATCTTTAGAGAACACAGGTGCGTTATCATTAATGTCTAAAACTTTTACTAGAATATTCATAATACCAGTTTTCGGAGGTTTTCCTCCATCCAGTGCAGTCAGTACTAATGAGTGGCCTCCTGCAGTCTCTCTGTCTAAAGATTTTTGAACAACCAATATAGGTATTTTACCATCTTCTCCTTTATCTTTAACTTCCAAACGGAAGTGATCATTGTGGCTGAGTTTATATTGCTGCACGGAGAATTGGCCACTGTCTGGATCCCGTGAGGATTTTAGCTGAAATCGTGCTCCGGGTAACACAGACTCAGAAATATCCAGCGTTTTTTCTTTCTCTGGAAAACTGGGAGAATGGTCATTTATATCCAGCACTTCCACTCCTACGTAATGGACCTCCAGTGGGTTTTCTAGCACGGTTTTCAGATTTATTAAACACGTACTGCTCTGCGCGCACACCTCTTCTCTGTCAATCTTTCTGCTCACATACAGGACACCGTCATTCTGATTTACATGGAAAAGAGGATCCGCATTACTAGAAACAATCCGATACTTCCTGTCTTTCAGTGTGCTTTTATCTAATCCCAGATCTTTAGCTATATTTCCAACCACAGTTCCTTCGTTCACTTCCTCAGAGATTGAATATCTTATTTGCGCCGAAGCCACGCTCCACAAAAGCACAGCAACCACGCAGCCGACCAAACATCCTCTCGCCCTTCGTCTCTCGTATCTTCTTTGTTCCATGGTTAAATCCTAAAAAATCAGTAATCCATCACAAGGATAATAGCTTCGTTGTAAATACAGAATCCAACACCTCCCTTTATGCAGATATGACTTCACTTCATATCCAGAAATTGAGGCAAACCGACCATTTACGCAAAATAAGCCCAGAAACGATCCTGCCAGTATCGAAGTGAGAATGTTGTCAGGACGTGGAACCAAACAGCAATGACGACAAGCTCGTCTAACGCTGACTTTTTACATTATACTGACACCATGCGACCTTATCTCTCATTGCAGACATTTGAAGTATATACTACACTTTAGATCAATGTTAGTTTGAGTTTTTAGACCTGAAAATAAAGCCAAACACTTTCAGCACCAAGGACAGCAACCGCGACGTTTTGCAGTTCACGACACCCCTTAGAGTAACGCCGGGGCCACACAGCGCGCATCATGCTTGCCTGACGGCAGCGTCACGTCGTGGCCGCGTCATGCCCACCTAGGGTGTTCACACTAGACGCGAGTTACCCACGTCTCGGGAGCGTCCCGGAGCTACCTGTCAGCTGTGTTTTTGCTGTTGCTGACAGCCCTTTCTTTCTACATAGAGTTTGCCTTTTAATGGCCATTTAACTTCATAATAAATGTGATTTATATTTATTTAAGACAAAAAAGGGTAAGAACTGTGTGGTAATTTGTAAATATTATTAAAAACAAGCAAATAAATTCATACATAAATATTAATATATAGCCCATATAAATCCCTCTTTTCTGTCAGTGAAGAGGGATTTATATATATACAATGAGGAGGGATTTCTATGGGCTATATATATATATAAATCCCTCTTCATTGACAGTGAAGAGGGATTTCTGTGGGCTATATATTAATACAAAAAAATAAATAAATACATTAGTAGTAAGAGAGAGCCTACAGCAATCCCTCTTCACTTTGACTGGCACAGTTTTAAACAACATTTCCAGGGGGTTTCGGGTTCCTGTTCTACAGCATTCCAGGTTGCGGCTTTTATCGAAAACGACTTAATTTACATCTGGGGCGGGACAGCAATTTACATTATAAATGCTGATGTTCCGACATCTCAGGCAACTTGGAGCTTTTCACCACCTTGTTGCTGAACTGCGCCTTGATGGAGAAAAACACCTGAAGTATTTCAGAATGATAAATATAAGTAAAGTGGTTTTTTTTATTATTATAAAACAAAGCAAAATAAACAGTTTCGTTATTTGTTAACCTTTAGAAAACGAAAATTATTATTAAATATCTTTAAAAAAATTAAATAACAGAGAGAGAGAGAGAGAGAGAGAGAGAGAGAGAGAGAGAGAGAGAGCGCATCGGAAAAATACTGCCAACTATCACCTGATGTTCTTATAACCTATTAACCCAGTCTATTATATGTATAGCATATGCAGGGTTTCTGCTATGACTACTACAGTGTTTACATAATTAAAAGCCTGTACTATATTAACTTGATGGAAACCTGCAAGCAGACAACTGCTTTATTTAGAGTATTTCAGAATAAAAGCATTGTGTTAATGAATGAATGATTCTGTGCACTAAAAACGCTAGAGGACTTTTATTTTGAAATCTAGATAGGAAGTGTAAAATATTGATGGTCAGTGACATATTCTACAGATGTCTAGACATGGAAACTGTAGTAATCTTGCTCATATACTGTCAATAGATCACCTTCACTGTCTGTTGCTGCTGGGAGACGCAGCCGAGAGGTAAGCGGCAAGCGTGAAAAATAGGCGAGCCTTCTATTCTATAAAATAGACGCACGTCTGACGTGCGTCTGACGGGCGTCTGACGTGCGTCTCATGCGGGCAGTGTGTCCACTCTAACCTGTTAACATGGACGCCGAAATAAAAAACAACACGCGACGTTGCCGTCACGCGAGCATGATGCGCGCTGTGTGGCCCGGGCTTAAGACATTATCACATTTTTTTCCGATTCTTTAATTGCACTGAGTTGACTTGAAGAGATTTTTTTTCACAACCACATTGTAGTTGCAATTCTACCGGATATTATAGTTTACTCTTTCGTCAGGGTTTGTTTATGGCTAAGTGATGAAGCACGCTCATCAATCGGACATTAAACTATCAAGCATAGTGCAAAAAATGAAGAAGGATGTGGAAGGGTATATACGAAATCAACATTAAACAACAGTAACATAACGCAACAAAATAAAATGACTACAAGCAGTTTTTATATTATTGCCCAAGAGCAAGTGCAGAATGTCAACACAGGCATGGAATCAGAAATGTTCTTTTAGAGTTGATGAAGGTATTGACAAACAACAAATAAATCCTGAAAAGGACATCAGGTCATAATTGCCAGAGGAAAGCAGGGGGGAAGCCAACAAATCCAGTGCCATGCTATGCAACACATTACCCTGAGAAGATACAATGCATAATTGATATGTTAAGTAAACAAGCAGTTACAGTTAGTTAACTCAAAGTTTGCACTTAAATTTGTCTTACCTCTGCAGTCGCAGACCTCCTGTCAGGGAGGACTAGTGTGTTCGCATGGCTGCCCGGGACTATAGTAGATCCTATACTCATTCTGGGTCCGACTAACATGTACCGTTTGTCTCCAGATCTGTACTGGATGCTGTGACACAGTGTTCCATCATAATTAGGCTCTTGTAGATATTTAGAAGTATAGTCTGTGGATTTAGAGCACTGCATTGCAATCAGCACGATGATACTGATGAGAAAAAGTACAGAAACTGATCCCAGGGTTATGATCAGATAAAATGTCACATTGTCCTCTTCGTCAACTTTAGTTGCACTTTTAACATCAGAAGCAGCAAAAGCCTCTTTGGGCTCCACAACTTTGACAATCACAGTAGCTGTTGCTGAGAGGGAAACGTTCCCATTGTCTTTCACCAGTATGACCAGTTTATGCTCAGCCTCGTCTGTCTCTGTGAATGAGCGAAGTGTTCTGATCTGTCCTGTATAGCGGTCCAAACCAAAGAGACTGTGGTCAGTAACTTCCTGCAGTGAAAACAGTAACCAGCCGTTATATCCTATATCAGCGTCATAGGCTCTGACTTTAGTCACCAAGTGTCCTGCGTTCACATTGCGGGGAATCTCCTCCACACCTTCAGCAGAACCGTTCGAGCTGACTGGATACAGGATGACTGGAGCGTTGTCGTTCTGATCCAGAATGAACACGTTCACTGTGACGTTGCTGCTTAGTGACGGAGTTCCAGAATCTGTGGAAACAACTTGGAACTGAAACTTTTTCAGAGTTTCAAAGTCAAAACTTTTTAGAGCCAAAATATCTCCATTTTCAGAGTTTATGTTGAGAAATGAAGCCAATTTATTATCTTCCCTTCCATTTCTCAGAATATGATAGGAAATAAGTGCATTGTCGTTCTCATCACGATCAAAAGCTTTAACAGAAAACACAGAGGCTCCTGGCTCATTAGCTTCGGTGACATAGAAAGTGTATGGACTCAGTGAAAACTCTGGACTGTTGTCATTCACATCTGACACCACAAGGCTTATTGTCTTCTCAGATGATAATGGGGGTTGACCAGCGTCTTTTGCAGCTACTGTTATAATATAGTGTGACTGTTTCTCTCTGTCCAGAGGAGATTTGGTCACTAATGAATACATTTTGTCTTGTAAAGATGGTGATAGAGCAAATGGAACATCCTCACCTATGGAGCAAATAACTTTTCCATTGAGACCAGAGTCCAAGTCATTTACACTGATAAGAGCAACTGTAGTTCCAGGTCTGGAATCTTCAGGGATGGAGCTTGAAAATGACGTAACCTCAATCTCAGGTGCATTATCATTCATGTCAACTATCTTAATAACGACATTTTTTTCTGTTGTTAGAGGAGCTAGACCTTTATCTGATGCCTCAATTTCAATTTCATATTCATCCATGTGCTCGTAGTCTATTGGACCTTTCACAATTATCTCACCTGTTGATGGATTTATTTCAAACAATTTAAATAACCTATGATTCACAATACTGCTAAATGAGTAAACTACTTCTCCATTTTGTCCTTCATCTGAATCAGTTGCATTAACTTGTACGACTGTTGTGCCTACTGGAGCATTTTCATCGAGCAGCACAGAGTAAACATCTTTAGAGAAAACAGGCGCGTTGTCATTAATATCTAAGACATTTACTATAATATTCATGTTGCCAGCTTTCGGAGGTTTGCCTCCATCCAGTGCAGTCAGCACTAATGAGTGACTTCCCGCTGCCTCTCTATCCAAAGATTTCTGCACAATTAATATAGGTATTTTACCATCTTTTCCTTTTTCCTTAACTTCCAAACGGAAGTGGTCATTTGGGCTGAGTTTATACTGCTGCACGGAAAAATGACCACTGTCTGGATCTCTTGCTGCTTGTAGCTGAAAGCTTTTTCCACTTAACACAGATTCTGAAATTTCTAACGTTTTCTCTGTCTCCGGAAAGCTGGGGGAATGATCATTTACATCCAAAACCTCAACTCCAACATAGTGGACCTCCAGCGGGTTTTCTAGCACGGTTTTCAGATTAAGCAAACATGTACTGCTTCGCTCGCATACTTCCTCTCTGTCAATCTTTCGGCTCACATACAGGACACCATCGTTCTGATTTACATGGAAAAGGGGATCCGCATTACTAGAAACAATCCGATACTTCCGTTCTTTCAGTGTGCTTTTATCTAATCCCAGATCTTTAGCAACACTCCCAACCACAGTTCCTTCGTTAACTTCCTCAGAGATGGAATATCTTATCTGTGCCGAGGCCACGCTCCACAAAAGCAGAGCAACCACGAAACAGACCCACCGTCCTGTCAGTCTTCGTGCCTCGCATTTCCTTTGTTCCATGGCCATCAACGAAAAATGTAATAATCCTTCACGAGAAGAAAAACTGCATCAGAGAAAAAGCATCGTGCACAGTAGCAGGCGCAAACGTTTTTCCTCTTCTCGATATATTTGAAATATAGATAATTTTACAATGACAAACCGTCCGTTTACAACCGACGCTGCTGCTGCTGAACTAGTGATATCAATGGGCGTTTCCAAAATACAGCTGGTATGAGCTCTGGTAAAGCACTTATGCTTTCGTGCACTGACACCATGCGATCTCTTTTTTCATTGCAAGAAAGTGAGAAAAATATCAGGACCCCATAATCTGCAAATATGTGTCCACGAGCACTGGGGTTGTCATTTTTACCGTGTGCACCCTAGCTGCTCTAATGTCCAACTCCTACATCTCTGTCCTGCGTATCTCTATATCCCAAAAGCATGTTGACATTGATAGCAAACCCATCTTACCAACTGCCTAAACGTAGGGAGTGTGACGCCCATAAAAAATATCCTATACGGATGAGAAAAAAAGAGGTAGAAAATCAGCACCAAGGACAGCGAAAGTAACCACCGGCAAATCAGTAGCCCTTAATCTTGTGACTTTGTTTCTGGGTTTTTTTTAAAATGAAAATAGAAACAATTTATAATCAATGAATACTTTAAACAAACATTAACAGCAAGCACCATAACACATATCATAATCATCGTATAATCTTACCTCTCCAGATGTTCCTCTCCTGTCAGGGAGCATTAGTGTGTTGGCATGGCTGCCCGGGACTATAGTAGATCCTATACTCATTCTGGGTCCAACTAACATGTACCGTTTGTCTCCAGATCTGTACTGGATGCTGTGACACAGTGTCCCATCATAATTAGGCTCTGGTAGATATTTAGAAGTATAGTCTGTGGATTTAGAGCACTGCATTGCAATCAGCACGATGATACTGATGAGAAAAAGTGTTGAAACTGAGCCCAAAGTTATCATCAGATAAAAAGTCACATTATTGTCTTCATCATCCTTTGTTGCACTTTTAACATCAGAAGCAGCAAAAGCCTCTTTGGGCTCCACAACTTTGACAATCACAGTAGCTGTTGCTGAAAGTGAAACGTTCCCATTGTCTTTCACCAGTATGACCAGTTTATGCTCAGCCTCGTCTGTCTCTGTGAATGAGCGAAATGTTCTGATCTGTCCTGTATAGCGGTCCAAACCAAAGAGACTGTGGTCAGTAACTTCCTGCAGTGAAAACAGTAACCAGCCGTTATATCCTATATCAGCGTCATAGGCTCTGACTTTAGTCACCAAGTGTCCTGCGTTCACATTGCGGGGAATCTCCTCCACACCTTCAGCAGAACCGTTAGAGCTGACTGGATACAGGATGACTGGAGCGTTGTCGTTCTGATCCAGAATGAACACGTTCACTGTGACGTTGCTGCTTAGTGACGGAGTTCCAGAATCTGTGGCAACAACTTGGAACTGGAACTTTTTCAGAGTTTCAAAGTCAAAACTTTTCAGCGCCAAAATATCTCCAGTTTCCGAGTTAATATTTAAAAACGAGGTCACTTTATTATCTCCGCTTGCTTCTCTGAAAATATGATATGTAATGAGAGCGTTATCACTTTCATCTCGATCAGATGCTTTTACAGAAAATATCGAGGCTCCGGGGCTGTTATTCTCGGTGATATAAAACACATAGGGGCTTGATAAAAACTCTGGTCTGTTGTCATTTACATCTGACACCACGACGCTTATGGTCTTTTCAGTTGAAAATAACGGATCACCTGAGTCTTTCGCAATAATTGTGACATCAAATTGGGAAACTATTTCCCTGTCCAGCTGCGACCTGGTTACAACAGCGTACATGTTTTCTTGTAATGATGGAGATAGAGCAAAAGGAACTTCTTCTTTGATCGTGCAGATGACTTTACCATTCATTCCAGAGTCTAAATCGCTGATACTAATCAGGGCCACTGTGGTTCCTAACTTCGAATCCTCCCTGATAGAGCTGGAAAATGATGTCACTTCTATCTCAGGTGCATTATCATTAACATCAATGACAGTTATCATAACACTTTTATCAGTTGTTAGAGGAACGTGTCCCTTATCAGACGCCTGAATATCAATTTCATAACTTTTACTTTTCTCGAAATCTATTTGACCTGTTACTTTAATTTCACCAGTGTTTGAGTCTATACTAAAGACATCCATTAATTTTAAATCAACTTCGTTACCAAAAGAATATATTATTTCGCTATTTGCACCCTGGTCTAAATCTGTTGCATTCACCTGAGTGACTACAGTGCCAACAGGAACGTTTTCTTTAAGAGTGGCAGAATAGGACTCTTGGGAAAACACCGGGGAGTTGTCATTAACATCAAGTACAGCCACAATAATATCTATAGCGCCAGACTTCACCGGTTTTCCTCCATCAACCGCTGTCAGACGGAGCTTGTGTTTCCCGGCTGTTTCTCGGTCTAACTGCTTCTGCAGAACTATAAATGGTACCTTGCGGTCCTCACCTCTATCCTTCACCTCTAATCTAAAATAGTCGTTATGGCTGAGTTTATATTGCTGAATGGAGAACTGGCCTACGTCGGGGTCGCGCGCAGCCTGTAGTTGAAATCTCGCTCCCGGTAAGGCCGACTCGGAGATCTCGAGCTTTTTCTCTTTCTCTGGAAAAACAGGCGAGTGGTCATTTATATCAAGTATCTCCACGGCCACGTAGTGGATCTCCAGCGGGTTCTCCAGCACGGTTTTCAGATTGATCAAACACGGGCTGGTCCGGTCGCACACCTCCTCCCTGTCTATTCTCCTTTTCACATACAACATGCCGTCGTTTTGATTCACTTGAAACAGGGGCTCGGTTGAGCCTGCCACAATGCGATATCCTCTGTCTGTGAGTGCGCTCTTATCTAGTCCCAAATCCTTCGCTATATTCCCGACGACGGTTTCATCTTGAACCTCCTCAGATACGGAATATCTGATCTGTGCAGAAGCTCCACTCCATAAAATATCCAAAACAACCATGAAGGCAAACCAAAAGTGTCGCTCCCTCCACGCTTTGCGTCCTCTTTGTTCCATGACTCGAAGGTGGTAAAGAACAGTCCATTAACTACGTCGTGATATCAATGAGATTTAATCCGCCATGTTTCTAAACGATACCCAACGTCTGTTTTTACAGAAACTGCTGAAAATAAAACGCACTCGCTGCTGCCAGTCACTGTTTTACGCTCACGTATTCTGTCTGAGTAAAATGCAAGAGCTCGGTCCAGATAAAGCTTGTGACGTATAAAGTGCTGCTAGATGCACAGAATCACTGAACTACACTGACACCAAGCGTTGAAATAGTTATTTACACAGATTACAGTAGTGGTCAGTTAGCAAATCAAACAAAGTCTTCAAATGCTCAAAGGCAACATATCCCCACATTGAAACAGACCTGTTTTGATTTTTTAACGGAGAGTAAACGTTGCAACCTCAGTCTTTCTATTTGCAATTCAGGCATACTAAAACAATAAATCTGTTGGGGGATATCACTCTAACATTCCACACCATGAACCACAGCTGCCAATGGATTGTAAATGAACATACAGCATGGTACAAGAGCCGTTAAAAGTATTAAAAATCCAATAGCAAATCCTCCATGATCAGAACGAAAAAAACTGCTTTCAAGTATGTTGTAGTACAAAGTAAAATAAATCATACACTTTGAAACAATTTTAAATAGGTTTAGCTTCCCTGCTATTGCTAGAGAGAGAGTCACCACTAGAGAGTCATTTTTCAAAACTTTGCACACCAAGTGTTAAGTATGTGGGGAATGGGAAAATCAAAAGATCCAAAACATTATTTTTACCTCTCCAGATGTCCTCCTCTGTCTTAAAATGACATACAGTATGATCAAAGTTGCAGCTTAAAACCGAAGTGTCGAACTTCTCAAAACTAATAATGCCAAACAAGCAGTAAAGATGCTGTACATGTAGTAGATGATAGGCTGAACTGATTAATGAACGGACACATGAATAACACTGCCAGTAGAAACAAGCCAGGGTTTTCACAAAAACAATTCTTACCTCTGAAGTCGCAGACCTCCTGTCGGGGAGCACTAGTGTGTTGGCATGGCTGCCCGGGACTATAGTTGATCCTATACTCATTCTGGGTCCAACTAACATGTACCGTTTGTCTCCAGATCTGTACTGGATGCTGTGACACAGTGTTCCATCATAATTAGGCTCTGGTAGATATTTAGAAGTATAGTCTGTGGATTTAGAGCACTGCATTGCAATCAGCACGATGATACTGATGAGAAAAAGTACTGAAACTGATCCCAGGGTTATGATCAGATAAAATGTCACATTGTCCTCCTCGTCAACTTTAGTTGCACTTTTCACATCAGAAGCAGCAAAAGTTTCTTTGGGCTCCACAACTTTTACCATCACAGTAGCTGTTGCTGAAAGTGAAACGTTCCCATTGTCTTTCACCAGTATGAGCAGTTTATGCTCAGCTTCGTCTGTCTCTGTGAATGAGCGAAGTGTTCTGATCTGTCCTGTATAGCGGTCCAAAGCAAAGAGACTGTGGTCAGTAACTTCCTGCAGTGAAAACAGTAACCAGCCGTTATATCCTATATCAGCGTCATAGGCTCTGACTTTAGTCACCAAGTGTCCTGCGTTCACATTGCGGGGAATCTCCTCCACACTTTCAGCAGAACCGTTAGAGCTGACTGGATACAGGATGACTGGAGCGTTGTCGTTCTGATCCAGAATGAACACGTTCACTGTGACGTTGCTGCTTAGTGACGGAGTTCCAGAATCTGTGGCAACAACTTGGAACTGGAACGTTTTCAGAGTTTCAAAGTCAAAACTTTTTAGAGCCAAAATTTCTCCCTTTTCACTGTTAACATTCAGATAGGAGGTAAACAAATGTTCTCTCCCTCTGTCCCTTATTATATGATATGAAATAACAGCATTACTACCCTCGTCATCATCACGGGCTGTCACTGATAAAATAGACGCTCCCTGGTTGTTATTCTCAGTTATGTAGAAAGTATATGGGTTCTGTGAAAACACTGGTCTATTATCGTTCACATCTGACACAACAATTTTTATGTTTTTTTCTGATGATAAAGATGGTTCTCCTGCGTCTTTACCTACAATTGTTACATTATATTGCGACTGCTGCTCTCGATCCAAACGCAATTTTGTCACCAGAGAATACATGTTATTTTGTAAAGATGGAGTGAGCATAAAAGGGACATCTTGGCTAATGTAACACATAACTTTTCCGTTGAGACCAGAGTCCGAATCTTTAACACTTATCAAGGCCACTGTGGTTCCTGGTTTTGAATCTTCCGGGAGCGCACGTGAAAAAGATGTCACTTCAATCTCTGGTGCATTGTCGTTTACGTCAACAATGTGTATAATAACACTTTTGTCCGTAGCTAGTATAGCCGCACCTTTGTCGGATGCCTGGATATCAATCTCATATCTGCTATACTCCTCAAAATCTATGGTCCCTGCCACAGTTATTACTGCGGTTATTGGATTTAAATCAAAACGTGCACGTGCCCGTGCATCCACGTCATTTCCAAATGAATAAACAACCTCACCATTTGAACCTTCATCCAAATCTGTTGCATTAACTTGAATCACAGTTGTGCCAAGAGGAGAATTTTCTTTTAGCTGCACAGTGTAGGAATCCTGGGTGAAAACTGGGGGGTTATCATTGACATCGGAAACATCAATAATTATTGTCATGTTACCGGATCGTGGAGGTTTACCTCCATCAATAGCTGTCAGAAGTAACGCGTGGGTCTCGGCAGATTCTCTATCGAGTGACTTTTGAAGAATTAAAATAGGAGTTTTACGGTCCTCACCACGATCTTTCACTTCTAAGCGAAAGTGTTCATTCTGGCTCAACTTATACTGCTGAACGGATAATGAACCACTATCGGCATCACGCGCAGCTTGCAGCTGAAATCTTGCTCCTGGTAATGCAGATTCAGAAATCTCTAACATCTTTTCATTTTCGGGGAAGCTTGGTGCGTGGTCGTTTACGTCCAGAATCTCCACTGACACATAGTGCACCTCCAGTGGGTTTTCCAACACGGCTTTTAAGTCGATCAGACAAACCTTGCTGCGGTCGCACACTTCCTCTCTGTCAATTTTTCGGTTCACATACAGGATCCCATCATCCTGATTTACTCGAAAAGGAGGCTCTGTCGTGCCGTAGACAATACGGTACCCCCTCTCTTTCAGTGTGGTCTTGTCAACACCTAAATCCTTAGCAATATTTCCAACAGCAGTTCCTTCTTTCACTTCCTCGGAGATGGAATATCGGAACTGTCCTGAAGCTCCACTCCAAAACGTCACCAAAACCATCATGTAGGCAACCCACTTTGTCCGCTCTTTCCATGTCTGGCGTCGCCTTTGTTCCATGATGTGAAGATGAAAGATTTAAAATAATAGCAGCTTCCAACGAGCTATACCAGCGTGAAATTCCTCCGTTACATTCGTTGTCATAATCCAGCCATTCTCCTACAGCGCATTCGGATTTTTTAAAAGCTAAATTGTGTATTAAATCCGTCAGCACGTAAACGGTTCTGTCAATGATGGGTTTAGAGTCTAAAGAGGGAGGGGATGGGTCATGTGGCTGTGACGAAAACATGTGAAAGCATTATTTGTTATTATACTGACACCAAGTGATCGAGAATCACACTGCAGTACTGTATTTGAAATGCTGGCAATTGTATTAAAAAATTAACTTTGCACGAAAAATAAAGCTTTTCGACCTGACATATTTCCATTTATAAAGCACAGAGGAGGCAAAGATGCCACCTGCATTCAACAGATAGTCCACATAACTCTCACGTTACATTATATTACAGATTATTAGCATGCTTCAAATGAGTGTTGTGACAAAAAAAGAGGGACTTGCTTAAAAAGGGTTCAGCACCACGGACAGCGACAGCCTCCACTCTGCTAAACCAGCAGCCATCAGAGGTACACCACATGAAGATGGTAAAAATTGCTAATGTGAACATATTTATGCAAGTGTTCACTTCCTATTTTCCTATAAGAGTGCTTAATCAATTCGATCCCACAAATACAAACCAGACATATTACATTAGTTGTAGACTCACAAGCTTCGAGAGCATGATTAGACTAAACTTTATATATCTGAGTTAATGTTATTCACCCAAAAATTGCCTATAAAAAGTAACAGGCGAGAGACTCAAACTGTTGATCTTACCTCTCCAGATGTCCTCCTCCTGTCAGGGAGCACTAGTGTGTTGGCATGGCTGCCCGGGACTATAGTAGATCCTATACTCATCCTGGGTCCAACTAACATGTACCGTTTGTCTCCAGATCTGTACTGGATGCTGTGACACAGTGTCCCATCATAATTAGGCTCTTGTAGATATTTAGAAGTATAGTCTGTGGATTTAGAGCACTGCATTGCGATCAGCACGATGATACTGATGAGAAAAAGTACAGAAACTGATCCCAGGGTTATGATCAGATAGAATGTCACATTGTCCTCCTCGTCAACTTTAGTTGCACTTTTAACATCAGAAGCAGCAAAAGCCTCTTTGGGCTCCACAACTTTGACAATCACAGTAGCTGTTGCTGAGAGTGAAACGTTCCCATTGTCTTTCACCAGTATGACCAGTTTATGCTCAGCCTCGTCCGTCTCTGTGAATGAGCGAAGTGTTCTGATCTGTCCTGTATAGCGGTCCAAACCAAAGAGACTGTGGTCAGTAACTTCCTGCAGTGAAAACAGTAACCAGCCGTTATATCCTATATCAGCGTCATAGGCTCTGACTTTAGTCACAAAGTGTCCTGCGTTCACATTGCGGGGAATCTCCTCCACACCTTCAGCAGAATCGTTAGAGCTGACTGGATACAGGATGACTGGAGCGTTGTCGTTCTGATCCAGAATGAACACGTTCACTGTGGCGTTGCTGCTTAGTGACAGAGTTCCAGAATCTGTGGCAACAACTTGGAACTGGAACTTTTTCAGAGTTTCAAAGTCAAAGCTTTTTAGAGCCAAAATATCTCCATTCTCAGAGTTTATGTTAAGATTGAATGATTGGAGTTTGTCTTTCTCTTTTCCATCTCTTAAAATACGATATAAAATATGAGAATTATCACCCTCATCACGGTCTGATGCCATCACAGAAAACACAGAAGCTCCTGGAGAGTTGTTCTCAGTAACGTAATATGTGTAAGGGCTCGCTGAAAACTCTGGTCTGTTATCATTAACATCTGATACAACTATAGTAATGCTTTTTTCAGAAGACAACGATGGTGCACCTGCATCTTTTGCAACAATTGTAACATCATATATGGACTGTTTTTCTCTATCCAGGGGCGATTTTGTCATTATAGAATACATGTTATCTTGTGTTGAAGGTGATAATATGAAAGGGACATCCTTATTAAAGGAACAGATAACTTTCCCATTAAGACCAGAATCTTTATCAAGAACACTGATTAATGCCACAGTGGTTCCCAGTCTAGCATCCTCTGGTATTGCCCTTGAAAATGATGTAACCTCTATATGAGGGGTGTTATCATTCAAATCAACAATATTCACCAACACACTTTTGTCTGTCCTCAAAGGAGCTGATCCTTTATCAGACGCCTGTATATCAATTTCATAACTTTCTTCTAATTCAAAGTCTATCAAGTCTTGAACAATAATTTCACCTGTATTTGGATCTACACGGAAAAGTTCAAGTATTCTGCTATTCACATTCTTTCCTAATGAATACATAATCTCTCCATTGGATCCTTCATCTAAATCAGAAGCATTTACTTTTATAATTGTTGTGCCAATGGGAGTGTTTTCTTCTAAAAGTACAGAGTATGTGTCTTCGTTAAAAACTGGCACATTGTCATTGACGTCTAAGACGTCAACCGTAATTTCAGCTGTTCCAGATTTACTTGGTTTCCCTCCATCAACAGCTGTAAGAAGCAACGTGTGCCTTTTCTTTGTTTCCCTGTCCAGCGTCTTCAGTAAAACTAGTATCGGTATCTTTCCATCTTTTCCACGATCTTTGACTTCTAAACGAAAATGATCATTAGGACTAAGTTTATACTCCTGGACCGAAAACTGACCAACATCTGGGTCGTGTGCTGCTTGCAGCTGGAGGCGCAATCCCGGTAAAACTGACTCTGAAATTTCGAGACGTGACTCTTTCGTTGAGAAGGTGGGAGAGTGGTCGTTCACATCCATCACCTCTACAGTCACATAATGGATCTCCAGAGGGTTTTCCAGCACCGTTTTTAGGTTGATCAAGCACACACTGGTCCGCTCACAAACCTTCTCCCTGTCGATTATTCGGTCCACATACAATATTCCGTCTTCCTGGTTTACATGAAAAGATGACTCCGTTGAACCCTCAACAATGCGGCATCCTCTCGCTTTCAACGTGTTCTTCTCTAAACCCAAATCCTTCGCTATATTCCCAACAACAGTTCCTTCTTTAGCTTCCTCAGCGATGGAATATCTTATTTGCGCCGAAGCTCTGCTCCACAGCAGAATCAGTGAAACAATGAAAGCGATCCAACGCCATTGCTCTCTCGATGTGCCAAGTCCTTTCTGCTCCATAACTAGCAGATAAAAATGTATCCCGATGATTCAGAATAACGACTCTTTCATGAAAGCAAAAATATATACCTAAAATAAGATGTACAGTTCCCAGTGTATTGTCAAAAGGTGCTGGATATTCGCTGTGAGAGTACAGGATGCATCCAGTATGTAATACGAAAACCCATCCCACAAAGGGGAGGACCCATATCTCTGACAAAAGGCTTCTCTTGAAACTCTTTTCTGCTCACATGCTGACACCAAGTGATCACTTTCCACTCAGTTTGTTCCTCCTCAAATATAACACAGTTTAAGATTTAGCTCATAGCTCAAATAATACAAGAAATTTCATTAAGAAATATGCATAATGTATGGACTATATAGCTCGTGCATTTATATAAAAAATACAATAAAAAACACACACTGAAAGCGCTAAATGCAGTTTCAGCACAATGGATAGCGACATTATCACTCAGACTCGCCTGTAGAGTCATTCCCCAAACAACACGTTTTTAAATCACAAAACAAGAAATGCGTGTGTGCGTAATAAAAATACATATGAAGAAATAAAACGTAAACTAAAGCCATGTAAATTGGCTTACCTCTCCAGATGTCCCTCTTCTGTCAGGGAGCACTAGTGTGTTGGCATGGCTGCCCGGGACTATAGTAGATCCTATACTCATTCTGGGTCCAACTAACATGTACCGTTTGTCTCCAGATCTGTACTGTATGCTGTGACACAGTGTCCCATCATAATTAGGCTCTTGTAGATATTTAGAAGTATAGTCTGTGGATTTAGAGCACTGCATTGCAATCAGCACGATGATACTGATGAGAAAAAGTACAGAAACTGATCCCAGGGTTATGATCAGATAAAATGTCACATTGTCCTCCTCGTCAACTTTAGTTGCACTTTTAACATCAGAAGCAGCAAAAGCCTCTTTGGGCTCCACAATTTTGACAATCACAGTAGCTGTTGCTGAGAGTGAAACGTTCCCATTGTCTTTCACCAGTATGACCAGTTTATGCTCAACCTCGTCTGTCTCTGTGAATGAGCGAAGTGTTCTGATCTGTCCTGTATAGCGGTCCAAACCAAAGAGACTGTGGTCAGTAACTTCCTGCAGTGAAAACAGTAACCAGCCGTTATATCCTATATCAGCGTCATAGGCTCTGACTTTAGTCACCAAGTGTCCTGCGTTCACATTGCGGGGAATTTCCTCCACACCTTCAGCAGAACCGTTAGAGCTGACTGGATACAGGATGACTGGAGCGTTGTCGTTCTGATCCAGAATGAACACGTTCACTGTGACGTTGCTGCTTAGTGACGGAGTTCCAGAATCTGTGGCAACAACTTGGAACTGGAACGTTTTCAGAGTCTCAAAGTCAAAACTTTTTAATGCTGAAATTTGTCCATTATCAGAGTTTACATTTAGGAACGATGTTACATCATTTTGTCTAGCAATATGATATGAAATAGCTGCATTGTCATTGACATCATAGTCCGTTGCACTTACAGAGAATATTGAATTCCCAGCAACGTTATTTTCTACCAGGTAAAACTGTAATGGATTTTGTTGGAAATGTGGACTGTTGTCATTTACATCTGCTATCTGAACACTTAGTGTTTTAACAGTAGATAAGGGAGGTTCACCACAGTCGGTAGCTTTTATTGTTATTTCATAATGTGACACCTCCTCTCGATCCAAAAAAACCTTAGTGACAACTGAATAAGTGTTCTCCTTATAGGAGGGTTTTAATTCAAAAGGCCCGTCCTCAGTTATGCGTGAGATAATTTTTCCATTGACACCAGAGTCTTTATCCGTCACACTAATAAGTGAAATAATCGTTCCAGGCTTTGAATCTTCAGCCACTGTATTTGACAGTGATGTTACTTCTATTTCGGGTGGATTATCATTAACGTCTTTTATCTTTATTATAACTCTACACCGGCTTGTTAATGGAGGAGTTCCTTTGTCCGATGCCTGAATATCTAGTTTATAAATGTCCGATTCTTCAAAATCCACGGCTCCTTTCAGTTTAATTTGTCCAGTTAAACTATCTAATTCAAAGATGTCATAAACTTTACGTGGTAATGTTTTGCCAAGACTGTATTCTATTTCTCCATTATTCCCTTCATCTGGATCTGTTGCATTCACTCTTGTAACAGTAGTACCGACTGGGACGTTTTCATATATTTCTATTTGGTAAGTATCTTGATTAAATATCGGACGATTGTCATTAGTATCAAGAACAATAATAGAAACATTTAGTGTCCCTGATCTTGGAGGTTTACCTCCATCAACTGCTGTTACAAATAGCACGTGTTTATTTTTTTGTTCTCTGTCTAAGGACTTTTTCAGCACTAAAAATGGTATTTTTTCCTCATCACTTTGACTTAAATCAATATCAAAGTGATCGTTTGACGTTAATGTATATGTACGAATAGAGTTCATTCCAGCATCAGGATCACGGGCAGCATGTAGGTCGAATCGAGTTCCCGGAGCTGTATGTTCCGCTATTTGAAATTGCTGTTCCTTTTCAGAAAAACTGGGAGAGTGATCATTTACATCAGTAATTTCTACAACTACATAGTGTATTTCCAAAGGGTCTTCAACAAGGATTTTCAGCTCCATTAGACATGCACCACTACCGTGACACAGCTCCTCTCTGTCAATTTTTGTACGGATTTGTAAGGCGCCATTGTCCGGGTTTACCTCGAAAAAAGCGTCCTTAGATCCAGACACAACTCGAAATCGCCGATCAGTCAAAGAGGTTTTGTCCAGACCAAGATCCTTTGCAACATTTCCAACAACAGTTCCCTCTTTCATTTCCTCGGGAATAGAGTACCTTAATTCAGCCGAAGCATGCTGTCCGAAAATCAGCAGTAAGGAAAAATGAAAAGCAAACCAACAATAATCACTTGATCGATATCGTCTTTCGGTCCCCATCGTTATCCAACAACAGGAGCCTGTTTCTGCAGCAAATCAAATGTGTATATTCGACCCGTTTAGTATCGGCTGTTTAGAAAACACACAGCACCGTCTCATCCAGCTCGCACCCTTAAATCAGATGCATCCTCTGCTGTGAGGTACCAAACAAAAGCTTTGGTAGGGGAGGGACTGAGTCCTGTATGGCCTATCTGGTGTAACAGTGACACCAAGAGGGGAACGTTTTAGAGATTTAAAGTCGTTAAAATGCCATACCAGCATATATACTTTGGTCAGAAAATCCACCTGGATATATCACTACAGAAGAGGAGATAAACCAACATGATCCCAAACTAATGCTATGTAGAGGGCTCTACCATCTCCAGGGTTATGCATTTGTTATTTGTTTTCTCTGCTACACATGGAACAAACGGTATAAATTAGTGTAATTCCATGCTCAACAAGAATCTAAATAGTTATTTACCACTTCTTAGTGGTAATGTAAATGAAGTGTCAGAGATATATAATACTAACCCATATGTTTTTTAAGCTTTGCTCATATTCTTACTTCAAAACAGTAAAGTCAATGCATTTCAGCACCATGGATAGTGATTACAAGCAGACTTGCAGCCTTTATTTGTCTTAACCACATTATTTGTGTCCTTAATTATTTTGCCTTTTGCACAATAGTGATACATACTACCAACACAAATAACACCACATCAGTGTGGTCATGCAGAATTTAAAATTGAATTATAATTTTAGATGGTTGGTGGCAGAGCTCTTTAACTATATGTTCCCAAAAAGAGGATGCAAATTAAGTAAGGCATTTGCTTTTTCTATTCTCTCACTGGGAGATAAAGATCATGTATTAGATTATATAGAAACACTTCTGGTGTTCATACTGTGAAAGTTGTGCATCAGACAGAAACATTTGCAAACAGTAGCGGCAAGCTGAGTCCAACATTATAGTAAGCGGGCAAGCTAGCATCTATTTGTTTGGAAACACAAGACAGAATGACTTCTGTGTCAAACATTTCTCAAAGTAGCTTGAGTAAGACACCACAAGTCCATGTACCTCAAATAATGTGATACACATCTGAACATAAAACACAGTACTTGCTAATTATTAAAGTCTTACCTCTCCAGATGTTCCTCTCCTGTCAGGGAGCACTAGTGTGTTGGCATGGCTGCCCGGGACTATAGTAGATCCTATACTCATTCTTGGTCCAACTAACATGTACCGCTTGTCTCCAGATCTGTACTGGATGCTGTGACACAGTGTTCCATCATAATTAGGCTCTTGTAGATATTTAGAAGTATAGTCTGTGGATTTAGAGCACTGCATTGCAATCAGCACGATGATACTGATGAGAAAAAGTGTTGAAACTGAGCCCAAAGTTATCATCAGGTAAAAAGTCACATCATTCCCCTCCTCATCCTTTGTTGAACTTTTAACATCAGAAGCAGCAAAAGCCTCTTTGGGCTCCACAACTTTGACAATCACAGTAGCTGTTGCTGAGAGTGAGATGTTCCCATTGTCTTTCACCAGTATGACCAGTTTATGCTCAGCCTCGTCTGTCTCTGTGAATGAGCGAAGTGTTCTGATCTGTCCTGTATAGCGGTCCAAACCAAAGAGACTGTGGTCAGTAACTTCCTGCAGTGAAAACAGTAACCAGCCGTTATATCCTATATCAGCGTCATAGGCTCTGACTTTAGTCACCAAGTGTCCTGCGTTCACATTGCGGGGAATCTCCTCCACACCTTCAGCAGAACCGTTAGAGCTGACTGGATACAGGATGACTGGAGCGTTGTCGTTCTGATCCAGAATGAACACGTTCACTGTGACGTTGCTGCTTAGTGACGGAGTTCCAGAATCTGTGGCACCAACTTGGAACTGGAACGTTTTCAGAGTCTCAAAGTCAAAACTTTTTAGTGCTGAAATTTGTCCATTATCAGAATTTATATTTAGAAATGATGCAACATCATTTTCCCTCCTTCCTCTTACAATATGATAAGAAATAGCTGCATTTTCATTCAAGTCTTTGTCCGTTGAGCTTACAGAGAAAATTGAATTCCCAGCAACGTTATTTTCTACCAAGTAAAACTGTAATGGATTTTGTTGGAAATGTGGACTGTTGTCATTTACATCTGATATCTGAATACTTAGTGTTTTAACAGTAGATAATGGAGGTTCACCACAATCTGTGGCTTTTATTGTTATTTCATAATGGGACACCTCCTCTCGATCCAAAAAACCCTTAGTGACAATTGAATATATGTTCTCCTTATAGGAGGGTTTTAATTCAAAAGGCACGTCCAAATTTATGCTTGATATTATTTTCCCATTGACACCAGAGTCTTTATCCGTCACACTGATAAGTGAAATAACTGTTCCAGGTTTTGAGTCCTCAGACACTGTATTTGACAGTGATGTGACTTCTATTTCTGGTGGATTATCATTAACATCTTTTATCTTTATTATAACTCGACACCTTCCTGTTAAAGGAGGCGTTCCTTTGTCAGATGCCTCAACATCTAGTTTATAAATGTCTGATTCCTCAAAATCCACGACACCTTTTAATTTAATTTGTCCAGTTAAACTATCCAAATCAAAGATGTCATAAACTTTACGTGCTAATGTTTTGCTAAGACTATACTCTATGTCTCCATTAGTACCTTCATCTGGGTCTGTTGCATTCACTCTTGTAACAGTAGTACCAACTGGGATGTTTTCATATATTTCTATTTGGTAAGTATCTTGACTAAATATTGGACGATTATCATTACTATCAAGAACAATAATAGAAACATTTAGTGTCCCTGATCTTGGAGGTTTACCTCCATCAACTGCTGTGACTAATAGCACGTGATTATTATTTTGTTCTCTGTCTAAGGACTTCTTCAGCACTAAAAAAGGCATTTTGTCCTCATCACTTTGACTAATTTCTATTTCAAAGTGATCATTTGACGTCAGTGTGTATGTACGGATAGAATTCATTCCAGCATCGGGATCACGGGCCACATGCAGTTGGAATCGAGTTCCCGGAGATGTTTGTTCCGCTATTTGAAATCGCTGCTCCTTTTCAGGAAAACTTGGGGCATGGTCATTTACATCAGTAATTTCTACAACTACATGGTGCATTTCCAAAGGGGTTTCAACGAGGATTTTCAGCTCCATTACACATGCACCACTACCGTGACACAGCTCCTCTCTGTCGATCTTTGTACGGACCTGTAAGGCGCCATTGTCCGGGTTTACCTCGAAAAAAGCGTCCTTAGATCCAGACACAACTCGAAATCGCCGATCGATCAAAGAGGTTTTGTCCAGACCAAGATCCTTGGCAACATTTCCAACAACAGTTCCTTCTTTCATCTCCTCTGGAATAGAGTACCTTAATTCAGCCAAAGCCTGCTTTCCGAAAATCAGCAGTACGGAAAAATAAAAAGCAAACCGACAACAGTCACTTGATCGATCTCGTCGTTCGTTCCCCATCGTTATCCAACGTACAGTATATACACACAGGAGCCTGTTTCTGGAGCAAATCAGTTCTCTATATCCGACCACCACACGGTCTCATCCGACTCCCGTTCCTACATCAAATGAATCCTCTGCTGTGAGGTACCAAACAAAAGCTTTGTTTGGGGAGGGACTGAGTATTTCATGGCCTCGTTGATGTTACAGTGACACCAAGAGGACAACATCTTATACCACGTTAAATGCACTTTAATATGCTGCGTTCAATACAATGCAAGTGCTCTGAAGATATATTACTATTTACCACGTTTATAAAACACAGTATTGCCCCTCCAATCTATTTAGCCTGGAAACAGTAAAGCCGATGTATTTCGGTACCATGGACAGCGACCATGTGATCTTCTCAGTAACCGTTCACTTTGACCAAAGACTTTGTGTGCTCAGTTATCAAGTCTGTTGTAAACTACTGAAACAAATGCATTCATGACAACAACAGCAAGTGTATATGTAGACTTTTAATTGTCTCTCCCGTGACTAAACGTGTTGGCCACACATTGTCAAAAATTAATTACTACGACTTTGATCTAATACTTTCTTTACAATGGGAGGCAGTAATTTTTCCATGCATTTAAATATGTCTGGTAATCATGATGGTTTTGATAGTATAAAGATGTGTATAGAAGAGATATAGACGAACAGTAAGCAAAACTAAGGATTATTATGCTGAGCAGATTCACAACTCAGACACAGCTGTACAGCATTAACTTCAGTCAAAAAGAGACCAACAACACGGGTAAAAGTAACTGAAATACTGTGACCAAGATCCGAACAGTGAGAGAGGCCACTCGCTGGTCATCTCACATGACAACAAGTCATTTAGGCACTATAAAGATTAATCACCATATTGTATGCTTCTTTTGTTCATGTTATATTTTAAAATGAAATACAACTGACTTAATCACAACAGTAAAACATCATCACCGCAAAAACCTTATAGCATAGCTAACAGACACAAATGATATCCAGTACATAAATTAAAAAAAAGTAATATCTTAAAATTGATAACGATTGTTTAAACATGTTAAATTAGCAACATAGAAAGTGTTCCACCGCCCATTTTTTATTTCTATGAATATGATTATACACAAACCTGATAAATAATATTTAAACGTGTCTTACCTCTGCAGTCGCAGACCTCCTGTCAGGGAGCACTAGTGTGTTGGCATGGCTGCCCGGGACTATAGTAGATCCTATACTCATTCGGGGTCCAACTAACATGTACCGTTTCTCTCCAGATCTGTACTGGATACTGTGACACAGTGTTCCATCATAATTAGGCTCTTGTAGATATTTAGAAGTATAGTCTGTGGATTTAGAGCACTGCATTGCAATCAGCACGATGATACTGATGAGAAAAAGTACAGAAACTGATCCCAGGGTTATGATCAGATAAAATGTCACATTGTCCTCCTCATCAATTTTAGTTGCACTTTTCACATCAGAAGCTGCAAAAGCCTCTTTGGGCTCCACAACTTTGACAATCACAGTAGCTGTTGCTGAGAGTGAAACGTTCCCATTGTCTTTCACCAGTATGACCAGTTTATGCTCAGCCTCGTCTGTCTCTGTGAATGAGCGAAGTGTTCTGATCTGTCCTGTATAGCGGTCCAAACCAAAGAGACTGTGGTCAGTAACTTCCTGCAGTGAAAACAGTAACCAGCCGTTATATCCTATATCAGCGTCATAGGCTCTGACTTTGGTCACCAAGTGTCCTGCGTTCACATTGCGGGGAATCTCCTCCACACCTTCAGCAGAACCGTTAGAGCTGACTGGATACAGGATGACTGGAGCGTTGTCGTTCTGATCCAGAATGAACACGTTCACTGTGACGTTGCTGCTTAGTGACGGAGTTCCAGAATCTGTGGCAACAACTTGGAACTGGAATGTTTTCAGAGTTTCAAAGTCAAAACTTTTTAGTGCTGAAATATCTCCATTTTCAGAGTTGATGTTAAGAAATGATGTCACTTTATTTCCTGCATCTCTGAGAATATGATAGGAAATCAGAGCATTATCTCCCTCGTCACGATCAGACGCGATTAAAGAAAACACTGACCCTCCTGTTGGGTTATTTTCAGTGACATAAAAATCATATCGGCTCATTGAAAACCCTGGGCTGTTGTCGTTTACGTCTGATACAACAACTCTTAATGTCTTTTCAGACGTTAAGGCTGGTTCACCTGCATCTTTCGCCACTACTGTTACATCATATATCGATTTGTTTTCTCTGTCAAGCTGTGACTTTGTCACGACAGCGTACATGTTGTCCTGTATAGATGGCGTTAGTGTGAACGGGACGTCGCCTTTTACAAAGCTGATAACTTTCCCGTTCACCCCAGAGTCTGAATCGGTAATGCTAAGAAGTGCTACTGTGGTTCCTGGTCTGGAACCCTCTGAAATTGTTTCAGACAGCGATGTTACCTCTATAATAGGTGCATTATCATTTATGTCTTTAATATTTACGGTAACGCTTTTTTCCGTTCTGAAGGGAACAGCACCGCTGTCAGAAGCTTGAATATGTATCTCATAACTGTCGTCCATTTCATAATCTAATTGTCCTTTCAGACTTATTTCACCTGTGCTCGGGTCGACATTAAACAGTTCACGCACCTTACTATTCACATTACCAAAAGAATAGCTAACATCTCCATTTAACGCGTCGTCCATATCGGTGGCATTTACTCGTATGACTATTGTTCCAATTGGTGAATTTTCATTTATTTCTGCAGAATAGACATCTTTTGTAAATACTGGCGCGTTATCGTTCACATCTAGAACATTTATGAATATCTCCATGGTCCCTGATTTCGGAGGTTTACCTCCATCCAGGGCAGTCAGCAGTAGTTTATGGATGCTAGAGGCCTCTCTGTCTAACGGGCTTTGTAACTGTAAAATAGGCACTTTGCCATCTTTGCCGCTATCCTTCACTTCCAGCCGAAAATGATTATTAGGACTTAGTTTGTACTGTTGAACGGAATTCACACCTCCATCTGGATCAAGAGCAGCATGCAACTGAAATCTGGTTCCCGGTAGAGTAGACTCTGAAATCTCCAGCCTTTTGTTGTCCTCCGGGAAAGAGGGCGAATGGTCATTTACGTCTAACACTTCCACTGCAACATAGTGGATCTCCAGTGGGTTCTCTAGCACGGTTTTGAGGTTCATCAAACACACGCTGGTCCGCTGGCATATTTCCTCTCGGTCAATATTACGATTTACGTATAAAATCCCATCATTTTGGTTTACCTGGAAAAGCGATTCAGTGGCGCCAGAAACGATACGGAATCCCCTTGATTTTAATATAACTGGATCTATTCCCAGATCCTTTGCAATATTTCCAACAGCAGTCCCTTCTTTGATCTCTTCTGATATGGAATATCGTATCTGTCCCCATGCTTTGCCGAAAATCAAACTGAAAGCCAGCACCAGGGCCACCCATTTGCTTCCTTGTCGCCGGGAGTCCCGTCCGCTTTGTTCCATTGTCTGGTGTCAATAATTAAATCCAGTAAATACCAAGTTATCTACACTGTTTACATATCCATTAATGAAGAAAAGACCCCCGTCTTACAATGCGTTCGGTTAGTATAAACGAGGAAATCGTCAGGAACAAAATCACGTCCGGAGGATAATAGTCTGCTCTGCTGAATGCTTCAGAGGCGTCTCACAGACCTCTAGATGGTGAACTGCTGTGATGCGTATTTCTGGTTGTTTAGTGCCACCATGCGATTCTATCACAAAAACGGATTTATCTTTAACTCCTTCTGACAATATAATCTTACAACCAAACACTGAGAGAGGCAAATCGTTGGTCATTTCATATGACAACAAGTCAATTAGGCCCTTAAAAAATGATTAATCACCATGTTGTATGCTTCTTTTGTTTATGTTATATTTTAAAGTGAAATACAAAGACTTCATCACAATAGTAAAAAATCATCAGTGCAAAAACCTTATAACAGAGCTAGCAGACACAAATGATATCCAGTACATAAACAAAATAAGTTATATCGTAAAATTGTTTAAACAATGTTCAATTAGCAACATAGAAAGTGTTCCACCGCCCGTTTATGATTCATATGATTCTGCACACAAACCTGATAAATAATATTTAAATATGTCTTACCTCTGCAGTCGCAGACCTCCTGTCAGGGAGCACTAGTGTGTTGGCATGGCTGCCTGGGACTATAGTAGATCCTATACTCATTCTGGGTCCAACTAACATGTACCGTTTGTCTCCAGATCTGTACTGGATGCTGTGGCACAGTGTCCCATCATAATTAGGCTCTTGTAGGTATTTAGAAGTATAGTCTGTGGATTTAGAACACTGCATTGCAATCAGCACAATGATACTGATGAGAAAAAGTACAGAAACTGATCCCAGGGTTATGATCAGATAAAATGTCACATCGTCCTCCTCGTCAACTTTGGTTGCACTTTTAACATCAGAAGCAGCAAAAGCCTCTTTGGGCTCCACAACTTTGATAATCACAGTAGCTGTTGCTGAGAGTGAGACGTTCCCATTGTCTTTCACCAGTATGACCAGTTTATGCTCAGCCTCGTCTGTCTCTGTGAATGAGCGAAGTGTTCTGATCTGTCCTGTATAGCGGTCCAAACCAAAGAGACTGTGGTCAGTAACTTCCTGCAGTGAAAACAGTAACCAGCCGTTATATCCTATATCAGCGTCATAGGCTCTGACTTTAGTCACCAAGTGTCCTGCGTTCACATTGCGGGGAATTTCCTCCACACCTTCAGCAGAACCGTTAGAGCTGACTGGATACAGGATGACTGGAGCGTTGTCGTTCTGATCCAGAATGAACACGTTCACTGTGACGTTGCTGCTTAGTGACGGAGTTCCAGAATCTGTGGCAACAACTTGGAACTGGAACTTTTTCAGAGTCTCAAAGTCAAAACGTTTAAGCGCGGAAATTTGTCCGTTATCAGAATTTACATTTAGGAACGACATTATGTCATTCTGACTCCCTTCTCTCACGATATTATATGAAATAGCTGCATTGTCATTCAAGTCTTTGTCCGTTGCGCTTACAGAGAAAATTGAATTCCCAGCAACGTTATTTTCTACCAGGTAAAACTGTAATGGCGTTTGTTGGAAATGTGGACTGTTGTCATTTACATCTGCTATCTGAATACTTAGTGTTTTAACAGTAGTTAAGGAAGGTTCACCACAATCGGTGGCTTTTATTGTTATTTCATAATGTGACACCTCCTCTCGATCCAAAAAACCCTTAGTGACAACCGAGTACGTGTTTTCCTTATAAGAGGGCTTTAATTCAAAAGGCACGTCATTCAATATCTGTGAAATAATTTTTCCATTGACACCAGAGTCTTTATCGGTCACACTAAGTAGTGAAATAACTGTTCCAGGCTTTGAGTCTTCAGACACTGTATTTGACAGTGATGTGACTTCTATTTCTGGTGGATTATCGTTGACGTCTATTATCTTTATAATGACTCTACATTCACCTGTCAGTGGAGGTGTTCCTTTATCGGATGCCTCAACGTCGAGTTCATATACATCATTTTCTTCATAGTCCACTACTCCTTTAACTCTTATCTCTCCAGTTAATTTGTCCAATTCAAAAACATCATAGACTTTTAGCCCCAAAGTTTTTCCGAAGCTGTACTCAATTTCGCTGTTGGTGCCTTCATCGGGATCCGTTGCATTTAATCTAAATACTGAAGTACCGACTGCAACGTTTTCTTGTATTGCAATTTGGTAAATCTCCTGACTAAACATCGGACGATTATCATTACTGTCAAGAACAATAATAGAAACATTTAGTGTCCCTGATCTTGGAGGTTTACCTCCATCAACTGCTGTAACCAGCAGCGTGTGTTTGTTCTTTTGTTCTCTGTCTAACGATTTTTTCAGCACTAAGAATGGTATTTTACCTGTATTACCTTGACGGATATTTATTTCAAAATGTTCATTTGACGTCAAAGTGTATGTACGAATAGAGTTAATTCCAGCATCGGGATCACGAGCAGTGTGCAGTTGAAATCGCCTTCCTGGTAATGTTTGTTCAAATATTTCAAACATTTGCTCTTTTTCGTTGAAACTAGGAGAGTGATCATTTACATCAGTAATTTCTACAATCACGTAGTGTATTTCCAATGGGGATTCGACAAGGATTTTTAGCTCCATCAGACATGCACCGCTCCCCTGACAGAGCTCCTCTCTGTCAATATGCTGGTTGACGTACAATGCCCCATTATTCTGATTCACTTCAAAAATAGCGTCTTTACTTCCAGACACGACACGGAACCGTCGAGCAATTAAAGAGGTGATGTCAAGGCCAAGATCCTTCGCAACATTTCCAACAACAGTTCCCTCTTTTACCTCCTCGGGAACAGAGTACCTTATCTGAGCCAAAGCCTGCTGTCCGAGCAGCAGCAGTAGAGCCAAATAAAAAACAAACCAGGAGCAGTCCTTTGTTCGAGTTGTTGTATCGGTCCCCATCGTTATCCAACAACACATGAACACCCAGGAGCCGTTTACATCGACAAAAAAATATTTACATCCAACCCGCTGAATATCGCATATTTGCAAAACGCGAAGCGTGTTTCCATCGGCTGGTGTGCTTGATTCAAACACCTCCTTTGCTCTATTCAGTAGGAGACAAAAGCCTTGAAATGGGAGGGACAAAGTCGTCTATGGCTTCCTGATGTAATAGTGACACCCAGAGGTAATAACTCAGATCAAACGTAAAATAATAGTCTAATAAATAAAGTTTTAAGAGATGCATTCTTTAAGTGGGTGAGTACCTACCAAGAGGCTTATTAACTGATCATTAAAATAATAGTTTTCATCGTGTTTTTTTTAACATTGCATTACTCTTTGACATGTTCATGCATTTCAGCACCCTGGACAGCAGACACAAGTAGTCACACAGCCTTTCCCTCTAATAACAAAAGCAGGTCAGTATTAAAACAACTAAGTCCATACATACTGCTCAAACAACTCATCAGAAACACTGCAACGTCTTCAGCTTTTCGTTCAGTTATTGGTTAGCAGTTGTAATATTCTGAGACCCAAATGTAACAATCTCACTTCTCACATATTCCAAAATACAGACTATAATAAATCTGTTTGGCTGGAATACAGGAACAATTTAATTTCAGCACCATGGACAGCGGTCATAATCAGGAGACAGGCTGTCCTCTTTACAAAGAATGAGCTCTCTATTATATTTTGAATGTTCTCATCATGGTTGTGAGTGTTTATATGCATGGAAAAGAGAGAAAACAGTGAAAGTATAGCAGATAGCACAGAGTGGCTGTTGAAGACAGAGCTATTTTGCCACATCCGGCATTTTCATACAGTTGCAGTTTCTTTTACATCGCTTTCTGTAAACGACCACTTTGTATAAGAAACGAGACGTAAAACACAACAGAACATGTTTGTGAGTTATATTTGGTACTGTTCTCAGTACAGAAAGCTTTAGAGACACGATAAGAAGCAAAAGCAAAGCACAAACAAAGAATTGTACACTTGTGAACATATTGTATAATAACTTGTTTTTAAAGTCTTACCTCTGCAGTCGCACACCTCCTGTCAGGGAGCACTAGTGTGTTGGCATGGCTGCCCGGGACTATAGTAGATCCTATACTCATTCTGGGTCCAACTAACATGTACCGTTTGTCTCCAGATCTGTACTGGATGCTGTGACACAGTGTTCCATCATAATTAGGCTCTTGTAGATATTTAGAAGTGTATTCTGCGGATTTAGAGCACTGCATTGCAATCAGCACGATGATACTGATGAGAAAAAGTACAGACACTGATCCCAGGGTTATGATCAGATAGAATGTGACATTGTCCTCCTCGTCAACTTTAGTTGCACTTTTAACATCAGAAGCAGCAAAAGCCTCTTTGGGCTCCACGACTTTGACAATCACAGTAGCAGTTGCTGAGAGTGAGACGTTCCCATTGTCTTTCACCAGTATGACCAGTTTATGCTCAGCCTCGTCTGTCTCTGTGAATGAGCGAAGTGTTCTGATCTGTCCTGTGTAGCGGTCCAAACCAAAGAGACTGTGGTCAGTAACTTCCTGCAGTGAAAACAGTAACCAGCCGTTATATCCTATATCAGCGTCATAGGCTCTGACTTTAGTCACCAAGTGTCCTGCGTTCACATTGCGGGGAACCTCCTCCACACCTTCAGCAGAACCGTTAGAGCTGACTGGATACAGGATGACTGGAGCGTTGTCGTTCTGATCCAGAATGAACACGTTCACTGTGACGTTGCTGCTTAGTGACGGAGTTCCAGAATCGGTGGCAACAACTTGGAACTGGAACGTTTTCAGAGTCTCAAAGTCAAAACTTTTTAGTGCTGAAATGTGCCCATTATCAGAGTTTACATTTAGAAACGACATTATGTCATTTTGACTTCCTTCTCTCACGATGTGATATGAAATAGCTGCATTTTCATTCAAGTCATTGTCCGTTGCGCTTACAGAGAATATTGAATTTCCAGCAACGTTATTTTCTACCAGATAAAACTGTAATGGATGTTGAGAGAATCGTGGTTTATTGTCATTTACATCTGCTATCTGAATACTTAGTGTTTTAACAGTAGATAAGGGAGGTTCACCACAATCTGTGGCTTTTATTGTTATGTCATAATGTGACACCTCCTCTCGATCCAAAAACCCCTTAGTGACAATTGAATATATGTTCTCTTTATAGGAAGGCTTTAATTCAAAAGGTACGTCTGAGTTTATGCTTGATATTATTTTTCCATTGACACCGGAGTCTTTATCTCTCATAGTGATGAGAGAAATCATTGTGCCAGACTTTAAATCTTCAGACACTATATTTGACAGTGACGTTACTTCTATTTCTGGTGGATTATCGTTGACATCTTTTATCTTTATAATAACTCTACACTCACCTGTCAGTGGAGGTGTTCCTTTATCGGATACCTCAACATCTAATTTATAAACGTCGTTTTCCTCATAGTCCACTACTCCTTTAACTCTAATCTCTCCAGTTAATTTGTCCAAATCAAAAATGTCATAGACTTTTTTCTTTAGAGTTTTTCCAAGGCTGTATTCAATATCGCTGTTGATTCCCTCGTCGGGATCCGTTGCATTCATTCTAAATATTGAAGTACCGACTGGAACGTTTTCTTGTATTTCAATTTGGTAAATCTCCTGACTAAACATCGGACGATTATCATTACTGTCAAGAACAATAATAGAAACATTTAGTGTCCCTGATCTTGGAGGTTTACCTCCATCAACTGCTGTAACCAGCAGCGTGTGTGTGCTCTTTTGTTCTCTGTCTAACGATTTCTTCAGCACTAAGAATGGTATTTTATCCTCATCGCTTTGTCTGATGTCTACTTCAAAGTGATTATTTGACGTCAAAGTGTACGTACGAATAGAGTTAATTCCAGCATCGGGATCACGAGCAGTCTGCAGTTGAAATCGTCTTCCTGGTAATGTTTGTTCAAATATTTCAAATGTCTGTTCTTTTTCAGGGAAACTGGGAGAGTGGTCATTTACATCAGTAATTTCTACAACTACGTAGTGTATTTCCAAAGGATTTTCAACTATGACTTTTAGCTCCATGAGACAGGCACCGCTGCCCTGACAGAGCTCCTCTCTGTCGATTTTCTTGTGGACATACAGAGCCCCATTGTCTGGGTTTACCAAAAATAATGCGTCCTTAGATTCAGAAACAATGCGGAATCGTCGGTCAGTTAACGAGGTGACGTCAAAGCCAAGATCCTTCGCAACATTTCCAACAGCGGTTCCTTCTTTTACCTCCTCTGGAATAGAGTATCTTATTTCTGCCAAAGCCCGTATTCCGGCACACAGCAGTAGAGCCAGATGAAAAGCAAACCAGGAGCAGACCCTTCGTCGAGGTTGTCTTTCGATCCCCATCATTATCCAACGCAACGAATTCACATACAGAAAACTCCGTGCAATAACCGTCTATATCAAACCCACTGTGTCTCGCATATTTACAAATAGAACAACGCTATTCCGCCGGCTGGCGAGCTCGATTCAAATGCCTTCTCTGCTTCTTTCAGGGGGCAAACAAAAGCTTTATGAGGGGAGGGACGACGTTTCCTTTGGTAACCCAATGCAATACTGACACCCAGAGGTCATACAGAAAGTACAAGGCTATGTACAGTATACTCTAATTTAAAAAATACATCTACCCAATGTAACTCTTAAGATTTCAGCGTTTAAACACCTGATCAAGGTGTTCACTTTCTGTGGCAAGCAAAATATGCGTTGAATGTCTCTTGATGATATGGGAAAAGCTTATTGTTTTAAGTTGTTAAAAATACTACAGTTAACAGGCTTCCGAAAGTAATGCATTGCTATTATGTTTATTTAATTTAACTTGGTTTTGCACTATGTTCTGTATGGACAAAAAGGCAAATGCATTTCAGCACCATGGATAGAGATCTGAACCTTTTTCTTCACAAAAGTAGCCCAGCTTCATGCTCAGTACATATCAACGGAAACACCAGCAAATTCAAACTTTCCTATTTGTATTTTAGAAATTGCATTCATATTTGCAGAAATATCAGACACATGGCCCAAATATAGTTTGCAATTATTTTTTCCTGGGAAGAGTAAAGTCAAAGCAATTCTGTACAGTGGACGGAGGTCAATCAGGCAAAGATTGGTCTTTGAAATGGACGACATAAAATAAACCATTTTAACTTTTTTGTTTGCTATTTATCAGCTTACATAGGCTTGGCAATAACAAGGTGTTAAGTGAAGTAGGAAAAAACTGTTTGGCCTTTGTCGACCCAGTAAAGCAAAGGAATCCTTTTGGAGCTCGGACTTGCATATCTACATCTCTCCCTTTGGAAACAGTATCAGTTTCTGTAATTAAAGTCAGACTAACCGGTAAAGATCCAAATAACAAGAGTCAAACTTTATCAGACTTGTAACATGGACAAGTTTGTTTTGAGCTGTTTGGTAGTGTTCTCCGTACAAAGGTCTTTAGAAAGGTGATCAAAAAGAAAATGTACCATTGAGCACAAAGCCATGACAGAACAGAATACATATAAACATATTATATACTGTAGATCACATTGTTTTCAAGCTCTTACCTCTCCAGATGTTCCTCTCCTGTCAGGGAGCACTAGTGTGTTGGCATGGCTGCCCGGGACTATTGTAGATCCTATACTCATTCTGGGTCCAACTAACATGTACCGTTTGTCTCCAGATCTGTACTGGATGCTGTGACACAGTGTCCCATCATAATTAGGCTCTTGTATATATTTAGAAGTATAGTCTGTGGATTTGGAGCACTGCATTGCAATCAGCACGATGATACTGATGAGAAAAAGTACAGAAACTGATCCCAGGGTTATGATTAGATAAAAAGTGACATTGTCCTCCTCGTCAACTTTAGTTGCACTTTTAACATCAGAAGCAGCAAAAGCCTCTTTGGGCTCCACAACTTTGACAATCACAGTAGCTGTTGCTGAGAGTGAGACGTTCCCATTGTCTTTCACCAGTATGACCAGTTTATGCTCAGCCTCGTCTGTCTCTGTGAATGAGCGAAGTGTTCTGATCTGTCCTGTATAGCGGTCCAAACCAAAGAGACTGTGGTCAGTAACTTCCTGCAGTGAAAACAGTAACCAGCCGTTATATCCTATATCAGCGTCATAGGCTCTGACTTTAGTCACCAAGTGTCCTGCGTTCACATTGCGGGGAATCTCCTCCGCACCTTCAGCGGAACCGTTAGAGCTGACTGGATACAGGATGACTGGAGCGTTGTCGTTCTGATCCAGAATGAACACGTTCACTGTGACGTTGCTGCTTAATGACGGAGTTCCAGAATCTGTGGCAACAACTTGGAACTGGAACTTTTTCAGAGTTTCAAAGTCAAAACTTTTTAGAGCCAAAATATCTCCTTTTTCAGAGTTTACATTTAGGAACGACATGATGTCATTTTGACTCCCTTCTCTCACGATATGATATGAAATAGCTGCATTGTCATTCAAGTCATTGTCTGTTGCGCTTACAGAGAATATTGAATTCCCAGCAACGTTATTTTCTACCAGATAAAACTGTAATCGATTTTGAGAGAATTGTGGTCTGTTGTCATTTACATCTGATATCTGAATACTTAGTGTTTTAACAGTAGATAATGGAGGTTCACCACAATCGGTGGCTTTTATTGTTATTTCATAATGTGACACCTCCTCTCGATCCAAAAAATCCTTAGTAACTACTGAATATATGTTTTCCTTATAAGAAGGCTTTAATTCAAAAGGCACGTCTGAGGTTATGCTTGAAATAATCTTTCCATTAATACCAGAGTCTTTATCCCTCACATTGATAAGAGAAATCATTGTGCCAGGTTTTGAATCTTCAGACACTATATTTGACAATGATGTCACATCTATTTCTGGTGGATTATCATTGATATCTTTAATCTTTATAATGACTCTACACTCACCTGTCAGTGGAGGTGTTCCTTTATCGGATGCCTCAACATCGAGTTTATAAACGTCATTATCCTCAAAGTCCACTACTCCTTTAACTCGAATCTCTCCAGTTAATTTTTCCAACTCAAAAATATCATAGATTTTTTTCTTTAGTGTTTTACCAAGGGTGTATTCAATTTCCCCATTGGCGCCTTCATCGGGATCCGTTGCATTCATTCTAAATATTGAAGTGCCGATTCGAACGTTTTCCTGTATTTCAATTTGGTAAATCTCCTGACTAAACATCGGACGATTATCATTACTGTCAAGAACAATAATAGAAACATTTAGTGTCCCTGATCTTGGAGGTTTACCTCCATCAACTGCTGTAACCAGCAGCGTGTGTTTGTTCTTTTGTTCTCTGTCTAACGATTTCTTCAGCACTAAAAATGGTATTTTATCTTCATCGCTTTGACGGATATCTACTTCAAAGTGGTCGTTTGACGTCAAAGTGTATGTACGTATAGAGTTAATTCCAGCGTCGGGATCACGAGCAGTGTGCAGTTGAAATCGCTTTCCTGGCAACGTATGCTCAGCTATTTCAAATCTTTGTTCTTTTTCGGGGAAACTAGGAGAGTGATCATTTACATCAGTAATTTCCACAACTACGTAATGTATTTCCAAAGGATTTTCGACTATGACTTTTAGCTCCATTATGCAGGCACCGCTGCCTTGACAGAGCTCCTCTCTGTCGATTTTCTTATGGACATACAGAGCCCCATTGTCCGAGTTTACCTCAAATAATGCGTCCTTAGATTCAGAAACAACGCGGAACCGCCTCCCAGTCAAAGAGGTGATGTCAAAGCCAAGATCCTTCCCAACATTTCCAACAGCGGTTCCTTCTTTCACCTCCTCTGGAATAGAGTACCTGATTTCTGCCAAAGCCCGTATTCCGGCACACAGCAGTAGAGCCAGATGAAAAGCAAACCAGGAGCAGAGCCTTCTTCGAGGTTGTCTTTCGATCCCCATCATTATCCAACGCAACGAATTCACATACATAAAACTCCGTACAATAGCAGTCTATATCAAACCCACTGTGTGTCGCATATTTACAAATAGCACAACACAATTCCGTCGGACGGCGAGCTGGATTCAAATGCCTTGTCTGCTTCTTTCAGGGGGCAAACAAAAGCTTTATGAGGGGAGGGACGACGTTTCCTTTGGTTTCCCAATGTAATACTGACACCAAGAGGTCACTGAGAAAGTACAAGGCTATAATTACTGTAGTGACTGTAAGCCCTATACTTTTAGTCGCTATTGGCTGCTAATTGGTTTGTATTGTTTAGACATGTGCTCCGAACAAATGATTTACAAAGTTCCAATACTTTATAACATGCCCTTTATTTAGTCATCATGTCCATTCGTGTCTATCACTTCTAATACGTTTTGATCTCTAAATGAATCCATAAACAGCACATGATGTTGATGCACACAGTCAAATACGATTTGCTCCTTCCAACAGCCTACCTGCAGTCACTGGCATGTGGCTACCTGTGGCCAGCCTCTGCCTACACCCTGCACCCCTCTAGTGCTTGGAGGCACATTAGACCTAACAAAAATAAAATACATGGCTACCACATATACTCTAATTTCAAAATGCATCTTCTCAATGTAACCCTTAAGATTTCACCATTTAAACACCTCATCAAGGTGTTCACTTTGTATGGCATACCAAATGTGCATTGAATGTCTCTTGATGATATGGGAAAAGGGTAATAGTTAAAGTTGTTGAGAATACTACAGTGAACAGGCTTCCAAAAGAAATGCATTTTTTCACGTTTATTTAATTTAACATATTTTTGCGCTATGTTTTGTATAAACAAAAAATGCAATTGCATTTCAGCACCATGGATAGAGATTTGAACGAGGCATTTTGCCTGTCTTTTTTTTAACAAAAGTAGTCCAGCTTCATGCTCAGTACCCATACATATAAACTGAAACACCAGCAACTTCAAACTTTCCTATTTCTATTTTAGAAATTGGATACATGTTTACAGAAATATCAAACACATGACCTAAATATAGTTTGCAATACTTGCACGCTTTTTCCTTTGGGGAGAGTAACTTCAAATAATTTCTGTACAGGGTGGACAGAAATGAGGCAAAGATAGGTCTTTGAATTGGAGGACATAAACTGAACCATTTTATATATTTTAAATGTTTGGTATTTATCAGCTTAATAGTATTGGCAATTGTTGACAAGTGGTAAGTGAAGTAGGAACAACATGTTTGTAACCTTTGTCGACACAGTACAGCAAACAAACTAAGCATTTGGAGCTCTGACTCGCATCCCCAGATTTCTTTCTTTGGAAACAGTATCAGTTTCTATAATTAAAGTCAGAATAACCGCGATCCAAATAACACGCATCACACGTAATCAGACTTGTAACATTGACGAGTTTGCTTTGAGCTGTTTGGTAGTGTTCTCCGTACAAGGGTCTTCAGAAAATTGATGAAAAAGAAAATATGTTGTTGAGCACAAAGCAATGACAGAACAGAATACATATAAACATATTATTGTTTTGAAGGTCTTACCTCTCCAGATGTTCCTCTCCTGTCAGGGAGCACTAGTGTGTTGGCATGGCTGCCCGGGACTATAGTAGATCCTATACTCATTCTGGGTCCAACTAACATGTACCGTTTGTCTCCAGATCTGTACTGGATGCTGTGACACAGTGTCCCATCATAATTAGGCTCTTGTAGATATTTAGAAGTATAGTCTGTGGATTTAGAGCACTGCATTGCGATCAGCACGATGATACTGATGAGAAAAAGTACAGAAACTGATCCCAGGGTTATGATCAGATAAAATGTGATATTGTCCTCCTCGTCAACTTTAGTTGCACTTTTAACATCAGAAGCAGCAAAAGCCTCTTTGGGCTCCACAACTTTGACAATCACAGTAGCTGTTGCTGAGAGTGAAACGTTCCCATTGTCTTTCACCAGTATGACCAGTTTATGCTCAGCCTCGTCTGTCTCTGTGAATTGGCGAAGTGTTCTGATCTGTCCTGTATAGCGGTCCAAACCAAAGAGACTGTGGTCAGTAACTTCCTGCAGTGAAAACAGTAACCAGCCGTTATATCCTATATCAGCGTCATAGGCTCTGACTTTAGTCACCAAGTGTCCTGCGTTCACATTGCGGGGAATCTCCTCCACACCTTCAGCAGAACCGTTAGAGCTGACTGGATGCAGGATGACTGGAGCGTTGTCGTTCTGATCCAGAATGAACACGTTCACTGTGACGTTGCTGCTTAGTGACGGAGTTCCAGAATCTGTGGCAACAACTTGGAACTGGAACGTTTTCAGAGTCTCAAAGTCAAAACGTTTTAGTGCTGAAATGTGTCCGTTATCAGAGTTTACATTTAGGAAAGATGTTAAATCATTTTGTCTAGCAATATGATATGAAATAGCTGCATTTTCATTCAAGTCTTTGTCAGTTGCGCTTACAGAGAAAATTGAATTTCCAGCAATGTTATTTTCCACCAGATAAAACTGTAATGGATTTTGTTGGAAATATGGACTGTTGTCATTTACATCTGCTATCTGAATACTTAGTGTTTTAACAGTAGATAAGGGAGGTTCACCACAATCAGTGGCTTTTATTGTTATTTCATAATGTGACACCTCCTCTCGATCCAAAAACACCTTGGTGACAACTGAATATATGTTTTCTTTATAAGAGGGCTTCAATTCAAAAGGCACGTCTGACGTTATTCTTGATATTATTTTTCCATTGACACCAGAGTCTTTATCCGTCACACTAAGTAGTGAAATAACTCTACCAGGCTTTGAGTCTTCAGACACTATATTTGACAGTGATGTGACTTCTATTTCTGGTGGATTATCATTGACGTCTATTATCTTAATAATGACTCTACACTCACCTGTCAGTGGAGGTGTTCCTTTATCGGATGCCTCAACATCTAATTTATAAACGTCGTTTTCTTCATAGTCCACTACTCCTTTAACTCTAATCTCTCCAGTTAATTTGTCCAATTCAAAAATGTCATAGACTTTTTTCTTTAGAGTTTTTCCAAGGCTGTATTCAATTTCGCTATTAGTGTCTTCATCGGGATCCGTTGCATTCATTCTACATATTGAAGTACCGACTGCAACGTTTTCTTTTATTGCAATTTGGAAAATCTCCTGACTAAACATCGGACGATTATCATTACTGTCAAGAACAATAATAGAAACATTTAGTGTCCCTGATCTTGGAGGTTTACCTCCATCAACTGCTGTAACCAGCAGCATGTGTTTGTTCTTTTGTTCTCTGTCTAACGATTTCTTCAGCACTAAAAATGGTATTTTATCCTCATCGCTTTGTCGGATATCTACTTCAAAATAATCGTTTGATGTTAAAGTGTACGTACGAATAGAGTTAATTCCAGCATCGGGATCACGAGCAGTGTGCAGTTGAAATCGTCTTCCTGGTAATGTTTGTTCGCCTATCTCAAATCTTTGTTCTTTTTCGGGGAAACTAGGAGAGTGATCATTTACATCAGTAATTTCTACAACAACATGGTGCATTTCCAAAGGGTCTTCAACAAGGATTTTTAGCTCCATTATGCAGGCACCACTGCCGTGACAAAGCTCCTCTCTGTCGATTTTCTTATGGACATACAGAGCCCCATTGTCCGGGTTTACCTCAAATAATGTCTCCTTTGATCCAGAAACAACGCGGAATCGTCGGTCAGTCAACGAGGTGATTTCAAGCCCAAGATCCTTCGCAACATTTCCAACAGCGGTTCCTTCTTTCACCTCCTCTGGAATAGAGTATCTGATCTGAGCCAAAGCCTGCTGTCCGAAAAAAAACAATAGAGACCCATGAAGCACGAATAAATAGTACTTCCTCGTTCCACTTTGTCTGTCGGTCCCCATCGTTACAACTCAGAGAAAACACAAGAAAGGCCGTTACGGCGACAAGAAAATATTTATATCCGAGCCGTTGTGTATCGCATAATTACAAAATGTGCAACGTGAATCCATCGGCTGGTGGGCTTGATCCAAACGCCTGCCCTACTCTAGATGGCAAACAAAAGCTTTTACAGGGGAGGGAAAAAGTCCTCTATCGTTTCCCAATGTTACAGTGACACCCGGAGGTCATTAAAGGAAAGCAATAGACTGTATATATTCGATGATATACTATATTTTTTTGTCCAAATCACAGTTAGTAACTTCTCGTCGTGAAATTTGTGAATTTTACGCACCAAAATACAAAAATACAAATGGACATATAAGATCTTAGAGAGAGAAACACTGAATGTTAAAATCGTGTTTTTTTTTTCTCTCTCTCTCTTCTCTCTCTCTCTCTCTCTCTCTCTCTCTCTCTCTCTCTCTCTCTCTCTCTCTCTCTCTCTCTCTATGTGAAGTGGAAAATTTCCACATTACTTGATTTTAGCTAGATCCTTATTCTCCCAAGTTTTTAATATCCAACATAGGTGTACTGACAATAACCCTTATTCTGTTGTTCTAACATTATTATTATGTTATGAACACAAACAGCGAATATATTTCGGTAACCTTGGGAAGCAGTCACAACAAGGCTTATAGTGTATTTTTTAGTCATTTGATGCTCAGTAATCAAACAATGAAGTTGCTCGCTCAACTCAACAGAAACACCAACTTCATACCTCCAAATCCGTTAGTGGTTAGACTTGTGTGGACTGTTTAGAGATGCAACTGTCAACAACAAACAACTGACCAAGTATTCCTAAACAGAGCAGTGATTTCTAAGTAAGTCTCTTTTGCTTGATGAACAGAAAAGCATTTCAGCACCATGGACAGCGGTCACAACCAAGCAAAGAGCCGTGTTTGTTGGTGTTTGCATTTAAGGTCTTACCTCTCCAGATGTCCTCCTCCTGTCAGGGAGCATTAGTGTGTTGGCATGGCTGCCCGGGACTATAGTTGATCCTATACTCATTCTGGGTCCAACTAACATGTACCGTTTGTCTCCAGATCTGTACTGGATGCTGTGACACAGTGTCCCATCATAATTAGGCTCTGGTAGATATTTAGAAGTATAGTCTGTGGATTTAGAGCACTGCATTGCAATCAGCACGATGATACTGATGAGAAAAAGTACAGAAACTGATCCCAGGGTTATGATCAGATAGAATGTCACATTGTCCTCCTCGTCAACTTTAGTTGCACTTTTCACATCAGAAGCAGCAAAAGCCTCTTTGGGCTCCACAACTTTGACAATCACAGTAGCTGTTGCTGAGAGTGAAACGTTCCCATTGTCTTTCACCAGTATGACCAGTTTATGCTCAGCCTCGTCTGTCTCTGTGAATGAGCGAAGTGTTCTGATCTGTCCTGTATAGCGGTCCAAACCAAAGAGACTGTGGTCAGTAACTTCCTGCAATGAAAACAGTAACCAGCCGCTATATCCTATATCAGCGTCATAGGCTCTGACTTTAGTCACCAAGTGTCCTGCGTTCACATTGCGGGGAATCTCCTCCACACCTTCAGCAGAACCGTTAGAGCTGACTGGATACAGGATGACTGGAGCGTTGTCGTTCTGATCCAGAATGAACACGTTCACTGTGACGTTGCTGCTTAGTGACGGTGTTCCAGAATCTGTGGCAACAACTTGGAACTGGAATGTTTTCAGAGTTTCAAAGTCAAAACTTTTTAGCGCGGTAATTTGCCCATTATCAGAATTGATATTTAGAAATGCTGCATTTTTAACTTTACCACCGTCCTGTCTAACTATATGATAAGTTAAAGCCGCATTTTCATTCAAGTCTTTATCCGAAGCAGTGACAGAAAATATTGGGTTTCCAGGCACGTTATTTTCTACCAGGTAAAGTTCAATTGGATTATGCAGAAATTCTGGCTTATTATCATTCATGTCAGACACATCAATACTCAGAGTTTTGAATATAGACAGAGGGGGCTGACCACGGTCTGTAGCTGTTATTGTGATGTCATAATGCGAAACTGATTCTCGATCCAAATGCTGTTTCAACACTAGCGAGTACATATTATCTTGATATGATGGTTTTAAATCAAATGGCACATCATCTGAAAGACTACATATTACTTTACCGTTTAAACCGGCGTCTTGGTCTGTAATACTAATAAGAGAAACCACAGTTCCAGGTTTTGAGTCTTCAGATACCATGTTTGACAGGGATGTCACCTCTATTTGAGGTTTGTTGTCGTTTTTGTCCTGCACCTTGATGATCACCCTGCAGTCAGTACTCATCGGAGGGTGTCCTTTGTCAGTGGCATGGACGTCTAACTTAAAAACTTCAACCTTCTCAAAGTCAATTTCTCCCTTCACTCGAATTTCTCCAGTGTCTTTATCTAAACTAAACATATCATATATCTTTTGATCAAGTTGGCCACCGAAAGAATATTCAATATCTCCATTTGCACCCTCATCTGCATCAGTTGCCTTTATCTTAATTACACTTGTATCTGCATCTACATTTTCAGGTATTGTTACTGAATATTCTTCTTGGCTAAATATAGGATGGTTATCATTAGAATCGAGAACGATGACAGTGACGTTAAGCGTCCCTGTTCTCGGTGGATTTCCACCGTCTGCTGCTGTCAGAATCAGTGTGTGCTCATGGTGCTTTTCCCGATCCAGAGCCTTTTGCAAAACTAAGAACGGTATCTTGTCCTCTCCCCTGTCTCGAATTTGTATGCTAAAATATTCGTTTTGATTTAATTTATACACTCGCACCGTGTTGGTGACAACATCTGGATCGTGCGCAGTTGGTAACTGGAGACGTTTGCCAGGAACTGTGGACTCAGACATTTCTAATGTTTTTTCATCCTCTTTAAAGCTCGGTGAATTATCATTTACATCTATGATTTCAACTCCCACATAATGTATTTCCATGGGGTTCTCAGCTACCAATTTTAGGTTCATTAAACACGGAGAAACGCTTTTACAGAGCTCCTCTCGATCGATACTCTTATGCACATACAAGACGCCAATGTTCTGATTTACTTCAAACTGAGCATCCTTAGTTCCCGAAACAATACGAAACCGTCGTTCCTCCAGCGAGCTGATGTCCAATCCCAGATCCTTGGCGACATTTCCAACAACAGATCCCACTTTTACTTCCTCTGGAACTGAATATTTGATCTGAGCTGAAACACGCTCCACGCAGCCGAGCATCACAGAGAAACAGAGGGCGAACCACCAGGACTGTATTCTTCCTCTTTGTCCTCCGGCTCCCATCGTTTCAGTTTGGATTAGTATTATATCCACTCACAGGTCCTTGCGAAAAAGGAATTTGCTTAAGCCACAGAATATGACGTTAAAATATATTCCATATTTTCACTATCTACAAATGCAGCAACGACAACACTCGTTTCTGTTGAACGTGTGCTGTCTTTTCTCTGCCGACCTGAACAAAACCCTCTTTTGAAGGGGCAGGGCCAACTCTATAACACAACAGTTTATGCTGATATGACACTGACACCTTGTGGACCGGGCACATTATGCCCTCTTTTTAAAGCAAGCCGCGACATAAACTACAATACCAGTGTGTTTGCAAAATGTAGCTCCTTAACTACAAATAATGTATATTTTTGCCGACCATTTTCTTATGCAGAATTTATATTTATATTATGTATGTTTTGTAACATTCCAGGTAACTAGCTACCCTATATTTCTGTATAATATGAAAGCTAATTAATAGACTCTAAAACTTGCTTATGTTGTGTAATCATCATGTGTGCATTCATGTTTGTCTGTGGTACATTATTGCTTCGTAGCAATGCAGCTCAACCAATTTGTGCCCTGAATTTCCTTAACAAAGATGTTACTCTGGCAAAAATGTATACAGACTGGATGCACTGAAATATAATATAAAATCACATGTTTGGTCCTTGAAGTCCTTGAAGTCTATAAATGAAATCCAGAAAATGTAAAACCAAACTTACATTCTGAATTGAAAATAACCACAATATGACCAAGCATGGCTGTCAGCACCATGGACAGCGCAAAGAACTATGATGTCATGTTGCTATAGCGTTCCCCGTTTAGTTGCCTAAAGTTATTGCTTAAAAAAGTTATATCTGGACTTAAACTTCAATCACAACTTGAAAATCACCACAAAATGACCAGTATACTACAACACCTTGGACTGTGCTAGGATATAAACCATGGGAAACCTCACTAAATACGGTGTCATGTCAGTAGCGTGAACTACTTTTTCTAATTTCAAGAGAAGCAGAAATGGACATTTATGTATGTAGTAAACATTGATTATTTTATATGTTTTCTAAAGGGAAACATATCTGTTAGGAGGACATTATCGTAATGTAACACACAATAAATTATCTGTGAAGGCATTAAAAAAAATCTTCAATTAAAATCAAAACATGGCCTTACCTCTGCAGTCGCAGACCTCCTGTCAGGGAGCACTAGTGTGTTGGCATGGCTGCCCGGGACAATAGTAGATCCTATACTCATTCTGGGTCCAACTAACATGTACCGTTTGTCTCCAGATCTGTACTGGATGCTGTGACACAGTGTACCATCATAATTAGGCTCTTGTAGATATTTAGAAGTATAGTCTGTGGATTTAGAGCACTGCATTGCAATCAGCACGATGATACTGATGAGAAAAAGTACAGAAACTGATCCCAGGGTTATGATCAGATAGAATGTGACATTGTCCTCCTCGTCAACTTTAGTTGCACTTTTCACATCAGAAGCAGCAAAAGCCTCTTTGGGCTCCACAACTTTGACAATCACAGTAGCTGTTGCTGAGAGTGAGACGTTTCCATTGTCTTTCACCAGTATGACCAGTTTATGCTCAGCCTCGTCTGTCTCTGTGAATGAGCGAAGTGTTCTGATCTGTCCTGTATAGCGGTCCAAACCAAAGAGACTGTGGTCAGTAACTTCCTGCAGTGAAAACAGTAACCAGCCGTTATATCCTATATCAGCGTCATAGGCTCTGACTTTAGTCACCAAGTGTCCTGCGTTCACATTGCGGGGAATCTCCTCCACACCTTCAGCAGAACCGTTAGAGCTGACTGGATACAGGATGACTGGAGCGTTGTCGTTCTGATCCAGAATGAACACGTTCACTGTGACGTTGCTGCTTAGTGACGGAGTTCCAGAATCTGTGGCAATAACTTGGAACTGGAACTTTTTCAGAGTTTCAAAGTCAAAACTTTTTAGTGCAGAAATTTGTCCATTTTCTGAATTGACATTCAGGAAAGATGTCATATCACGATGCAGTCCATCACCTCTCACAATATGGTATGTTATTGCTGCATTTTCATTCAGGTCATTATCTGCAGCACTGACAGAAAATATAGATGTGCCCGGGGAATTGTTTTCTACCAAATACAGTTCAAATGGATTCTGACTGAAAAGTGGCCTGTTGTCATTTACATCTGACACCTGAACACTCAGGGATTTTACAGTGGAAAGTGGAGGATCACCACAGTCAGTAGCTGTTATTGTGATGTCATAATGGGACACACTTTCTCTGTCTAAACGCCCCTTAGTGACCAGAGAGTACATGTTTTCCTCAATGGATGGCGTCAAATCAAACGGAACATTACCCAAGATTTTACAAATAACTTTCCCATTAACTCCAGAATCTTTGTCTGTAACACTGATGAGAGATATAACAGTGCCAGGCTTTGAATCTTCTGGGACTACATTGGACAAAGATGTTACTTCAATTTCTGGCTGGTTATCATTCACATCTTTTATTTTTATCACAACTCTACTTTCAGCCGTCCAAGGTAGCTGGCCTTTATCTGAAGCCTGCAGATCTAGTCTATAAATCTCTATCTCCTCAAAGTCCAAATTTCCTTTCACTCGTATTTCACCAGTGACGCTGTCTAATTCAAATGTGTCATGCACTTTTTTCTTTTGTGTTTTTCCAAACGTGTATTCGATCTCGCTGTTTAACCCTTCATCTAAATCGGTAGCGTTTACTTGTATTACAAGCAATCCTATTGGGGCATTTTCATTTAATGATACAGTGTATACATCTTTGCTGAACACAGGGCGATTATCATTTGCATCTAACACATTGATGGTTAAATTAAGGCTCCCAGATTTCGACGGACTGCCCCCATCAAGAGCTGTTAACACTAAACGGTGTTCTGCCTTTTGCTCCCTATCCAAAGGCTTTTTCAGCACTAGAAATGGTATTTTATCCTCCTCGCTGTCTCTGGTTTCAATATCAAAAAAATTATTTTGGCTCAATTTATATAATCGGACTGACTGTGTACCGACATCTGGGTCTCTGGCTGCATGAATTTGGAAACGAGTACCTGGAGGAGTGTGCTCTGCTATTTCCAGTCGCTGCTCGCTCTCTGGAAAGGTCGGTGAATGATCATTAACATCCGTTATTTCAACGCCAACGTAATGTATTTCCAGAGGGCTCTCTACAACAATTTTTAAGTTTATCAAGCAAACCTTGACTCCATCGCAGAGCTCTTCGCGGTCCATAATTTGTCCAATATACAACACTCCATTGTTTTGATTTAACTGAAACAGAGCGTGGTTGGGCCCCGAAACAATACGGAACCGCCTGTCCGTCAAAGTGCTCATGTCGAGCCCTAAATCCTTGGCAACATTTCCAACAGAGGATCCCACTTGTACTTCTTCAGGAACAGAGTATCTCAGCTGAGCCAAAATCCGTTCCCCAAAGCACAGCAACAAAATCCCAGCAACCCAGCAGCAGTTCACTCGGCGCCTTTGTCCTCGTTCTCCCATCGTGAAGCAAAAAATTAAGGCTTTCTTTTAGGCAAATACAGCGATCCAATTACTCATCGAACCAGCTTGATAAGATCCATTTCACGATTCTCAAATATAAGCGTTCACATATAAATATGAACCGCTATTCATATTACTTGCATAGCCTACGATGTGTCCTCTGTCAGCATAGACCACCTCCGTAAGAGATGATCCAGAGATGGGCAGGGCCTGTACAGAATGAGCAACAAAACCATTATCTAGGCCACACTGACACCCTGTGACCAGTGGGCTACAATACCACACGAAATCCCAAGAGTTTTACTTCACCACCTTCTTCTCTATTACAACCGACTTCTATATGCTTCCATGCTTAAAATAATCCAGCTATAAAGGAAACGCGATGAGCTGATTACAACGTCCCTCATAGGATGCTTAGGTCTGCTTCATCCAACAAGTCAACTAAATTGTTGGTATGTTACACAATCAGGGTGCGACTCAGGTGTGTGGTTATTGGACAATTGATGAAGACAAAAAGTAACACCTACAATCGTATAAATTGTTGAATGACACGTCACCTCGTCAACTTAAAAATGATGTCGGAGGAATGTAATCGAGGCGGGATAGAAGAAGAGAAACACTTTGTAAATCTGCTCCACATCCTTATTTTGTTAAATACACTATGGATTCACTTAGAAGACGTGGCTGGACATCAGGATACTCACTGGATGGGTAATACAAACTTAAGTCAGAACCTGCTATTAATTGTTTTTCAAAAAAAAAAAAAAAAAATCACCCCCACAAAAAAAATCTATATTTCAGAACCATGGACAGCAATTTCACACCAGCAGGGAGAAAAGGGCAAACAAAGGCAACATGCATCTCCTTCTATTGACTACAATTTAAAATGGTTGTATGAAAGCATTATGTAGATAATTAAAAGAAAATATTTACCTCTCCAGATGTCCTCCTCCTGTCAGGGAGCACTAGTGTGTTGGCATGGCTGCCCGGGACTATAGTAGATCCTATACTCATTCTGGGTCCAACTAACATGTACCGTTTGTCTCCAGATCTGTACTGGATGCTGTGACACAGTGTCCCATCGTAATTAGGCTCTGGTAGATATTTAGAAGTATAGTCTGTGGATTTAGAGCACTGCATTGCGATCAGCACGATGATACTGATGAGAAAAAGTACTGAAACTGATCCCAGGGTTATGATCAGATAAAATGTCACATTGTCCTCCTCGTCAACTTTAGTTGCACTTTTCACATCAGAAGCAGCAAAAGCTTCTTTGGGCTCCACAACTTTGATAATCACAGTAGCTGTTGCTGAGAGTGAAACGTTCCCATTGTCTTTCACCAGTATGACCAGTTTATGCTCAGCCTCGTCTGTCTCTGTGAATGAGCGAAGTGTTCTGATCTGTCCTGTATAGCGGTCCAAAGCAAAGAGACTGTGGTCAGTAACTTCCTGCAGTGAAAACAGTAACCAGCCGTTATATCCTATATCAGCGTCATAGGCTCTGACTTTAGTCACCAAGTGTCCTGCGTTCACATTGCGGGGAATCTCCTCCACACCTTCAGCAGAACCGTTAGAGCTGACTGGATACAGGATGACTGGAGCGTTGTCGTTCTGATCCAGAATGAACACGTTCACTGTGACGTTGCTGCTTAGTGACGGAGTTCCAGAATCTGTGGCAACAACTTGGAACTGGAACGTTTTCAGAGTCTCAAAGTCAAACCGTTTTAGTGCTGAAATGGTGCCATTGGCTTCATTTATATTTAGAAAGGAAGTTACAGTGGGCCCTGGACTCTTACGGTCGAGTGAATATGAGACTGCTGCATTTTCGCCTCCATCAGCATCTTCCGCGCTCACTGAAAAAATGGACATCCCAGCTTTATTGTTTTCAGGCACATAAAAAGTATATGGGCTTTCAGTGAACACAGGTCTATTATCATTAACATCCAGCACATTTACCTGGATCACCTTCGTAGATGACAGCGCAGGGCTCCCTAAGTCCTTAGCTGTTATTGTGATATCATACATATGTATGGTTTCCTTATCCAGGTAGTCCTTGGTGACCAAAGAGTATGACTGTCCGTCAGGTGACGGCTTTAAGTCGAAAGGTAAATGACCGGGCACACTGCAGACCACCTGTCCGTTCACACCTGAGTCCAGGTCCGTCACACCCATCAACGCCACCACCGTGCCAGGAGATGCATCCTCTGGAATGCGACTTGAAAGGGATGTGATGTCTATTTCGGGCCGATTATCGTTCACGTCCTCCACTCTAACAACCACGTTGCAGTGTGTGGAGAGAGACACGGCCCCCTTGTCCGCAGCCAGCACCTTAATCTCATAAACTTGCTTTTCCTCATAATCAAGGCCCCCTTTCACCGTTAGTTTGCCACTTCTGCTATCCAAATCAAACGGTTCAGATGAGAGACCTCTCAGTTTGCTCCGTAAAGAATATTCGATCTCACCGTTCAGCCCCTCATCCGAGTCTGATGCGTTTACTGCAAGCAGAAATGTGCCTGCAGGTGCGTTTTCTTTTATTGTTATGGTGTATTTCTGTTTATCACACACTGGTGAGTTGTCATTAATGTCAGACACAATAACTGTGATATTAATAGTACCAGATTTTGGTGGTTTACCCCCATCATTAGCTGTTAATTGTAACCAATGTTGAGCGGTGTGTTCTCTATCCAAAGGTCGCTGTAAGATTAGGAATGGGACCTTTCCATCCTCCCCAAATTCCTCTGTTTCCAGGCGAAAATATTGGTTATGGTTGAGTTTATATGATTGTAAGGAATTCAAACCAACATCCAAGTCGTGTGCTCCTTCCATTTGAAACCGAGATCCAACTATGGCGGACTCCAGCACCTCTAATGTGTAGTTTTCCTCGGGGAATTTGGGCGAATTGTCGTTTACATCGAGTATTTCAACTATTACTTGGTGCATCTCGAGGGGATTTTCTACAACTGCTTTCAGATTTGTGATACACGGAGCAGTGTTGGCACACAGCTCCTCCCTGTCTATTTTCTGGTTCACTAACAAAAATCCATCTCTCGGATTTACCTTAAACAGATCCTGCTTTGTTCCTGACACGACGCGGAGATTCCTATCCGCCAATCTTCCAAGATCTAATCCAAGGTCTTTGGCCACATTTCCAACGGTCGTGCCTAATTTTGATTCTTCCTGAATTGAATACCGGATTTGAGCAGAGATTCCCTCCAAATGAGTCGCAATCAGCAGAGCCAGACAAAAAGAAATCCACACATCCAGCCATCGACCTTTGATGTCCGTTTTCGCCATTTCTGGGGGGGGAAAGCCTTTTAATCAACGATCTTAAATCCGCCAAAAAAATCCGTATGAAATTTTCCGTTTCCTCTCATGGGTAATACAAAATAACCATCATTCTGAAGGCTGTTCATTCCGGTCTTTCAACCCGTCTCTTTGGGTTGTTACTGAATGCACATGTAAAAAAAAAGATACCCCCCTCACACACACAGCCACTGTGTTGATATATAGTGTAACAGCACCACCCATTGTCACTGTAACGATGGTGCGGAGAAGATAACACGTTTTCGTTCAGTTTAGCCTACAGTATTGTGTGATCAACGTGTTGGTGTGATTTTGCTGAAATACTTCCCCACATCTGCATTTAGGTAGCACGCTCTAAGTAGAGGTAGAAGGTATTATTATCATTATTTGAACACTACTGTGTGTGTTTAAAGTTGGGTCTAAATTGCGGATCCTGAAAAACACAATTTACAATCGAAGAAGGAAACTTCTCTTTCCAAAATGTCTCAAATATCCTATTTCAAGTTGCATTTTATGTTTTAATGTCGTGTCCCTTGTATCTGTCTCCCACAACTAGCCAGGGGATATTTGTCATTAATTAATTAAATCTTTGTTGCTCAAATAGTCGACCTTTAATGTTGTCACAGACGTAAAACACAGCCTCCCATTATTTATTAAGAAAGTAAATACCAGTTTCATTATCTCTACAGATATTTCAGAGAATAACTATTGGCAACTAAATGTGTCGAGGTGAAAGTGAACAATTAGAAAAATGAATGCACGGGAGCAATTTTTATTTTCTTACCTGCAACAACAACTACAATAATAATAATAATAATAATAATAATAATAAAAATAATAATAATAATAATAATAATAATAATAATAATAATAATAATAATAATAATAATAATAATAACAATAACAATAATAATAATAATAATAATAATAATAATAACATTCTTGGAAATTTTCTGTAAAGTGCTTTGTTAATTTAATTACAGTGAAAAGGGGATTTCCCTGAAAGAAGAGTTAAACCCATCCCCAAAATAATAATTTATTTACATTCCCTGGTTATGCCAGCAATTAATTGTAATTAATTCATTGACACTTTACCACTTGAACACTGTCTCTGTTCTTTCTATATTTAGGACCAAATTACATAGTTCTTTCCAGGAAATTCCTTAAAAAGTGGAAGTAAATTATTCGAAAATGACGGACCATAAAATAAAGTAAACTTTATATTGTGTCGCTGCTAATGTATAGGTGAAGTTGTTGAAATTCACATTCTCTCTGTTTTAAACTCTGTGTGCTCTACTCAGCACACTCCCATCTATCTTTCTCCTATTGAAGAGGTGAACAGTGACGCCTCGTGGATTAAACCTGTAAATGCAGCTATGATGAGCCCACTCGTGTGTCTGCTGCCGGTTCATAATGTAATTGTGCCTCGTGCCCCATGCTGCTGCAGTGCAGAAGGGAATATGCAGAAAGAATCATGGTAGAAAAATATAAATAACAATCACACTAACAGCTATGGGAAATGACCTACACAGTAAAAAACACTGAATCTCCGCACCCCTCTCACATGCTACGTATTGGTGCTGGAATTAGGCCAGACATGAACGTGCGCGGGCACGAGCGCTGCCGCATTGTGCAACACCTCCCCTTTCTGCCTCCATCGTTCTCCACATGCTGCATCAGTGCTACCTGTTTTAAAACACCTCATCTCCGTTATTATCAGCCCTCGGTAGGCAGAGGTAGCGATAATATTTGACAGAGAATGCTCATCTGATGTGTGCACGCTGCCGGTGCTGCACTGTGAAGAAGAGGAGGAGGGGGAGGATGGGAGGGCATGTGAGAATATTAAATTACCAGCAGCTTCAGAGCACACCGCGACCTCCAGCAGAACAGACAGCACGTCGCCATGGCAACGCAGCTCCAATAGGCGGGTCACTGTCCATGGTGCTGAAAGCAAGCAGTGCTCAGGAAGGAAGGAAGGAAGCAAGCAGAGGGGGGAGGGATGCAGGAGCTGTGAATGCTGCAGACAAAGAAAGTCAGCTGTTTCCACATGCCCTGATGCTGTTCAATCTCTACAACATATACACAGTCATATCCCTTCCTTATGGTTTATTAAAAATAATTTTAGAATTATCTTTTAATGATGGTATTAGTGGGAAACACATACAATTAACACACAAAATATCACCCCTAAAATCACATTTTCCTCGTCAGTATAACTAAAATTATGCATAGCAAATGAGACTCCAGATGTATACTAATACATAAAATACATTGTGGTGTGATGTATGGTGCACATGTGTTAGCCTACTAGTGCCAGCTGGTGGTTGTTCTAGTGCTTTGTTCCACATTGGTGCATTGTTGTGTTGTTTATCAGTGTGCTAGTCTGCCAGTGGACCAGAGCAGCAGAAAACATGCAGTGTGACAGTCTCCTCTCAAGTGGTGATGAGAAAGGAAACAGAGAAATGTTTCTGATCTCGAGCTGTTCCTTATGTCACTTTGCTCCAAACAAACACAATACTATCTAAACTAGACCCCATATAAAAGCATTTATTCTTGCTTTATTTAAAATACATTACAAAGACACACATCTCTTAAGTGCTACTACAATTTTAGGGGATATTAAGTCAAAATAACTCATCCTGTGGGCCTGAATGTCAAGCTGCCCTGCTCACACATGATCTCATCTCTCTGGGGAGATGATGTCATGTGTGTGCACACACTAACACAGAGGCAGACACACTCATTATTCCACCCTCATGGAAGAAAATGAAAATCCTGCAAACATGCATTGTCTGTAAATCAGTGTTAACACAAACCTGCTTATGAGTCTGTCGTAATAAAATGTGTCTCCATACAATAACTACATTTGTGGCCTTTAGCACTATTCGTTAGACTTTATTTAGAGCTTTGATATTGTGTTTCTTTGTAGGATAAAGATGGCCATGATGTCCTTACAGATGGGTGGGTGTGCTGACTGTGATCACTGAAGACTGTCCAGAAGGGGCACTTAGCTGGAGCCAGTTTCCACTGCCAGTATACATCAGAGAGGTACTGTCATGGTTTTCCTCAATTGCCTGTCCCTCTTGTTTTGACTCACACATATTGTGACCTTGAATTACTTGAAGAATGCTTGAGGTGGTGCAGTGGTTAGTGCTGTCGCCTCACAGAAAGGAGTGAGTGGGTTCGATCCCCGGTCTGGGCAGGGCCTTTCTGTGTGGAGTTTGTATGTCCTCCCCATGTTTGCGTGGGTTTCCTCTGGGACCCACCACTAAAACATGTACCTCAGGAAGGGCATCTGCATAAAACCAAATGCCAAATCAATGCGCAGATCAATGATCCAATGAAGCTGAACAGCAGCATAATGATGATGTTTGGATTAGAAAAAGGCCTAAACTGGACTACAGCCCTTGTCTCACCTGCCTGAAAGTGAATCATAGTTAGGAAACATATGAAACTTTCCACCTGTGTACCAGGTGACTTGATCACAGGAAAGAGCAAAGGTTTGTTTGTTTTTGGGGCGGCTGCGGCTCAGGAGATAGAGCGGGTCGTCCACTATACGGAAGATGTCAAAGTGTCCCTGGGCAAGATACTGAACCTCAAATTGCTCCCGAAGACTGTGTGAGTTAGTGTGTCTGAATGATTAGTTGAGATCCTGATGAGCAGGTTGGCACCTTGTATGGCAGCCTCTGCCATAAGTGTATGAATGTGTGTGTGAATGGGTAAATATTGGCATGTAGTGTAAAGTGCTTTGTGTGGTCAGATGACTAGAAACACGCTATATAAATGCATTTATTTGCATTTGTTACCATTTGTTTGATGTTGAAGCTTAGCATGCATTTCCTTCAACATCAAACAAATGGTAAATTTATATAGCAGTGTGAGCTCAGTGTTTTTTAGCAAATGCGACTGAGTGAGTTGACCAAAAAATGGTAAATGAAGAAAGTTTTAGTGACTACTAATACAATTGATTTATCACACAGCAATTTTGGACTGAATAGCACATTTATTAATTACCATTTATTTTAGCAACTCTCAGTAAGTAAAGCGATGTTGCAGTGTCTAACTCTGGCGCGTTTGTTACCACCACACCCAGTAGTTACATTAACTGCAATGCTACTGCAGTGCCACAATACAATTGGGGTTGGGACAGAGTGTTCTCCTTCGACCGTTAGGTGGAAGCACAAACTGAATATTCAGCCTACGTGTAGATTGTTACTCTTTAATATTTCAGACACAAAGAGAACATTTTAAGTAAAGGCAAATGATTATTTTGCTAAAATAGAAGAAGAAAACAGAAGGTAAAGATAATAAGAGCCTGATAATTCACTATTCATTATTGGACTTGCTTTGGAGATGTTTTGTCATTATCATACTGCACTTTGAGTTCAGCATGGCAGGATGCAGCAGTTAAGTAATGCAGTTCAGTTAAGCAGTCAGATAGCATACACCAGTAATTTATGTACGATTTGCAAAATTCTACATCATTACTACACTATATTTTCTGGTTTGTATGTATTATGTATGTCAACTTAAATATGAAACACTAAGGGCGTCATTTGAATAATGAATACTTACATTCCAGTGGTGGCAAAGTCCAGAATGACTACTTGTGTTTTTGAAGCAGTGTGGCTGTAGTAGAAAGATCTTTGTGGAAACACACACACACACACACACACGCACACACAGGGTACATTTTCTGTTTTCTACTTATAGACAAAGATCCTGTTCTGTTGGCATATTAACACTGTCCCAGAATCAGAGAGAAATGGTGAGATAAAAATAGAAGCTTGAGCATCCTGGAGGAAGGGAATAATAATAGGGTGTGGGGCTTTGAGCAAACACCTACCACGCTTTCATATTCATTTTGTGGATTACAATAGCTAAACAGTGACATTTTAACTGAAACTTTAAATTGAAAATGAATGACATAAGCAGGATAACATAACAGAGCACTGTCTGTCACTATAGACTCCAGACTGTATGTGTCGGCTGTAATAATCTCCCCCTGGAAGACCATAAGAACATGTCAGTCAGTGACAAAGAGAGCAAGAAATCAGAATATCCTGCTATATTTTCCTGTGCAGGACATAGTTCTGTTACTAAGGCCGACTTAATACTCCAATAGTGTGACTGCAACTGTATATCACATTCTCTGATATGGGAGTAACACTTTCAAGATCCCTACAACATTTCTATCTGAAACCTTAAATCATTTTCTGACCCTAAATAAAACTAGTAAGCATCTACATCATACACATACAACAACTGGTCCTTCAGTATAAAAGACAGATATTGTGTGAGGTGATCTTTTGTCATTTTAATGTTTTTATATTTATGACACCAGCCAAAATGTCTGTGTTAGGCCTGACTCTTAGCTATACTTTGATTTGAGTTGATAATGCATGCTTGCAGTAAAGCTGTTCCTTAATCGACTCACTATGTGAGCCAGATGATTTTGTCTCTCTGAGTCAGCAAAATCAGCAACCTCTCCAACATTGACATTTCCATAAACTGTATTGCAGTATACTGTATGCATTCAAGTAAATTACTGTTCCATAAAGTGACTCAGACAGGAAAATCATATGGATAGAGTGTTACTACTCTAAGGCTTTATCTGTGATTTGTTTTAGAAATGAGCTAAATGTTTTTAAACTGACACATCAAGTGAAGTGGAACTTAAGAAAGTTAGTTAACTGTCTGACAAGGGTGGGATAGGCTTTATAATTAAGTAAAATAGGCCTTTGACTTATTGTCATCACACATGTAGTTTGTAGTAGATTCACTGAAGGTTGTTGGTTTTGTAAACTAGAAGTAAACTAATTTTACGATAATGAAGCAGTCCCAGATGAGTGGTAACTTTTGATGCAAAACTCAAGAGATTCAGAAGTTCACCATGAAGTTTAATGTTCTATGATGTTTTTGTATTTAACAGACCATAGCATACAATAAGCTCACATTACACACAATACTACATATTGCACCATAAAAGTTCCACTATACAAAAGCACTTATTGTATATGTTTGCCTGTAAAACATTATAGCTTTATATAAGTAATGCAATGTGAGCTGTGCTGAAGAGTTTGACTACATGATGTCTGATCATTTAAAATGTTTCACATACTAGCTGTCCTATAAATCGGATGGCACTGTTTTTCATTCACTTTACAAATTTCAGCATTAATACTGAAAAAGAAAAACATATTTATAGATACAGACATGTGATATACTGTATGTGCTGTATGTCAGTCATATCTATATATCCCTATTTATGTGTTGCATATGGAAATACATACAGTAGTCAGTAATACACATGAGCACAGCTTTCATTGGTTGAAACCAGTATTCAGTAATGTAAAGTAAACATTAAGTCATTAAGTGAGTTTTCAACTTGTAACACAATCTCAGGAGATGTTGAAATTAAGGAACATCCAGAATTTGGCTTTAAAAATAAAAAAGTGAAAGTATATGATGTATATACAGTAGTCATACGTAGATATTAATCAATCCATTCTCAAAGAATCACTGCGTTCAGGTCAGTCCTCTAGACTCTTATTCTCCAGTAATGTCCAAGTAAACATAACATTCAAGCACACTGTACACTTAACTTTCTAAATGTCCCACTGCTGCCAAAAGTAGCAGTGGGACAAAATTATTATGCTGTTGTACCTCATGATTGTGATCTCATTAAAAGGTAATCTCCCATCTTGTTTTGAAAAATACAGTGAGGCCTTACTCCAGAAAGTGGATTGCTCAATATCATAAAATATCTAAAGCTATCAAAGTACTTTGATTATCCCATGCAAAAACAAATGAAAGGCAGATACATAAAGGCTGAAGGCCCCACATTTATCTGTTCAATGTACTGGTTAACTTAATCTCTCAGCACTCTCATATTTAGGCCTAGCTCACATATAAAGCACACAGTCAAGTACAAAAACATAAAACTGCTAAAAGCTACCACATCTATAAAATACTGATTCCCCTTTAGTTTCATACTTTTAAAATCGTAGTTTGGTGCTATTCTGACATTTAGTTAATTGTGCTGTTTTCACTTCTTAGTTAACTTGTATATTATACATCAATGCTGTTATGGAGCAAGACAAAGCACAGAGGTTAATATTGTAATACCCAACATGTGTTTCATTTTTAGAGAGGGAAAACGGTCTCTTAAAGGCATTTCCTCATTCCCGTGTCCACTCTAATAGTCCTCGTTGAGGCTTCTTTAAATATCCACAGGTGTAATTTTCCGTACAGTCTGTTTCTTTGCATGTATCTCCTCTTGATTTTATTTTGTATGAAGGTTTGGAGTGTGGTTGAAGCCATGCAGTCTTATCGTGCATATTGAATGGACAGAGAGGCATTGTTGATTGGCTTTTCATGTGCTTAAAGAAAGAGAGGGGGAAGGGCTGTGTCCTTAATTAGCCACCATAGTCCATTTGGTGTTATAGCGCAAATACACATTGTGAGGAAACAAGGATCAGGCTGAGCAGGATGGATGTGGGGGTGTTTACGGGCAGGGGTTTCTCCTTTCCTCCATGAAGCTTTTCTGTCAGCATCAAACCCAGTACACAGCTGGAAGTGTGGCCTTATGTGGAACTGCCGCCGCTGCTGCTGGTGGATGCCTGCCAATGAGACAAGACAATTAGATAAATCTAGCAAAGAACCACAGCCATGTGTGACTGGCCAAAATGACACATCTCATGCAGCCGATGTCTGTCACACAGACAGGGGCTTCAGGCAGAAGACAGAGTGGGTGGAGGGGTTTGGGTTAGATCCTTGAACATGTAGTGGTGAGGTGGCAGGTCTATCAATGAATACCATGCTCCAATATTATGTGAAGGAGAGTGGTTGCTAGGTAACTGGGTGACTGGTTTCACTTTGCGCCTCTCCTGCACAAGGAATTAGGTCACAATTCACACTACAGCAGACAGAATATTGTCATTCGGTGTAGTCAGTCTTATTACAGTATAATAGCCCAATCATACAGCAACAGCACAGTCCAGTCCCACTTATTAACATTCAAAAATAGGATGTACTCATAATCTATTAGTAATGGGTCAGTAGGGGGGGGGACACAAAGTAATCTTCACATGCACAGGATTCTTTTGATAACATAGTGATTTGATTCTTCCCATGTGTATTAACAGCAAAAGCCAGATTGTGAAAAAAGCAAAGCCAGCAAATGGTATTATTGTTAGTGGAAGTGAAGGATTTTTTTTAGAACTGTGATCAATGACCTTCAGGCTGAGCAGCATATTGATGTTATCATTTTGTGTTTAAAGATTAATACTCTATGAGCCTAAGATACAGTATTTGACTCTCACTTTGTTCACCAAAAGTAATAACTAGGATAGGAATGCTGTTTCCATACTACGTCATCAGGACCACCACTTTTGCTTGTCTGCAAAAACTGACCAAAAAGGGTCAGAATCAGTATATAATGCATTTGTATAATTATCTTTGTCCCCCTGTAAATCTAAATCATTTAGGGCCATATTTTTAGGCTCTGTCAACTTTTTAAACATTTTTAGAGGGGACATAATCCTGAAATACTGACAGAAGCAGTGTTCATTACTGTGGTAGTTTGACACATTTTTAGTAGGCGTTATAGTGATGAGGCTGTAATATGAGTAACAGTAACCAAATGTAGGCATGAAGAGGTTAACACAGGATATTTGACAAGCTGCATGTGATGTCAACTTAGTGACCCTTTGCAATTAAAAAAAAATCTCCTTCTCCAAGGGAAACTAAACAAGACAAAATAATTTTAAAAAGATCCACTGAGAACAAAACAAACAGAAAAAAACAATTCACACACTAAGCTCTGTCACATCATTCATAAAAGGGCATCCGGGGTGGGGGAGTGAGACTCCTGCATACCTCCAGCTGCAGAGTGGACTTTCCTCATTTAGGGTACTTTAGAGTGGGGAGAAGAAAAAAACAAGCAGTTTAATGGTCAGGTCATTGCAAACACAAAAAAAGGATTATTTGTGTATGTATCCTTTGATCACAGAGTTGGTGTCGAGGCACTATGAATGAAAAGTTATCTTTAGAAACTACCACAGACTAAGCAGCATAGTTAGTTTGACCCCTTACTACAGATACTGCAGCTTGTTACAATCCGTTCTATAAAAATGGGTTAAAACACAGTTTTACATTTAGCTATATCATTGTTTGTTCTTTCAGCAGCATACTTACCATCATAGATAGATAGATAGATAGATAGATAGATAGATAGATAGATAGATAGATAGATAGATAGATAGATAGATAGGTAGGTAGATAGATAGGTAGGTAGGTAGGTAGGTAGGTAGGTAGGTAGGTAGGTAGGTAGGTAGACGGATAGGTAGACGGATAGGTGGATGGATGGATAGATAGATGCAGCTAAACATCCATGGTATCACATTGAATAATCAAATGACACTGATGCTGGGGAAAAAAAAGGTTAGCTCTAAACAGTTTGTTCAGCATTTTCATTTCAGATATGTACTGTGGTGATGCAGAGCACAAAAAAGTTGAGCTGAAAACACCCCACTGTTGGAGAAAAACAGTGTAGTGCATTATTGTTTTTTGATTATTGGTTAAAAAAAACAGAGCACATGTGCTCTTTGTGTATTGACGTTAGCATTCTGCTTTAGACTTGAATGTGTTTCCATTTGCAGTGAATAAAACAATGAAGATACACTGATATATAGGCCACAAACCAAAGTCTCTCTTGAGCAGTAATGAATGAAAAGCCTTTTTTAGCGAGTGCTGCTCTGTAAAACAACCGCAAAACTTTAAATACAAACAGCAAGATATGTTATGAAGCAGAGGTGTAACCTTTGAATCTCTTCTTCAGGCTGGTTGCTTTCAACTGTTAGATTGACCGGTGATTCTTTGCCATCTGTTTGAATCCTAAATGTAATGTTTTATTTTGACTTCCGTTTTCTGATGGATTTTTTTTAAAACATAGTCAGCTAAAGTATAGCTTTTTTTCCTGGTTGAATGTTAAATGTCATATTGGAGGTTGGATTCTTTTATGTTCATTTTTAGTAGATACCTGTTGAATGAAAATTACATTTTAAAGAATATTTTACAATATCATATTGAGAGAATGAGTGATGTGAAGCGTTGTTGTTACGGTATTTAACGGCAAGCCAAAGTGTGAAGTGGTCTCACACACACACATGAAAATTGAAGCCAGAAAGTATCCTTAGTGCAAAACACAAACACAGACAACATCAGCGGTACAGCAAAACTTTACGTGTAGTTTTATACTGTGCACTGATACCGAACTTTTTTACTGATTTAGTGACTTTGTTGTTGTTGTTTTTCTCAATGTATCTGGTATGATACATTCAATACATTTCATTCATTATTCAATTTAGAATTAAGTTGCTCATTGTTTAAACTGCAAAATATAGTATTATTGTAAGGTATGATTACTCTTTTTATATCACTCTTACTTGCCTCAGACAATATTTACTGCAACAAAAGAAAACATTGCCAATACACTTCAGCTAGAAGCTGATCAGTAATGAAGTACTGCAGTGTGAACTGAGTTAACAGTAGGCCAGATATTTTTCGTCACAAAAATAAAGTTAGGACTAAGGTTTTTTTTAAACTGCAGTGAAGTGAGAGGCCATCTGTACCTGCAGGGTGGAAGCTGCTGAGCCACTAGTGTCTGTCAGTCCTGTGCCTCTTGGTAAACTGGACACGATGTATCTGGAGCCCTTTGGCACAGGCTGTCTCACCACCATCTTTCCTTTCCTGGTCTCTGCTAGAAACAGACTGTACCAGTAGGCATCGTTGGAGACCAGAGTGGAATCTGCGATGGTGGAGTTCCTCTCACTGGTCAAACTGTTCCTGCAGGGAGGAGCCGCTTTGCTGGGCTTGGGTTTCTGACACTTGAGCACGATGGTGACCAGTATGGTGATGAGCAGGAGAAATGACACCGAGCCCAGACCGATGACCAGATACAGGTTGAGGTCTGAGAAGATGTCATATTCTAGAGGCACCTCAGTCATGTCAGAGTAGGCCTTAACGGCGGTCTCCATTGTGGACAGCTTGATGGTGACTGTAGCAGAGAGAGCAGGCTCCCCGTTGTCCTTGGCAACAACAACCAGTCTCTGGTGACGCGGATCTCTGTAACTGAACATCCTCATAGTCCGGATCTCTCCGTTGTACTGGTCCAGACTGAACAAGGTGGCGTCAGTCACCTGTAGAAACTGGTAGGAAATCCGAGAGTTGTGCACCGAGTCGGTGTCCAAGGCTATCACCTTGGAAACCAGAGAGCCTTTATCGGTGGATCTGGGGATCTTCTCCTCCACCACCGAGCCGTGCGCGCGCCACGGAGAGACAATAACCGGAGCGTTGTCATTCTGGTCCACAATGATGATGTGGACCGTCACGTTACTGCTGAGTGGAGGAGAGCCAGAGTCTCTGGCCTCGATGTGGAAAAGAAACTCCTTCTCGATCTCATAGTCAAAAGTTTTTAGTGCGTAAAGATTGCCGTTCTCTGGATTGATGGAGAACAGCATGGACATGGAGGTGTTGGCTATCTCCTTCTCTAGGATGAAGTAAACTAGATACTGGTTTTCGTGGAGGTCAGGGTCAAATGCAGTGAGTGAACTGAGCAAGGCTCCAGGTGCGTTATTCTCCATTACACGTATAATATAAAATGACTGAGGGAACTGTGGAACATTGTCATTAACATCCAGCAGCTCTAACGTCATAGTTTCATTGTCAGATAAAGGAGGAGAACCTCTGTCTGTCACAGTGAACGTGATGTCATATTCTGGAACCTTCTCACGGTCTAATGGCTCTGACACTACTAATTCATAATAGTTATCAGAGGATTCCCTCAGTTTGAAAGGCATATTATCTGGAATATGAAGATCAACCACTCCATTGTCTCCTGAGTCTTTATCACTGACACTAACTACAGCTATCACTGTGTCTATTGGCTCATTTTCTTTTATTGGGCTCTGAAATGATCTGATGGATATTTCTGGATGGTTGTCATTCATATCTGTCACCTGTATTGTCAGTTTACACTGTCCAGATAAGGAGTTAGGCCCCTTATCGCTGGCAATAACCTCCATTTCATAAAGCTTAACATCTTCATAATTTATCATCTCTTTCACTCTGATTTCACCGTTCTCTGGATTCAGGTTAAACATCTGTTGCGTTCTCTCTGATGTATATAAACTATATGAATAAACAATATCAGAATTTGACCCTTCATCTAAATCAGAGGCATTTAGTTTTATTACAAGACTGCCAATCGGGAAGTTTTCCATCACATCTACGTTGTATTTGTCTTTGTCAAATGAAGGGGCGTTGTCGTTCACATCAAGCACGCGAACAATGATGCTGGCTGTACCTGTGCGCGTGGGGACTCCACCGTCCACAGCAGTGAGTATTAGATTATGAACAGCCTGCTGCTCTCTATCTAAAGCTTTCTTCAGAATCAAATCTGCAAACTTTGACCCATCTCTCCCGGTCTGAATTTCGAGTGCAAAATGTTCACTTGAGCTCAGGTGGTAATTTTTCACAGAATTTGTTCCAACATCTGGATCTGCAGCATTATTCAATGAGAATCTCTCTCCAACGGGGCTTGATTCAGAGATGTCCAAGTGCATCGTTCCTCGTCGAAAATGAGGAGTGTTGTCGTTAATATCCGTGATTTCCACCTCAATATTAAACATTCGTACTGGATTTTCAATTGCAGCCTCTAATTTAAGAAAGCACGATGTAGTTGTCTTCGAGGGGCATAACAGCTCTCTGTCTATCCTTTCCAGGATAAACAGCTCTCCTGTGTCTTTGTTGATGTCAAGATATTTCTTACTGCCGACAACGTCTACGCGCATTTTCCTTCCCTTGAGCGCCTTCGTGTCTAATCCCAGATCAGTTGCTAAATTAGCAACGACTGAACCTTCCTCCATTTCTTCGGGAACAGAATAATGGGTGACGGTAGATACCGTGTTCATCATGGCAGAAAGAAAGAGAAATGCGGAAACGTACCCTCTCCCGAATAACAGTCGGATATGATGCGCCATCGTGCAGAAGTTAAAATCTTGAAATGTGCTGAAACGAAGATAAACCTCCCTCTTGTTGAACGAACATACGAAGCGACGATCTTACAGGATAGCGTTTCTTCACGCTTAGACCAAGAGTGACGTCAGCGTAATACAATGTCTGAATGTCCCTCCGCCAATAAACTACCGTGAGAACGATGACCTCATCAGAGAATATATTTTCGTGGAGAGCAGCGACGAAAATAGTCTGGTCTGAGACTTTGCACCTGTTTTAAAATAGTATTTTGTTTTAAAATAAGGAGGAGTGAGAGTGTTTTTAATGACAGTTTAAGAAACTGGAAATAAGTTTTTGTAAACTTTTCATGTTTGATTTTGCTACGTATTCCCTGGGTGGGAGGTAGAATTCTAAAAATATAATTAATCTTCAGTTTCAGTTCATTATATATTTACAGTTATTTATAAACGCTTTGTTTATTTGTTTGTTTGTGGTCACACATGTATAAAGTGATTGTAAAGGTATAGAGTGTGTATCATAGTATCCTCTTTCCTTCATGTTCTGCGAGTTTTACGCACGGGTGTCTGTGCGTAAAAACGATGCCAAACGTGATGAAATCCCAACAAATATATATTTTGTTTTAAAATAAGAAGAGGTGCAACATTTTTTAACGACAGTTTAAGAAACTATAAATACGTTTTTGTGAACTTGTCATGTCTGATTTCTAAACGTATTCCCTGGGTGGGAGGTGGAATAAAAAAAATGATAAGTAGTCTTTAGTTTCTGTTCATTATATATTTACAGTTATGTATAAACGTGTTGTTTGTTTGTTTATTGCCAGACGTGTATAAAGTGATTGTGAAGGCATAGATTATGTTACATAGTATCCTCTTTCCTTCGTGTTCTGCGAGTTTTACGCACGGCTGTCTGTGCGTAAAAACGATGCCAAACGTGATGAAATCCAAAGTGTCCGTTTGTGCATCATCCATAATTTCTACTGACATTTGCATTTTATTTAATAGAATATGTGTGTGCCCTACAATACCTAATGTATGCATAATTACCGAAATAGCAAGAACAATCTTTTAAGAAAGGGAAGGTATTATTTATCAAATTACTTGTTAAATTTCATAAAATTGTATCAAGATTTTAATGGAAAAAAGCTGCTGCAGCAAGAGTAAGAAGACTTATCCAACACGTTGTTAAAGGGAAACACTACCTATTTTTTTTAAATTCCAATATGTTATTTCCATGGCCAAGGAAAGTTGAATCAATATTTGTGAAAGTGAGCTACTTTCTCTCTCAAAGCCAGAAACCAGAGAAGTAAGTCTCCAACTTGTGAGGTCATAGCGTATAAAGTCTAGAGCTGCTCCATAGACGATGAATGTGAGACTGACAAACAACATGTTTGTTTTCTTTTTTTTATACCAAAATGAACTTTAGTTTTATCAGTTGTGAAACAGAAAATGTTCCCATATACTCAGAGCATTCCTCTGGGTGCTCTCAGCAGCATCTAGAACATGATTCCCCATTCATTGTCTATGGAGAATCCTCCACACTGTATACCCTATGACATAACAAGTTTGAGTTTTAGCACTCTAGTTTTTGGATTTGGGAGAGAGTTGTTTACTATTGTTTACTATGTTTACTATGTTTACTAATATCTGTTGGACTGTCTTAGACCATAGGAATAACATCTAGGATTTTTTTAAATTATCATAGTTCCCCTTTAATGTGCACAATTACATTTTAACTTACGATGTGGTTCATTTTAAGGGAAATAACTTAAAGTAAGTAAAGAGGAGAGTAAGATTCTATATCGCTGGTATGACAAGAAAGACATGACTGCAATAGTCACGTCAGTGGACTTGATGGATATCCACGAAGTACATCTCTTTGGAACTCGTGTTAAATAGATATGTTTCCTACCTGCAGAGTGGAAGCTGCTGAGCCACTAGTGTCTGTCAGTCCTGTGCCTCTTGGTAAACTGGACACGATGTATCTGGAGCCCTTTGGCACAGGCTGTCTCACCACCATCTTTCCTTTCCTGGTCTCTGCTAGAAACAGACTGTACCAGTAGGCATCGTTGGAGACCAGAGTGGAATCTGCGATGGTGGAGTTCCTCTCACTGGTCAAACTGTTCCTGCAGGGAGGAGCCGCTTTGCTGGGCTTGGGTTTCTGACACTTGAGCACGATGGTGACCAGTATGGTGATGAGCAGGAGAAATGACACCGAGCCCAGACCGATGACCAGATACAGGTTGAGGTCTGAGAAGATGTCATATTCTAGAGGCACCTCAGTCATGTCAGAGTAGGCCTTAACGGCGGTCTCCATTGTGGACAGCTTGATGGTGACTGTAGCAGAGAGAGCGGGCTCCCCATTGTCCTTGGCAATAACAACCAGTCTCTGGTGACGTGGATCTCTGTAACTGAACATCCTCATAGTCCGGATCTCTCCGTTGTACTGGTCCAGACTGAACAATGTGGCGTCAGTCACCTGTAGAAACTGGTAGGTAATCCGAGAGTTGTGCACCGAGTCGGTGTCCAAGGCTATCACCTTGGCAACCAGAGAGCCTTTATCGGTGGATCTGGGGATCTTCTCCTCCACCACTGAGCCGTGAGCGCGCCACGGAGAGACAATAACCGGAGCGTTGTCGTTCTGGTCCACAATGATGATGTGGACCGTCACGTTACTGCTGAGTGGAGGAGAGCCAGAGTCTCTGGCCTCGATGTGGAAAAGAAACTCCTTCTCGATCTCATAGTCAAAAGTTTTTAGTGCGTAAAGATTGCCGTTCTCTGGATTGATGGAGAACAGCATGGACATGGAGGTGTTGGCTATCTCCTTCTCTAGGATGAAGTAAACTAGATACTGGTTTTCGTGGAGGTCAGGGTCAAATGCAGTGAGTGAACTGAGCAAGGCTCCAGGTGCGTTATTCTCCATTACACGTATAATATAAAATGACTGAGGGAACTGTGGAACATTGTCATTAACATCCAGCAGCTCTAACGTCATAGTTTCATTGTCAGATAAAGGAGGAGAACCTCTGTCTGTCACAGTGAACGTGATGTCATATTCTGGAACCTTCTCACGGTCTAATGGCTCTGACACTACTAATTCATAATAGTTATCAGAGGATTCCCTCAGTTTGAAAGGCATATTATCTGGAATGTGAAGATCAACCACTCCATTGTCTCCTGAGTCTTTATCACTGACACTAACTACAGCTATCACTGTGTCTATTGGCTCATTTTCTTTTATTGGGCTCTGAAATGATCTGATGGATATTTCTGGATGGTTGTCATTCATATCTGTCACCTGTATTGTCAGTTTACACTGTCCAGATAAGGAGTTAGGCCCCTTATCGCTGGCAATAACCTCCATTTCATAAAGCTTAACATCTTCATAATTTATCATCTCTTTCACTCTGATTTCACCGTTCTCTGGATTCAAGTTAAACATCTGTTGCGTTCTCTCTGATGTATATAAACTATATGAATAAACAATATCAGAATTTGACCCTTCATCTAAATCAGTGGCATTTACTTTTATTACCAGACTACCAATCGGGGAGTTTTCCATCACATCGAGGTTGTATTTGTCTTTGTCAAATGAAGGGGCGTTGTCGTTCACATCAAGCACGCGAACAATGATGCTGGCTGTACCTGTGCGCGTGGGGACTCCACCGTCCACAGCAGTGAGTATTAGATTATGAACAGCCTGCTGCTCTCTATCTAAAGCTTTGTCCAGAATCAAATCAGCGAACTTCGTCCCATCTCTCCCGGTCTGAATTTCAATGGAGAAGTGCTCACTTGAGCTCAGATGGTAATTTTTCACAGAATTTGTTCCAACATCTGGATCTGCAGCATTATTCAATGAGAATCTCTCTCCAACGGGGCTTGATTCAGAGATGTCCAAGTGCATCGTTCCTCTTCGAAAATGAGGCGCGTTGTCGTTAATATCCGTGATTTCCACCTCAATATTAAACATTCGTACTGGATTTTCAATCGTAGCGTCCAATCTTAGAAAGCACGATGATGTAGTTGTCTTCGAGGGGCATAACTCTCTGTCTATCCTTTCCAGGATAAACAGCTCTCCTGTGTCTTTGTTGATGTCAAGATATTTCTTACTGCCGACAACGTCTACGCGCATATTCCTTCCCTTGAGCGCCTTCGTGTCTAATCCCAGATCAGTTGCTAAATTAGCAACGACTGAACCTTCCTCCATTTCTTCGGGAACAGAATAATGGGTGACGGTAGATACCGTGTTCATCATGGCAGAAAGAAAGAGAAATGCGGAAACGTACCGTCCTCCCAATAATAGTCGGATATGATGCGCCATCGTGCAAATTCCGTAGTTATAATCTTGAAATGTGCTGAAACGAGGATAAACCGCCCTCTTGTTGAACGAACATACGAAGCGAGGATCTTACAAGAAAAGGTTCTTCACGCTTAGACCAAGAGTGACGTCAGCGTAATACAATGTCTGAATGTCCCTCCTCCAATAAACTACCGTGAGAACGATGACCTCATGAGTGAATGTGTTTTGGTGGAGAGCAGCGACGAAAATAGTCTGGTGTGAGCCTTTGCACCTGTTTTGAAAAATTATTTTGTTTTAAAATAAGGAGGAGTGAGAGTGTTTTTAATGACAGTTTAAGAAACTAGATATAAGTTTTTGTGAAGTTTTCATGTCTGATTTCTAAACGTATTCCCTGGATGGGAGGTGGAATTCTAAAAATATAATTAATCTTCAATTTCAGTTCATTATATATCTACAGTTATTTATAAACGCTTTGTTTGTTTGTTTGTGGTCACACATGTATACAGTGATTGTAAAGGCATCGATTTATGTATCATAGTATCCTCTTTCCTTCATGTTCTGCGAGTTTTACGCACAGCTTTCTGTGCGTAAAAGCGATGCCAAACGTGATAAAATCCAAAGTTTCGTTTTTGTACCATCAATAATTGCTGCTGACAATTAGATTTTATTTAATAGAATATATGTGTGCTCCACAATACCTAATGTATGTAGAAATACGCAGGCTGAAGTAGCAACAACAATCTATTAAGTAAGGGAGAGTATTATCTATTAAATTACTTGTTCAATTTCATAAAACTGTATCAAGATTTTAAAAGTGAGGAACTGCTGCAGCGAGTGTAAGAAGACTTATCCAACATGTTGTTAAAGGGGAACACCACCTTTTTTTTTTTTTAATTCCAGTATGTTATTTCTGTGGCCAAGGAATGTACAATCAATATTTGTGAAAGTGAGCTACTCTCTCTCAAAGCCAGAAATCAGAGAAGTAATATCAAACTTGTGATATCATAGGGTATAAAGCCTGGTGCTGCTCCATAGACGATGAATGGGAGACTGACCCACAGAATGTTTGTTTTCTTTTTTTATATACCCAAATGAGCTTTAGCGTTCTCAGTTGTGAAATAGAAAATGTTCCCATATACTCAGAACATTCCTCTGGGTGCTCTCATTGGCATCTAGAATATCTCTCCCTATTCATTGTTTATGGAGCAGCTCCACACTGTATACCCTATGACATCACAAGTTTGAGTTTTAGCACTCTAGTTTTTGGATTTGGGAGAGAGTTGTTCATGTTTACTAATATTTTTCGGACTGTCTTAGACCATAAGAATACCATCTAGGAATTTTAAAAATGGCCATAGTTCCCCTTTAATGTGCACAATTACATTTTAACTTGTGATGTGGTTCATTTTAAGTGTAGTAACTTAAAGTAAGTAAAGAGGAGAGTAAGATTCTATATCGCTGGTATGACAAGAAAGACATGACTGCAATAGTCACTTGTGAGTGGACTTGATGGATATCCACGAAGTACATCTGTTTGTAACTCGTGTTAAATACATATGTTTCCTACCTGCAGGGTGGAAGCTGCTGAGCCACTAGTGTCTGTCAGTCCTGTGCCTCTTGGTAAACTGGACACGATGTATCTGGAGCCCTTTGGCACAGGCTGTCTCACCACCATCTTTCCTTTCCTGGTCTCTGCTAGAAACAGACTGTACCAGTAGGCATCGTTGGAGACCAGAGTGGAATCTGCGATGGTGGAGTTCCTCTCACTGGTCAAACTGTTCCTGCAGGGAGGAGCCGCTTTGCTGGGCTTGGGTTTCTGACACTTGAGCACGATGGTGACCAGTATGGTGATGAGCAGGAGAAATGACACCGAGCCCAGACCGATGACCAGATACAGGTTGAGGTCTGAGAAGATGTCATATTCTAGAGGCACCTCAGTCATGTCAGAGTAGGCCTTAACGGCGGTCTCCACTGTGGACAGCTTGATGGTGACTGTAGCAGAGAGAGCAGGCTCCCCGTTGTCCTTGGCAATAACAACCAGTCTCTGGTGGCGTGGATCTCTGTAACTGAACATCCTCATAGTCCGGATCTCTCCGTTGTACTGGTCCAGACTGAACAAGGTGGCGTCAGTCACCTGTAGAAACTGGTAGGTAATCCGAGAGTTGTGCACCGAGTCGGTGTCTAAGGCTATCACCTTGGAAACCAGAGAGCCTTTATCGGTGGATCTGGGGATCTTCTCCTCCACCACTGAGCCGTGCGCGCGCCACGGAGAGACAATAACCGGAGCGTTGTCGTTCTGGTCCACAATGATGATGTGGACCGTTACGTTACTGCTGAGTGGAGGAGAGCCAGAGTCTCTGGCCTCGATGTGGAAACGAAACTCCTTCTCGATCTCATAGTCAAATGTTTTTAGTGCGTAAAGATTGCCGTTCTCTGGATTGATGGAGAACAGCATGGACATGGAGGTGTTGGCTATCTCCTTCTCTAGGATGAAATAAACTAGATACTGGTTTTCATGGAGGTCAGGGTCAAACGCAGTGAGTGAACTGAGCAAGGCTCCAGGTGCGTTATTCTCCATTACACGTATAGTATAAAATGACTGAGGGAACTGTGGAACATTGTCATTAACATCCAGCAGCTCTAACGTCATAGTTTCATTGTCAGATAAAGGAGGAGAACCTCTGTCTGTCACAGTGAACGTGACGTCATATTCTGGAACTTTCTCACGGTCTAATGGCTCTGACACTACTAATTCATAATAGTTATCAGAGGACTCCCTCAGTTTGAAAGGCATATTATCTGGAATATGAAGATCAACCACTCCATTGTCTCCTGAGTCTTTATCACTGACACTAACTACAGCTATCACTGTGTCTAATTCTATGTTTTCATTGACTGGACTCTGAAATGATCTAATAGATATTTCTGGGTGGTTGTCATTCATGTCTTCAACCAGAATCTTAACAGTACATTGACTTGATAAACTATTGGCTCCTTTATCCGTTGCTATAACTTCCATATCATAAATCTTGAAATCCTCATAATTTAACATTCCTTTAACAGTAATTTCACCAGTGGAAGGATTCAGATTAAATGTTTCCTGTGTTTTCTCTGACGTATATAAACTATATGAATATGTTATATCAGAATTTGATCCCTCATCTAAATCTGTTGCATTAAGATGAACAACAAGGCTTCCAATGGGAGAATTTTCCATTATCTTTATGTTATAACTGACTTTGTCAAAAGTAGGAGCATTATCATTTGTGTCCAAAACGCGAACAATAACACTTGCAGTGCCAGATCGAGCAGGTGTGCCTCCATCTACAGCTGTGAGTATTAAATTATGAACAGCATGCTGCTCTCGATCCAAAGACTTTTTCAATATCAAATCGGCCAACTTCGTTCCATCTCTTCCAGTCTGAACTTCAATATTAAAATGTTCACTTTCACTCAGATGGTATGTTTTCACTGAATTGCTCCCAACATCAGGATCAACTGCGTTGCTGAGAGAGAATCTCTCTCCTTTTGGCGTTGCTTCAGATATATCTAAATGTATGACGTCTCTTCGAAATTGAGGGGCGTTGTCGTTCATATCCAAAATTTCTACTTCTATATTAAAAATTCGTACTGGGTTTTCTAGTATTACCTCCAGTCTGAGATAGCAAGACGATTTTGCAGAACAAATATGTTCCCTGTCAATCTTCTCAACAACATACAGTTCACCAGTCTCTTTGTTCACATCCAGATATTTCTTATTTGCAATGATGTCCAGACGCATCTTCCTCTGATTCAGTGTTTTAACATCCAGGCTGAGATCGGTAGCAAGATTAGTGACAACAGATCCTTCTTTCATCTCCTCCGGTATTGAATAAGGAGTAACTGAAGTCGATATGTTGTGAACGAAGGAAAAAAGAATAAAAATAGCGAGCAGCACGTACCTTCTCCAAGACTGCATTGTTACAAAGGACCCCATTGTTGTGTGTTGGTTCATCGCAATTCACCCGATAAAACGTACGTTTCCAGTAATATTGAATTTTGCTGTAACAGCCTTGATCACGAACATAATCACATAATTTTAATCCCGAGGTTGTTTCGGCGTTATAAAAAGGACGAGCGCGTTTTCGGAGCGGAGTTTCAGCACCACGGAGCTGTCCGGCTGTTTCACGATCTGACCTGATGACGACGATTCACTGTCATGGCGTGTATGAGCTGGCATTTTACTAACAAAACAGCGCCACCTTTTAGGTTTTATGGCATTCTTTCAACTGCTTATAAGATGATGTACTTCAAGGATTAGTCTATTAGTGTCAATGTGAGTTTAAATTGAGTATCCCTGACAAGAATAATCAAATTTATTTACACTTTTTATGAGATTCATTATTGAAGCTTAATGACCACAAAAAATTGCCAAATTCAAACGAAATGCCACTAAATATTGATAAATGATAAATATAAAAGCAAATGTGCAAATTGGACTCCTACCTGCAGAGTGGATGCTGCTGAGCCACTAGTGTCTGTCAGTCCTGTGCCTCTTGGTAAACTGGACACGATGTATCTGGAGCCCTTTGGCACAGGCTGTCTCACCACCATCTTTCCTTTCCTGGTCTCTGCTAGAAACAGACTGTACCAGTAGGCATCGTTGGAGACCAGAGTGGAATCTGCGATGGTGGAGTTCCTCTCACTGATCACACTGTTCCTGCAGGGAGGAGCCGCTTTGCTGGGCTTGGGTTTCTGACACTTGAGCACGATGGTGACCAGTATGGTGATGAGCAGGAGAAATGACACCGAGCCCAGACCGATGACCAGATACAGGTTGAGGTCTGAGAAGATGTCATATTCTAGAGGCACCTCAGTCATGTCAGAGTAGGCCTTAACGGCGGTCTCCATTGTGGACAGCTTGATGGTGACTGTAGCAGAGAGAGCGGGCTCCCCATTGTCCTTGGCAATAACAACAAGTCTCTGGTGACGCGGATCTCTGTAACTGAACATCCTCATAGTCCGGATCTCTCCGTTGTACTGGTCCAGACTGAACAAGGTGGCGTCAGTCACCTGTAAAAACTGGTAGGTAATCCGAGAGTTGTGCACCGAGTCGGTGTCCAAGGCTATCACCTTGGAAACCAGAGAGCCTTTATCGGTGGATCTGGGGATCTTCTCCTCCACCACCGAGCCGTGCGCGCGCCACGGAGAGACAATAACCGGAGCGTTGTCGTTCTGGTCCACAATGATGATGTGGACCGTCACGTTACTGCTGAGTGGAGGAGAGCCAGAGTCTCTGGCCTCGATGTGGAAAAGAAACTCCTTCTCGATCTCATAGTCAAAAGTTTTCAGTGCGTAAAGATTGCCGTTCTCTGGATTGATGGAGAACAGCATGGACATGGAGGTGTTGGCTATCTCCTTCTCTAGGATGAAATAAACCAGATACTGGTTTTCATGGAGGTCAGGGTCAAACGCAGTGAGTGAACTGAGCAAGGCTCCAGGTGCGTTATTCTCCATTACACGTATAGTATAAAATGACTGAGGGAACTGTGGAACATTGTCATTAACATCCAGCAGCTCTAACGTCATAGTTTCATTGTCAGATAAAGGAGGAGAACCTCTGTCTGTCACAGTGAACGTGACGTCATATTCTGGAACCTTCTCACGGTCTAATGGCTCTGACACTACTAATTCATAATAGTTATCAGAGGACTCCCTCAGTTTAAAAGGCATATTATCTGGAATATGAAGATCAACCACTCCATTGTCTCCTGAGTCTTTATCACTGACACTAACTACAGCTATCACTGTGTCTAATTCTATGTTTTCATTGACTGGACTCTGAAATGATCTAATAGATATTTCTGGGTGGTTGTCATTCATGTCTTCAACCAGAATTTTAACAGTACATTGACTTGATAAACTATTGGCTCCTTTATCCGTTGCTATAACTTCCATATCATAAATCCTGAAATCCTCATAGTTTAACATCCCTTTAACAGTAATTTCACCAGTGGAAGGATTCAGATTAAACGTTTCCTGTGTTTTTTCTGACGTATATAAACTATATGAATATGTTATATCAGAATTTGACCCCTCATCTAAATCTGTTGCATTAAGATGAACAACAAGACTTCCAATAGGAGAATTTTCCATTATCTTTATGTTATAACTGACTTTGTCAAAAGTAGGAGCATTATCATTTGTGTCCAAAACGCGAACAATAACACTTGCAGTGCCAGATCGAGCAGGTGTGCCTCCATCTACAGCTGTGAGTATTAAATTATGAACAGCCTGCTGCTCTCTGTCTAAGGCCTTTGTTAAGATTAATTCGGCAAATCTCGACCCATCTCTTCCAGTCTGAACTTCAATATTAAAATGTTCACTTTCACTCAGATGGTACGTTTTCACTGAATTGCTTCCAACATCAGGATCAGCTGCATTACTGAGAGAGAATCTCTCTCCTTTTGGCGTTGCTTCAGATATATCTAAATGTATGACGTCTCTTCGAAATTGAGGGGCGTTGTCGTTCATATCCAAAATTTCTACTTCTATGTTAAATATTCGTACTGGGTTTTCTAGTATTACTTCCAGTTTCAGATAACAGGACGCTGATGACTTGGTTGTGCAAATATTTTCCCTGTCAATTTTGTCAACAATATACAGTTCTCCAGTCTCTTTGTTCACATCCAGATATTTCTTATTTGCAATGATGTCCAGACGCATCTTCCTCTGATTCAATGTCGTAACATCCAGGGTGAGATCGGTAGCAAGATTAGCAACAACAGATCCTTCTTTCATCTCCTCCGGTATTGAATAATGAGTCACTGAAGTCGATATGTTACGAATGAAAGAAAGAAGAATAGCGAGCAGCACGTACCTTTTGCAAGACTGCATTGTTACAAAGGACCCCATTGTTGTGTGCTGGTTCACTGCAGTTCACCCGATAAAACGTACGTTTCCAGTAATATTGAATTTGATTTGACGTCTTTGATCACGAACATATTCACATAATTTTAATCCCGAGGTTGTTTCTGCGTCAAAAAGGACGAGCGCGTTTTCGGAGCGGAGTTTCAGTACCACGGAGCTGTCCGGTTGTTTCACGATCTGCCCTGATGACAACGATTCACTGTCATGACGTTTATGGGCTGGCATTTTCTAACAAAACAGCGCCACCTTTTAGCCTTTATGAGATACTTTTATCTGCTTATAAGATGATGTACTTCAATTATTAGTTCATTGATATCAATGTGAATATAAATTGAGTACTGCTGATTGAGACACTATTTATTAGATTAATTGATGAAGCGTGATGACCCCAAAAAACTACAATATCAAACGAAACGTCACTGTTACGGTCTCAGAAGTGACCGTTCGTTATTGTTTGTATTGTTGTATGTTGCTGTGCTGCGCTCTCCCTGTGCTCTTTTCTTTTGGTGCGCTCTGCTGTCCCGTCGCTCCAAGACGACGTCACGTCTTGGGGATTCCCTTCGGGGCCACGCCTCCGGAACGCCCTCAGGTGGATGCCCTTCGTTTCCCGCCGTTTGTGGTCCTGCCTCTGACACGTCACATGTGATTAGCCAATCACCAGCCGGCCGGGCCGCGTGGAAAGAATTAAAGGCCAGCTGTGACTAGACCAAGGGGGGCACTGATTATCCTTGATCTGTTCCCCGTGCCTCTCGATTGTGTGTGTTGTAATTGTTAACTAGAAAGTGTACAGGTCCCACTGGAGTCAGTGGACTTTAGATTGTTGTAGCTGTTAACTAGTCTGAGGTACTCGTTTAGTTATATTTTGTGTTGAATAGAGCAGTTGTGTAATTTGTCTGCTGGTTAGGATCGTTCAGGGTTAGGGTGTGTGCCTTTTGTTTTTCTCCGTTTCGGCCACACTAAACCCTCGTTTTCAGTTGTTATAATTCAATCCATTGTATGTTTTATTTTGCTTTAATCAATCACCCATCAATAAACAAGTGATTGCCTGATAACATCGGCTCAATGTCGCTCCCTTTACCCCTACACCAACTCCGGGTTGTAACAGTCACTCAATATTGATAAATAATAAATATGAAACAATATAGACACTGGACTCCTACCTGCAGGGTGGAAGCTGCTGAGCCACTAGTGTCTGTCAGTCCTGTGCCTCTTGGTAAACTGGACACGATGTATCTGGAGCCCTTTGGCACAGGCTGTCTCACCACCATCTTTCCTTTCCTGGTCTCTGCTAGAAACAGACTGTACCAGTAGGCATCGTTGGAGACCAGAGTGGAATCTGCGATGGTGGAGTTCCTCTCACTGATCACACTGTTCCTGCAGGGAGGAGCCGCTTTGCTGGGCTTGGGTTTCTGACACTTGAGCACGATGGTGACCAGTATGGTGATGAGCAGGAGAAATGACACCGAGCCCAGACCGATGACCAGATACAGGTTGAGGTCTGAGAAGATGTCATATTCTAGAGGCACCTCAGTCATGTCAGAGTAGGCCTTAACGGCGGTCTCCATTGTGGACAGCTTGATGGTGACTGTAGCAGAGAGAGCGGGCTCCCCGTTGTCCTTGGCAATAACAACCAATCTCTGGTGACGTGGATCTCTGTAACTGAACATCCTCATAGTCCGGATCTCTCCGTTGTACTGGTCCAGACTGAACAAGGTGGCGTCAGTCACCTGTAGAAACTGGTAGGTAATCCGAGAGTTGTGCACCGAGTCGGTGTCCAAGGCTATCACCTTGGCAACCAGAGAGCCTTTATCGGTGGATCTGGGGATCTTCTCCTCCACCACCGAGCCGTGTGCGCGCCACGGAGAGACAATAACCGGAACGTTGTCGTTCTGGTCCACAATGATGATGTGGACCGTCACGTTACTGCTGAGTGGAGGAGAGCCAGAGTCTCTGGCCTCGATGTGGAAAAGAAACTCCTTCTCGATCTCATAGTCAAAAGTTTTTAGAGCGTAAAGATTGCCGTTCTCTGGATTGATGGAGAACAGCATGGACATGGAGGTGTTGGCTATCTCCTTCTCTAGGATGAAATAAACTAGATACTGGTTTTCATGGAGGTCAGGGTCAAACGCAGTGGGTGAACTGAGCAAGGCTCCAGGTGCGTTATTCTCCATTACACGTATAGTATAAAATGACTGAGGGAACTGTGGAACATTGTCATTAACATCCAGCAGCTCTAACGTCATAGTTTCATTGTCAGATAAAGGAGGAGAACCTCTGTCTGTCACAGTGAACGTGATGTCATATTCTGGAACCTTCTCACGGTCTAATGGCTCTGACACTACTAATTCATAATAGTTATCAGAGGATTCCCTCAGTTTGAAAGGCATATTATCTGGAATATGAAGATCAACCACTCCATTGTCTCCTGAGTCTTTATCACTGACACTAACTACAGCTATCACTGTGTCTAATTCTATGTTTTCATTGACTGGACTCTGAAATGATTTAATAGATATTTCTGGGTGGTTGTCATTCATGTCTTCAACTAAAATTTTAACAGTACATTGACTTGATAAACTATTGACTCCTTTATCAGTTACTATAACTTCCATATCATAAATCTTGAAATCCTCATAGTTTAACATTCCTTTAACAGTAATTTCACCACTGGAAGGATTCAGATTAAATGTTTCTTGTGTCTTTTCTGATGTATATAAACTATATGAATATGTTATATCAGAATTCGATCCCTCATCTAAGTCTGTTGCATTAAGATGAACAACAAGACTTCCAATAGGAGAATTTTCCATTATTTTTATGTTATAACTCGATTTGTCAAAAGTAGGAGCATTATCATTTGTGTCCAAAACATGAACAATAACACTTGCAGTGCCAGATCGAGCAGGTGTGCCTCCATCTACAGCTGTGAGTATTAAATTATGAACAGCCTGCTGCTCTCGATCTAAAGACGTTTTCAATATCAAATCGGCAAACTTCGTTCCTTCTCTTCCAGTCTGAACTTCAATATTAAAATGCTCACTTTCACTCAAATGGTATGTTTTCAATGAATTGCTTCCAACATCCGGATCAACTGCATTACTGAGAGAGAATCTCTCTCCTTTTGGCGTTGCTTCAGATATATCTAAATGTATGGCGTCTCTTCGAAACTGAGGGGCGTTGTCGTTCATATCCAAAATGTCCACTTCTATATTAAACATTCGTAGAGGATTTTCTAATGTAGCTTCCAGTCTGAGATAGCAAGACGACTTTGCAGGACAAATATTTTCCCTGTCAATCTTCTCAACAATAATCAGTTCGCCAGTCTCTTTGTTCACATCCAGATATTTCTTGTTTGCAATGATGTCCAGACGCATCTTCCTCTGATTCAGTGTTGTAACATCCAGGCTGAGATCGGTAGCAAGATTAGCGACAACAGATCCTTCTTTCATCTCCTCCGGTATTGAATAATGAGTCACTGATGTCGATATGTTGTGAACGAAGGAAAAAAGAACAAGAACAGCGAGCAGCACATACCTTTTCCAAGACTGCATTGTTACAAAGGACCCCATTGTTGTGTGATTGTTCAACGCAGTTCAAGCGATATAATGTACGTTTCCAGTAATATTGAATTCTGCTATTACAGCCTTGATCCTGAACATATCCACACAATTTTAATCCCGAGGTTATTTCTGCATTATAAAAAGGAGGAGCGCGTTTTCGGAGCGGAGTTTCAGCACCACGGAGCTGTCCGGTTGTTTCACGATCTGCCCTGATGACAACGATTCACTGTCATGGCGTTCATGTGCTGGCATTTTACTAACAAAACAGCGCCACCTTTTAGGTTTTATGAGACTCTTTTAACTGCTTATAAGATTATATACTTTAAGGAAAAGTTTATTGGCGTTAAAGTGAGTTTAAATTCAGTATCCCTGACAAGATTAATCAGATTTATTTACACTATTCATTAGATTAATTATTGAAGCATAACGACCTCAAAAATTCGATAGTGTAAAACGAAATGCCACTCAATATTGATAAATGATAAATATAAAAACAAATGTGCAAATTGGATTCTTACCTGCAGAGTGGAAGCTGCAGAGTTTTTTTTTTGGACTCTCTTAGATAATAGGAATAACATGTATGAATTTTAAAAATGTCCTTAGTTCCCCTTTAATGTGCACAATTACATGTTAACTTGTGTTATGGTTCAATTTAAGCATAGTAACTTAAAGTAAGTAAAGAGGAGAGTAAGATTCTATAGCGCTGGTATGACCAGAAAGACATGACTGCACTAGTCACTTGCGAGTGGACTTGATGGATATCCGTGAAGTACATGTGGTTGTAACTCGTGTTAAATAGATATGTTTCCTACCTGCAGAGTTGAAGCTGCTGAGCCACTAGTGTCTGTCAGTCCTGTGCCTCTTGGTAAACTGGACACGATGTATCTGGAGCCCTTTGGCACAGGCTGTCTCACCACCATCTTTCCTTTCCTGGTCTCTGCTAGAAACAGACTGTACCAGTAGGCATCGTTGGAGACCAGAGTGGAATCTGCGATGGTGGAGTTCCTCTCACTGATCACACTGTTCCTGCAGGGAGGAGCCGCTTTGCTGGGCTTGGGTTTCTGACACTTGAGCACGATGGTGACCAGTATGGTGATGAGCAGGAGAAATGACACCGAGCCCAGACCGATGACCAAATACAGGTTGAGGTCTGAGAAGATGTCATATTCTAGAGGCACCTCAGTCATGTCAGAGTAGGCCTTAACGGCGGTCTCCATTGTGGACAGCTTGATGGTGACTGTAGCAGAGAGAGCGGGCTCCCCATTGTCCTTGGCAATAACAACAAGTCTCTGGTGACGCGGATCTCTGTAACTGAACATCCTCATAGTCCGGATCTCTCCGTTGTACTGGTCCAGACTGAACAAGGTGGCGTCAGTCACCTGTAGAAACTGGTAGGTAATCCGAGAGTTGTGCACCGAGTCGGTGTCCAAGGCTATCACCTTGGCAACCAGAGAGCCTTTATCGGTGGATCTGGGGATCTTCTCCTCCACCACCGAGCCGTGCGCGCGCCACGGAGAGACAATAACCGGAGCGTTGTCGTTCTGGTCCACAATGATGATGTGGACCGTCACGTTACTGCTGAGTGGAGGAGAGCCAGAGTCTCTGGCCTCGATGTGGAAAAGAAACTCCTTCTCGATCTCATAGTCAAAAGTTTTCAGTGCGTAAAGATTGCCGTTCTCTGGATTGATGGAGAACAGCATGGACATGGAGGTGTTGGCTATCTCCTTCTCTAGGATGAAATAAACCAGATACTGGTTTTCATGGAGGTCAGGGTCAAACGCAGTGAGTGAACTGAGCAAGGCTCCAGGTGCGTTATTCTCCATTACACGTATAGTATAAAATGACTGAGGGAACTGTGGAACATTGTCATTAACATCCAGCAGCTCTAACGTCATAGTTTCATTGTCAGATAAAGGAGGAGAACCTCTGTCTGTCACAGTGAACGTGACGTCATATTCTGGAACCTTCTCACGGTCTAATGGCTCTGACACTACTAATTCATAATAGTTATCAGAGGATTCCCTCAGTTTGAAAGGCATATTATCTGGAATATGAAGATCAACCACTCCATTGTCTCCTGAGTCTTTATCACTGACACTAACTACAGCTATCACTGTGTCTAATTCTATGTTTTCATTGACTGGACTCTGAAATGATCTTATAGATATTTCTGGATGGTTATCGTTCATGTCTTCAACCACAATCTTAACAGTACATTGACTTGATAAACTATTGGCTCCTTTATCAGTTGCTATAACTTCCATATCATAAATCCTGAAATCCTCATAGTTTAACATTCCTTTAACGGTAATTTCACCAGTGGAAGGATTCAGATTAAATGTTTCTTGTGTTTTCTCTGACGTATATAAACTATATGAATATGTTATATCAGAATTTGATCCCTCATCTAAATCTGTTGCATTAAGATGAACAACAAGACTTCCAATGGGAGAATTTTCCATTATTTTTATACTGTAGTTTGTTTTATCAAAAGTAGGAGCATTATCATTTGTGTCGGAAACATGAACAATAACACTTGCAGTGCCAGATCGAGCAGGTGTGCCTCCATCTACAGCTGTGAGTATTAAGTTATGAACAGCCTGCTGCTCTCTGTCTAAGGCCTTTGTTAAGATTAATTCAGCAAACTTTGACCCATCTCTTCCAGTCTGAACTTCAATATTAAAATGTTCACTTTCACTCAAATGGTACGTTTTCACTGAATTTGTTCCAACATCAGGATCAACTGCATTACTGAGAGAGAATCTCTCTCCTTTAGGCGTTGCTTCAGAAATATCTAAATGTATGGCGTCTCGTCGAAACTGAGGGGCGTTGTCGTTCATATCTAAAATTTCGACTTCTATATTAAAAATTCTTAACGGGTTTTCTAGTGTTACCTCCAGTTTCAGATAGCACGACGCTGATGACTTTGAAGGGCAAATATTTTCCCTGTCAATCTTCTCAACAATATACAGTTCACCAGTCTCTTTGTTCACATCCAGATATTTCTTATTTGCAATGATGTCCAGACGCATCTTCCTCTGATTCAGTGTTTTAACATCCAGGCTGAGATCGGTAGCAAGATTAGCAACAACAGATCCTTCTTTCATCTCCTCCGGTATTGAATAATGAGTCACTGATGTCGATATGTTGTGAACAAAAGAAAAAAGAACAAGAATAGCGAGCAGCACGTACCTTTTACAAGACTGCATTGTTACAAAGGACCCCATTGTTGTGTGTTGGTTCATCGCAGTTCACCCGATAAAACGTACGTTTCCAGTAATATTGAATTCTACTGTAACAGCCTTGATCACGAACATAATCACATAATTTTAATCCCGATGTTGTTTCGGCGTTATAAAAAGGACGAGCGCGTTTTCGGAGCGGAGTTTCAGCACCACGGAGCTGTCCGGCTGTTTCACGATCTGCCCTGATGACAACGATTCACTGTCATGACGTTCATGTGCTGGCATTTTAATAACAAAACAGCGACACCTTTTAGGTTTTATGAGACACTTATATCTATTTATAAGATTGTGTACTTCAAGGATTAGTTTATTAGTGTCAATGTGAGTTTAAATTGAGTATTGTTGACAAGAATAATCAGAGTTATTTACATTATTTATAAGATTAATTATTAAAGCATAATGACCTCAAATATTTGACAGTGTGAAACGAAAAGTCCATACATATTTATAAATGATAAATATAAAGGCAAATGTGGATATTTGATTCTTACCTGCAGGGTGGAAGCTGCTGAGCCACTAGTGTCTGTCAGTCCTGTGCCTCTTGGTAAACTGGACACGATGTATCTGGAGCCCTTTGGCACAGGCTGTCTCACCACCATCTTTCCTTTCCTGGTCTCTGCTAGAAACAGACTGTACCAGTAGGCATCGTTGGAGACCAGAGTGGAATCTGCGATGGTGGAGTTCCTCTCACTGATCACACTGTTCCTGCAGGGAGGAGCCGCTTTGCTGGGCTTGGGTTTCTGACACTTGAGCACGATGGTGACCAGTATGGTGATGAGCAGGAGAAATGACACCGAGCCCAGACCGATGACCAGATATAGGTTGAGGTCGGAGAAGATGTCATATTCTAGAGGCACCTCAGTCATGTCAGAGTAGGCCTTAACGGCGGTCTCCACTGTGGACAGCTTGATGGTGACTGTAGCAGAGAGAGCGGGCTCCCCGTTGTCCTTGGCAATAACAACCAGTCTCTGGTGACGTGGATCTCTGTAACTGAACATCCTCATAGTCCGGATCTCTCCGTTGTACTGGTCCAGACTGAACAAGGTGGCGTCAGTCACCTGTAGAAACTGGTAAGTAATCCGAGAGTTGTGCACCGAGTCGGTGTCCAAGGCTATCACCTTGGCAACCAGAGAGCCTTTATCGGTGGATCTGGGGATCTTCTCCTCCACCACTGAGCCGTGCGCGCGCCACGGAGAGACAATAACCGGAGCGTTGTCGTTCTGGTCCACAATGATGATGTGGACCGTCACGTTACTGCTGAGTGGAGGAGAGCCAGAGTCTCTGGCCTCGATGTGGAAAAGAAACTCCTTCTCGATCTCATAGTCAAAAGTTTTCAGTGCGTAAAGATTGCCGTTCTCTGGATTAATGGAGAACAGCATGGACATGGAGGTGTTGGCTATCTCCTTCTCCAGGATGAAATAAACTAGATACTGGTTTTCATGGAGGTCAGGGTCAAACGCAGTGAGTGAACTGAGCAAGGCTCCGGGTGCGTTATTCTCCATTACACGTATAGTATAAAATGACTGAGGGAACTGTGGAACATTGTCATTAACATCCAGCAGCTCTAACGTCATAGTTTCATTGTCAGATAAAGGAGGAGAACCTCTGTCTGTCACAGTGAACGTGACGTCATATTCTGGAACCTTCTCACGGTCTAATGGCTCTGACACTACTAATTCATAATAGTTATCAGAGGATTCCCTCAGTTTGAAAGGCATATTATCTGGAATATGAAGATCAACCACTCCATTGTCTCCTGAGTCTTTATCACTGACACTAACTACAGCTATCACTGTGTCTAATTCTATGTTTTCATTGACTGGACTCTGAAATGATCTAATTGATATTTCTGGGTGGTTGTCGTTCATGTCTTCAACCAGAATCTTTACAGTACATTGACTTGATAAACTATTGGCTCCTTTATCAGTTGCTATAACTTCCATATCATAAATCCTGAAATCCTCATAGTTTAACATTCCTTTAACAGTAATTTCACCACTGGAAGGATTCAGATTAAATGTTTCCTGTGTTTTCTCTGACGTATATAAACTATATGAATATGCTATATCAGAATTTGATCCCTCGTCTAAGTCTGTTGCATTAAGATGAACAACAAGGCTTCCAATGGGAGAATTTTCCATTATTTTTATGTTATAACTCAATTTGTCAAAAGTAGGAGCATTATCATTTGTGTCCAAAACGCGAACAATAACACTTGCAATGCCAGATCGAGCAGGTGTTCCTCCATCTACAGCTGTGAGTATTAAATTATGAAGAGTCTGCTGCTCTCTGTCTAAGGCCTTTGTTAAGATTAATTCGGCAAACTTTGTTCCTTCTCTTCCAGTCTGAAGTTCAATATTAAAATGTTCACTTTCACTCAGATGGTACGTTTTCAATGAATTGCTTCCAACATCCGGATCAGCTGCATTACTGAGAGAGAATCTCTCTCCTTTTGGCGTTGCTTCAGATATATCTAAATGTATGACGTCTCTTCGAAACTGAGGGGCGTTGTCGTTCATATCCAAAATTTCCACTTCTATATTAAACATTCGTACTGGATTTTCTAATGTAGCTTCCAGTCTGAGATAGCAAGACGCTGAGGACTTAGTATTGCAAATATTTTCCCTGTCAATCTTGTCAACAATATACAGTTCACCAGTGTCTTTGTTCACATCCAGATATTTCTTATTTTCAATGATGTCCAGACGCATCTTCCTCTGATTCAGTGTTTTGACATCCAGGCTGAGATCGGTAGCAAGATTAGCGACAACAGATCCTTCTTTCATCTCCTCCGGTATTGAATAATGAGTCACTGAAGTCGATATGTTGTGAACGAAAGAAAAGAGAAGAATAGCGAGCAGCACGTACCTTTTGCAAGACTGCATTGTTACAAAGGACCCCATTGTTGTGTGATGGTTCACCGCAGTCCAGCCGATATAATGTACGTTTCCAGTAATATCGAATTATGCTGTAACAGCCTTGATCACGAACATAATCACATCATTTTAATCCCGATGTTGTTTCGGCGTTATAAAAAGTAGAGCGAGTTTTCGGAGCGGAGTTTCAGCACCACGGAGCTGTCCGGCTGTTTCACGATCTGCCCTGATGACAACGATTCACTGTCATGACGTTCATGTGCTGGCATTTTAATAACAAAACAGCGACACCTTTTAGGTTTTATGAGACACTTATATCTATTTATAAGATTGTGTACTTCAAGGATTAGTTTATTAGTGTCAATGTGAGTTTAAATTGAGTATTGTTGACAAGAATAATCAGAGTTATTTACATTATTTATAAGATTAATTATTAAAGCATAATGACCTCAAATATTTGACAGTGTGAAACGAAAAGTCCATACATATTTATAAATGATAAATATAAAGGCAAATGTAGATATTTGATTCTTACCTGCAGGGTGGAAGCTGCTGAGCCACTAGTGTCTGTCAGTCCTGTGCCTCTTGGTAAACTGGACACGATGTATCTGGAGCCCTTTGGCACAGGCTGTCTAACCACCATCTTTCCTTTCCTGGTCTCTGCTAGAAACAGACTGTACCAGTAGGCATCGTTGGAGACCAGAGTGGAATCTGCGATGGTGGAGTTCCTCTCACTGATCACACTGTTCCTGCAGGGAGGAGCCGCTTTGCTGGGCTTGGGTTTCTGACACTTGAGCACGATGGTGACCAGTATGGTGATGAGCAGGAGAAATGACACCGAGCCCAGACCGATGACCAGATATAGGTTGAGGTCGGAGAAGATGTCATATTCTAGAGGCACCTCAGTCATGTCAGAGTAGGCCTTAACGGCGGTCTCCACTGTGGACAGCTTGATGGTGACTGTAGCAGAGAGAGCGGGCTCCCCATTGTCCTTGGCAATAACAACCAGTCTCTGGTGACGTGGATCTCTGTAACTGAACATCCTCATAGTCCGGATCTCTCCGTTGTACTGGTCCAGACTGAACAAGGTGGCGTCAGTCACCTGTAGAAACTGGTAGGTAATCCGAGAGTTGTGCACCGAGTCGGTGTCCAAGGCTATCACCTTGGCAACCAGAGAGCCTTTATCGGTGGATCTGGGGATCTTCTCCTCCACCACCGAGCCGTGCGCGCGCCACGGAGAGACAATAACCGGAGCGTTGTCGTTCTGGTCCACAATGATGATGTGGACCGTCACGTTACTGCTGAGTGGAGGAGAGCCAGAGTCTCTGGCCTCGATGTGGAAAAGAAACTCCTTCTCGATCTCGTAGTCAAAAGTTTTTAGTGCGTAAAGATTGCCGTTCTCTGGATTGATGGAGAACAGCATGGACATGGAGGTGTTGGCTATCTCCTTCTCTAGGATGAAATAAACTAGATACTGGTTTTCATGGAGGTCAGGGTCAAACGCAGTGAGTGAACTGAGCAAGGCTCCAGGTGCGTTATTCTCCATTACACGTATAGTATAAAATGACTGAGGGAACTGTGGAACATTGTCATTAACATCCAGCAGCTCTAACGTCATAGTTTCATTGTCAGATAAAGGAGGAGAACCTCTGTCTGTCACAGTGAACGTGACGTCATATTCTGGAACCTTCTCACGGTCTAATGGCTCTGACACTACTAATTCATAATAGTTATCAGAGGATTCCCTCAGTTTGAAAGGCATATTATCTGGAATATGAAGATCAACCACTCCATTGTCTCCTGAGTCTTTATCACTGACACTAATTACAGCTATCACTGTGTCTGATTCTATGTTTTCATTTACTGGACTCTGAAATGATTTAATAGATATTTCTGGGTGGTTGTCGTTCATGTCTTCAACCAAAATTTTAACAGTACATTGACTTGATAAACTATTGACTCCTTTATCAGTTACTATAACTTCCATATCATAAATCCTGAAATCCTCATAGTTTAACATTCCTTTAACAGTAATTTCACCAGTGGAAGGATTCAGATGAAATGTTTCTTGTGTCTTTTCTGACGTATATAAACTATATGAATATGTTATATCAGAATTTGATCCCTCGTCTAAGTCTGTTGCATTAAGATGAACAACAAGGCTTCCAATTGGAGAATTTTCCATTATTTTTATACTGTAGTTTGTTTTATCAAAAGTAGGTGCATTATCATTTGTGTCGGAAACATGAACAATAACACTTGCAGTGCCAGATCGAGCAGGTGTGCCTCCATCTACAGCTGTTAGTATTAAATTGTGAACAGCCTGCTGCTCTCTGTCTAAGGCCTTTGTTAAGATTAATTCGGCAAACTTTGTTCCTTCTCTTCCAGTCTGCAGTTCAATATTAAAATGTTCACTTTCACTCAGATGGTATGTTTTCACTGAATTGCTTCCAACATCTGGATCAACTGCGTTGCTGAGAGAGAATCTCTCTCCTTTTGGCGTTGCTTCAGATATATCTACATGTATGGCGTCTCTTCGAAATTGAGGGGCGTTGTCGTTCATATCCAGAATTTCTACTTCTATATTAAACATTCGTAGAGGATTTTCTAATGTAACTTCCAGTCTGAGATAGCAAGACGACTTTGCAGGACAAATATTTTCCCTGTCAATCTTCTCAACAATATACAGTTCACCAGTCTCTTTGTTCACATCCAGATATTTCTTATTTGTAATGATGTCCAGACGCATCTTCCTCTGATTCAGTGTTTTAACATCCAGGCTGAGATCAGTAGCAAGATTAGCGACAACAGATCCTTCTTTCATCTCCTCCGGTATTGAATAATGAGTCACTGAAGTCGATATGTTACGAATGAAAGAAAGAAGAATAGCGAGCAGCACGTACCTTTTCCAAGACTGCATTGTCACAGAGGACCCCATTGTTGTGTGATGGTTCAGCGCAGTTCACCCGATAAAACGGACGTTTCCAGTAATATTGAATTTTGCTGTAACGTCCTTGTTCATGAACATATTCACATCATTTTAATCCCGAGGTCTCCTGCATTATGAAAAGGAGGAGCGCGTTTTCGGAGCTGAGTTTCAGCACCACGGTGCTGTCCGGTTGTTTCACGATCTGACCTGATGACGACGATTCACTGTCATGGCGTTCAAGAGCTGGCATTTTACTAACAAAACAGCGCCACCTTTTAGGTTTTATGAGATACTTTTATCTGCTTATAAGATGATGTACTTCAATTATTAGTTTATTGGTGTTAATGTGAATTTAAATTGAGTACTGCTGATTGAGACACTATTTATTAGATTAATTGATGAAGCGTAATGACCCCAAAAAACTACAATATCAAACGAAACGTCACTCAATATTGATAAATAATAAATAATAAATATAAAACAATATTGACATTGGACTCTTACCTGCAGGGTGGAAGCTGCAGAGCCACTAGTGTCTGTTAGTCCTGTGCCTCTTGGTAAACTGGACACGATGTATCTGGAGCCCTTTGGCACTGGCTGTCTCACCACCATCTTTCCTTTCCTGGTCTCTGCTAGAAACAGACTGTACCAGTAGGCATCGTTGGAGACCAGAGTGGAATCTGCGATGGTGGAGTTCCTCTCACTGATCACACTGTTCCTGCAGGGAGGAGCCGCTTTGCTGGGCTTGGGTTTCTGACACTTGAGCACGATGGTGACCAGTATGGTGATGAGCAGGAGAAATGACACCGAGCCCAGACCGATGACCAGATACAGGTTGAGGTCTGAGAAGATGTCATATTCTAGAGGCACCTCAGTCATGTCAGAGTAGGCCTTAACGGCGGTCTCCATTGTGGACAGCTTGATGGTGACTGTAGCAGAGAGAGCGGGCTCCCCGTTGTCCTTGGCAACAACAACCAGTCTCTGGTGACGTGGATCTCTGTAACTGAACATCCTCATAGTCCGGATCTCTCCGTTGTACTGGTCCAGACTGAACAAGGTGGCGTCAGTCACCTGTAGAAACTGGTAGGAAATCCGAGAGTTGTGCACCGAGTCGGTGTCCAAGGCTATCACCTTGGCAACCAGAGAGCCTTTATCGGTGGATCTGGGGATCTTCTCCTCCACCACTGAGCCGTGCGCGCGCCACGGAGAGACAATAACCGGAGCGTTGTCGTTCTGGTCCACAATGATGATGTGGACCGTCACGTTACTGCTGAGTGGAGGAGAGCCAGAGTCTCTGGCCTCGATGTGGAAAACAAACTCCTTCTCGATCTCATAGTCAAAAGTTTTTAGTGCGTAAAGATTGCCGTTCTCTGGATTGATGGAGAACAGCATGGACATGGAGGTGTTGACTATCTCCTTCTCTAGGATGAAATAAACTAGATACTGGTTTTCATGGAGGTCAGGGTCAAACGCAGTGAGTGAACTGAGCAAGGCTCCAGGTGCGTTATTCTCCATTACACGTATAGTATAAAATGACTGAGGGAACTGTGGAACATTGTCATTAACATCCAGCAGCTCTAACGTCATAGTTTCATTGTCAGATAAAGGAGGAGAACCTCTGTCTGTCACAGTGAACGTGATGTCATATTCTGGAACCTTCTCACGGTCTAATGGCTCTGACACTACTAATTCATAATAGTTATCAGAGGATTCCCTCAGTTTGAAAGGCATATTATCTGGAATATGAAGATCAACCACTCCATTGTCTCCTGAGTCTTTATCACTGACACTAACTACAGCTATTACTGTGTCTAATTCTATGTTTTCATTGACTGGACTCTGAAATGATCTAATAGATATTTCTGGGTGGTTGTCATTCATGTCTTCAACTAAAATTTTAACAGTACATTGACTTGATAAACTATTGACTCCTTTATCAGTTGCTATAACTTCCATATCATAAATCCTGAAATCCTCATAGTTTAACATTCCTTTAACAGTAATTTCACCACTGGAAGGATTCAGATTAAATGTTTCTTGTGTCTTTTCTGATGTATATAAACTATATGAATATGTTATATCAGAATTTGATCCATCGTCTAAGTCTGTTGCATTAAGATGAACAACAAGACTTCCAATAGGAGAATTTTCCATTATTTGTATACTGTAGTTTGTTTTGTCAAAAGCAGGTGCGTTATCATTTGTGTCGGAAACATGAACAATAACACTTGCAGTGCCAGAACGAGCAGGTGTGCCTCCGTCTACAGCTGTGAGTATTAAATTATGAACAGCCTGCTGCTCTCTGTCTAAGGCCTTTGTTAAGATTAATTCGGCAAACTTTGACCCATCTCTTCCAGTCTGAACTTCGATATTAAAATGTTCACTTTCACTCAGATGGTACGTTTTCACTGAATTGCTTCCAACATCAGGATCAACTGCGTTACTGAGAGAGAATCTCTCTCCTTTTGGCGTTGCTTCAGATATATCTAAATGGATGGCGTCTCTTCGAAACTGAGGGGCGTTGTCGTTCATATCTAAAATCTCTAGTTCTATATTAAAAATTCGTAGAGGATTTTCTAATGCAGCTTCCAGTCTGAGATAGCAAGACGACTTTGCAGGACAAATATTTTCCCTGTCAATCTTCTCAACAATATACAGTTCACCAGTGTCTTTGTTCACATCCAGATATTTCTTATTTGCAATAATGTCCAGACGCATCTTCCTCTGATTCAGTGTTTTAACATCCAGGCTGAGATCAGTAGCAAGATTAGCAACAACAGATCCTTCTTTCATCTCCTCCGGTATTGAATAATGAGTCATTGAAGTCGATATGTTGTGAACGAAGGAAAAAATAATAGCGAGCAGCACATACCTTTTGCAAGACTGCATTGTTACAAAGGACCCCATTGTTGTGTGATGGTTCACCGCAGTTCACCCGATAAAACGTACGTTTCCAGTGATATTGAATTCTGCTGTAAGAACCTTGATCCCGAACAGATTCACATCATTTTAATCCCGATGTTGTTTCGGCGTTATAAAAAGGACGAGTGCGTTTTCGGAGCGGAGTTTCAGCACCACGGAGCTGTCCGGCTGTTTCACGATCTGCCCTGATGACAACGATTCACTGTCATGGCGTTTATGAGCTGGCATTTTAATAACAAAACAGCGCCACCTTTTAGGTTTTATGGGATACTTTTAACTGCTTGTAACATGGTGTATTATAAGGATTCGTTTATTGATGTCAATGTGAGTTTAAATTGATTATCCCTGACAAGAATAATCAGATTTTATCGACACTATTTATTTTATATTAATTATTGAAGCTTAATGACCTCAAAAATTCGACAAAGTCAAACGAAATGTCACTCTATAGTGATAAATGATAAATATAAAAGCCAATGTGGATATTTGACTCTTACCTGCAGAGTGGAAGCTGCTGAGCCACTAGTGTCTGTCAGTCCTGTGCCTCTTGGTAAACTGGACACGATGTATCTGGAGCCCTTTGGCACAGGCTGTCTCACCACCATCTTTCCTTTCCTGGTCTCTGCTAGAAACAGACTGTACCAGTAGGCATCGTTGGAGACCAGAGTGGAATCTGCGATGGTGGAGTTCCTCTCACTGATCACACTGTTCCTGCAGGGAGGAGCCGCTTTGCTGGGCTTGGGTTTCTGACACTTGAGCACGATGGTGACCAGTATGGTGATGAGCAGGAGAAATGACACCGAGCCCAGACCGATGACCAGATACAGGTTGAGGTCTGAGAAGATGTCATATTCTAGAGGCACCTCAGTCATGTCAGAGTAGGCCTTAACGGCGGTCTCCATTGTGGACAGCTTGATGGTGACTGTAGCAGAGAGAGCGGGCTCCCCGTTGTCCTTGGCAATAACAACCAGTCTCTGGTGACGCGGATCTCTGTAACTGAACATCCTCATAGTCCGGATCTCTCCGTTGTACTGGTCCAGACTGAACAAGGTGGCGTCAGTCACCTGTAGAAACTGGTAGGTAATCCGAGAGTTGTGCACCGAGTCGGTGTCCAAGGCTATCACCTTGGCAACCAGAGAGCCTTTATCGGTGGATCTGGGGATCTTCTCCTCCACCACCGAGCCGTGCGCGCGCCACGGAGAGACAATAACCGGAGCGTTGTCGTTCTGGTCCACAATGATGATGTGGACCGTCACGTTACTGCTGAGTGGAGGAGAGCCAGAGTCTCTGGCCTCGATGTGGAAAAGAAACTCCTTCTCGATCTCATAGTCAAAAGTTTTTAGTGCGTAAAGATTGCCGTTCTCTGGATTGATGGAGAACAGCATGGACATGGAGGTGTTGGCTATCTCCTTCTCTAGGATGAAATAAACTAGATACTGGTTTTCATGGAGGTCAGGGTCAAACGCAGTGAGTGAACTGAGCAAGGCTCCAGGTGCGTTATTCTCCATTACACGTATAGTATAAAATGACTGAGGGAACTGTGGAACATTGTCATTAACATCCAGCAGCTCTAACGTCATAGTTTCATTGTCAGATAAAGGAGGAGAACCTCTGTCTGTCACAGTGAACGTGATGTCATATTCTGGAACCTTCTCACGGTCTAATGGCTCTGACACTACTAATTCATAATAGTTATCAGAGGATTCCCTCAGTTTGAAAGGCATATTATCTGGAATATGAAGATCAACCACTCCATTGTCTCCTGAGTCTTTATCACTGACACTAACTACAGCTATCACTGTGTCTAATTCTATGTTTTCATTGACTGGACTCTGAAATGATCTAATAGATATTTCTGGGTGGTTGTCGTTCATGTCTTCAACCAGAATCTTAACAGTACATTGACTTGATAAACTATTGGCTCCTTTATCAGTTACTATAACTTCCATATCATAAATCCTGAAATCCTCATAGTTTAACATTCCTTTAACAGTAATTTCACCAGTGGAAGGATTCAGATTAAATGTTTCCTGTGTTTTCTCTGACGTATATAAACTATATGAATATGTTATATCAGAATTTGATCCCTCGTCTAAATCTGTTGCATTAAGATGAACAACAAGGCTTCCAATGGGAGAATTTTCCATTATCTCTATGTTATAACTGACTTTGTCAAAAGCAGGTGCGTTATCATTTGTGTCCAAAACCCGAACAATAACACTTGCAGTGCCAGATCGAGCAGGTATGCCTCCATCTACAGCTGTGAGTATTAAATTATGAACAGCCTGCTGCTCTCGATCTAAAGCCTTTGTTAAGATTAATTCGGCAAATCTCGACCCATCTCTTCCAGTCTGAACTTCAATATTAAAATGTTCACTTTCACTCAGATGGTACGTTTTCACGGAATTGCTTCCAACATCAGGATCAACTGCATTACTGAGAGAGAATCTCTCTCCTTTTGGCGTTGCTTCAGAAATATCTAAATGTATAACGTCTCTCCGAAATTGAGGGGCGTTGTCGTTCATATCCAAAATTTCTACTTCTATATTAAATATGCGTACTGGGTTTTCTAGTATTGCTTCCAGTTTGAGATAGCAAGACGACTTTGCAAGACAAATATTTTCCCTGTCAATCTTCTCAACAATATACAGTTCACCAGTCTCTTTGTTCACATCCAGATATTTCTTATTTGTAGTGATGTCCAGACGCATCTTCCTCTGATTCAGTGTTTTAACATCCAGACTGAGATCGGTAGCAAGATTAGCGACAACAGATCCTTCTTTCATCTCCTCCGGTATTGAATAATGAGTCATTGAAGTCGATATGTTGTGAACGAAGGAAAAAAGAATAGCGAGCAGCACGTACCTTTTCCAGGACTGCATTGTTACAAAGGACCCCATTGTTGTGTGATGGTTCACCGCAGTTCAGCCAATATGATGTACGTCCCAGTGATATTCAAATCTTCATTTTCATTTACGGACGTGATTTCAAGCATATTCATATAAATTGAATTCCAATGATATATCACCGCACAAAAAGGGCGATCGCGTTTTTGCCGTTTCGTTTCAGCACCACGGAGCTGTCCGCTTTCCTCTATCTGCCCTACTGACAACGAATCACAGTCATGGCAGTTTTTGCCTGTTTTTTTCTTAAGAGAACAGCGCCACCTTTTGCATTTTGAAACGATTTGTGTTTAACATTAAGCATAAAAATTTATTTTAGATCTCACATATGGATTTAAAATTTCCTATTTTGTGCAGATACTGCTTAAAAGAATCATTAAGCTGAACATTTGTAATGTCAAAATATCTATGATGTGAAATAAAATGTTGATTAATGATAAATTCAAAACCAAATGCACATTGGATTCTTACCTGCAGGGTGGAAGCTGCTGAGCCACTAGTGTCTGTCAGTCCTGTGCCTCTTGGTAAACTGGACACGATGTATCTGGAGCCCTTTGGCACTGGCTGTCTCACCACCATCTTTCCTTTCCTGGTCTCAGCTAGAAACAGACTGTACCAGTAGGCATCGTTGGAGACCAGAGTGGAATCTGCGATGGTGGAGTTCCTCTCACTGATCACACTGTTCCTGCAGGGAGGAGCCGCTTTGCTGGGCTTGGGTTTCTGACACTTGAGCACGATGGTGACCAGTATGGTGATGAGCAGGAGAAATGACACCGAGCCCAGACCGATGACCAGATATAGGTTGAGGTCGGAGAAGATGTCATATTCTAGAGGCACCTCAGTCATGTCAGAGTAGGCCTTAACGGCGGTCTCCATTGTGGACAGCTTGATGGTGACTGTAGCAGAGAGAGCGGGCTCCCCATTGTCCTTGGCAACAACAACCAGTCTCTGGTGACGCGGATCTCTGTAACTGAACATCCTCATAGTCCGGATCTCTCCGTTGTACTGGTCCAGACTGAACAAGGTGGCGTCAGTCACCTGTAGAAACTGGTAGGTAATCCGAGAGTTGTGCACCGAGTCGGTGTCCAAGGCTATCACCTTGGAAACCAGAGAGCCTTTATCGGTGGATCTGGGGATCTTCTCCTCCACCACCGAGCCGTGCGCGCGCCACGGAGAGACAATAACCGGAGCGTTGTCGTTCTGGTCCACAATGATGATGTGGACCGTCACGTTACTGCTGAGTGGAGGAGAGCCAGAGTCTCTGGCCTCGATGTGGAAAAGAAACTCCTTCTCGATCTCATAGTCAAAAGTTTTTAGTGCGTAAAGATTGCCGTTCTCTGGATTGATGGAGAACAGCATGGACATGGAGGTGTTGGCTATCTCCTTCTCTAGGATGAAATAAACTAGATACTGGTTTTCATGGAGGTCAGGGTCAAACGCAGTGAGTGAACTGATCAAGGCTCCAGGTGCGTTATTCTCCATTACACGTATGGTGTTAAATGACTGAGGGAACTGTGGCGCGTTGTCGTTGACATCCAATAGATGCACAGTTATTGTCTCATTATCAGATAAAGACGGCGTTCCTGCGTCTGTCACAATCAGTGTGATGTCATATTCAGGTACCGACTCACGATCCAAAGGTTCAGACACTATGAGCTTGTAATGCATAGGTGTGTCTGATGACTTGTTAAGAATAAAGGGCATGGGCTGATTTATGGATAAAGTTACGTTTCCATTATCGCCAGTGTCTCTGTCACTTATGCCTACCAGAGCAATGACACTTCCTACTGGGATGTTTTCATCCACTGTGTTTTTAACAGACTGTATGGTGATTTCTGGATAATTGTCATTCATGTCCGTCACGTGGACGACTACTTTACACTGACCCAGCAAGGGATGCGTCCCTTTGTCTTTTGCCTCAATGTGCATCTCATAAAATTTCATATCTTCATAGTCAATAGTGCCCTTCACAGTTATCTCCCCTGTGTTTGGATTCAATGCAAATACATCTTGTGTTTTTTCTGACGTGTAAAGCGTGAACGAGTACTCTATCTCTGAATTCAGACCCTCGTCAAGATCTGTAGCGTTTAGTTTCATCACTAATGTTCCAATCAGGGAATTTTCTGTCATATTTACTACATAAGTCTGCTTGTCAAACCGAGGAGGGTTATCGTTTGTATCCTGTACTCTAACAATAATATTGGCGGTGCCAGAGCGCACAGGGACCCCTCCGTCCACAGCAGTCAGGATTAAATTATGAACAGCATTCTCCTCTCTGTCTAAAGATTTACTCAACACCAAATCAACATACTGAGTTCCATCACTGCCCGTCTGAATTTCGATGGTGAAATGTTCACTAACACTGAGCTTGTATGTTTTAATTGTATTTATGCCAACATCTGGATCCACACCATTAGGCAGAGAGAATCTCTCTCCAGGTGTGGCCGATTCTGAAACGTCGAGCTCGACTCTGTCTCGTCGAAAATGTGGAGCGTTATCATTTATGTCCGTTATTCCAAGTTCAATGTTGAAGATGCGTAAAGGGCTTTCTATGATAACATCAAGCTTTAGAAAACAGGAGGTTGAGGTTGTTTTCGTCGGACAAAGATATTCCCTGTCCATCTTTTCCACGATAATCAACTCCCCTGTCTTTTTATTGACATCTAGATATTTCTTGTTATGAAAAATATCAAGTTTTACCTCTCGCTCTGCCAAACCTCCAGGCTCAAGTCCCAAATCCGCAGCGAGATTAGCCACAACAGAGCCCCTTTCCATCTCCTCGGCTATGGAGTATCGTGTCACAGACAAAGCGCTGGACCATACTGCAGACAAGACAAAGACACTGGACCAAAAATTCATCCTTTCCTCCGTAGAAAAAAATACTCCAGATTCTAAAATCGTGTGTTTTTTTTTTTTATTTTTAAGATCAGAAAAAAATGTCTTAGGATCGTGTCGTCAATTCAAAAATAAAAAGCATATCTTCCAGAGAGCTGTGTCCCACACCCTTTACAAATGGGTGTGTCATGACTACCAGGAGAGAGATGTGTTATTCGTTAATGGTCAACAGTGACACCATGTGACAGAGACTGCACATAGTGCTGCAGCTGTGCAGTTAGAAAAAGCTTTTTTGGCCAAGAACTGGTCAAAATATATTTTCACAGGACAGTGACATGTAGCAGTTTTTAATATTTTAGATTTTTTCTTTCTTCTTTTTTGCACTTTCTGAGAATAACAGGTTTTGTTTAAAGGCATGCTATAATGCACTGTATTTTATCTTGTTGCAATGGATTGCATAATATGCTGCAATATTTCTGCAGAATAAATCCTACCCAAGAGTAAAACCATGTCAGTTACTATGGGATATGAGGGATCATAACAGAAATTAAGTTGCTGCGTCAATTTACAGATAGTCTGCTACAACTACATCCTTCACATGTCATTGATGGCCTATTCAAAGACCCTCACACTCATCTTCAACACTTTGCTGATGCTTATTTGCTGTTGTTATTAAGAAAATATTTACATAGGCCTCAGTTTGTTTTCTATCTTATTTTGATGCAGCAAGATTGTATTGCCATCTTAATTAGCTATTTGAGGCTGCCTGACTGAATTATGTGATATTATATAGTTTTAAATCTTGACAGGCTGATTAGAAACTAAGGTTACATATTGTATCCTTTGTTCTATAAGGACAGGTGGAGCCCTCTACTGGACTCTATGGATAATACTCTCCTCCAATCACGAGCATGCATTCGCCCACTGAAAATTTGCATAAGCGTAGCCTGCCAGTCAGGACATGCTTACCTGATTACGTCCAGATCACACAGTATATTCGGCAGCATCTGTCATCCTACACTCTCTTCAGCGAGCGGTGCAGGAGCGACAGGGCCCCCTTGGTAGAGGGCTCCAATATCGTAAACTTGGTTCTAACTCACACAGGCTCAGCTCTCTACTGGACTCTATGGATACAGTGGGTGGAGCCCGATGAATGCACGCCCTGCTGTGACATAACATCGACCCAACCACACTGATCCTGACAGGCTAGAGGTCAGTTGCCACAGCTCACCTACTTCTTTATAACTATAGGCCGCCATAGCAAAGAAGTAGGGTGCCCTAGCCAACCCAGATTGTACAGAACTGATCTGGGTAAAGCCATGGATATAACCCTGCAGGGGTCAAAAAGACAAACAATAACATCCTGCACACCACATTCACCGGGTCATCAAGGAGCACAGGAACATGTAGTTGTATCATGCTCAGAAGGGGTTCAGGTGCAACACAACTGATACACACACCCTACCTTTTTCACCAGTCCTGTGTCGTTCCAGCGAGCACAGACCCTGAAAAGGAGCCTGACATGTCCAAAATATAGAACCGTATGAATGGACAGGGCGTCGACCACGCCACCGCCGTACATATGTCCTCGACACTCACCCCACTGAACAAGGCCGACGACACTGCCACGTTGCATGTAGAGGGTGTACGGACCACAGTGGGAGGGTCTCTTCCCGCCTATAGGCTTGGGAGATGCACTCACAAAGCCATCCCGCCAGGCATTTCTGGGATAGGGTTTTACCGGCCACACGGTCCCTGCAGCACACCAACAGCTGTTTAGTGCACCTGTTGGGGACAGTGCGTTCGACTTAACATGCCCACAAAACAAACCTGCCTCACTCTCTTCAATAGGGGAGGGATGAGACGAAGCAGTGGTATAAAGCCGGGATAACTGTAGCGGGTAGTGGGTGTTGAGTCAGTTGGCGAACAGATCCACCTCCGCTCTCCTGACCCCAAATGTGGAGAGCCTTCAGAAATCACTGGTTCTCTGAGGCCTACAAACACAGGCTCTCCGCCATCCTCAACAGGGCAGTGGGCCCTACCTGTTGATGTAGGCCACCATGGTGTGGTTGTCGGTCCTCACCAACATGTGCCTCTCCTGTATCAGGGGCCTGAAATGTTGGAGGACTTAGAACACTGCCTGTACCTTGAGGAGGTTGATGTGTTGGTCGTGCATCGGGGCCTCACACCACCTACCACTCTCCCCAGGCAGGTCCCTCCCCACCCGGTCAGGGATGCAACCGTGAACACTGTGACATAGGAGGTCACTCATCCCCGCAGTGTTCCCTGCAACAGGTGTTGTGTCATAGCACCCACCCTCTGTCAGCACTTTTGCCTTTGTTAGCACTGTTAGCTGCGAGCTGCAGCTCGTCGTCGCCATGTTGAGAGCCATTGAGAGGCAATAGAAATACACCCAATCTCATATTTAGCACCTTAACTTGTCTCTTTTAACTTTTTTACTTAATGACTGTAGAGCTGCATACTCACAATTTTTTTTTCCGCAAACAGAAAACCCACTCACTGTCTTTTTCAACAATAGAGGTCCCACATACATTTTCTCTTTTTAATGTTAATGATTATTTTGTCAGTCTTGTGGTTGCAAAACTAAAAGGAACACCTACAATATAATGCAATCCAATAACACCACAATCAAAGAATCAAAAACTGCTATAGAGCTTAATCAACACATGTGTAATGCAGTCTCAAAAAATTTAATATTACAAGCTTCCTAAAATATTCAATTATTGATTGAATCACACTGTATATTGTAAAGTGTTCCTGTTAAATTTGTCCAAACCCACTGTATGCAATACACAAAGTGACACACACATCTGTGCACACACAATTCATTTTGTTATTTGTTTGTCTTGTTCAGTGATGAAGTGGCTCAGTGGGTCATCAAGTAGAAAGAGTCCAACACAACCGGCAGTGTTCTCTCTGTGTGGAGTTTGCATGTTCTTTCTGTGTCTTCATGGGTTCCCTCTAGGTACTCAGGTTTCTACCTACTGTTCAAACACATGTAGGTCAGGTGAAATTGCCACTCTAAATTGCCAACCGACTTTTTGTATTTGCATTTACCTGAATCCTCTTGTTTGGTGTTGTTTTGTGAAAACAGGGAGGGAGATCTATTGCATTTTAATTCACTATTCTCCACTGTTTGATTGCATCCCTCTGGCTAGGGATTTTCTTTTTTTTCTTTTCTGCTGAGTGTGGACATTTATATGAAACAGAGGAGCCAAAGTAAATTAAAAGTTGGCTGATGGCTACTGGCCAATTGTTACTTTTAATCCAGCTGGAGACAACACAGGCTACAAAAAAAAGAAGGTTGTTACAATACAAAATGAATAATAGAACTGAAGTAAAGTGCAAGGAGGAGAAGCTTCCTTCATTTCCTATGACCAGTTTATCAGGAGCCAAATCTCAGTCAGCCTTGATCAGTTTAGCCTAATTATTGATATTTTATTGAAACTCATAATTATATATAACTAATCTACAACAGATAAACAAATCATTCCAAGACACAAAACTGTGTAATGCTACATACAACTCAAGAAAACCCGCAGCAGCTTTAACCTAAGTTCCAGTGTAAACTACCTACAGTATATAATGCAAATTATATTCATTTTAATCTCAAATTATATAAATAGTCAATCTTAAAAAAAAATATTAATTTTGAGCCTAGTGGTAACTTGCAGTTTCTGCTATGGGGATCGTACCTAGATGTACTGTAACGAGCTAGCTGATCAGATAATCATAAAATATAATTAAACTTTTTTTTAAAAGACCTGACGATACCAGTCACACTGTCCGGGGCTTGTCAGGACATATTGTGCCTGTAACTTTATGTCCTCTCTTGTACAGAGGACTCTCTGTGATGTAGTTGAGTAGAAGTATAAAGCAACATAAAACATCTACACAAATAATGATTACTTAAAATTAGTGCTTATCTACTATTTCGGTCAATACACTTTTTACTATGTATGTTACTTTCCACCACTGTCTGTAAGTCCATCTCAGTTCATGGGGGCTCTATGGTTCTGACCTTAACCCTGCTGTGGCCACATTATTTTGCTAGGAACCCACCGACCTCTTTATTATTCACAAACATCACCACTGGCAAGAGATGAGGGAAATAAAAACTCTCCTCCTACCTGAGTTTATGATTATAACAAGAGGATTTGCTATATCTTGTGTGCCTTCTCTTTCAGTTGGCGTTCAACACAGCATAGCCAAGTTGAAGTAGCTTTTTGTTATATTTTGTTTTGGACTCTACTACTTTTTGAACATCTTAATCAGCCTGCTTGGTTATTTTCCTATGGAGTAAGATCTCGTTTGTTACATTATGAGTCAGAACACAGGCTCAGATCTTTTGACTGTTCCAATATGTAAAGAGCTTTAAAGTCAGAGGTGGTGCAACACCTTGTCTGAAGCGCTTTCACTGGTGTTGCCCCTCACTTTTAATTGCTTATTTGTACAAAAAGGGCTCTTGACCTTTTTTTATATATATATATATATATTCAACATTTTTTTAAATGTCTATTTTTTTACTAAAGTTCTGCGGTGACGTTGAAAACAAAGAAATGCTTAAAAAAAAATCTACACTAAAACAGTGATCCTGAATAGGTTTTAACTACATGGGACCCTTTTGTCAAAGCTGGAATACATTGACATTGTACAGAAGCTGTGCATACAGCATGAGGAATTCAGCAGTAGCCAGTAATTGATCAACTATAATCTGATAACATGCTGATTCAACTAGTATTATTTCTGAATCTGTTCATCCAACTTTCCTGCACATGTGGAAACTAGCATTTACTGTAGAGGAGAGCTTACAGAATGACTGAACTGACCTTTCTTTTAAAAATAGCCCCTTTGGATGGACATATATGATTTTCCAACCATCCTGTAGTACTGTAAGAGCTACAATGATGTCATGTCCTGTACAGTATAGCTGTGCTTCTCTGATGTCTATCCCAGTACATCTCAGATAGCTTGATCCATAAAAGCTAAGACATGCCCATTTACAATTGTAAAATGGAAATGACCGCAGCATAATTTACACCATTGCCTGATTTTAGTCAAATTCAATTGATTGAAAATGTACAATTAAAAAACATCCAATTGGCACACTATACTCAGTTTAATACGACTTTGTAGTTTTTAATATTCCATATATAGCAACAAATATAGCAGGAAACTTCCAGGGGATAATATTATAGGTTGAGAGCAGTTAACAAAGTCACCCAAATCAAATTAAATACCAATAAAACAAACTCTTCAACTACAACCCAGGTTGTATTACCTTTCTATGTCACTAGGTGGCAACAAAGCACCATGTTTTGCTGTAGTGGCTCAGCTAAAATCATAAATTACACTGTTAGCTAACAGCATCTCGGACAGTGGTCCTAATATTTTGATACCAATAAAACACAGTCAGAGCCTCTGTGTTGTCTTTGTAAGGTTATGAATCTTGAATACTAATACTATTGTATTGAACATCAACATTTAGCACAACACTCTGTAGCTTTCTAAGATAGCTACTGTATGTCAGACATATGTCGGGGAAATGCTTCGACATGTCTCTAACCCTCCCTACATACAGACCTACACTCAGCACGAGTAAAACTGTGAATGCAGTTGGTATTTGCACAAATTATCTGGATATACATGTGCAAGATGTAAAGTAGATTTGTCTAAATACTATCAACTAAATGTATATTTTGATGTATAAAATTGAGATCAGAAACAGGGCTTTGATTTGATGATTTAATACCAATACTACTAATGCTATATGCTGTATGTGGTTTTAGTCTGTGTGTCTGTCAAAAACAGAAAAGAGAGACAAAAGAACAAGTTCCTCAGCCCCTCCTGCTTCCACTCTGTTTTGTTTTTTTATTTCTCCCAAATGAATTCTGCCAAGCTCCTTTCTTGTCTGGCATTGTTGGATTACGTCATTGCAACCTCTCAGCCTCACACACCATGAGTTTACAATGTAAAATGAATCTACTCTTCCGACTTAAGGCCTTTGTTTGGTGTGCTGTACAATGATTCTTACTCAATGATGCCATCTGCTGGTAAAAAAATCTGTTGCCAAGCCAGTGTTACAAGATGGTGCAAATGCTCATCACAGGCACATTTATTGTGACACAGTATCATCCAGTATTTGACTTTGTCATACAAGCAAAAAACCCGAGTACACTGTTTGAATAATAACTCAAATCATAATGTATCTACAATTTGTCATACTGGGATTTAAATGAGTCACAAGCATGTTGCTTGTGGGACTCCAAATTATAAGAGTGTCTATGCTTTAATGAGCCTTGACCCTAAGCAGTAATGGAATGTAACTAAGTAAATTTACTCAAGTACTTTACTTATATTTTTGGTAATTGTACTTTACTTGAGTATTTCTATTTAATGCCACTCTGTATTTCTACTCCACTACATTTCAGGGTGACATATTGTACTTTTTACTCCACTACATCCTTTTGACAGCTATAGTTAGTTACTTTGCAGATTATGTTTATGAAATATAATGCATTGTTATATATTAAAGTACTCAACTGTACCTATATAAAGTAGTTAATGTAGCTCTACCACAACCAGCTGCAACATTCAAATGCTTCTTGCACATCAGTGCATAAATAATCTAATAATATATATTACATTGTAACACTCACACAGGGGCATTTTTCTTTTCACTTTTCATACTTTATATACATTTTGCAATAAAATTAATGCAAGATTATTTTAACAGAGTTTTTGTTAGGTAAAGGATCTGAATACTTCTGCCACCACTCGTTTTAAAGAAAAAACACTCGGGACTTAATTTGTATTTATACCTCTTTTAGTTAGGTCATGGGTTTGTTTCTTACCACTGCTTCGTGGGTTAGGAAGGTGTTTTGGGTGGCTTGATGTGGGTTTAAAATTTGTTTGTATGTTTCCTGGAGAGGAAGAGGAAGAGGGGTGCCTCCAAAACATTAAATCCAACATACTGCAGTATTCATTGAGTAGTATCATAGGCGCCCTCTGGTGGACAACTGGGAAAATCGCAGTTGGCTTGGAAAGAGCCACTGGTCAAAACAATTTCAGCACCATGGCCATGGACAGCTCCCAATGTAAATGACCAGCATGGTTTAAGGATGGGAAGTGATAGGAGTTGCTCTATGCTGAGTATCATGTTGCTGTTGAACAGACTGTACACATTGTATGTATTTTGTGGCCATAATTTCACCAATCACAGAGCTATAATTCCACTACAATATCACCAAACACAGAGTTTCAAAGACACAGAAATTAGTGTGAGCCTATTTCATTTGGTATCCAAGTGTAGGCGTATGCATGAATTTAATGATTTATTTAATGATCCTAGAATAATTTCTTGTAGCAGAGAGTAAGAATAATCCTACAGCTCTATTTTAGGAGCAGAGCTCTATTCCTCACTCATCTGAAAGTAAGCCAAGCTGACCTGAATACGGCTGCCCCTTCAGCCGTCCCTATGGATCACCTTACCGCAGAGAAGGTTAGCCTGCTCCCCTCCATGCTCTCTACGGACACCCGTTTCCTTATTAACAAAATTATTTTCAATCTGAGCCATACGACGACCTAATTACCCTGCTCATTCCTGGCCAGTGGCCAGCTCTCATCTGTTGATGGTGGTAGGGACCAATTCCCTGAGAAGTAAGATGTAAAAGGGCACAGAGAGAGAAGTCACAGGCCCTCTAGCTCACATATCCAGGTGTGGCATTTGGAGCTGAGCCCCCTCCTTCCCTTGATGCTTGTATTCGTGTTCGTGGTCTTAATTAAAGTGATATTTCGAGAGAGGAGGTTCTGTTTGTTCAGTTAATGAACCCCACTATTCTCTGCGGGCAAATGGAAATGCAAGCACTCCAATTAGCATATGTTAGCATTTTACTATGTTTATTCCTCGCCGTGGAAAACAGCTTACCGTGGCGAAAAGCTTTCCACCCTTGTAAGAGTAGCCGTGGAACTTTTTCACCCCAAAATAATTGACTCAAGCTAATTAAACATAGATCTGGAAACATCTAAATGCTTTATGCATGTACATCGATCGTAGGTTAGGTTAGGCTAGGCCTTGAGTTTTTCTGAATCACACATGCATGTTTAAGAGACATAAGTAAGACCATGTGAAAAAAATACTTTATTTTCATAAATGTATACAGTACATGTGTGGGGAAAATCCCCCCTCTTTACAGTTTTGCATATACATTATCATACTATTTGTCATATTCACACAAGCTCTGTTAGCAAAAAAACATACAGAAAGAAAACATGTTTTTCTCATCATAAAACCAAAAATATAAATCCATAAGGATGTGCAAAACTATTGTCCACTAATGCTTTTTCAAAACATTTTGGATGTAATTGCTGCTCCAGTTTGATTGTCTAAATAATACTGATAATAATAATAATAATAATAATAATAATAATAATAATAATAATAATAATAATAATAATAATAGGCAGACACATACGTTGACTATGTTGCAGTGGCATGTCACATAAATAGCCATCAGACTTCATTTCCCTTCAACATTTTAGCCAAAATCAATTCTTCTCGCATCCTCTGTATTTTTCATCCCACTCATAAATCATACGCTCATTAATTTATGTACTGAATGGTCTCTTCCTCTGTTTTCATATGAGGTTATCCGTCACTTCACTCATCCATTCAGACAGTCATTGAAAAGTCAGTCATTGTACAGGTCATTATTTATAATGGCAGCCTCTCCCTGGGGGGACATCTGAAGACGTCTCTTCTTGCCAAAGGTGGAGAAGGAATTGTGGACGTCCAGCTCGCTGCGCTGTACTACGGGCCTCAGGGTGCAAAAGCCTGATGGTGTCCCAGGGATGTACACATTATGGTGGTAGTCAGGTGGTGGGTGTGGGTGTGGGTGAGGGTGAGGGTGAGGGAGAGATTGAGGGAGAGGTAGAGGGAGAGGGTGAGGGTGAGGGTGAGGGAGAGGGAGAGGAAGAGGGTGAGGGTGTGGGTGAGGGTGAAGGTGGGCTGGGATTGATGGCTGCTGCTGTTGGGGAGGAGGTGTGCACCGAGGAGTCCAGGGCCGAGAGGGCACCCCACTGGTTGAAGGAGACATCTTATAGTCTGTAGTGTGGCATAGATAAGGAGAAAAGGAGAGGAGAAGCAGCTACTTAATTATTCAGTATTGACTTAGGGCTGTAGTGGATTTTTCATTTGGATAGCACTTTTCTAAGACAAAGTTTTGCAGTCAGGACAATAAACAATGACATCAGCAACAAAAATACATAAACAGAGCCATGATGCTGGGGTATGAACACAACCCTGCTTCTGTTAGTGGTAGTGGAGATGAATTAAGACAACAAACAAAGTAAGGGAACAACAAAGGAAAACAATGTCTTTACATAAAAGCATGGAGGTGTGCTGTGTTATATACAATACATGGGTGTAAATCAGTGGCGGACTCAAAGGGCACTAGGTGCAGACGGAGGGGCACCAGCACGCAGAAGGTTTTCTAGCATGTAGGGCAACCTATGTGGCACTGCATCATGTTTTCTCAATTTTAAGGCCACCCTAGAGGGCACATTATCACGTTTTCTCCACTAAAAGGGCACCCTAGAGGGCACATTATCACGTTTCCTCTTCTTGAAAGGCAGCCTAGAGGGCACATTATCACGTTTTCTTCACTAGAAGGGCACCCTAAAGGGCATTTTATCCCATTTTCTCCACTGGAAGGGCATCCTAGAGGGCACATTATCACGTTTTCTCTACTGGAAAGGCAGCCTAAAGGGCACTTTATCCCATTTTCTCCACTGGAGGGGCACCCTAGAGGGCACATTATCATGTTTTCCTCACTGGAAGGGCACCCTAGAAGGCACTTTATCATATCTACCATAGAGGCATCCAAGAGGGCACTTTTGCTGCGATTTGTTCAAACATGTAAATCCATATGACCCTAAATGTGTGCTGTTTTGAAGAAAGCTGTTTGTGGCCCACTGTGTTTGGACTCTCTCACCTTTCACCCCTCTCATGTGAGTACCCCAGGTCCAGTACTGTCCAGGCGCCATGGAGGTTACATAGTTTTCTGGGTCGGCGTGCATGGCCTTACGCATGAGGGTGCCATCCATGTTGATAGAGTTATAACTGCAAACAAGATACCAGTCTGTAATGACAACATGCTTTACTCTGATGTAAATTCAATATCTATATCCATTTTAACACGAGTCAGTGGTGCAGTGAAGGGTTTACGCAGGTATATGGGGTAAACCCACCTCTTTTTCTGGGGGTTTACAGTTTACCCACCCATCAGCCAAAAAGCCATTGGAACATATAGGAGAGTATACCCACTTCCTCCTCGGTAACCTACCCATCTTACCCACCTCATCAACAACCACTACACCACTGACACAAGTGATATCTGGCTGTATACTTCAGCTCATTATGTGAGCATTGTATGCTTTAGTACAATCTAAGTGCAAATTTCAAAGTTTAAAAATGGTACCTTTTAATGGAGGAGTTCTGGTTCTTTGTGAGAGTCCAGTCTGTATTTGGCTGCTTCAGCTGCAGGAAAAAGAGCATGACACAATTTCAACTTCTTCAACATAATTTCAACAACAAAAAAATATGAAAACCCATGCGTGTAAAGGCGCTTGATAGTGCAATGTCACTGTCCAAGGTCTATTTTGAGAAATGTCTCTCCTCAAAGTACGTTTCAGTCATACTGGTCTTGATAACAAACGACGCCTGCTCATTCTATCCTCTTGGATCAGCAGAGGTCAGTGATAATTGACATGAGGAGCAGTCTATCTTTGTGCTTGTCCTGAAATGGAGACATGACTCCTTTCACTTGGATCGCGGCTGCCGCCCTGTGGATGTTTGGCAGAACAGATTTTTGTTTTTTATAAAGAGGTGCTGTTGCCTTCAGCTACGACTCGCTTGTCACTTAGTTTTGCTTTTATCGTCTGTGGCGCAGCGTGAGGAGGTGAATGAGAGCACCCGAGAGATATTTATTCCTGGTCTCAGAGTCTCATAGTGTGGATTCCACGCTCTATTAATTCCCTTAAAGTTGTTAACACGGAGAATGCGACGTAAGCGTATTATTAGAATCGGTATTCAAAATACACTCCCCGCCAACTACGCACAAAACCAATTAGAACCCCACCAGGATGAAACGAAACATGATTTTAATCTTCAAAGGAAAGCGTGCCAGGGAGGAAATTAAGAAAATTACACACGTCATTGTTTTGTGGATTTTATGCATCATTTTTACATTAATATTTGCCTGATGCTCCTCGAGCAAGGTTTTTAATTAAAAGTCTCACAGAGAGAGCCTTGAAAAGTTTGCGGGTCCTTGCAGTTGTGGATGCAACAACCCATATACAGCTCACTCAGCTCACGCATATACACCGCGTGCACGCACCTGTCCTGTATGCCTTACACGCTTGAATGTGTGTTTATCTCTCTTTTCACCTTCAATCCATCAACCTGAGCGGGTTTATATGTACAGTACTTTGCTTTGTGTAATGCTCCAAGTACTTTCATTGAGGTTCGTCTTTGAGGTTAATGTGTCACTGACGACCTCACCACTAACGCGCAGAGGGACACCCGCTGGGTGAATTAGGGGGGGACCAATTAACGACAGGAAGGAAGGACACTTTTCTCCTGAAGGAGCATATAGCTGCAGGCAGAACAATCACCGTGACCTCGAAATCCCTCTTGTGGCCAGAGGTGCATGTGCCAGTGACCGAGCTGACATTTCTCTGTCTGCCTGGTGGAGTCTGAGTCTTTTGTCCCTCTCTGCGTTTGGATGAAAACAGGGAGGCGACAATGAGCAATACGCACACATATATGTACGGTCTGCTGATCCGTCTATTAGAATTAGAAAACATCCTGCCTCTATAAATTCTCTTTCTCCTTGTCTCTCTTCCTTCCTTCCTTCCTTCCTCCTCCTTCTATGCCACCCCTCCTCTTCCTCATCCTCGCTCGACAAATATGAAGCCACATCTCTCTCTCTCTCTCTCTCTCTCTCTCTCTCTCTCTCTCTCTCTCTCTCCCCTCTCTCTCTCCTCGCATTCAGAGGACAACGTTGATCTACAGGCGGTCCACGTCTCAGTCCAGCCATGTCCTTGCACCCCCCCCCCCCCCCCTCACTCCTTCTCCTTGCCCCCTCCCCATTCGATGTCCTCCCCTGTCTCCCCCAAAAACCGTCCATTTGCCATTTTTCATCAATAATGGACAGCACCCCCCACCCTCCCCTTGCGAATACGCCACATTGTGTGTAGTATAATGGCTCAGACGCGCTTGTGCCCTTGAGGCATAGTTAGTGAGGTTATCTGTCCTATATTGTTAGTTTGAGGACAAGAAGGCGTGCCTGGTCGAAGAGGAATTGTCTGAACCCGAGGCAGATGAATGCACATAACTGCCATTCACCTTGCCCGTTATAACCTTGACTTTTTGTTCCAACTCAGATGGGCTGGAAGCAGGTGTGTGTGTGTGTCTCCACCTCCCACCACTGCATGGAAAAGTGTGTGGCAATGACACTGGATGGTCACAAACTATTATAATGAAGTTCATGAATTACTGTGATTAATTTGCAACACCTGGATATGCTATGCCAAGACTGAATATAGATAGAGGAGTCAACTTGAACTACATCCCCCTCTCTTCCTCTCACACAGTAATTGATATCTTCATTCTATACAGATGATAAGACACGGTATATGCGCACAGAATACGCTCCTTGCAAGATAGGGGCTTTTACACTTTCATTACCAACGTCAATTTAAAATGTAATCTCACATCGTCTCATTTCATTTCCCGGGTGCGAAACATTACCATAGGCTGCGCACTTAGGATAAATTATTGCCATAATTATAAAAAAAAAAAAAAAACAGTGGAGACAACATGCTGTGTAACACTAAAGAAGAGAGAGAAGAGAAGAGAAACCATGGCTTTGTTCAGGTTTTTTTCGGATTGAGTTTGTCTGGCATGCGTGATTTGACCTTCATGTGAGAATGTCACAGTCTAGATACTTATCAGATAGAAAGCTGAGATGTTGTTTTTGTTGTGTCAGTGAGTGAAAGAGAAGAGACAGATTTAAATGAACTGTTAAGCTCTCGCGTCTTTATATACTGTACTACTGATTTCACTGTACCTCATTGGGAGTAGTTGCTCCGTTGTTCACAGATGCGCTCCGGCTGCTTTGCGCGTTCCACGAGTTGTCCGCGCTCTTCGCCTCGTTGTTGCGCGGCGTGCTGCCGGGGCTGCACGGCTTCAGGAACATAAAGTCACTTTTGGCAGATTCGGGCGTCAGGCAGACTTTATAACAGTACGACTGAGACAGGCTGCTGTTTCCATTCACCTCCATGCAGTTCGTGGGCACTTTGGATGCCGCGGCTGAAATCTGCAGGTTGAGGTTTGATTTCTTGAACACCTCCGGAGGCGGATCTGGCTGAAAGCCCCCGCAGCAGCAGCAGGCGAACGGGGGCAGATTATACCCGCTGATGGTCTCCCTGTCCTTGTAGCACTTGACCGCAGCCAGCACAATAATAGCCACGAGGAATATTAAAGATATGGTGCTCAGTGACACGATCAAGTAGAGAGCGAGGTTGGAGGGTGGCTGTGGGCTGAGTGTGAGGTCTCCGAAATCTGACAACGACTCGGGCACGCTGTCCACCACTGTGAGGACAATGGAGACAGTGGCGGAGAGCGGCGGCTGCCCGTTGTCCTTCACTAATATCACCAGCCTTTGCCTTGTTGCGTCTTTCTCCACCAGCCTGCGAATAGTCCTGATTTCCCCAGTATACAGAGCCACGCTGAACAAGCCCGGGTCTGTAGCCTGCAACACCTGATAGGACAACCGGGAGTTTTGTCCCGCGTCCGCGTCCAGCGCTGTTATTTTGGTAACCAGATACCCAGCGTCTACTGACCGCGGAACCACCTCTGTGGCCACGCTGCCGTTTTTGGGCAGCGGGGACACAATAACAGGTGCATTGTCGTTCTGGTCCAAGACAAAGACGTTTACTGTGATGTTACTGGCGAGAGGGGGGAAACCAGCGTCCTGCGCCTGAACCAGGATCTGAAAGTTCCTAAGTTGCTCGTAATCAAAGGAGCGCAGTGCGTAGATGTTGCCGTTGTCCGAGTTGATTGAGACATAAGTGGACACTGGCATGCCCTGAATCTGACCCTCGAGGATAGAATAAGACAGATACGCGTTCTGGTTGGAATCCGGGTCGAATGCGGTGACGGAGCAAATGGAAGCGCCCGGAGCGTTATTCTCGGTCACATACACTGTGTATGAAGGTTGAGAGAAGCGCGGTGGGTTGTCGTTAATGTCAGACACTTGAACCAGGATGTTTTTCCTGGTGGAGAGCGAAGAAGGGGAGCCCAAGTCTCGGGCTGTGAGGGTGATGTTGTACTCGGAAACCGCTTCTCTGTCCAGAAACTCGCTCGTCACCAGAGTGTAATAGTTTTTAAAAGACGAGTGGAGCTGAAAGGGCACGTTGCTGGGAATTTGGCAGTCGACGTTTCCGTTCTCACCCGAGTCCCGGTCCATAACGCTGATTACAGCTATCACTGTGCCCGGTGGCGCGTCTTCCTGGACAGGTGTGGATACAGATGTGAGGATGACTTCTGGCGCGTTGTCATTCACATCCATAACGTCTACTAGGACTTTGCTGTGCACAGCCACAGCAGAAGGTCCCCTGTCTTTTGCTTGCACGTACAGCTCGTACACGCTGGCTTTCTCATAGTCCACAATGCCCTTCACTCGGATTTCCCCCGTATACGGGTCCACGCTGAACAGTTCGCGCACCTTGAGTGGTGCGTGCCCGCTGAACGCGTAGGTCACCTCTCCGTTGGAGCCCTCGTCCAGGTCCGTGGCGTTCAGCTTCAGCACCAGAGTCCCTCTCGGCGCGTTCTCCACCAGACTCGCCCGGTAAACCGAGCGGTCGAACACGGGCACGTTATCGTTCGCGTCCAACACCGTGATGGTTATCAGTGCCGTCCCCGAGCGTTCCGGTGACCCCCCGTCAAAGGCAGTCAGAACCATCTCGTGCTTTTTCTGCTGTTCCCGGTCCAACGGGGTGTCCAGAACGAGCTCGGCAAACTTGCTTCCATCGTTGCGCGTCTGGATGTTCAGGACGAAGTGCTCGTTTGCGCTCAGCTGATAGGAGCGCAGAGAGTTGGTGCCAACGTCCTGGTCCTGTGCGCTCTCTAACGGGAAACAGGAGCCGGGCGCAGCCGACTCTGTGATGTCCAGATTAAACTCGCTCCATGGGAAACTGGGGGAGTTGTCATTCACGTCTAGAATCTCCACTTCCACTCTGTACAGTTCTAGTGGGTTTTCAATGACCACTTGTAAGTGTAAAAAACAGCTCGGGCTTCGTTCACACAGCTCCTCTCTGTCCATCTTCTCGTTGACGAACAGAATGCCATTCTCCAAGTTCACTTCTAGATACTGCCTCTTTGCGCCGGAGACTATGCGAAAGCGACGCGCTGACAGCTTGGCCACATCCAAGCCCAGGTCTTCGGCGATGTTGCCCACGAAAGCTCCATGCTCCAGCTCTTCTGGGATGGAGTAGCGAATTTGCGCGAGAACCAGGTCCACTACACATGCACACAGAAGCAGACATACAACCAGCCCAGTCACCGAGACCCAACAACTGCCTCTGGAGAGCCTGTGATCCATCTCAGCGGCGTGCGTAAAAATCACCTCAGCCAGACATCTTTCGCCTCATAAAAAGCCATTCAACTGTGCAGCTTAAAAAGTAACATACAAAAGCAGAGACCTGTCCCAAATCTTAAAAAAAACAAAATATAAGTTTGTAACATCTATGTGTATGGATAAGTTTACTGGAGAGTTAAGCTGAGGGGAGAATGGAGAGGAGAGGAGAGTGAAAGCACCTCTCTCTCTCTCTCTCTCTCTGTGTGTTGTGCTCCACGCGCAACACCAGTGGTGTGTGAACGAGGGAGGCTCGCGCTTTGATTTTCCAGTGTATTAGACACTCGGAGGAGCTGGTGGGGAGGCGTGTGTGTGTGTGTGTGTGTGTGTGGGAGAGAGAGAGAGAGTGGGAGAGAGAGAGAGAGAGAGAGAGAGGACGTAGCTTCTCGCAGCTCCGTATTGGAGGACACCGACGCGAAGTGGGACTCTAATTACTGTAGACATTTAACCCTTTCATATCCTCGTGACTGTCCCTCTGACCCACTAAAGACACGAGAAGGCAGTAAATTTGACACCAGACGTCAGAGCCAGATTTGGATTAGGGGACAAATTGTGTTGTGGGTGTCGTTTTTCTAGGCTGCATCTCACAGATGAGGATGGACAAGGATTTTGTCTTGGTGACCACATGTGCCCAACAGGCCCAGCATGGATGGCAGTGATATAGCTAACATAATCTACTTTGATTTGTTTTTTGAGACTATTTTTTTTATTAGTATTTAAGCAAAATTATATAGGATGGGGTTACAAATTGATAGATCACCAATAGATTAAAAGAATATAATCACAAATGTCCATGTACTAATCAATACAAAATTGGTAAGCAGCTACAGGAAAAGAAAAGAAAAACAAACAAACAAACAGGAAAAAGAAAAATAACAACAAACAACAACAACAACAACAAATATTTAAATAAAAACTTCTGCACCCACCATCCCCAAATCCCTCCCTTTGGGTCCCTCCCATCCCACCCACCCTAGTAGACCTTGGGGACACGGAGGACAATTATATGAAGGATTTAATTGTAGTGATTGCTTGTTTCCAATGTGACATAGTTTCTCTTTTTGCCAAGTGCATGTTTGCAGCCCAGTGTTCCTATACCTGCTGTATCTATGAAGTCAAGGAGCCATCTTTGTATATTGACAGAATGTGGAACTTTCCATCTGCAAGCTATTAGTCGCTTTGCAGCTGTAAGGCCAGCTAACCAGAGACGTCTCTGCTTAACACAGAGTTCCAAGTTGGAGCTGTCATTAAGTAACAGTACTTTGATTTGTTATTATCTACAGAAAAATAGCAACTGTTTCTTCTGGGGGTTCCAGTATTACATGTTGCAATGCAGAAAAACAAAAATACACACTAGCCTGAGCTCTCATTCTCTTTGCCTCCAATGGGCCAGTGGCCACTGCCAGTGGGCTCCAGGGATTCAGTGTGTTTTAATGAGAGCCCTTTGAAGTTGAATGCCCACATTGCAAAAAAAACAGCCCCATTCATTAATCATCACACACCAAATTGGGTTTATACAAAAAGAATATTTGATGGGTCAGGATATTCAATTTTAATCAATATTTAAACGAGTACATTTTTGGAGCTTAAACTGATTACAGTGACAATCAGGAGTGGGTGATACTCTCATACAAATGTGCATTACACGACTTTAATTCACTTAAGTAGGCCTGAACATGTATCAACATAATCAACATAAAAGCAATGTCATATAAGCCTTAATCATACTTGTCTCTAATCAGGTATTATAGTTGGGATTAGTTAAAATATCCAATAGGTGATGTGTTTACAGTTTCAGATGACAGAGAAGGTTTGAGCATGGGATGTTTTCGAGGACTAAACTCTAAGTGACTCGAGTAGATCAAAGTAGTGCCACTGAGCAGTGTCGTTTTTATAGGACAAAGAGGACAACCCGGGCCTCTTTAGAGTGCGGCACATGTTTGTTCAGATCTAATCTTTTTCCTGTTAATCCTGGTCAGTTAGACACCCACTGAAGCACAGAGGAGGAGGGAAAAGAGAGGGTGAGAGAGAAACTAAAGGATGCCTTTGTGAATTGGGGTTCGTCTCCAGACAGACACGAGTAGCATCCTAATGTAAAACGGTGGCTTGAAATCTGAAAGTCTCTTCTTGGGACTGACGACACAGCCTTGGCCCCCGGGCAGCGCTGAGCTTGTTAGCTACTGAAAAAGAAGGGAAGAAAGAAAGAACAAGAAACAAACATTTCTACTTCCTAGGGGCAACATTTTCTTTTACACTAGACGCTACACTTTCTGGTAAACTGCCCTCCGAAACCCGAGGATTGCGTCCTCTGTCGAGAATTGTGTTGATGGTTGCTGCTCCTCTGTGAGAATGATCAGGGAAACCAAGTGTTGTTGATGTCTAATGTTGTTGTGATCTTTTCCCTTGAAATAAAAATAATAATCAAACGGGGCTAGTGGGAATACTTCAGCTTGGAGATAGTGGTTGTTTCTGACATTTCTCTTTTTAAAGAGAAGAGTAACTTTAGGAACGAGGGAATGGAGATGGGATATGTTCAGTCTTGTATTTAAAGGGGTGAAAAACAAAGGTCATGATTGTATTCATGGGGCGGCTGTGGCTCAGAGCAGGTTGTCCACCAATCGGAAGGTCGGTGGTTCGATCCCCGGCTGCTCCGGGTCACATGTCGATGTGTCCTTGAGCAAGACACTTAACCCCAAATTGCTCCCGGAGGCATAGCCATCGGTGTGTGAATGAGTATTTAAATTAAATCCTGATGGGCAAAGTTGGCACCTTAGTAGCCTCTGCCATCAGTGTATGAATGTGTGTGTGAATGGGTGAATACTGACATGTAGTGTAAAGCGCTTTGAGTGGTCGGAAGACTAGAAAAGCGCTATATAAGTCCAAGTCCAAGTCCATATTCTTGCGTACAAGAATGTTATCACATGATTAAAGTGCTCATTGTGGAGCCTACATAACAAGTAGCACTTGTACTTTTCCTTGGACACAAAAAGTGTGCCTAGGGATATGTTCAGTCTTGTATTTAAAGGGGTGAATAACAAAGGTCATGATTGTATTCTTGCGTACAAACTTGAATGTTATCACATGATTAAAGTGCTCATTGTGGAGCCTACATAATAAGTATCACTTGTACTTTTCCCTGTGCACAAAAAGTGTGCCTAAGGATATGTTCAGTCTTGTATTTAAAGGGGTGAATAACAAAGGTCATGATTTATTTTTGCGTACAAACTTGAATGGTATCACATGATTAAAGTGCTCTTTGTGGAGCCTACATAATAAGTATCACTTGTACTTTTCCCCTGATGTGCACAAAAAGTGTCCCCGACCTGCTCTCCAACAAGCAAGCCCCCGAAATGCAACACCCTCCCCTTTTCAGGAAAAAAAAAAACTAAAATCCTCAGGTTTAAATAAGCAGAAAACACAATCTGCTTGCAGACTTAACCTCAAGCAGATGGTTAAGCTTCTCCAGAAATGATTACATTTCTGGAAAAGAAAAAAAAAATCACCACCAGTTCCATTGCTTTCCTCTTCTTTTTAATTAACGGAGTGAAGGATTAGTGTGCAGCTATCCGGGATCAACCGTTCTCCGACGGAAGAATACAAATGTTTTGTGATAAATAATCCCAAAGCACTCCGGCCGGCGGTCCCTCGGTGCCTGTTACATTAACATGCATTACACGGAGCATTAAGCCGGTCTCATCCGCCCCTATCGCCTCGCTCACCCCATTGTCCGACAGAAAGACAGCCATTACTTCCTCTGAACTACCGCTCAACAACCACCTGACCGTGACACTGTGAAGTGTTTGGGTCACAGGATGAGAAGGTGTCGGTGGGTGGATCAAGGGTGGTAAACGGGCTAATGGTAGGACACTTTTATCCTTTCATTGATTCCTTCACACTTAAAAGTAAAGAAGCATATGTTTAACTTTTTTAATGGATTTCAGTTGAGGGGCTACTTTTTTATTTGACCCCACAATGTGCACAGGCCAACTAAATCATTTAAAGCATTTGGTTTGTGATCTTGTGGCGCCATCTGCTGGGTACTGTCCAATAATGTAATAAAAATGTGTGGAAAGAATAAGTGGGCCTGTTGTAATCTCAGTGACATCTCTTTCAGCAACAGGGTGTTGTGACCCCATTAAAAACATCCATGTATAGTTGTGTTTATTTTACTTTATCAATATAGAATCATAACCAACTTTACTGGCCAAGTAGCCAATGTTGACGCAAAGGATCCGGTTCTCAGTATACTTATACACCTTGCAGGGAACACATTTAGAGGACGATACAGATATAGAATATAAAAATACAGCTAAACTAAGATGAGCAAACATATAGCAGTTGATAAGTATAGGTCAAAAATCTATTTTACTAGCAATTGACATAAATATATCCACGCAACACAAAAAAAAATGTCTGTGTTGACGTCACAGTTTTAAATATTTTCCACACAACCACTAAAGAGAGGATTAGCTGTATTGTTTAAGGACATTGTTTTTAAAAGAAAGTAATCCTGCACCAACTGTCATTCTTATAAAAGATAAAACTGCACAATGCAACCATATGCTGCCTTTCCATACAAATTAACATACTACCCTTCTTGACCTTGAGATTTGACCTTATGGGATACTGACTGAAAGCACCAAGGATTCATATCTAAATCATAACCTGCCTATTTATAGTTTGAGTTAGCCAAGTCATCAGAGTCTCAGCTACATTATAAGGACTTTTAAACATAAACACATGTCATAATAACAACATCAACATCCAGTTCACAGGGCTTTATTGTGGAAACCAATGTGTTTCAGCCTACAGTCTTCTTCGGGCACATTTGGGAAAATATTGACAAACATATCCAATCTCATATACTTTAAATAGCAGGACATTTACATATATACTACATTACTACACATGAGTTGAGCTGATGGTTTTTTATGGTGTGAGGATGAGGTGTGTTACTGATGCTGGATGTGACAATTAGTCTACACTGCAGGCCAGATCAATTTGTGGGAATAAATAAGTTAGTATAATAACCCCTGAAGGGGAGCCCTCCCAGAATATGCCTCTCACAAGCACTTAATATATTAAAAACAAAACTGAGGGAAACGCATTAAAAGCTCATTAATTGACATATCCCGAAGCACCTATCACGATTTTTCAATTAATTCTCCGCAGTTGTCTCCATCAGAGGCCATTATTTATTGTCTGTGGTGTTTGGGGTCTTTTTTTTAATCTGTGGTCTTAGGGCGCCATCTACCGGATATTAATCGGAATAACAGCTACTGTGGCCAAAGCAGCGTTATTATTTCTATCATTAGTCATTATAATGTTGTTTTATTGGTTCATTATTTATTGGTGCCTATTGTGAAGTCTTGAGTGTGGTTTTATTACCCTTCTTTGTAGAGGTTGACTTTGTAAGAGATGTGGTTTTATTCTATTTTTTAGGGTAAACATCTGGTGGGGTCTACTGATGTAAATGGTTTCCTTAATTTGTCCCGACATTAACTTAAACTACACTATCAGCAGTCGTTTTTTATGTTAGTAGCCTCACCATTATTTTAAAAAAATTGTATTTGTAATGTTTATTATTGGGTCAGAGTAATAATAGTATTACCAATGTGCTTAAGGAATTACATTTTAGCTATACCTTACATGTCAGCACATAATAACCCATTTTGACATGTCCCATCTGATAGACTATAAGTCACTTTAGATGATTTTATTCCAGTTGTGGAGAGCAGCTAACATTTTACAGCGACTTCTACTGGAGACACTGTGTCTGAGCAACACCTCCATAAGAAGAACTACAGTGAAATGTTATTTATCGGGAGGAGAAATCGCAATCAAAACAGAGCAAATGTATTTTCATTTATTTATTTTTCAAAGTCAGATTTGGAGCATATAATGATGGGCAAAGCACATTCTCACAAAAGTCATGAGATGGTTCATAATGTGGGTTTAAGCTCATAAACTATAGTAATAGTAGGTTGTTTCTCCCCGGCCTAAAGGGGTAGTTGTAGTTCTGAGATCAACAGCATTAAAGCAGTATGAAGGGAATAAGAACAAAACACCGGGCAGCGCCCACGGTCGAACCCTGTAGTCCGCGGTCCACAGAGTGGAAACGTCAGTGTAAGAAGTAACCATTGAGCTAAACCGATGCAAGAGATATGTGAGTACAATTTCTATAAATACAGAAACAATTCACTGGACATGCTGATCTGGTTTCGAGGGTTAATTCAAAAGTAAGCAATGTTGGATAAACACAGAACATATTTACAATTACAAAGAAACAGAAAAGTGAAATGAGTTCATGGTTAAAGATTAAATAGTATAGGGCTGAGCGGCTGGAAGTGTCGCTTCCTCAATAGGTACAGATCACGTGGTATAGTAACTCAGTGACAGGCGGCGCACCTCTGTTTTATTTCCTGACTGGTGATTCATAAAAGAGTGAGCAGTAGTGACAGTCAGAAGAGGATCATCTTATTCAATTTGCCACAATATTATATGTATTAATATTTGCCAGGCCGCCAAGAATTTGTTCTTAATTGACTTGCCTTGTTAAATAGAGGTTAAATAAAAAAAATAATAAAGAAACTAAAGTCAAGCCTTATTAGAAAAGGCCTTTATTTACTCACTGTCTTCTATTTTATTTATTTTTTTTGTCTGAAAGGCCTGTCCTCTAAAAGCATACGTGATTGACTCTGACTGCATCTATTGTCAATATATATTATTTATATCTTTCGGCATATTCCGCGATTCTAAAGTGAAACCGAGCGAGTTCACAGCATACCCGGATTGAGCTTTGAATGACGTCATCTTCTTAGGAAAGGAAAAGGCGTTTTGTCACGTTGGCACAGAAAATCCACAAGAGGGAGCTAAAGACCAATAAAACACGGGCCGAAGTACAATTTCTCTCTGTCTGCCTGTCATAATCATACACATGAATCATGAAGTACGTGCACCTATTGCTATATACATATATATATATATTTGTGTGTGTGTGTACGTGTATATATGTTTGTACATGTATGTAAATGTATATATAATGAATTTACAGTATACATATATATGTATATATATGTATGTATATATATACATACATATATATACACGTATATATATATATATATATATATATATATATATACTGTATATATATATATATACATATATATATATATATACTGTAGATAGATAGGTAGGTAAGTGTGTGTGTGTGTGTGTGTGTGTGTGTGTGTGTGTAGCAAATGAGTGTGCATGTGGCCCTTGAGATTATTTTGATTATTTCAGCAGATGTGACTGTGTGTGGTGTGTGTATGTGTGGCATGTGTATGTGTGGAGACAGGAGGCAAAGGGAAGTGAAGAGACAACAAAACACGGAGACGTGATGAAAGGGATGGTGACTTCCACCTGCAATTAGCTTCACCTCATCACTCTCCGCAGTTTCCATAAAAACCTGCTGAACTCTGTCCAATGTGTCACCACAGTATCTATCAGAGGAGACAAACACAACAAGAGAGACAACGTGAGGGTGAAAGGAAAGGTGGGAGGCCATGCAAGATAAAGAGATGGGTGCAAGAAATCATGGGGGAGGAAGGCAGGTGAGAGGAGATAACAGAGAAAGAAAACAGAGAAATGTTACAGACACACAGTAGCAGGAGTGGTGAAGTGATAGGAAAATGAAGAGCAGGGATAGGGGAAAGGAGAGGGAGGAAAAAGAGGGAAAGAGAGAGAATAGAGGGTTTCGTCCACATGCTCCTCAGCTGTGTAAACTGAAGGTCTCTGCTGCTTCTCCGATTCCCCTGAAGAAGGGGGATATTTATAGGAGGTTGGCAGTGGCAGTGAATGGACCCTTGCTCTGTCACACCCACTAATATTATTATTATTACTTTATATGCGCAAAAATGGAAAAAGTCAGCAACCTGAGAGGCCTGCAGAGACAGTGCGTGCATGTAGTGTGTCTCACTGTGTGTGTGTCTGTGTCCTCATGTTCGTGAGAAAGTGTCTGTCGGTGAGACGCAGCGTTTAATGGGCAAAAGAGAGAAGCGAGAAGACAGAATTAGAGAGAGAACAGAAAAACAGGGAGAAGTTGGCATGTATCGAGGGGTGTAACCTGATCTACTGAACTTATTAGAGCTGTCAAAGAGTGAGAGAAAAGAGAGGGTGAGAGAAAAAGAGAAAGAAAGTAAGAGAGCGAGAGAGAGAGGTGGAGCGGGGCTAGACAGACACAGACATGAGCACATATTCCAGCTCCAGATTATAAGATTCCCGCAAGTTGTAGACGTGTTGAAACAGACTACACACACATGCACCAACACTCACACACAGGTCCACCTGGTAACAGATGCAAACTCAGGCACACATGCAGAAACACAAACAGTCTGATAGACATAACAGACGTGCACGCGCACGCACACATGCTGGGAAGAGAGGAAATTCCAGAGGGAACAGGTGGGAGTGGCGATAGCAATCTATCAGGATGACTTTGATCTTCCCCATGCCTCTGTCACCACTGCTGAAATACACTGGATGGATCAGGCCGTTCTCTAATTAATCATAATGTGCATACGCACGCCAAGATGTAATAACAGCACCACACCAAAAAGTCAAATAGTAGTTTTGATGGAGTGAGTGCACATTGAAAACAATCTGAAAAGCATCCTAAGTTATGCAATGCTGACTGTCTTTTTTGTCTGTACCCATGTTTCCTTGTCTTCTGTCCAAAGTAAAGCAGAGATAGAACAACAGTGGCATCTCTTTTTTTTTCTCTGAGTGTTCAGTGAGAGAAAGTCATCTGAAGGGGGCAGTGTTGAGAGAAGCTCTGGGGAGTTAAGAGTTGAGCTACACCTGAAACATTACAAACAACATCATGGGGATGTTTTGGTCTTGATGTGTTGAAATAAAACAACAATCATCATTATTGTCAACACAGTCCCATTTAATAACTTTTTTTTAATAATTTTTCTCCTGATTGTCAAAAAGATCTCACAAGAGATGTGAGGGTAGGAAGAAAAACATGAGGAAGGAAAGAAGGAAGGGAGACAGAGAGGAGACAGAGAACATGGCTTTGGCACAAATACAGTGTCTACTGAGGACATAAAGTCAAAGCTCAAGTGTGTGTGAGTTTGTTTGTGCGTATGCGTATGTGTGTGCGCGCATGTGTGTATGTGTGTCCTCGGGGCGACCTGAACCTTAGGGCACATTAAACAAAATCATTCAGTACAATGTCTCATCACAAGGAAGAAAATACCAGAGTATCCGTATTATCAGCCAAGTGTGTGCGTGTGTGTGTGTGTGTGTGTGGGCGAGTGCCAACGCTGAGATGAGAGTGGAGAGCCCCTGCCTTAGGGGCCACAAAGACAGTTGATTGACAAGCCACATGAACATGAATGTGCCTGTGTAACCCTCTCCGTACCAAATCCTCATAATCACACCACTTCTCCTCTTTTGTCCTTCCTCTCCACCCATCCCTACCTCCACTTTCATTCTTCCCAGCCCTCTTCATCCTCTACACCCTTCTCCCAACCATCCCTCCTTCCTCCATTTCTCTATTTCCTCCGGCCCTTTTTTTTCATTGGGAGGCGGGCACATATTAATGACCCCCTCGGTAATTAGCTACTTTAAAGCATAAAAAAGTCATGAATGGAGGCCTGCCCATGAACAGGTTTGCACATAAACACATTGGTCAGCTCGCAGAGTGCGCTGCATGGCCAAAACATGAGCAGCGATCGAGAAAACATGCAAGGAAGGGAAAAAAAAGTCAATCGTGACGGAAACCATTTGCAGAAATTATTCATTTCCCTCCTTTTTTATGTTTTCCTTGAGCTGACTGTACACCCCTCCCTCTCCCCAGTCTCTCTCTTTCACTCTCACTCTTTCCCTCTCGCACATTCCTCTCCGTTTTGCATATCTCTTACCCCCCCTCGCACTATACCTCACCACTTTTAAAACAACTCTCCTTCCCCCTCTCATTCTCTCTCTCTCTCTCTCTTTCTCTCTCTCTCTCCACCTCATTCCCGCCCTCCCCTCACTACCTGACATTGTGGCTCGATGCCCAATGAGTCACACCTCTGCTAAAATCATCAGAGATGGAGGGAGGGAGGAGGGAGCAAAAGAAAGAAATCGTCAGGGAGAGAGAAAAAGCAGGAGAGTGTGACAGAGAGAAAAATATAGAAAATAAAAATGGGAGGAGAAAAAGTTAGAGAGGCAGAAAGAGGGAGCCTCCAGGGAGAGAAAAGAGCATAGAGTGCGTTTAACTTTTTGACTCCAGTAGTCAGTGTGTGCTTGTCAGTAACAGTTAGCCTGTAGACAACAACACTTTCCACACGCTGCTTATGCACACATGTGCATGCACAAATACACACACACACACAGTCACACGATGACATCTTGCATAAGCCCACCTGCATGTTCTGCAGGCACACACACACACACACATATAGCAATCAGACATGCAAACAAACCCGAGTAGAAAGTGTGGCTGCAGCCCTGCCTCTCTACATCAGCCTCCCCCACCCTCTCTTGCCGTTGCCCTTGGATACCACACAAACACTCCCTGTTGGGCAACACTGGGAGTCAGGAGAGGACGTACATGGGTCACACACCTCCCCAAGCGCTTCGAGTTTGAAAGCAGTTGTAAGTGAGGATGTGTGCGAGTGTGTTTGTGCATTTTGTGCATATGTTTCAGGCGTAACTCGTAGTGCTTTTGCATACTCAGTCTCTCCTTGTTTTTTTCCCGTAATGTGCCTGCGCACAACAAGTGAAATCTGTGCTCTTTTCCAAGATGTTGCAAGAAGTACGTGTGATCCAGGTGGCATAGGAGAGTGCGTGAATTGTCCAAAAAAACAAGTGATTGAAAAGGGGAAAGAGACAAACTCACAAGATGCAAAAACTGACCAGCTAAAGCACAAAAATTACAAATGGGACGATTATGGTAGGACGGAAAAGTATTTTCTACTACAGTAAGTCTCCCTCGTGCTCTGATTTTACTCATGGCGACCCTTATCCCTGAACTGTGACCTTCGCTTGCTCGTCACAGTGGGGGCGCGGGCTTTAACGAGGCTTGTGTTTTATGAACCCTGAGGGATCGCTGCAAGCTGTGTGGATGTTGCTGTGTGCCACGTGCCTGTCATCATTCAGCAGCGTTGTTTTTGAACAGTTCTGTGCCTCAGTCAAACAAGCTTATGCTTCTGACACACGGGCTTACTCTTTTCGATGTTGAATCGATAGCTCTGTTGAAAAGTGAATCAATCAATTGGTTTTCCCGTCTTTTAGATCATCAGGTTGGCTTATCTCCACATGTCCAGGTGGAAGGGAACCAAGTTGGTTTCATGTTTCCTTTATCTTGGGTTTTGCACTGAGGGATTCGTTTTGATTTTAGGGAAACTGAAAGACTACAGCTGAAGACTCTTTAGTACCTCTACAAATGGCACAATCTATTCTGCTTTGATGGGGTCAATCCTGACTGAAGCCCCGGGCTTAGGAAGCGGAACAGGCCTCTACCCATAGCTGTAATGTTTTTAAAGCCATACCAGCCAGCCGCAAAGCTCCTTTTGCCCTTTGTACAGAACACACCAGACAACCCTTGGAAGCCATCCACTGCAAAGCACATTCCCAAAGTATTTCTTTTTTCTTCTTTTTTACAAGTGTGGGATGGGGTCGAACAACAATTACGGTAAAATGTGACTAATATGTCACAGACATGCTGGTGTGTTTTTTTCTGACCTACTCTTTCTTTTTTTCTCCTTTTCCATCCATCCTCTTCTCTCTTCTTGAAAATTTCTTCACTTCAAACCCCTGTAATTACAAACAAAAGCGCTGACTCTTCTCCAGCTGAAACAATGATAATGATGGAGAGTAGTAAGTGTGTGTGTGTGCGTGTGTGTCTTCATCAAAGCGGCGTTGACGTTGATGGGTGTAGAGAAATATGTGGAGGACAGAGAGGATTAACACAATCTGGGCATGAAGCCCCGCAACTGAGAGAATGGTGTGTGTGTGCGCGTGTGTGTGTGTGTGTGTACATATGTTGACTCGTTCTTGATAGCAACGATCCAACACACAGCTGCTCCCTAAGCTTGGCATTTAAATGAGGCAAACAGACACTTGGAGCAAATGGGATACAGACAGAGGCGGTGACAACACAGACAGATAGAAGAGATTTGAGGAGCAGCAGCAGCAGACTCGAGAGCAGGTTGCTGTTATTCCTCGGCTGTAAACAACATAACAGTGATAAACATACGGAGTATGTGTAAGATAGAGAAGGCAACGTGACCTTTGACATCATATCTCACCTTTTAAACACAAAGAGATGCAAATCGAGGAGCACAAAGTACACAGGTGACGTGTTTTTTTTTTTGTCGTCTCTGGACTTCACACTCCAAAACCTGAATGTGCAGCTAAACATCAGGTACAATACACCGAGTGTGTGGTGCAGTGGTATCTAGGCCACATGTATGCATGGTTGCGAGGTACAGAGAGTGTACTGCCTGGTTGTGTTTGGAGCGGGCCCAGGCCAGAGGAGCTCAAAGCACTGAATGTCATCATCAGAGCTGTCGGAGAGCCAAGCAGTAATCACACCCAGATCACCTACACACTCACGCCAACTTACAACACCAGTCACCCCAGAGTGGTGTGTGTGCATGTGTGTGTGTGTGTGTGTGTTTGTCTAAAAAAAAAAGGAAGACTGATTGAGAGGGAGAAAGAAAATGAAAGACAAGAAGTATATGTGCATGCAGCAACTATGCATCCTGTGTTACCGTAAAAAGTGTGTGTGTGCGGACAAGCATGTGGTCATAGTGTGAGCAGTGAGTGAGTGAAGGCTACGAATGTGCGCGCTGGAGAGCAGGGTGTATTTTTTCTCTCTTCTTTCTTCCTCCCTCTCTCCATGTCAGTCTTATATCCCACCCCTCTATTTTCCATTTTTACATGCAGCTCCAGATGTGAAGGCAGTGAAATATTAAATTACAGAAATGGGCTTGTTTCTGCACTTTGGTTATATCAAAAACAACCCAGCCTCTGCTCTCTCCTGACCTGACACACACACACTTTCTCACACTTTGATAATCACATTTCAAACGGTGTGTGAGCATACACCGCAGGTGAAAGGAGGAAAGTACAGTAATGCTTGTTACGTATTGAGTGTACTGGTACTTTTTCAGTGTTGGTTTAAAGTCATTGGTCAGACTTGTTCATTTTAGGGGGCAACCTCTCCACACACACTGCATCAGAGTCTAGCAGCAACCACCACAGCTGGATCTTGGAGCAAAAGTGCCTCGAGGTGCATTCCCTGTAAACGCCACTAGATGCTGGCTCCAAGAAAGCCCCTACTATACTGAAATCAACAGACCGTTAAGTTACAAATATAAATGTTAATGGAATCATGTTTATTTCATGTTGCAGGGCGTGCTAATGTCAGTAGCTGATTTTCAGTAGCTTATTTCAGCTGAGGAGCTGACATAAATTGAACCAAAACTCTTTGTTGCAAAGCAATTCCAATTAAATGGTACATGTAGAAAATGTAATAATCTTTATGTCAACGCTTTTTCTTGGCCGCCATGGGACCTTTTCCACCGCACACATTTTGATTTATCATAGTAGGAAAAGCACAGATGTTACTAATAACATTAATGATTATTTGGAGGGTGTGTTTGCTTGATTGATTTGTGTGATTATCTCTGACTATCACACTCAGCTGTGGTGGTTGCCATTTGCTCCACCTTATTCAGCTTCACGTGGCTCCACACCATTACCCATATGTGGAGAAAAAAATGGCAGTGATGGTAAACCCAAAACCAGATTTAAAATTTCCCTGAATGTTCCTATGTTTTCCCAGATTATACTCTTGAAAACAAGATCATACTCTATTAATCTTTTTACCACTGCATAAAGAAATATGCAATTGTTTACTTTCAATCTGAGTAAAATTGGATTTGGTTGATCCAAAGATAAAGATTAGACTAAGCATAAGCTGGGTGTTGTGTTTTCAGAGAACAACAACGGGCAGTGAAGCAAGTGATGGACATATAAATCAATACATTCAAGTAATCTGGTTAGAGAAATAATAACACAATATTACCTTGTGTAAGTACTTTGTTGTACAGTAGTTTTTTGTTATCATTAAAAAAAATGTACTTTCCATATCAGTCGTTCTTCTCAAGATCATTTTAGCTAGATATTATAAGTTTTACATAAGCAGGATGTTTAAGTCAAATTTCTATTTCAGACCAAGAGACGCTCACAGTTGCACAGTTTGGTTGTTCTAAATGAATGATAAACAGTGATATCTGTTGAGTTCAGTCCAGTCTGAAACAATATTATAATAGTAGCATAAACAATCATAATAATAAGTGATACAAAAAGACAACTATGCTCAGAGTTCTGGAGTGACTGCATGGAACTGAATTATCTAGTGGAAAAATGCATTGTGACATCACGCAGGGTGTTGTGATAAACAGGGAATGGTTTATATAAGGAATGTACTGAAGTCAGAGTAGCCACAAGTGTGCTGTAGGAATGTGTTTGGTGGTTATTGCTGCACCTAAAACAAATTCTAGCAATGTTGTTGTTGTTTTTATACTTTGTTTAACAAAAGCAATATGCTACTGATACAAAAACAAGTTGAGTCAAGGGCAGTTCGAAAGGTAAGCAACACTCACAGACTTTCAAAATGAAAACTAGTGGCTACAGTTAGATAATTAGATTTAATTTGCAATTCAATTTGTACAAATAAAGATAATTCCTATTGTCGTCCTTGTTAGAGAGAGAGTGAGATAACAGATCTTCAAGTCAAGCAAGACAGGTTAAAATATACAGTGAATAAGAATATATTTTTAACCAAGGACCTATTTGAACTAAAATAAGTGATGTTAGGAAATCTTCACATTTTGTGATGCATATTCAGTAATGACAGCCAAATATATGTACAACAGTAACAGTGTGGGCATCCAAGAAAGAACTCAATGTTTTCCTCTGCTTCATATCACGCCTCCTGATTATAGAGCAGACAACACACTGGCATCACAGGCTATTAGGGCTGTCAACGAATATTCTAAATTTGAATATATATTTGAATAGTAAAAAAATAAAAACAGATATGCAAATATGAAAAATAATATTCAATTGTGAAAAAAAAGGAGCACTACTGCGGCTGTCTGCCTCGCATGCACTGACCGTAACGCATGATGAGAGTCACACGTCACTTTCATTAATTGAAAATGAAATGTAACGTTAGGTCAAATTGAGCAAGGAATAATTCAACAACAACCGTAATGATGGCAGAGAACTCTGCCGCAGAGAGAGTGACACCGTGTCCTAACAGCAAGTGTAACGTTACGTAACATAAAAAAACCCATTGCTATCAGCTGTGCGCTCAAGATCAGACTTGACACATAACCTCTTAAAGGGAATCAATGTAAGAATCAGAAATTGCTTGTTAACAGTGACACCTGTGGCCATTAAGTCAAAGACATGAATTAAAGGCCCGGCCGATGGTGATACTAGTTTTAACTTTTCCTGCTTCAGCCTCCCAACCGTGGCCAGAAGACACAGGGGAGACACCGTAGTTTTTGTCTCCTGGGCCGGAGTCGATGACGTTACTCGCTCCGGAGTTAACCCCCGTCACTCCACTCAGCAGCAGGGAAACAAAACACAGGAAACCTCCGTTGGTCTTGAGGAAGTGCAGCATTTATTTCTGCACATACTGCAACCTCCACTGTACATTCACTTGATATTCTCAGAGCTAAAGTAACTCTCTTCTGCAACGCTGCTCGCTCGTTTTTCGCCGCTGCTCGCTCTCTCTTGCTTCACCACTCACTTCCCACATGCACACACACTCCCACGACACTAGTTTTCCCCCCGACGTCGGTCACATTCCTGTTTTGCAAGACGGGCTTCACTAGATATAACTTTGCGTTTTCTGTGCTTCCGTGGAGTTGGTTGTCTGTCTGAGTTGTGGTGGAGGATGGTCATTTATTTGCGTTAGTGAACTCCGTTTCTAACCAACCGTTAGCCATCGTTGGCTATCCCTGTAGCTGCGCTGAAGAGAGTAGGCACACACAAGCGCGCATGATCACACATCCGCTGAGACACCTGCCTAAGTTCTTCAAATTAAAAGCAGTCTACAGGCTGATAGAGGAAACACAGAAACTTGCGGAAACTTTAGGTTAGGTTACAAACTGTTACCTCATTTGCAATAAAAAAAGATTTATACGTGTAAAAAGTTACATACAGTCCCTTTAAACGATGGGTGAGTAGTACTTGCTATCTTCTGACGTGTACTTTTTAAACAGAAAACACATGTTTTATATTGTGATATTTACTGGAAATGACTTTCAGGCGATCTCCTGGTAATCTCCCTCCAGCAAGCTACCACCTTATTAAGGTGTTGGACAAATAGATCGACAACAGACAGTTGGCTGAGTACATCGCTGGTTGTTTTTTCGGGGCGATGTTTGTAATTTTATTTAGCTAAGGGGTGGGGGGGTGAATAGATATTCAAATAGTTCAAACCTATGTGTTTTTTTTAGAACAAATATTCAGCCGTCAATTTTGGCCCATTTTGACAGCCCTCCATGCTAATATGGCATTACTAGCTATCATTACATTGTTACAACATCCCCAAAAATCTATGGCTCTCCCGTTTGCACATATTGTTCTGAAAGTGTAGCCCCCTGCTCACCTCCTGCATAAACCCCGAGCTATCCCGGGGATACACATGACTTACTGATTGAGTGTAGACAACCTGATAGCAGTTTAGGATCACAGTAGAGTTAACACACTGTCAAATGCCATGCAATGAGCACCTCAACAGGGGACAGATGAGAGCAACATGTGAGCGTATGCTGGGCGTGTGTATGTCTGCGCATAGTATATGAGAGGGGTGAGTGTGAACTGAGTGTGTATCTTGTGTGTATGTGTGAGTGAAGTGTGTGTATACGTCTGTTTGTGTGTGTGAGGGCTACCCTGCTCAGGGCATTGACTGAATTGTTTCCACATGTGTCTTAACGCAGAGTTCTGGGCGGGTTTGGAGGACAAGGGAGGAGAGGGGGCTGCTGGGGGGGGTGGGGTGGGGGGGTCAGGTTTCATAGCACCATGCAGCACATCTGGGCTGCGAGAGCCGAATTAGATTTCCCACGACTGAAAACACATAGCCTACACACACTCACATGGGTCTGCACACACCTTGATGAACCACGAACAGTACACAAACATCTGTGATGTGTAAGCAGCGAGCGTGTGCACACCCACTCCCACAAACACAGCTACATGCACACGCATTCAGCTACCACACACATTGTACAACCAGCTACTCAGTTCCTGCTTATTGTATCACGCTCTGTTGCTTTCTAACCTCGGTCTTTCTTATCCTTAACACACACTCAAGCATGCCCCCACACACACACACTCACACACACACACAAACACCACTTCTTCCCTGGCACAGCTGTCCCAAATGCTGCGGGCACACGGGCGTTTCACTGGCACGACACATGGAAGGAAAATCTGAATGTGTTCTCACTAATCATTCCCCTATTCCACCCAGAGAGAGAGAGAGAGAGAGGGAGAGAGAGAGAGAGAGATGTAGAGGACTAAAGGATGAGGACAGATGAGTGCAGGGACTGGACGACCTGCGTAGCAGGTGTTGAAAGGTGAGGAGGCAGGAGACAATCAGCGTCAGAGTGAAAACATGAGAAGAAAGGGAGAGTGACAGCGGGATAAAAGCAGGTTAGAGGTGAATGGATAGGGAGAGCGGGTGGGAGAGAGAGAGAGACGGAGTGAGATGGGATAAATGGGGGCATGCCAGTTCCATAAATGTTTAATTGCCAGCAGGTTTATTCATGTTAAGAGAAAGAGAGCAGAAGAAAGAGAGAGCTTAAACAGTACAAAATCTGTCTAGAGCCCCCAAATCTAATTTACACAACAAACAGAGAGAGGAGAGAAGAGAGGGCAAGAACGGAGGGGAAGAGAAGGGGGGGAGAGAGGAGAAAAGGAGAGGGAGAAAAATGCTAATTGGCTACAGTTGGGCATGTCTGGCCTGAGATGAAAGAGGAAGAGGACAGAGAATGAGGGAGCAGGAGGGAGGGATGAGAGTGTAAAGAGGAGCGAAGGAGACAAGGAAGAAGAGCGTGGACTACACGGACTGATGGATGGATGGATGGATAGATGGATGGATGGATGGATGGATGGATGGATGGATGGATGGGAGCACACGTGAAAGAGTGTCATCTGTAATCAAATTATGTGCCGCAGCCATTACTGCTGCGTTCTGTCTTACAGCCTGTTTTTCTTTCCCAAAAAACAACTGAATGAATGAATGAATGAAAGCAAGGCTAAAAGACGGTAATGCCTTTTCATTCACATAAATAACTGTAGAGAAATATTATGGGTGTTGAGACTTGTTGTTGAGGATGAAGATGCCAGAGCTGAAGGTCACTTCAATAGTCTGAAATATGGCAACGTATTCTCATACTACGGTTCGTATGATATCTTAAAAAGTTGTTCCTCATTTTTCGTTAGTCTTCCTGGGATTTTTCAGCAACACCTGTCAATTTCTACTCGTTACATGCGTACAGTCTTTCCAAAATAAACTTCTGTATTCACAGGAAACAACTTCCTTAGATTTAGGCAATAAAACTACTTAGTTAGACTTAGGAAAATGTCAACTTGGTAAGGTTTAGGCAACAAAACTACTTAGTTAGGTTTAGGAGATGATCATGATTTGTCTTGAAATAAGTGGCGTAGCTTAAGTACGTAAGTTATGTGACAAATAAATCAATGTTGACTTTTGGTTTCACACGGAATACGAACAACGGCCTTCTGGGTGAAAGTCCGGTATTTTTAGACCCAACCATCCACGCCTATCTCCTCCCTCCACAGTGTTTGCTGCTCTATATTTCCTTGTTGACAATTAAGTGGATTACATACAAATGTATTTCTTGAGATATACACAAAGTACAGTGCATTACTTTTCGTAGGTATAGCTACGCATAGTGTATGAAACCGGTCTGAATATGGATACATGTCAAACCATAATTGAGTTAATCGCCACCATCTCTCTACTTAATTCACTGCTATTCTTCAAGCCATCCATCTCAGCACATTAAAGACTCTCTGAATGACTTTTTAAAAAGAGGAAAAGCAATTCAGTGTCAGTCATGCGATGGGGGTCACACATGATTGACATTTGGTGGGTAGCTACTGTTCATTGGGCTAGGCGTTGAAATGGATGAGAGGAAAGTACGGGCTGCATGGTGTTGTGTTTCACTATCCCAGTCTTATTTACACTGCAGCAGTATTCCTCCATCTGTAGATGCATAGACTTTGAATGGAATCCACAAATGAGTCAGATTGGACTTTCCCAGCTGTGCAGAGGTTTGGCGTTGTCTGCTGTACTGGTGCAGGGATACTGGAACTGTTTTGTCTTGGCGAGTCCTTCCTGAATTGAAACAACTCGTAACCTCAACTGCAGCAAAAAAAAAAAAAAAAAGGCTTAAAATTCTCTTGGTCCCTAGCGCAAAGTCTACCTCGTACTCCCTCTGTTTATGGCAGGACCCTCTCCCCCTCACCTCACCCCATTTTGTCTCTCACTCTGTATATCTCTCCCATTTTGTCTCTCATCTCCCGTTCCATCACATTTTACACCTCCTCCTCCCTTCCTCTCCTGTGTTTTCACTTAAGCTTATTCCTGTATTATCCCAAATCCCCCCCACCGGCTACGTGTGGAGAGCAGAACCCAAATGTCACAAAGAAAACATGATACCACCTGAATAGGTCAGCATTGTCCAGGGAAAGGTCAAAGTGTTTCTTTGGATTTGGCCAGCCTTTTGCCCTGGCTGGATGAGGATGTGTGTGTTGAACCAAAGGTAGGGACATTCTTAAAAAGTCTCTCTCCCTGTCTTTCTCCCTCTGTAACGCAGACCTATGTCTCCAGGCTGATGCAGCATCTGTGCTTTGTTAAACATATTACTGTTACGCAAGAATCTGGGGCAAAGAACAACAACACTTGCTAAATATTTTGTTTATTGAAGTTAAAAATGCGTTAAATTGTGGTCATGAATCCTGCTTGAGAACCCTTCACTCTGATTAATCATGAAAACAAAGCAGCCTTTAAAAGGAAAATAAACCCGAGGCCGGCCAGTGGTGGAGAAATCGCCTTTGGTGTGTACCTGACTAGGTTTGGATTCAGGCCAGAACCAGGCTAGGAAAGCAGGTCAGAGGGTGCTGTTCTGCAGGAGATTTGTTTGGAGTCTGCTCTGTGTGTGTTTTTGTGTTTAGCGCGGTTTAGCCCGTCTCCGATTTACAAAAATTTAAGGCCCCGCCGCTGCACTGTTTCATTTTTCATTTAGTCGCAGCCCAAGGCCATGTCCCAGATTGGAGACTGCTACACAGCACACCGCTGCACTCTGCACCGCACCGAGCCGCTTCCCCTCCTCATCGTCTGGTCTGGTCTGAGGAGATGAGGACCTGCGGGTGACCCCATAGCCTGCAACACACACACTCACATTCTTGCACATTTCTATATGCACGCTCACACACACATAAACCTGAGCGGAGCGCAGACATATTTCTGCTCATGCACACAAACACACACGAGCGAGTCAAGAAAACACAGACAGATAGGCAGACAGAACACACACACGCAGACAACATGCGGAACAAGCCGTCTAATTCCACTAATACGAAAAAATCTGCAGAGACAGACAGGTATGACACAGCAGCCATTACGAATACAAAGAGATTACACACACACAGCGGTGAGTTTAGGACGGTTTAACTCACATACTGTAGGTACAGATCACATGCGTAGCCTATAGTCCCGCATGTATAAACACACACAGATGCACATTTGAACCTACTCACACCAAAACAGAAATATGCACACACACACAGTAGGCACAAGTGTGTGCACACAAACACACACCTGTGGTTTCAGGCCAGGACACAGAACTCTTTAGTCTTCGAGCTGTCTGTCCCACTTAAAGTGAGCGCTGCTTGTGAAGAGGACCTGACAGACAGAGAAAACACACACACGCGCACACACTGCGATGAGTACACTGCTGGAGCAGAAGACCTGACTAAGCTGAATTTCCCCCTGCTCCCCTTTCCTATTTTCCATCTGCCTCAGCGTAGGAGAACCTGTGTGGGGAAAAATAATGCCCACCATACACACGCCACGCTTCACTTTCTCTACTCGCTGTGACACTCCTTTAAACACCCTCATGCACACGCACACACACTGCTAATCCGCTCCGTCAATCTCTACAGTTTCCCTCTGCTTTCTATTCACTGATTTCTTTCCATGCAACCTCTCAGCATTCTGTCTTTACTACTCGTTCGCCCAACTTCCTCAGCTCCAGCCTTATCTCTTATCTCCTCCATCTCTCCTCCTCCCTCCCCTCCATCCCTTCTGTGGTGCTGTGTGGTTGACCAACAGCCAGGGAGAGACAAGTGCAGGAGTGCCGGCCAAACTTGCCTGCCTCTCCGCCCAAATTACATGGGACAGTCCCAATTACCCTGTGGCCAACCAAAGCATTTCCTGGGTTAGCGCTGGTGACGCGTGCCCCCCCTTTGCTGTGGTTACAGGGGGTGTCATTAGACGCTTGTTTTACTGCAACCCCAAGAACGTGCCCGCCGGCCGCATCCACGCCACGGGAAGCACGAGTGCAACGTTCCAATAACTTTGCCGAGCCTGATGGATGACAAATGGGAGAACGTTAAGGGTAGCGCTGGAGCTTGTAGTAAATTCCTGCTGGCCGAGAGGGAGATGCAAAGGGAACATTGCCGGGAAAATAAGAAATTCTAGACAATCTGCCATGACTTCTGGGAAGCTGATAAGTGTGAGCTGTAATGTTTTGTGGGATTCAAAACGCTGGGATTAAATAAGGAGAGCTTTTTGGGCAGGCTATCCCTAATACTATGGAAGATGTAAAGCACAGATGTGGAGGGAATGAATCATATTGACAAGTGTGTTTTTGACAGCAAAGCTGGAGAGAAAATTGACTGAACAGGTTGCAATAAAGCATACAGCGGTAGGAAATGCAAATGATGGGAATGAGAGGAAGGCAGAGGATTTTTAAAGACAATTTAGAACGGGGGATAAGTTATGTTTTATACCATAATCTTCATGCATACATACATACATACAGGTGTCCATGGATACACATGTATGTGCAGGTCCATGAGTAAGGGCACATGTGATGACTGGTGGAAAATAACTAAGGAGTAACTACATACTCCAGTAATGTACTTAAGTACAACGTTGACATACTTTGCTTGAGTATTTCCATTTGATGTTACTTTGTACTTCTACTCCGCAGCTCCTTAGAGGATAATATTGTACTTTTCACTTGACAACATTTATTTGGCAACTTTATTTGCTAGTTACATTGCATGTTAATTTGCTTTGCACATTATATTCAAAATATACTACCATCTTATAAAATATGATCCATTGTTAAAGATTTAACAGCCCAAAAGTTCATAAAGTAGATCAAATTAACTCCACCTCAGCCAGCTAAAGCTTTAAATTGCTGCTTACACATTAGTGAATTGGAAATAATAATCCAATTATAGCATTTATTTGATATGAAGGACCCATTCTGCATAATCAGGGATTTTACTTTTGATACGTGAAGTTCACTTTCCTGATAATACTTCTGCGCTTTTACTTAAGTAAAACTTTGAATGCAGGACTTGTTACTTAAAGTTTCTATATATTAGATTTTTAACATTATTATAGCAGCAAACTCTATTTGCTATGTAAAGATACAGTGGAGTAATGGCGTCCTGAGCTGAGAATGAAGTCACTCTCCCTCTGTGTGTGTTTGTTGTAATCCAAGCTTCTCTGTTCTTTGTTTTGGTAGCCGGGCCGGCTGCGTGTGCATGTTAGTGCATGTGAGTCTCTCCCCTCAAAACTGTTGGCCCTCCCGCATTTATAAAGAGACCATGAGAGTGACCTACAACACAGCATTGTAAAAGTGAGATGGCAGAGTGAAGTTTGAAGCGTTCAGATGAAGGCGACCTTCCAGATTTTCCCTGAATGCATGTTCTTCGGCTAAATAGGCTAAAGCGTATTTTACTTGATGTTTTGTGTAGGTAGCATTAGCAGGATAGCTATCAAGCTACCAATTAGGTTACATGAATTTAGGTTACTCTGCAGATCGAAGAAATAGCTCCTTAACAAGATTGATACGTTACTCGTGTTACTAAAATAACTCTATACTGTAAAAAGCAATATTCCAACCAACGAAATTGTCAAGATGTACATCCTCTTGCTTTCCTAGTATGTGTACCTTGTCACTTGACATTGTTGACAAAAGGGTAACTTTATTCCATTGTTTATCTCATTGTGTGTTCAGTGGCTGTTTTCTCTGTTTCACAACAGCCCAGTCGCACAGCAGTAGGTGAAATAGTCACAACATTTATTGTATTGATTCGTGTACATAGACACGAATTTCCTTTTTTTTGGTGATAGTCAGCACAAAATCAATTCTTATGTAATTCATGTAATTTTGACCCGGGAAGTATAAAGACCGGCGAACGCTACATAGGGAAGAGGTCGAGGTGGATGGGTGGGTCAAAACACCGGACTTTCGCCCAGGAGACCGCTGTTCGTGTCCCATATGAAACCAGAAGTTAACATTGATTTATTTGTCACGTAACTTCTGTATTTATGTAACACCACTTATGAAGTTATTTTGAGTCAATCCGCGATCTTTTCTTTAAACTGCGTAGTTTCATTTTGAAAAGACTGGAGCGGAAACTGACACGTGCGTCACGTGTTGCTGGACATTTGTAGGAAAACGTATGAAAAATACGTTGTTGAAAGTCGTGCTGAGCATCACAAAAAAAATGGGAAATTCGTGTCTATGCACACAAATCAAATAGATTATATTTCATAACAATTGGTGCCTTCAAATGGGGTCGTGTTTACCGCGTTCACGAGAAGAGTCCATATGAACGTCCCCTTCTTGTGGCATTCACGTCCCCGTAAGTGGAACATTTTTTGAAAGCTCCAAGTGTGACATGTTTGTTGACATTGTCAGAAATGGCGGAGGCCTTGGAAGTTCATTTTTCGGCACATAATAAGTCAATATATTTTAGTCGTATATTGTAATTCTTTAATATGTCTGAGGAAAATGTTGATATTTCCAATGGCATCAGCTTTTTCCTCTGTCATTATACCTTTGCATTTCCTGCATTATGTTAGCCACTTGCAAGCTTGCTAAATTGTTAGCCTCTGTGGCTTCTAGACGCCGACAGTAACAGTAACATTAACATTGCCGTTGCTTAGCAGCGGTTTTCTTACGACTTAACCACTTGAACGCCAAGCATATTGTGTACATGGCTTCCCATGTTGTGAACACAAGCTCACGAGTTTCATTTGAAGGCACCAGACTTCACAAACTGCCGTGAGACTGCGTTGTTCACAACACCTTGGGAGGGGGGAGGTGTGGCCAATGCGGCCATTTGTTTTGGTTTTAGATTCTATCATTGCACGTGACACTGCACAGACAGTACAGTATGTCATAGTAAAAATCAAAAACATGAACCAAATTTTTTTTTTTTTAATTAAAACCAAACAAAGAGAGTGAGAGTAAGGGAAGGCGAGTAAAAGAGAGAAAGAGATGGATCTCATGGAGGAAAGTAGGCAAACAGAGAAAGGAAAGAGTAAGCGACTGACGCACGGAGCGGAATGAGGGTTTGGAGGGGGTGTCTGGCGAGCGGCACAGTGACGTAATGGATGAGAGGAGAGAGGGATTAGCTGAGTGACAGAGATGAAGGGATGCTCTCTGGTGTCACCCGTCCTCACTCTCACTCCGTCCATCATTCATCGAGAGCATCGTGGGGCTCCGCAGAGTGTGGCAGCTGTGCATGTGTACGTGTGTGAAATCAATTTGTTTGCATACATTTCAAAGTCTGTTTATGCACGTGTGTATTGTATGAATTAATATTCCTTCTGTCAATCTGTCAATATTAATGTGCACCATGTGTATGTGTACAAAGTGTGTGTTTTATGTATGAATGCAGTGTGTGTCTGTGTGTTTTGTGTGTGTCTACATGCAATGTGTCTACTTCTAGTTGCCCATCTGGTGCTGCTATGCTGTGCTGCTCAGCCAGCTCTCTAATAGCTCCAATAAGCCTGTGGTTTGCTGCCTCATACACACATACGCACATATACACAGATATGTACACACTGGCGGATGAATACACACACACATACTTACACAGTTAACACAAACCTTTACACACATGCTCCTCTCGCTGTTATTCTTCTTCCAAGAGAAAGAGGCCGAAAAATGACCATTTATTTACTTTGAGCTCTGGGGCTGCGGCAACACAGCCTGCCAGTACCAGAAAAAAAGAAATGAAAAGAGTCAAAGAGCGAAACAGAGGAGGGAGTAGGAAGGCAAAAGGTAGGCGAACAACAGAAGAGGACAGAGGGAGGAGCGGTGGACGAACAAGAAAAGAATGAGCCAGAGAGAGTCACAGGTTGAGAGAGAGGGAGAGAGTTTGCTGGTGGATGTGGAGTAGCGAGCTGTGGTTTGGTCCAGTGCGGCATTTGGTCGTGTTACAGTCTGGCTGTGGCTTGTGTGGGTTGGGCTGAAACAAGCAGGGAAACAAACCGGGGCAAGAAAGTAGCCGGAATTCACTCCGAGCACTTGAAAACACACATTACAAGTGTTTAATAAACGTATTTTCCAAGTGATTTTCGTCCACGTTGAGGTTGTGAAAGTCTCTGATGAGACAAATTAAGGTTCACCGCATACATTTCAAATATTCTGAGCTGTGTTTGTGTTTGTCCAGGTCTGCTGGAGGGAGCACTCTGCCCTGCCCGGCCTGGCTCGGCTGCTGGGGCTCCGATCAGTAGCAGAGTGTCTTTCCAGCTAGCAGAGCCACACTGGGTCCTGTTCCAACAAACTGAGAACTTATTTACATTCGGGGGGGGAAAATACACCTTTTCAAATATGCCTTATAAGTCATTTCTACCCAGAGAAATATTTCTACACATGTAAACAGGACAAATTGTCAACTTAACTTTGACGTGATTCCCCTGGATGTGGTGGATTACGCTCAGATTCAAAGCCAGGTTGTTCCAGTTTATCCAACAAAACAGGTCTCTCTTCAACAAGATGTTTATTTGAATCCCCTTGGGAAAAGCCAGGTGTTGCCAGTGTACACAGCAGGCCTAATGTGGTTTGGGGAGTTTACCTCAGAGTGCAGACTACAGGTGCTTGTAGGAGTGTGCTGCGCTGCTCCGAAGATAAGATGCCGAGATGGGAGGAGAGCGTTGTGTCCCATGACCCCTGAGCAATGTGGTCCGAGTCAGGGCTGAGATACAGACAACCAGATTGACTGACAGATACACACACACACACACACAGCCTGTCTACTCTGAAGGCCAAGGTTGCCACAGTTACCTGCGCTCTCTTTCTGTTCCTTCTTCCTCTCTTTTTCATCCCTCTCTCTCCCTCCCTCGTCTTCTGTTAATCTGTTCCAGAGCATTGTGATCACATGGAAAAAAACATAGCAAGTGCACATATTTCCCCCTTAGCCAAGAGTGAAAAAAACACACACAGGGGTGGGTGGGGTGTAGGGGAGTGAGGGGGGGTGTATGATGGGGAGGGGAAAAAAAGCGAAATAAACTGTTTATTCAAAGGCAGCGCTGAGCCCTTTTGTTGTGGTGGGGACCTGTCTTTTATTAGCAGCCTGAAAAGCCTTCAAAGGCTGGAAAGACAGAGGACATGCCAACAGACGAGTGTATACAAGGCAGAGGAGAGAGGAGGGGAGGGGGGGGGGGAGATGGGAGAGAAAGGGGGGACGTGAAGGGGACAGGGCAAAAAGGTTTAGAAAGAGGCAAACGAATAGGGTCTGGGGACATGAATGGGTAGAAAGGTCTCGGGGGGAGCGGTGGAGGAGGTGATGGAGGGTTGAGAACTTGAGATTGTGCCACTGGCAGTGAGGACACAGAGCGAAGGCCAGCGCTGAAGGAAAAGGGGGGCTGCTGGGACCATTCCAGATGGACCATAATATGGGGAAACTGTTCAGAACTGTTCTCATATGTTTGCAGCTTTTTACACTGGCAGGACTTTCACAGAGTCTTGTAACTGATTTTGTCAGTGTGTGTGCATGTGTGTCTGTTGGGGAGGTTAAGAGCAGAATGATGTTTTATATCAGATCTTGATAGTCTTAAAAAAAAAAAAGTTCTGGCAAAGATTATTTGGTGTGTGTCTATACCTAAATCTGCACACAGTTATGAGTGTGTGTTTGCCAGCGTGCTGTGCGGTAGGTGTTTGTGTGAATAAACTTACATGTGTGAGGGAGATGGATGTATTTGGGGATAGCTTGGAGAGGCAAAGGAGACATTCCCTCATTGCGTAACTCCATCTCTCTTATCTCTGCTCTCAAAGCAAACTGTCAATGCTGCGTTCCCATCTCTCTCTCTCTCTCTCTCTCTCTCTCTCCCTCTCTTTTTTCTCTCTCTCTTTCTGGATCAAGTCTTCAGGGGCACAACCTTTTTGCTTTCCTCCCCTCTCATCCTGCTTTCCATCTCATCTACTGAGTATTCAAGCTGTTTGTCTACTTTGGAAAAGTGCTGTTAAAGTGATGTGGCCACTATGATCCAACTTTAACGCACTGTGTGTGTGTGTGTGTGCGCATGTGTGCACGTGTGCGCGTGTGTGCGTGTGTGTGTGTGTGTGTGTGTGTGTGTGTGTGTGTGTGTGTGTGTGCGTGCACATTCAAAATATGCTGATGGTATAAACTGTATGTGTACGTATGTGCATAATGCGTGCAATCTACTTTAGTGTTTGTGTGTACGTGTGCGCTCTGTGCACGGTGACCGCTCTTGAAGCCGAATCAAAGTGCTCTGCTTTCAATAAGAGTCACAATCAGCAAAGTGGCAGCAAGCAATGACATCACTGCAGCTGGGTCCCCAGCTGGAGCACAGAAAGGACTTTGGCAAGTGTGTGTGAGTGAGTGACTGCGGACGTATGTGTGTAACAAAGTCAAAGACCAGCGTATGCATAGTTTATTTGTAATATGCATATTTCATGCAATTCGTAAACTCTGTGGCGGAGCGAAATGCAAGCAGGTCCATGCCAATGTAGAACCTTTCCTCGCAGCGCTCATGAGTATGTGTGTGTGTGTGTGTATGGTGGCTGAGAGTGTAAGTGAGATTTCCAACCTCAGTCGTCCCCATCAGTCTCTCTGCACATTCTGTGCCTTGTTTCTATTGGAGCAGACAGTGCTGCGGTGAGAAAAACAACAGGAATTTCATCTGTCATTGATTAAGCCCATTAACGGTGGTGTCTGATGTCTTTTACACTCATTCCACACACACCGACATGCAGCTGCACTCACAAACACACACAGTTACACACACACACACACACACCTTGACTCCCCCCACACTGCACCGCTACCAAGACTACCATACAGTAACGGACACACCATGGAATATCATCAAGATCCACACCATTACTGTGTGTGTGTGTGTGTGTGTGTGTGTGTGTGTGTGTGTGTGTGTGTGTGTGTGTGTGTGTGTGTGTGTGTGTGTGAGTGTGTGTGAGTGTGTGTGTGCACGGGTGTGTGTGTGTGCGTGTTTGTGTTGGGTGTGAATGGATTTTCACACGCTAAGTCATGCAAGCCGGAAAATACTGATCATAAACTTCCAACCAGCATGAGCAACCAACAACCCCACAGAGAGCCAACACACACACACACACACACACACACACTACGCTACTGGACGCACAAGCTACTGACGTGGTCCACACACACACACACACACACACATTGTAAACTGCCCTCTTATGAACAAACCATGGTTTCAAACACACACACACACACATACGCCAAAGCCACTGAAAACACACTGCTACTGAGCATACCGCGCAACCAGACACTCCAAACTCACTAAACAAATGTCTGATGTTGTCACTCTGGTATTTACCACTCCACCACTGTCATTTTACAAGCCAGCTTCGCTGCTTTGAATGTGCAGGCATTGTGATTTTAGCTGCGTGCTGAAAGTACGGCTCACATAATGTGACAGTTATTGGTTAAAAACAGAGCTCAAGTGCAACAATTCCACTACTTCGGCGTGGTTTACGTCGAGGGTCTCACTGCAGAATAAAAACAAAGGTGCAAAATGCCATGTATTAGTGATCTACCTGAACTCCTGATGCGTTGATGTAGACATCGTGATTTTCGTACAGAAGTCTGTTCAATGTGGTTTCTACACAACCCTAAAATCAGTGTCACCAGACAGTACAGTTAAATCACCTCTCTGCAACCTCTCTGCCTCTCATAATCTTACAATTTAAATGACTCTACCGTAGTAATACTGTAATCTCATGGTCTCAGTTCACACCTAAAGGCCTTTGCATACCAAGTCCGTATTTTTCGTATGCGTTTTTTTTAATCCGTCATCCGATAAAAATCGCTACGCGCAGAAACCTTGCACACTGTGTCAAATGCGTTTTATTATTCTGTTCGTTGCGAAAATTCGCAATAAAAGACAAAAGTGACCGAAGTATAGTGACCGTTTTATAAAATAACTTTTATTAACCATATTTGCTCCAATTTTCCCCACTGCTGCTTTAATGACATCTCCATGTCAAGCAAACTCTATCCACTGAGGAAGAGGGTGAAATGTGATTGAAAGCACCAGAAAATTAGAGTCAGTTGACCTTGAGTAAATATTTTTTTGCCTATGTACTATTTCACAGTCAAGAAATAACTTTCATGCTCAATTGATAATATTATCTGTCATGCAGATTACAGGAAACTGTGTATTAAATGATGCATAATATACTTTAAGCACTCCATTTGACCTTGGCTGCAGCCAAAAAATGGCACATTTTCACGTCGGCCACCGTACTTCTCCTACATGCTTGGCACATGGGAGAGGTTGTAATCTGCAACCTCATCACTAGATGCCGCTAGATGTTGCACACTGTACCTTTCAATATATTTGATTCAACACTGTAAATGTATGGAATAATTGGCATTGAAGCTGTTTTGGTCTCTAAACTTGGTCTCTAATCTCTACTGGAGGAATGAACATAGTTCTACCAAAAGATATTTCCTCATTCGGTTTTGGTGATGGCGGTGCAAACCACCTCCCACAGGCATTCAATTCTGTTGAGATAGTGACTATGAAGGCCATGGCATATGATTCACATCATGTTCATGCTCATCAAACCGTTCAGTGACCCCTCGTGCCCTCTGTGGAAGCATCTGCATTATGTTTCTCCAGTCGTTTATTCAGGTTTCTTTAACTTGTCACTCATCTGTACATGGAAAATGTCAATTATCGGTTTTATAGGAATGTTCATAAAACTATGAAGTTTGAGTACAGGATTCGCTTCTTAATTGCCGTGCAGCCTTTGGAAATGTGTGGGAATATTTTCTTGGCTTTGCACAATACAAAGGAATTTAGATAAAGATAATTTAGTTGTGAGTTTCTCTGTTCCTTTTCCATTTATCCAATATAGTTGCTTGGATATTTATAGCCTCTGAAGTTTCCTTTCACTTCGGTCAGCGCCGTTCTCACCAGATCATTCGGGTCCAAAATAGTTCCCTATAATAAAAATAATTTTCCTCCATCCAAGCTGAATACAGGCTATTGAGCTGAAGAGAATAATTTAACCGAATGGTTGTCTACCAGCTGTCACTACTTCATTCATTCTTTTTTTTATTATTGCAGAAGCAAAAGGGAGTTATCACTGGGCAAGATATAAATATAAACCTTTCAAATCTCATGAATTTAATCATCCAACAATCCTACTTTTGTGCGTCAAACCAGTAAAAGCCCAAAAATATTATAAGTATCATAAAATATACATTGGCAAAACCCTTTACAAGTGCTCCAGTTAGTCATACTTTTAGCAATAGAATAGAATAGGGTAAAACAGAGCTGAACACAACGCCTGTATGGCAGAACAAGAGAGCAGAGTGAAGCCAACGGCAGAGACCTGTGGGGAACAGAGCAGTGATGAGGGACGGCTACCAGAGACACCCAGCAACTCACATGGGTGTGCACAGCAACCCACACACACCAGTGCACATCGGCCATAAAAAACACACACACATGATTATATACATAGATACACAGGCCAGGAAAGGGCAAGCGTGCACACACACCAGGCCACGCTCAGAGGTACCTGCACACATACACACACCTGTAGTGCACATGCATACAAATCTTTGTTGCAGTGCACACTGAACACATAAATCCATGCTTGTAATCATAAATCCTCTCTTATCTATATGTTTCCTCCCGTCCTTTTCTCTGTGCTTCCATCTAAGTCCTTCTTCTTCTTCTATTAAATTCCAGAGATCCGTCACATTCCATATTTCCATCACGGGAGACAGCCCCACGGCCCTGCCGCTCTCCAGAAGTCCAAAGCTCTGTCCAACACACCAGCCTGACTCCAGAATCCTGTCATATGCTATAATTTAGCTCTTTCCAGAGCACTTTACTTTCCCTCAAACTGTCACATCCCATACATCACTGTCATTCAGCTCATCTGTCGGGGGTCTGGGCAAAGGGCTTTGGGGTGACTGAGCAGAGGTGTCATCGGATTCCTGTCTGAATCTTTCTCGGTTGCTTCCTCTGCTCATAACGCACGCACACATGCAAACACACATAACCTAAGTCTCAATGACAAAGGGCAGAGGGGAAAGGCAGGTACATGGAGCGAGAGGTTGAAGAGAGAATGGGAGGAAGTGACAGAAGCCAACAGAGAGAGTGTGAGCGAGGGGGAAAGAGCGTGAGAGAAAGAGAAAGAATGAGAAGAAAAAGGAGAATAAAACAACAGGCAAAGTGGGAGAGAAAGGAGAGGGAGAAAGCCTCCGGAGTGCTTTTTCGCTCCAACGGGACAAAAGGTTACAGCATGACGGGGGTAGGTGTCAGGTGATGTGTGACAAGTCCAAATTAAAGATGACATAATGGCGGGGGCCCGGATGGGGTCCAAACTGGGGGCTGACTTGAGACTGAGGGTGGGGGCAGACCGTGGCAACCAAGTCGAGCTGGGCCATGCTGGGCTGGGCCGGGCAGCAGGGGGCTACCCTGCAGGCTCCTCCATATGGAACGCGTTAGCCTAGCGATTGCTAATGAAATGCAGGCTGACGTCAGGCAGACACCAACCCATTGTTTTGCTGCTTAATTTGTTATAATATTTGTCTTACAAATGAGGATTTTGCCAGGACAGAGGAAGAATAAGAGGCTATAGCCACAGATGAACTGAGATGGGCAAAGGGTATTACAGTAAGAGGCCAACGTTAAGGCAGCAAACGGGGTTTGAGTATTCGCAGTAAAGGTAGAGAAAAGCTAGGGGACTTAGCATAAGTGCTAACACAAGAAGGGCCAGGGCCTCAGCTGTCTAAGTGGGAGGTATAGTGACCGGAGGACTAGCATGGGTGGGTTCCCTGGAAAGGGAGGGACTGCTCTAAGAGGATGTGAGTATGTGTTAATTGCATATGGAAGTTTTTACCGTGAACAAACATTTCTGCATTACTCACAACAATTTGTGTTAGGAATGCACCATTCAGGCTACTCCTGCAGCTGCCTGCCTGTTTTATGAATCCTCATTTACACTCTTTCGGTAAGTGTTATTTTTTGTAATTCTTTCTCACCCCCCTCTCTCTCTCCTTCAGGCCCATTCACCCAGTTTCCAACATACAGAGAAGTCTTCCTAAAATAGGCTCAGTGGAGCAAGTTTAAGAATGCTTTTGTTATTCCAAAAGGAGTTGTGCTGTAATTGACCACCACCTGGGCATCTGGCAGAAGTCACAGTGAGCTGGAGGGAAGGGGATGCAGAGAGGGAGAGGAAGGAGCTGTGGATGGAAAGAATGAAAGAAACGACAAAACAGAGATGAACAAATGGAGACTGAGGAAAGACAAGAAAAGAGGAAAGATTAATGGAGGGGGGGGGGGTGAACGATGGAAAGTGTGTGCGCTATGTCCCTCTCTGTCTCTCGCTCTCCCACTCTGACATGTCAATTCGAAGGTGCTTTATTGGCGTGAGTAATGATGGGAGGTGTTGCCAGGGTAATTACATAGCACATTAAAGGGTTTCATAAACATTACAGTTCCTCCTCTGCCCGGTGGCAAGGCTAAAGGGGCAGGGAGAGGAGGGGAAAAAAACAGAATGAGAGAAATGGACACAGTGAGAGGGAGCAGAAGCAGCACAAAGGACGGAGGGTAGAAAAGGATGGAAGAGTAAAGGGCACTTAGTGGAGAGGAGGGGGGAGGAAGAGAGAAGGGAGGAGTGTGGAAGAGATGAACAGAAAAGATGACAGGAGTGAAGGTTACTATGATCATGGATTCCATCGCTGAGCGCCTGAACATGAAATAGGAAGAAAAAAAACATGCTGGAGCAGCGTCCAACACAAGCCACAGCTGCATTTCACATCACTATGCATGGAGAGCGCAGGATAACTCTCTCTCTCACACACACGTGCACACTGCAGTCATGAAACACACGCCTAGACAACTTTGTGCATACTCTTATTGACGCAATCTTTGCATAATCGTTCACACAAATTCCAGCTGTGCACAGTCTGTCACTGAGGGTCATGACACTCTCACTCAACCAAAAACACACAACCACAAGGACCATAATTAAACAAACATCCACCCAGTCGCTGAGTGTTGCATATTTATGTACAACCTCATTGGTCAGAAGCAATTATCTTCTTCTTCCTCTTCTCTACATCCTCCGAGAGCGCACTAAACAGCCCCTGCCGATCAGTGTCACACAGCATGCAGTGTCACTCCTGCAAAATCTCCATCCCACAGGACTTTTTGGTGTTTACCCCGTAGTGTTGCAGCATTTTAGCCCAGTTAGTTTTGTTGACTAAGCCTAACCAAGTCGATCTATTCCTAAACCTAACTATGTAGTTTTATTTTGAAAAGACTGGAGCGGAAATTGACACGTGTGCCATGTGTTGTTGAAGGTTATGCTGTGCGTCACAAAAAAAAGGGAAATTTGTGTCTATGTATACGAATCAAATAGATTCAACTTCGTGACTATTTAACAAACTGCTGTGTTGAACATTTTATCTGTAGTTTCAATGTCAGATCAAATGTTCACTTGGTCCCTGTTGTTGTTGAAATTCATTTCTGTCCTTGATTTAATGTCATTGGGATGATCAGAGGTTCTTGAATAGTTGAGGTTTGCCCCTGCATGAGGTTCTATCACGAGTTCCTGATGGTGCTCATATGTGATCCAGGTGCATGAACATGGCTCCTTCCAAGTTTGATGTCTTCATGTTTTTTACGTACCACTTCATCAGTGCAAAGTGTCCAAACTTCAGCAAGCAGCCTTGCCAGATGGCACAGAGGTGAAGATGCTGCTGGATTGCATATGTTGTTGGATTTGAAGTCAGTTTGTTGCACGTGGTTAAATGCAGATGTTTTGTATTATTGGATATTTTGGCAAACCTCATCCACAACAAAGACAATAAACTCCTGAATCCACTAAATTACTTCCATAATAAAAATTGTGTCATGTATCTCGCTAAAAAGGCAGGTGCAGCCAAAAGAACACGACCACCTGATTCGCTCTGCAGAACCAGGCTTTGGCCTTACAATGACAAGCTAGATTACATGAATAATTACCCTGACACGAGTCCAAAGCAGCATCAAACCCTCCAACTTGAAAGTGTCAAAGTAAAGTTATTCCAGTGCTTCAGCTGGGCTATGTATAGAGAGACAACAGCTGCAACGGATTGTGCGACGGAGGAGAGTAAACGTTCATATTCACTGGATTAATCTTGCTAAGCGAGAGAAGGGAGCGGGCTGCGCACCACCAACATCGCCGCTAATGAAAACAATATTTAGCTTTTCTCTTCATCTCAACCGCGGCTCACTATCGCACAAACGGCTCTCCGCTAATTAATTCCTGCTCTTACTCAGTTGCAGCTGTCGATTCTCTCATCTCGCAGACGCAGACAAGTGGCGAACAGGTTCTCATTTCAAAGCCCTGCACACTGTACACATTCCTTGACTTTGCATGGGCCCCCCTGTCATCAAAGGGCCTTTATTAAGTGTCTCATACATTTACACATTGGGGAACAGTTTAAACTTGGCCCATGATTAACAGAGTAGGGATATCTATCCCAGAAACCGATGTTAGCCTGACATCTCAACATTTGATGTGAAGTTTAAGGCCCATGTCGGCAGGTATTAATCAAAGCCAAAAGTCTCTCCCCCCCTCCAGAGATCCCACATATACACAGGCCTGCCTCCCCGTTCCCTCCTCCCATCCAAACATATACAGCCCATGCCTTTATAGACAAAGCTAATTGAACACAATCCGCTGCACTTGACACATCTGAAAACTCCAAATCTGTGTGTCACCAGAATGATGGATTGCATTTATACTCTTCAAAGTTTTCACAGTGTCTAGAGTACGCAGCGGGGGTATGATATTGCCTGTCTGCCAGCTTGTCTTTGACTGCAACCAAACCAAGGGATTGCTAAACTTGACTCCTCACCAGCACCTCTACACACACACACACACAACCGTCATAATGAGTCAACAACTGGCCCGCGGCTCCGAGCGCTCCAAGCTCTGCATAGGTTCCACTCCAGTCACCCATAACATAGAGTCCAGCACACCCTGCCTCTCCTCCACGGTGACCTTGGGGTCAAGCCAGAATGCCCTCATATAATGAGAGTGCTGTTTGGGGATTTGTTGGACTGTGATAGAGAAAGGGCAAGCACACGCAATGCACCCTGGGTCTTTGTCTGGGTGCTGACGGTATTGACGAGCGCTGATCGATGTTAATTGCTAGACAGAATGGCCATATTGACCAGGCTCCCTGGATGAAGAAGCCTGCAGGCCCGTCAAAGAGAGAGAGGGAGATACACAGAGTAAAAGCTGCTGGGCCCAGATCTACAGCAGCTAAAGGGCCCCAGACACACACACACACACACACAGCTCTCATTCACTTTAATGAGTCGAGAGAGGAGCACAAAGGCATAACGTCCATCAATGCCAAGTCTATTCAACACAACAGAGGGTATATGCAAAAATAGGTGTCCCGATGTGTGTCTCTTTGTGTGTGTTTATGCACATGTGAGTGCACGCACGTGTGCATTTATGAATAATCTGTCCGGCAAAGTTGGTCCGCATGACAGTGAAATGGTTTTTGAGTGCGGAGAAACGGGAAGGGGACATCCATGTATGTGAGGATGTGTGTGCACACAAGTTTGTGTGTGTGTGTGTGTCTTAGCTAAGGATCAATAGGCAGGAGCTGCAGAGGCAAAGACATGGGCAATCAATATGCTGGCTGCAAACAGAGGGAGGGACAGAGTGAGCAGATAAAAAACAGCCGGGGAGATTAAAGAGACAGATAGGGAGGACAGAAAATGAATGAGAAAGAGTGATGTGACAGAAGGAGAGACAGAAGAAGAAAAAGCCTGGTTGGTTGCGAAATAATTTCCCCATCTAACTTGTTATTTTTTGGATAAGGTACATGAAATGTCATTTTCCAAATCCAGGTAACATTTCTCCACAAGACTCCACAGACGGAGTCATTTCTAAGACTTGCTGCTACAGCTTTGTTTGCCCAAATAACAGTTACAATTGAGGTATGAACAATGTGTTGTTCTAACTGTCTGCGACTCCAGATGTGAAAGGGGCTCAGTTTAATTTTCTTTTTGTATTTCAACCAAATCTGAGCCAGATACACATCAAGTCTCATTTCCCAGAAGAACCTTAGACTAACATAATATTTTACAGATTTACAATGGGAGTAAGATCATCTCAGCATCAGGATCCTTTTGGAAAACCTACAACTATCTACAAATCCACTACTACTGTTAAATCGGGCTTTCATGCGCAGTCTGTGAATGGAGCTGAGCTCCTCTGTCTGCTTTTTCTTTACTCCACCATTGTACCAAGATGTGCTGTAGTCCCTGTTCTGAACCCTTCCATCTGGGCTTAAGAGTACCAGACGGGCCTCATTCCTCATCACCAGAATGTGGTTCAAATCCCTCTCCACAACATTTACACTCGTGTCCCTCGCAGCAGTGCGGTGAGCGGCGAAAAAGCACCCAGACACAGGTGCAAAGACAGAGGGAGCCAGTAGTAGGAAAGAAGGCCAGAGGCTTGTCTATGGAGCATGACTGGAAAGGCATTCAACCACAGTACCCCTACCCAGCCCAGCTCAACCCTGTCCAGTTGCACAAGCGTGTGTGTGTGTGTGTGTGTGTGTGTGTGTGTGTGTGTGTGTGTGTGTGTGTGTGTGTGTGTGTGTGTGTGTGTGTGTGTGTGTGTGATTTGAAAGTACAATGTTGAAAAGAATAAGCCTACTTTTGGAGCCAAGATAACTGTCCCTGATGTATGAGGCCAACCCCCCTCCCACCTCTATTACTCTCTCTCTCTCTCTCTCTCTCTCTCTGTGTGTGTGTGTGTGCGTGTGTGTGTGTGTGTGTGTGTGTGTGTGTGTGTGTGTGTGTGTGTGTGAATGAAAGGTATGGCAGGAGTGTTGTGTTGGCTTGGCTGACCGTCTGCGGTTGTGCGGCGGTGAGAGGGAGTTTTGGGAGCGCAGAGCGGGCGTTGCTGCCGAAATCCCTGAGAAATGTTCGTTTTGGATCCGTGTCCGTGCTTACATACCGCCCTCCCGACTGTCTCTCATTCTCCGTTTCATTTTTCCCTCTTAAGGTTTAACTTAAAAGTTATGAAATGGGGAGTCAAAATACATCACTTGAAAGCACCGCAGCTCTGAAGGGTGTGTGTGTGTGTGTGTGTGCGTGTGTGTGTGTGTGTGTGTGTGCACTGCCCTCCACCCTCCATCCTGAGGCCACTGAGGCTGCAGGTTATCTTCAGGAGAGATAATGGAGGGCAAGAAGTCCGCTTTTTAAGACAGATGTTCACTTGACTGAGGCAGGTGTCTTTGTTTTGTGGAAGTCTTTAAAACGAAAGTTTTGCCACTTTCTCTTTCTGTCACATTTTGCTCACTTTAAAATCTTCAAACGAATGAATTCCTCTCCTCTCTGACATCATTCAAATAGTTTCCTATGCATTTACTTGTTTCAGGTATGACCACAAAACAAATATTAGTTGAAACAAGACGCAATAGTTCCAAAAAGAGAATTGCCTGAGTCGTGGAAAGAAACAAGTTGCTTTTTTGCGTTGTAAACAAAGTGAAATTATCTCACCTCATTAGCAGATGTTTTTCACATACAACGGAACACTTGTTAAAATTGATATTTTGTGCAGTGTAAATTGGGTCGGCATCGCATAGCGACTGACTAATCCCATTTTGATCCAATAAGTGTGCATGTGCGTGTGTGTGCGAGGAAGAGAGAGAGAGAGAGAGAGGTGGGAGGGAGTGAGGAGAGGAGAGGAGGGAGGGAGGATTGATCCGCGTCTGTTAAAATCTTGTTCTGGTTTTTCTTGGAGTGAGGTCTGTGCCTGCCGACGCGCCTCTCCTGTGCAGCCCCCCTCAAGAAGAAGAGCTTTTTATGGAAAGGAAACCTTGGAATTTTTGAAAAGGAGAGAAGGAATCTGCATAATACCAGAGAAGTGGATAAAGAAACCGCACGGTTCTGTTTGCGTTCTCTTCTTGCGTTTTTCTCCTCTGGTGTCTGAATGAAACAGGGAGGTCAAATATAAAAGGGAAGAGGAACGGTGCAGGTTCTGGACTGGGAGTCGATCTGTCAGTGTGATTTTTGGGGTAAACACGTCTCCAGAGCGCTCGTTTTTAACTTTTATTTCTTCAGAAAGCTCGACTCCTCTCCTCTTGGAGTTCGCTTTTCTCGGAACGAGGAGACTTTCGTGTTTTTTCCCCTCTTCAGGGAAACTGCTTAAACTTTCTACGTTTAAAAAAAATAAATAAAAAGATCGGATTGCATCTCCCCCCCTTCAAACATTTCGGAGGTGATGTCATCGTGCTGTGTTTTGGCTGGTATTGTGTCGAGAGGGCGCAGAGAGGACTGCTGCAGCCAAGCGGTAACAACCAGAGGCTGAGTCCGGAAAATCAGGTGCAAAGTGCGGCTGTCATTTCCTCGCTGTGTCGCGGGTGGCTGAGTCCGCCACCCAGTCCCAGCTGTTCCCATCCTCTCCTCTCCAACCACCCCCTCCCTCCCTCTCCCTCCCTCTAGTCTTTCTTTCCCCCTTTATTATCCCCTCCCATTTTCATTCAGCACTCTCCCATATACCCCTCTGAGCTGGACCGCTCTGGGACCTTATCATCATCCTCTCTGTCGGACACTGTTGGTCGGTGTCACCTGAGTCACCACAGACAGACCCGTTGAGGGACGCAGTCATGACCGAGGAGGCAGTCCTGCATTACCCTGCGCCTGCAGCAGAGCCTCCGTCTCCAGCTCGCCGTCTGCTCCATCAGCCAGCCCAGGTAGCCCACCTCCAACAGCTCCTGAGCCTGCTCTGCTGGGACTAAAACCTTGCCCTGCTACTCCTAGCTATCTGCGCAGGAACAAACACTCCACCACTTTTCTTTTATTATCTCACCGACTGAATTCTTGCCGTTACGCATTGGATTACGCAGAAGATTACGCACGAACCGCATCTCGCCAAAAGGCCGAGCATCACTTCTGAGGGTCAACGAGGTCGATTGGGGTTGGTTTATCTGTGTGACGCGTGAGCGCGCTTTCACCTGTTCCTCTCTTTCTCGGGGACGCGCAGGTTTTTAAAGCCCAAAACCTTCCCCCTTTTGCTCCCCCGCCCATCCGTCTCTCCACCGCCACCGGTCGGTCTGGACAGCTGTTAGAGGTTGCCCGGCGGTCACAGTGGCACATTTACCCACGCCGGGAGAATCGGGGCACTGCAGCCGCCGATGCCAACAAGAGTGTCCGCTGACTCTTTGACTCTGCACAACATCCAGCGGATTCACAACACACAGAGGGGAACTCTCTCCAGGACTGTCGGACTGGCTCAGACCGAGCGAGGAGACTGTCTCTGGGACAAGTTCCATAGTGGAGGGGGGAAGCAATGTGGTCCCTTCTTTCCACGCTGACCGTCTTGTAAGTCACTTTTATCACTTCATCATGTAATAATGTTATTTATGTATGCACTCCGAGTCTTCTTCAGTTGTTTAAAACTAGTTTTCGTGACAGGGTGAGCTAGAGATGAAGATGATGGAGATGGAGAGGAAGGCTGCAGTGTCTAACGATTACATCACTCCTCATCAGTCCCCCATAGAAAACATGCCACTGGAAGGCCCTGTTTTGATTGGCTGACAGTTCAGGGTCACTGGGTCAGAGTCAGGGCCCTGTTACTCATAAAACCTGCCATAAACATCTCCATCACCATCTGCACTTACTTCAGGGATGGCCAAGCTGGATTAGAAAAAGCCATTTTCCCATCGCCAAGAAAATGCTTTTTTTTTTTTTTTCCCCTATTGAAAATATTTCTGAAGTTGAGTCAAATAACACCGGCTTTATCTAGTGGGATAGGAAAATGATAAAGTGCCAAGAGCAAATCTAAGGGAGGAGGATACAGACTCAGGGGGCTTGAGTTTGCCCATTTGAGGTGTGTCTTGTTAAAAGCCGAGGGATTTATTTTTCTTTCTTTGTGTCGGCTGTACTTCTCCCAGATGGCAGTCATCTCCAGATACTTCTCATTCCTCACACAACCTGGACAGGGTGTGTGCTGCTGTTGCTGCTGGTGTCTGCCTGACTTTCCCTCTCTTCGTCTGTGTCTCCCTCACACTCTCTCCACTTACCCACCTAACTGCCTACATCTGTCTTCCTGTCTTGCCTATACCCCCATTTTTCCACAGATACTTGCTCAGATAAAAAGTATGAATTAATAACTGATGAATGATGGCGCCCCTGGCAGTATCCGAGGAGGAGCAGTCTCACTGTTTAGTCTGCTGGTTTTAGTTTATGTCTTTCAGAGCCAATCATCTTTCAATTAATTTCCTTCTTGCCTATCAGCTTTACCACAGCCACTTCACTTCATCCATGCTGTTTTACCAACGTGATCACACTGAAAGTCTTCAGCCAGTGAGAAAAAGCCAAGGGCCTTTTGCCACAACAACCTGTTACTGCTCTTCTCGTAAAGCCACAGCTCCATGTTGAGGCCCTCTGCTTCTTTGCTCCACCATATTACTGCTGATACCACTCACACGCCCACTAGCCTAACCACTATTCTTCGCCGAGGCCCGCTGCTGAACATCTGAAACTCTTGCACTGTGCCGAAGCCCACTGCTCCAGTGTTGGCCTACCACGCTAACCACTGCTACACACAGCTGAAACCACTGCTCTGTGCTGAGTCCCACCAGGCCGACCGCTCTCGCTCCACGCTGCTGCCCAGTCCTCGGTGCTGAGGCCTGCTAGTCTAACCGCAGCCTCCATATGGTAGATCTGCTGGGACGCAGGTTTATGATGTCAGACCCTTGCTTGTTTTGGCAGCCAGCCAAGGCGCACCGGGCTTTCCCTCTCTCCATACCTCCTTCTGTCTTTACTCTCCCCGACTTTTACTCGGCGCTCTCTTATTTTCTCGTTTTCTCATCCCTCCCCCCACCTCCGGTTGATCCTGTCTCCCTCTTTCCTCTCTCCTTCTCTTTCTCTCTGTGGCTGGCATAATATGGAGTGTCTGTGGTTTTTGTGGGAGCGGGGGAATCCAGTGCCGAGGCACTTTTCCTGCAGTGTCCTCGGCGGCAGTGCAGCCGTGGTGTTTTAACAGCTGAGAGTCCTCACAATGCACAGGCGCTCAGGTTTTTTCGGCTGCGCAGGCAAAATGTGAGGGCCAACACTCTACTGCATTGCCCAGGATATCTGCATCTATTAGAACGACTCAGGGGCCAACACACCAACTATGGGAAAGAAATGTTGAGAAGGAGGAGGGAAGAGAGAGAGAGATGAAGCACATGTATATATGTGTGTTAGTCAGGAGGCAGTGACATGTGTTACGACGTGCATGGGTTGAACCCCCCTCCTCTTTCATTCCCATTATTTATCTTTTTGTCTACTTCTCACGCCAGGCCACACTCTGTGGTTACACTACTGTCTCTCATTTTGCCACTTTTTCTCCCTTCAAGATGTAACCTCAGTCTTTTTTCACCGTCTCCTTCTCACATCTGTGCATCTTCTCTCTGATTGTATCTCTCACCTCTCTTATTATCTGTCAGCCTTCTCTTGCTTCATCCCCCCTCTATTTATTCTTACATCACCTTCCTTCTCCCTATCCCTTTGTGTACCTCTCAGTCCGCCTCTCTCTCCTCTTCGCTATCTCCCTCTCTCAGCAGCGCGTATGTCTTTGCTTTGGCCCAGCTGTCAGCTGCCTGCTCCTCCTGTACGCACACAAACACCCTGCACACATCTGCACATCTGTGTGCATGCCCATGACAGTGTGGAGGAGTCGCCCTGCTAACCCCAAACATAAAGGAAGATGGGAGGCAGGGAACGATAGGAGAAAGGTAGAGTGGACAGAGAGACAGGGAGGGAGAGATACGGTAGAGAGGCGATAGGGAGGACAACAAGTCAGAGAAAAAGAGTGGAGTAGAGAGAGAGAGAGAGAGAGAGAAGAGGCATGCAGAGAGATAGCAGAAGATGAGGTGGGGAAAGACAAAATTCGTAGAATTGCTTTTCAGCCCACACACTTTGTTCTGAACTTCATCATGTCTTCAGCCACTAATTCAGAACAGTTCAAGGACTGCCAGAGTAGATTTTGCGCAACACAATCACTCCCTTACTAAAGCTGTGAATAACATTTGATACATCCAAGGTCAAGGTCTTAACTTCAATTAAGCAACGGGATAAAGTGAGAAGAATTTAAATTTTAACTGTAACCAGCTGTTTCAATCATAAATGTCTCTAAAAGTCCAGATCAGAAGGATAAGTAAGGTACAAGAAGTTATACTTTCAAGGACAATACCATCTAATTCTGCATTCTACATCACCATGATTATTCCCCATTAATCATCTTTCCACACGTTTTGGTAGCTCATGTTCTCACTTATTCATAGCATCTCTAAATGTAACCACAGTCCGCCGCTCTCCAAAGCCACATCACAGCAGAGTGTACACCTGTAGTCCAGCCCAGCTGTCTACATACACAGAGCAGCCAAATAAGTCAGCCCAGTCCCTCAGATGTCCAAACCAAAACATGTTCTAGTTGTCTCGGCATGTTTGCCATTTCGCCACGGCCCATTCGGGTCATTTGGAGGCCAGATTTTGGTGTGGCGAAAGTCACGAACGGGTCAGAAAGTGGGTTTGGACAGAAGCCTGGTAGCGTAACAATAAACACAGCTCTGGGTGTTGTCTGTCTGCCTATCCCTGTACATCTGCCTGCCTGTATGTCATGTCTCTGTGCCAGCCGCACACCCAGCAGTGTGAGTAATCACCCAATAAGGAAAAGAGATGTTGAACAGAAAGAACGGCAGAGAAGAAAGAGATGGAAATGATGGTGTCACACATAACTCTTCCAACATTCAATGTTGCTTACATATTTCTAAAGTCATCTGTTTCTACTTTTTCCAGATGTATCCAGATGTTGCTGGTGATGTGCAATCCATTACAGGTAAGCATGACAAAGAGTGATTGTACATTACAAAGGAAAGGTTGCATATTGGTAGTGCGTGCAGCTTTTTAAACCTGTTCATGATTCTCTGTATCTGTATGTGTGCCAACCTCTGGGTGTGTGTCTGCCTTGGTGTGTGTGTGCGTGTGTCTGTGTGTTCACAGCAGGTACTTGGTGTGGATGGAGTCAACTTCAGCGTGCATGTGGAGAACCAGACGCAGGTGCGAGACACCATGAGTCGGCGACACCACCGGGTCTACCAGCTCTACAGCCGCACCAGTGGCAAACACGTCCAGGTGCTGGGACGCAGAATCAGCGCTCGAGGAGAAGATGGAGACAAATTTGGTAAGACACACACACACACACACACACACACACACACACACACACACACACACACACACACACACACACACACACACACACACACACACACACAGTAGAATACAGTGGTGCATGTGAGTCAGTGTATACACAGTTAAATGCTTCCCTGCACACACATCGCACACTCACACCGACTAACGGCTGCAAGTACAAAGACTTGAAGGTTGACCAAGTGCATGCATGAACGGATACAGAATGCAACTGTGCAGGCACACTCACAAAAGCACACACACATGCCTCCCCAGGCTTTGGCAGAGGGGCAGTGGAGCTTGTCTTGGGAGTACAAAGACCTCATCGACTGGCTGCTGACTCAATGATTCACAAGAGAGCAAAAGAAAGAGAGAGAGAGAGAGAGAGAGAGAGAGAGAGAGAGAGAGAGAGAGAGAGAGAGAGAGAGAGAGAGAGAGAGAGAGAGAGAGAGAGAGAGAGAGAGAGAGAGAGAGAGAGAGAGAGAGAGAGAGAGAGAGAGAGAGAGAGAGAGAGAGAGAAAGAGAAAGAAGGTGTTAGCGAAAACAAGTGTGAGTTAGCGGGAGAAGCCTGGCAGGTAGAGTGTTGGACCGAGTGTTAGAAACTCATCTCCTTCATCGATCCCTCCATTGATTTCTCATCCTCCCTGTTGTCTCCTCTGGATTTAAAACAGCAGGCTTCCTCTCCCTCCCTCCCTCCCTCCATCCTCTAACACTCCCTCTGTCCATCCCCCACTCCCTCCTCCTCTCCACCTTTCTCCGCCTGTAATGATGTCTAACCCATTCTTAAACCACACGCAGAATCAATGGGCAGAAGAAAGCCAAGCCATAAAGCTGGAGTTCATATTTCTTGCATGTGCTCCAGCGGTGGCTCATATTGCACATCCCAGTCGATTCATAAACATGTCAGGTTGCTAACGCGCCACTTCAAGCCATAGATGCAAAAGCATGTCTGCTTATAGACAAATATCACTCCTAAGCTGAACAATCCACCCAAAACTGACCAACTATGGCGATGAGGTATTACACAGGGGAAAACCAAGAGCAGAGAGAGAAGAAATAAAGCAAAAGAAGGGGCGGGTGCATGAAGGTATAAACATGAAGCGAAAGAGCAGAAGGGAGACAAGAGGAGAGTTGGGGGAAGAGAGCGGAAGAGGGCAAGAGGGAGGGAGGTATTGATTTCTCTTGACCCCTTTGTTGACTAAGGTCATGTAGGAACCATTTTAGGGATTTATTTTTAAACAGGCACAAGCGCTCTCTGAAGATGTGTAGTTGGTGAAGCGGTATTGCCTGGAAGGATGAACATGCATGCACCTGCACACACACAAATACACAGAGGTGCACACGCACATGCACTCACCTTAAAACAACAGTATCGCAGACACTCAGTCTGAGTGTTCTCCCGCTCCTCTCGGCCCACCGTGCTCCGTCTACTCTTGGCTGTTATCTATTTTACGAGGCCCATTTGTGGTCAGCGGCCTCACATCCATGTGTGTGACCGGGCTTATCTGACAACCATCTGTCCAGCCACGGACATTTACATCGGCCTGTGATTTATCAGCGCGTTTAATAGCAACTATGAATCCTTAAACCGTGATTTAATGCGATTGCCTTATCTGGTTTTAAAATCTGATTTAATGGTGGCTGGTAATCCGTGCAATTAGTGTCACACTACTTGGCCGTGGGCTTGTTTGTTTAAGCATAAATGTTGTTCTTTGCTATGGCAAATGATCTCTCACAACATGAAACTAAGTGAGCTCCAAATCTGGGTTCCCTTTATCTTTCTTCCTTTAACATTTGCGTGATACAACCTAATAAACCTGTGACATCCTGCAAGCACAACATACTGTATTTATCTGCATTGCCTGCGGCTCTAATGTCTGTCTGTCCCTCTGTCTGTCCCTTCACAAGCCCAGCTCGTAGTGGAGGCCGATACCTTTGGTAGCCAGGTGAGAATCCGGGGCAAAGAAACCAATTTCTACCTGTGCATGAATCGCCGCGGCAAGCTGGTAGGAAAGGTAAGACTTCTTTCTTTTAGAGACGTTTATAAAAAATCTAATTATCTTACAGTTTCCTGACCGGCCTCTCTTTGTTTCTCCCAATGTGTGTGTGTGTGTGTGGGTACCTGTGGTTTCTTTGCTCTCTCAGAAGGCCAGTAATCGAAGCGATGACTGCGTCTTTGTGGAAAAGGTTCTGGAAAACCACTACACAGCTCTGATGTCGGCGCGCTACACAGGCTGGTATGTGGGCTTCACTAAAAGAGGCCGTCCTCGCCGTGGCCCGCACACGCTCCCCAACCAGCAGGATGTACACTTCATGAAACGCTTCCCGCCCGGGGAGCAGCCCGACCTCACCACCCCCTTTCGCTTCACCACCGTCAGCAAGCGGGGCAAGCGGGTGCGTGCTACCGGGCCCCGCTAGTAGTGGCTAACGCTAGCACCCACTGTCTTCTTGTCATCCAAAGCCTTGACTTGAGCCTGCCAATGGCTAACCCAGTCATCTCCTCTGTCGCACACGACTGAACAGCTCCCTTTGTTGGGACAAACATTGACCAGAAACTTGATGAATCATTCATGGGGTTAAGCTTTACGCCTACTAATTTGCCACTACAACCCCATAGTTAGTGATCATTCCTCTCAATTTTAGTTCCCTTACTGGGCCAACTGGACCATTACTAGTTCATCGCTGGAAGCTCTATGGACTGCTCTATGCTTCCCTTCATAGGCCAGAAATACTGACAGGGAACCTGAAGGGCAGCCAGAGTCCCAGGCTGTACGAAGGCCTCTTATTCCACAACCACAAAAACCACAAGGCCTTCGTGTCTCCTGTTCTGGACCAGCTGGACAATGTCAAGTATGGGATTACAACTGGACCATACAGAGAGAGAACAAGGGTGGGAAAGACTGACTGAACAAGAGAGTGGGTGCTTAGCCTACGAATAAAGGGAAAACAGGAAGGAGAGGACAGGAAAACGGCAAAGTGGACAAAGGGATTGAGTGATCTGCACAGATCAAATGGACCAATAATGGACATGTGACGCACTTATTTGTCTCACTGCTAAATTGGTGTGAACCTGTGAGACTGTCGGATGAATGGATGACAAAAGGATGAATGATCGAGTGAGTGACTTACTGAATAAACGCATGTTTGTAAGAACAAGAAGACGAGGAAATGTATGTAAGAGTGTGTGTGTGTTTGTTTGTGTGTGAGCGAGTGCACCAACAACCATGAGTGAAGCTGGATCACGAGGGACTCTGGAAAGGGACCATCCAGTCCCTGCATGAACCCGTGACAACTCACCGCAGGGACTGAAGCTTTAGGAACTGGAATGTATAAAAACCAAGCTGCACCAAAAACAGCCAGCCAATCACAGCAAACCAAACCGACGACCAACCAAAGACAACTGGAGACCTTCTTCATGACCACCACCCCCCCACCCCCCAGGACACTACACCCTCAGCTTATAGGTGCAGAGGATGACGAGCGCAGGGGCGAGCATGGCGGGGAGGGTGCCTTGTCTATTAGCATTGCTATAGAAACGACCCGGGGGATGATGCTCCCGTGCGATACCGTGGATACAGAATGCTGCTACCAGGACATTCAGTGGAACAAACCAAAGTCTCATGCATAAACACAGGAGAAAAAATATTAAAGGGAACAATTTATTGAAAGTTATATATATTATATATATAAAAGAAGACAGAAACCCTAAATAAGCAATCTTACTATGATGGTTATTATAATTATTACGATAAAATTATTTCATTTATTTATTTCAGCTCTGTGTGCAGCAGTCTTTCTCGACTCAGTAAACCTTACAGAAACATTTCTTGTGTCTCCCAGCCTCTTTAAGCTGCTTCTTCACATGCTCTCTTATCTGTCAAAGGGTATATTATAGAAAGGGATTCAAGTTCGCCGAGGCTCCAGATGTGGTCACTTGGCATTAATGCTCAATTAATTGATCGACAAAAAATGAATTGACATCTGTTTTGATGATTATTCATCGTTTAAGTCATGTATCAAGCAAAAAATCCCCAAATTTGCTTGCTCCAGCTACAGCAATATGAGGGTTTGATGGTTTTCTCTATTTTATATCACTCTAAATTGGACTGTTGGTTAAACGAAAGAAGCAATCTGAAGACATTTCCCTTGGCTAAAGAAATTGTGATATGCAGTAGGGTTGGGCTATATGAAGATATACGTATACCATGGTATACATTTGTCAGCCATCAGAGATTGTGCCTTAAAGTTTATACCAAGATATATATCATGGTATATATATATATATATATATATATATATATATATACATACAGTACCTTTAATCTGGTTGTATTAGACCATTGTTGGCAATATTGGGTTTGCATGACTTTTGCATCAATGTACCTTAACTTTTCAGGTTTTTAATTCACTGGATTAACCAAAAACAAACATTGCCCTCTTGTTAATTTATCCATAAACAACTTCTCACTTGAATTTACAAAACAATTACTGTATCAAGATTAGGGTTGTCAATCGGTTAAAATAGGTAATTTCTATTCATCGCAAATTAATCACACATTTATTAACTGTTCAAAATGTACCTTTAAGGGAGATTTGTCAAGTATTTAATAATCTTATCAACATGGGAGTGGGCAAATATGCTTGCTTTATGCAAATGTATGTATATATTTATTATTGGAAATCAATCACCAACTCAAGCCCAACAGGCAACAACAGCTGTTAGAGTGTCAGTGTGCTGACTTGACTATGACTTGCCCAAAACTGCATGTGATTATCATAAAGTGGGCATGTCTGTAAAGGGGAGACTTGTGGGTACCCATAGAACTCATTTTCTTTCACATGTCTTGAGGTCAGAGGTCAAGGGACCCCCTATTGAAAATGTCCATGACAGTTTTTCCTCGCCAAAATTTAGCGTACATTTGGAGCGTTATTTAACCTCCTTCCCGACAAGCTAGTATGACATGGTTGGTACCAATGGATTCTTTAGGTTTTTTAGTTTCATATGATGCCAGTATCTTCAAGTTGTGTGAATGCGTTAAAGAAATTAGTGGTGTTAAAACAAGTTTACGTGAACGCTTTATTGTTGCGTTAACTTTGACAGCCCTAATCACGATATATATCAATATTTTGATATAAAATTACATCTGCTGTGATAGATTTTATCCATATCGTCCACTCCTAATAGGCATTTTTCACTATTATTTTGGCATTTTTATAGATGACAGTAAAAAAAAAACTACATAATAACTAATAATCTGAGCAAGTATCAAGAGCCAATAGCAGACTGTCGTGCAATAGCAAGACTGCCATTGCAATACAATGAAATTCTGCATTTCCCACAGCAATTCATCTTACAAACTGGGAAAAGTTCCTCGACTACACCAGCACTTTAAAATCAAACCAGCAGGTTTGTAATTGAGACAAGGTGCAAGAACGTAAAGGCAGCAGAAGAACGGATTCTGACGTTTTTATAGTTTTTGTCAGTGTGGGTTGAAGTAGTCACTAACGCTCAAAACTCACACATTAAATTGCTTTATAAAATACAAATCCAAGATGGACCAGCCTCACTCGGGAACCATTTGAAACTGCTGAGCACCGACTGTTGTGCAAAAAGTCAACAGTGACCTCCACATTACGAAGTTTTGCGGTGAATATTCAACACGAAGGATCAGACAGAACAGTGGAGGGGAAACATGCAGTAGTGAGATAGAATTTCATAGCTGCTTCTCCTCTCATCTATCCTGCTCTTATCCCCCCATCCCTCCCCTTCCTTCCCTATCCTAGCGGGAGGTCACTGAAGAGATGTCGCTGCCAAATGACCCAATCATGCCGGCAGACACAAACAGCTGACTCAGGGGGAAAAAAGGGTTGTACCAGAGGATTCCTATTGCAAGGCAGCAGGAATCTGTGCTGGAGGGGGTGGTATAAGGGGGAGACAGTGGGGTGGGAGGGAAACAGGGTGTGGGGGTGGGATAAAGAAGAGCGAGTAGGGGGTGGCGGGGTGAGTTGTTCATTTCTGGAACGTTGCTCCAGTTCCACTCGGGAATGATGGAAATATTCCGCGTAGCCAAACCCAGAGTGGAAGGTGTATGGTAATCATGTCGGGGAAGGAATGCCAAATATGTGCGTGAGAACGGAGCTGTGACCTGAGAGCTGCAGGAATTATGGGCCAAAATCCCACAGACCCAGAGGAAGCACACACACCCATATCCAACTCATACACACATCATATACTAATGGTGCTCCACCAAGCATAAATCCATCCCACATAACTTATTCCCAGAATTTCAAGCATTCTACTATACTAAACTAGACCCAGAAATTTAGGAAACCAACTCCCCTCCTTCTCCTGGTTGAGAGAATACACACTGTACAATAACCAGACAGATGCATTACAGAGCTCAATAACACTAGCCAGATCTTTGCTATAAAGGCACCACTTTAAGCATCTTAAACACACATTCCTCCTTCACAGTTACGGTGTTTACAAGAGTGAATATGTGATCTACTGTAACAGGTTGTTTAGACTCCAAACTTGGCTACCAAACAGTTAGAGCCCAAGTCTCATAAACAGATTACACTGTGGGAGATAGCTGAGTTTATACTCCCACCTGGTGGCCATCCTTAATACACTGGCATCCAACAATAGTTTCACCAACATTTGTTTCTCGTTAAATGACTTCCAAGACAAAATTGTAAAAAAAAAAAGTAACAATTATGAACATGAACAGTTTCTGCACATTGCACATTACTGACATGTGTGTAGAATCAAATGAATGTGTAACACAAATGAAATGTGGTTACAAATTAAATATAGTTGACTTTAATATTGTGACGTCTTAGTGGATGCAAACTGGCCTTCAGTTATTTTACTTTTCACAACTTTTGACTATCAAAAAATGAGGAATTCTGCACACTGTCAATAATTTGAACTCACTTTATTAAAGTAACAAAAACAGTCTAAATTGACTTTACCTGATGAAGGTCTGAGGACTGAAACATTTTGAATAAAGTGAGTACAAGTGATTGATAGTGTGCAGGATTCTTTGGTCAAATGTGTATAAAGTAAAATAAAAGTAACTTAAGACCAATGTGTATCAACTTAGACAGTTATACAATGTCGAAGTCAACTTTCTTTCATTTGTGCCCACATATAGGCCTATTTTTATCTGTTACAAATGTATTTTCAAGAAATGGTGTGCCTATAGGCTACTACGTTTTATTGAACTAGAGCTGTGCCTGTTTGGAGTGGGATGATTGCTTGGCCCCTGGAAGTGCAGCTTGCAGCGTTGTCGAAAACCACTCATCACTCGTCGACTCCGGGGAAGTGAAGAAGAGTTTGGTTGTAACGTTAGTATATCCAGCATCCAGCAGCAAAAGTGAACTGCAGTCAATGAGTCACGGCCTGTAAAGGCCTGCTGCAGAATTGCACCATTTTCGACACTGCACATCCTTGGGTTCCCAGCAATACACCTGCCCAGAATGAAGTAGATCGGATGAGTTGACAGACATACATACGGAAATTACTTTTATAATTTTTTTACGTCATACTACGCTATGATTTTTAAAAACTTTTTTTTATGTACTTTGCTTTGACTTTTTATGACATTCATTTTAACATACTATATGACTTCTTTTTTTTTTTACATACTTTACTATGACTTTTTTATAACACTCATTTTAACATACTATATGACTTTTTATGACATATTACACTGATTTTTTTATGACTTTTTATGATATACTATACTATGACTTTTTATGATCTTTTTATGACATAATACTATGACTACTTATGACATATTATGCTATGACTTTTATGACATATACTATGTTTTTTATGACATACTATATGACTTTTCATATTTTTTATGATATACACGTACAAATAACACGTCTTCACACTTTCAAATTGCAGTGCAAGTGCAGTGCATACGCCAAAATCTGATGCGCGGACATCTCCAAACAAGTTTGTTGGTGAAACAAACTTTTCGTGATGAAATCACGGTATCAACGGTATTATTTTGGTTATTCCGTATTTGACATCACGTTACATCTACTCCTTCACAATAACTCAAGAAATAACTCAATATTTATCATATAAACTTTGTGGTAGCTTGTAGGTTACCAACCTTGGTAATGAAGTGATATTTTTCACCAGTTGTCCACGTTTGGTAAGATAATCCTTTATTATATGTTGATCTAAAGTGTTAGAGCAGCAGAAGGACCTGCAGTATCTCTCTTCCACACACAGCGGGTGAAGGAGCGTGTCACTGAAGACCTATTTAACAACGCACAGAGGGAAGCAGCGCCTTTTGTAGTCCATCTTTGGAACATTGTAGTTTCACCACGGTCAAACCTCCAAGTCTTTGAGGGCTCTCTCGCAGACATTTTTGAGCCTTTTATGAACACTTCCTGTAAGTCTGCATTCCTGCAGACTTTGCCTGAGGGAATTTCCCATAATTCATAGCATTGTGACGTTAAACACAAGGTTACCACACCTGGGGAAGCCCAGAGGCATAAAAAAAGGACGGCATATTTAAATGTATACAGAAACAATAACATTTAAAGGATTTATGGTATATTAAAAAAACACATGAAATCAGAGGAATGCAAGCATTAGACTATATTACACACCTGGTTTATTCATTAACCATTTCTTTTAATTTTGCTTAATGAAGTTTGACAAAAACAAGTAAATAGATTTTTTTTAAACCTTTAATCTTGTAGGGCAACAGCCTGGAAGACTTTCAAATAGGCAGTAAAAACACGAAATAAATGCCACAATTGCCATCTTCAAGGTAGTGTGATATGTCGCCACAAAGAGCTGTCCCTTTCAGATTTATACCACTTCAAGCCCTTGCAGCCTTTCACACTCAACCATTAACCAGGTGACATCTGTCAAGTCCCTGAGGGTTTGGGGTTTAAGGCCTTAGGGGGAACATTGGGGTTGGGCCGATGGTCCAGTGTATCTGACTTTTAATTTTTTTGACATACTATAGTATGACTTTTTTAGTTATAATATACTTTCACTTTTTCCGACATGCTATACTATGACTTTTTTTTGCATTTTTACGACATACTAAACTGACTTTTTCATGACTTTCTCGAAATAGTATACAATGACTTTTTTTTTATTTTTATGACAAACTACACTGACGTCTTAAATTTTTTTAGAAATACTATACACTGACTTTTTTCTACATAAAATACTGTGACTATGCCTTTTTTCAACTTATTTTCGACTTACTATATACTATGACTTTTTTTAATTTTTTGTGACTTTTTTGTGACTTTTTCCAAAATACAATTTAATGACTTTTTTTTTTTCGACATACCACGCTATTGCTTTTTATAACTCTTTTCGACATACTTTTTACGACATATAATACTATGACTTTTTTCGACATACTATGCTATGACTTTTTTCGACATACTATACTGTCACTTTTTTTTCACTTTTTACGACATGCTACAGCTTTTTTTTTTGCTTTTTTCAACATACTATACTTTGATGTTTTTCAACATACTATAATACAACTTTTTTATGACTTTTCCAACATCTCTTCGTATATTTGACTTCATCATTAGACATTAGACCTGAAAACAGACCGTGCCACATACTGTAAGGATCAAACCCACAACCTCCAGTATTCCAACCAGGTATCTACCCACTGAGCTATCTGACCAGATACACGGATGTAGTGTTTGTTATTGTATTTGACTTTTTCATTTGAAATCAACAAAAGTCATAGTATAGTATTTCAATATTTTTTTTAAAAAGCCATAGTATGCCGAAAAAATAAAAAAAAGTCTTAGTACAGTATGTCGAAAAAAAAAAAAAAGTAGTATAGTGTGTTGAGAAAAAAAAAGAAAGTCATAGTATAGCGTGTCGGAAAAAAAGTCATAGTATAGTATGTCGATGAAAATAAAAAAGTCTCAGTACAGTATGTTGAAAAAAAAAAAAACTCATGTCAAAAATTAAAAGAAAAGTCATAGTATAGTATGTCGAAAAAACTAAAAAAAGTCATGGTACGGTATGACAAAAAAAGTCGTAGTATAGTATGTCGAAAAAAAGTCATAGTATGTCCAAAAAAGGTCATACTATATTATGTCGAAAAAAATTAAAAAAAGTCAGAGAATACTATGTCAAAAACATAAAAAAAGTTATAGTAAAGTATGTCGAAAAAACTAAAAAAAGTCATAGTACAGTATGACAAAAAAAAGTCATAGTATAGTATGTCGAAAAAATAAAAGTCATAGTATAGCACGTAACTGTAATGTAACTTCTAAAATTCCGATTCCTGGAATCGGAATTAGCATTGGAAAAATAATTGGAATAACAATTGGAGTCAGAATCTGAATAGGAATCTGAATAAGAATTGGAACATTCTAGAACGTTGACGTAACTCAATCTATAGAATTGGAATCAGAATAAGAATTGGAATCAGAATTAAAAAAAAAAAAAATCGCAATAAGAATCAGAATCGTAACGTAACGCAGTCTAAAATTGAACATTCTAGAACGTTGACGCACGCATTCTAAAATTGAACATTTTAGAATTTTGACGTAACGCATTCTAAAATTGAACATTCTAGAACGTTGACGTAACGTAATCTAAAATTGAACATTCTAGAACGTTGCTGTAACATAATCTAAAATTGAACATTCTAGAACATTGATGTAACACAATCTAAAATTGAACATTTTAGAATTTTGACGTAACGCATTCTAAAATTGAACATTCTAGAACATTGACGTAACGTAATCTAAAATTGAACATTCTAGAACATTGACGTAACGTAATCTAAAATTGAACATTCTAGAACGTTGCTGTAACATAATCTAAAATTGAACATTCTAGAATGTTGATGTAACGCAATCTAAAATTGAACATTCTAGAACATTGACGAAACGCAATCTAAAATGTATCATTCTAGAACGTTGACGTAACGCAATCTAAAATTGAACATTCTAGAACGTTGACGTAACAATCTAAAATTGAACATTCTAGAACGTTGACGTAGCGTAATCTAAAATTGAACATTCTAGAACGTTGCTGTAACGTAATCTAAAATTGAACATTCTAGAACGTTGATGTAACGCAATCTAAAATTTATCATTCTAGAACGTTGAAGTAACGCAATCTAAAATTGAACATTCTAGAACGTTAACGAAACGCAATCTAAAATGTATCATTCTAGAACGTTGACGTAACGCAATCTAAAATTGAACATTCTAGAACGTTGATGAAACGCAATCTAAAATGTATCATTCTAGAACGTTGACGAAACGCAATCTAAAATGTATCATTCTAGAACGTTGACGTAATGCAATCTAAAATTTAACATTCTAGAACGTTGACGTAACAATCTGAAATTTAACAATCTAAAATTGAACATTCTAGAACGTTGACCTAACGCAATCTAAAATTTAACGTTCTAGAACGTTGACGTAACAAAATCTAAAATGTATCATTCTAGAACGTTGACGTAACGCAATCTAAAATTGAACATTCTAGAACGTTGACGCAACGCATTCTAAAATTGAACATTTTAGAATTTTGACGTAACGCATTCTAAAATTGAACATTCTAGAACGTTGACGCAACGCAATCTAAAATTGAACATTCTAGAACGTTGACGTAGCGTAATCTAAAATTGAACATTCTAGAACGTTGCTGTAACGTAATCTAAAATTGAACATTCTAGAACGTTGATGTAACGCAATCTAAAATTGAACATTCTAGAACGTTGAAGTAACGCAATCTAAAATTGAACATTCTAGAACGTTAGCGAAACGCAATCTAAAATGTATCATTCTAGAACGTTGACGTAACAATCTAAAATTTAACATTCTAGAACGTTGACCTAACGCAATCTAAAATTTAACGTTCTAGAACGTTGTCGTAACGAAATCTAAAATTGAACATTCTAGAACGTTGACGAAACGCAATCTAAAATTTATCATTCTAGAACGTTGAAGTAACGCAATCTAAAATTGAACATTCTAGAACGTTAACGAAACGCAATCTAAAATGTATCATTCTAGAACGTTGACGTAACGCAATCTAAAATTGAACATTCTAGAACGTTGACGTAACAATCTAAAATTTAACATTCTAGAACGTTGACCTAACGCAATCTAAAATTTAACGTTATAGAATGTTGTCGTAACGAAATCTAAAATTGAACATTCTAGAACGTTGACGAAACGCAATCTAAAATGTATCATTCTAGAAAGTTGACGTAACGCAATCTAAAATTGAACATTCTAGAACGTTGACGTAACAATCTAAAATTGAACATTCTAGAACGTTGAAGTAACACAATCTAAAATTGAACACTAGAACGTTGATGAAACGCAATCTAAAATGTATCATTCTAGAACGTTGACGTAACAATCTAAAATGTATCATTCTAGAACGTTGACGTAACGCAATCTAAAATTGAACATTCTAGAACGCTGACCTAACGCAATCCAAAATTGTACGTTCTAGAACGTCGTAACGAAATTTAAAATTGAATATTCTAGAACGTAACGCAATCTAAACATTCTAGAACGTTGACGCAACACATTCTAAAATTGAACATTTTAGAATTTTGACGTAACGCAATCTAAAATTGAACATTCTAGAACGTTGACGTAACAATCTAAAATTGAACATTCTAGAACGTTGACGAAACGCAATCTAAAATGTTACGTTCTAGAACGTTGTCGTAACGAAATCTAAAATTGAACATTCTAGAACATTGACGCAACGCATTCTAAAAATGAACATTTTAGAATTTTGACGTAACGCATTCTAAAATTGAACATTCTAGAACGTTGACGCAACGCAATCTAAAATTGAACATTCTAGAACGTTGACGTAGCGTAATCTAAAATTGAACATTCTAGAACGTTGCTGTAACGTAATCTAAAATTGAACATTCTAGAACGTTGATGTAACGCAATCTAAAATTGAACATTCTAGAACGTTGAAGTAACGCAATCTAAAATTGAACATTCTAGAACGTTAACGAAACGCAATCTAAAATGTATCATTTTAGAAAGTTGACGTAACGCAATCTAAAATTGAACATTCTAGAACGTTGACGTAACAATCTAAAATTTAACATTCTAGAACGTTGACCTAACGCAATCTAAAATTTAACGTTCTAGAACGTTGTCGTAACGAAATCTAAAATTGAACATTCTAGAACGTTGACGAAACGCAATCTAAAATTTATCATTCTAGAACGTTGACGCAACACATTCTAAAATTGAACATTTTAGAATTTTGACGTAACGCAATCTAAAATTGAACATTCTAGAACGTTGACGTAACAATCTAAAATTGAACATTCTAGAACGTTGACGAAACGCAATCTAAAATGTATCATTCTAGAACGTTGACGTAATGCAATCTAAAATTTAACATTCTAGAACGTTGACGTAACAATCTGAAATTTAACAATCTAAAATTGAACATTCTAGAACGTTGACCTAACGCAATCTAAAATTTTACGTTCTAGAACGTTGACGTAACAAAATCTAAAATGTATCATTCTAGAACGTTGACGTAACGCAATCTAAAATTGAACATTCTAGAACGTTGACGTAACAAAATCAAAAATGTATCATTCTAGAACGTTGACGTAACGCAATCTAAAATTGAACATTTTAGAACGTTGACATAACAATCTTAAATTGAACATTCTAGAACGCTGACGTAACAATCTAAAATTGAACATTCTAGAAAGCTGACGTAACAATCTGAAATTGAACATTCTAGAACGCTGGCCTGAAGCAATCTAAAATGTTACGTTCTAGAACGTTGTCGTAACGAAATCTAAAATTGAACATTCTAGAACGTTGACGCAACGCATTCTAAAATTGAACATTTTAGAATTTTGACGTAACGCATTCTAAAATTGAACATTCTAGAACGTTGACGCAACGCAATCTAAAATTGAACATTCTAGAACGTTGACGTAGCGTAAACTAAAATTGAACATTCTAGAACGTTGCTGTAACGTAATCTAAAATTGAACATTCTAGAACGTTGATGTAACGCAATCTAAAATTGAACATTCTAGAACGTTGACGTAACAATCTGAAATTTAACAATCTAAAATTGAACATTCTAGAACGTTGACCTAACGCAATCTAAAATTTAACGTTCTAGAACGTTGACGTAACAAAAACTAAAATTTATCATTCTAAAACGTTGACGTAACGCAATCTAAAATTGAACATTCTAGAACGTTGACGAAACGCAATCTAAAATGTATCATTCTAGAACGTTGACGTAACGCAATCTAAAATTGAACATTCTAGAACGTTGACGAAACGCAATCTAAAATGTATCGTTCTAGAACGTTGACGTAACAATCTAAAACTAAACATTCTAGAACGTTGACGCATGCATTCTAAAATTGAACATTTTAGAATTTTGACGTAACGCATTCTAAAATTGAACATTCTAGAACGTTGACGTAACGTAATCTAAAATTGAACATTCTAGAACGTTGACGTAACGTAATCTAAAATTGAACATTCTAGAACGTTGCTGTAACAATCTAAAATTGAACATTCTAGAACGTTGATGTAACGCAATCTAAAATTGAACATTCTAGAACGTTGACGTAACGCAATCTAAAATTGAACATTTTAGAATTTTGACGTAACGCATTCTAAAATTGAACATTCTAGAACGTTGACGTAGCGTAATCTAAAATTGAACATTCTAGAACGTTGCTGTAATATAATCGAAAATTTAACATTCTAGAATGTTGATGTAACGCAATCTAAAATTGAACATTCTAGAACGTTGAAGTAACACAATCTAAAATTGAACACTAGAACGTTGATGAAACGCAATCTAAAATGTATCATTCTAGAACGTTGACGTAACAATCTAAAATTTATCATTCTAGAACGTTGACGTAACGCAATCTAAAATTGAACATTCTAGAACGCTGACCTAACGCAATCCAAAATTGTACGTTCTAGAACGTCGTAACGAAATCTAAAATTGAATATTCTAGAACGTAACGTAATGCAATCTCAACATTCTAGAACGTTGACGCAACACATTCTAAAATTGAACATTTTAGAATTTTGACGTAACGCATTCTAAAATTGAACATTTTAGAATTTTGACGTAACGCATTCTAAAATTGAACATTTTAGAATTTTGACGTAACGCATTCTAAAATTGAACATTCTAGAACGTTGCTGTAACGTAATCTAAAATTGAACATTCTAGAACGTTGAAGTAACGCAATCTAAAATTGAACATTCTAGAACGTTGAAGTAACGCAATCTAAAATTGAACATTCTAGAACGTTGAAGTAACGCAATCTAAAATTGAACATTCTAGAACGTTGACGTAACAAAATATAAAATTTATCATTCTAGAACGTTGACGTAACGCAATCTAAAATTGAACATTTTAGAACGTTGACATAACAATCTTAAATTGAACATTCTAGAACGCTGACGTAACAATCTAAAATTGAACATTCTAGAAAGCTGACGTAACAATCTAAAATTGAACATTCAAGAACGCTGGCCTGAAGCAATCTAAAATGTTACGTTCTAGAACGTTGTCGTAACGAAATCTAAAATTGAACATTCTAGAACGTTGACGCAACGCAATCTAAAATTGAACATTCTAGAACGTTGACGTAGCGTAATCTAAAATTGAACATTCTAGAACGTTGCTGTAACGTAATCTAAAATTGAACATTCTAGAACGTTGATGTAACGCAATCTAAAATTGAACATTCTAGAATGTTGAAGTAACGCAATCTAAAATTGAACATTCTAGAACGTTGACGTAACAATCTAAAATTGAACATTCTAGAACGTTGACGTAACAATCTGAAATTTAACAATCTAAAATTGAACATTCTAGAACGTTGACCTAACGCAATCTAAAATTTAACGTTCTAGAACGTTGACGTAACAAAAACTAAAATTTATCATTCTAGAACGTTGACGTAACGCAATCTAAAATTGAACATTCTAGAACGTTGACGAAACGCAATCTAAAATGTATCATTCTAGAACGTTGACGTAACGCAATCTAAAATTGAACATTCTAGAACGTTGACGAAACGCAATCTAAAATGTATCGTTCTAGAACGTTGACGTAACAATCTAAAACTAAACATTCTAGAACGTTGACGCATGCATTCTAAAATTGAACATTTTAGAATTTTGACGTAACGCATTCTAAAATTGAACATTCTAGAACGTTGACGTAACGTAATCTAAAATTGAACATTCTAGAACGTTCCTGAAACAATCTAAAATTGAACATTCTAGAACGTTGATGTAACGCAATCTAAAATTGAACATTCTAGAACGTTGACGTAACGCAATCTAAAATTGAACATTTTAGAATTTTGACGTAACGCATTCTAAAATTGAACATTCTAGAACGTTGACGTAACGTAATCTAAAATTGAACATTCTAGAACGTTGACGTAACGTAATCTAAAATTTAACATTCTAGAATGTTGATGTAACGCAATCTAAAATTGAACATTCTAGAACGTTGAAGTAACACAATCTAAAATTGAACACTAGAACGTTGATGAAACGCAATCTAAAATGTATCATTCTAGAACGTTGACGTAACAATCTAAAATGTATCATTCTAGAACGTTGACGTAACGCAATCTAAAATTGAACATTCTAGAACGCTGACCTAACGCAATCCAAAATTGTACGTTCTAGAACGTCGTAGCGAAATTTAAAATTGAATATTCTAGAACGTAACGCAATCTAAACATTCTAGAACGTTGACGCAACACATTCTAAAATTGAACATTTTAGAATTTTGACATAACGCATTCTAAAATTGAACATTTTAGAATTTTGACGTAACGCAATCTAAAATTGAACATTCTAGAACGTTGACGTAACAATCTAAAATTGAACATTCTAGAACGTTGACGAAACGCAATCTAAAATGTTACGTTCTAGAACGTTGTCGTAACGAAATCTAAAATTGAACATTCTAGAACATTGACGCAACGCATTCTAAAAATGAACATTTTAGAATTTTGACGTAACGCATTCTAAAATTGAACATTCTAGAACGTTGACGCAACGCAATCTAAAATTGAACATTCTAGAACGTTGACGTAGCGTAATCTAAAATTGAACATTCTAGAACGTTGCTGTAACGTAATCTAAAATTGAACATTCTAGAACGTTGATGTAACGCAATCTAAAATTGAACATTCTAGAACGTTGAAGTAACGCAATCTAAAATTGAACATTCTAGAACGTTGACGCAACGCATTCTAAAATTGAACATTTTAGAATTTTGACGTAACGCATTCTAAAATTGAACATTCTAGAACGTTGACGCAACGCAATCTAAAATTGAACATTCTAGAACGTTGACGTAGCGTAAACTAAAATTGAACATTCTAGAACGTTGCTGTAACGTAATCTAAAATTGAACATTCTAGAACGTTGATGTAACGCAATCTAAAATTGAACATTCTAGAACGTTGACGTAACAATCTGAAATTTAACAATCTAAAATTGAACATTCTAGAACGTTGACCTAACGCAATCTAAAATTTAACGTTCTAGAACGTTGACGTAACAAAAACTAAAATTTATCATTCTAAAACGTTGACGTAACGCAATCTAAAATTGAACATTCTAGAACGTTGACGAAACGCAATCTAAAATGTATCATTCTAGAACGTTGACGTAACGCAATCTAAAATTGAACATTCTAGAACGTTGACGAAACGCAATCTAAAATGTATCGTTCTAGAACGTTGACGTAACAATCTAAAACTAAACATTCTAGAACGTTGACGCATGCATTCTAAAATTGAACATTTTAGAATTTTGACGTAACGCATTCTAAAATTGAACATTCTAGAACGTTGACGTAACGTAATCTAAAATTGAACATTCTAGAACGTTGACGTAACGTAATCTAAAATTGAACATTCTAGAACGTTGCTGTAACAATCTAAAATTGAACATTCTAGAACGTTGATGTAACGCAATCTAAAATTGAACATTCTAGAACGTTGACGTAACGCAATCTAAAATTGAACATTTTAGAATTTTGACGTAACGCATTCTAAAATTGAACATTCTAGAACGTTGACGTAACGTAATCTAAAATTGAACATTCTAGAACGTTGCTGTAATATAATCGAAAATTTAACATTCTAGAATGTTGATGTAACGCAATCTAAAATTGAACATTCTAGAACGTTGAAGTAACACAATCTAAAATTGAACACTAGAACGTTGATGAAACGCAATCTAAAATGTATCATTCTAGAACGTTGACGTAACAATCTAAAATTTATCATTCTAGAACGTTGACGTAACGCAATCTAAAATTGAACATTCTAGAACGCTGACCTAACGCAATCCAAAATTGTACGTTCTAGAACGTCGTAACGAAATCTAAAATTGAATATTCTAGAACGTAACGTAATGCAATCTCAACATTCTAGAACGTTGACGCAACACATTCTAAAATTGAACATTTTAGAATTTTGACGTAACGCATTCTAAAATTGAACATTTTAGAATTTTGACGTAACGCATTCTAAAATTGAACATTTTAGAATTTTGACGTAACGCATTCTAAAATTGAACATTCTAGAACGTTGCTGTAACGTAATCTAAAATTGAACATTCTAGAACGTTGAAGTAACGCAATCTAAAATTGAACATTCTAGAACGTTGAAGTAACGCAATCTAAAATTGAACATTCTAGAACGTTGAAGTAACGCAATCTAAAATTGAACATTCTAGAACGTTGACGTAACAAAATATAAAATTTATCATTCTAGAACGTTGACGTAACGCAATCTAAAATTGAACATTTTAGAACGTTGACATAACAATCTTAAATTGAACATTCTAGAACGCTGACGTAACAATCTAAAATTGAACATTCTAGAAAGCTGACGTAACAATCTAAAATTGAACATTCAAGAACGCTGGCCTGAAGCAATCTAAAATGTTACGTTCTAGAACGTTGTCGTAACGAAATCTAAAATTGAACATTCTAGAACGTTGACGCAACGCAATCTAAAATTGAACATTCTAGAACGTTGACGTAGCGTAATCTAAAATTGAACATTCTAGAACGTTGCTGTAACGTAATCTAAAATTGAACATTCTAGAACGTTGATGTAACGCAATCTAAAATTGAACATTCTAGAATGTTGAAGTAACGCAATCTAAAATTGAACATTCTAGAACGTTGACGTAACAATCTAAAATTGAACATTCTAGAACGTTGACGTAACAATCTGAAATTTAACAATCTAAAATTGAACATTCTAGAACGTTGACCTAACGCAATCTAAAATTTAACGTTCTAGAACGTTGACGTAACAAAAACTAAAATTTATCATTCTAGAACGTTGACGTAACGCAATCTAAAATTGAACATTCTAGAACGTTGACGAAACGCAATCTAAAATGTATCATTCTAGAACGTTGACGTAACGCAATCTAAAATTGAACATTCTAGAACGTTGACGAAACGCAATCTAAAATGTATCGTTCTAGAACGTTGACGTAACAATCTAAAACTAAACATTCTAGAACGTTGACGCATGCATTCTAAAATTGAACATTTTAGAATTTTGACGTAACGCATTCTAAAATTGAACATTCTAGAACGTTGACGTAACGTAATCTAAAATTGAACATTCTAGAACGTTCCTGAAACAATCTAAAATTGAACATTCTAGAACGTTGATGTAACGCAATCTAAAATTGAACATTCTAGAACGTTGACGTAACGCAATCTAAAATTGAACATTTTAGAATTTTGACGTAACGCATTCTAAAATTGAACATTCTAGAACGTTGACGTAACGTAATCTAAAATTGAACATTCTAGAACGTTGACGTAACGTAATCTAAAATTTAACATTCTAGAATGTTGATGTAACGCAATCTAAAATTGAACATTCTAGAACGTTGAAGTAACACAATCTAAAATTGAACACTAGAACGTTGATGAAACGCAATCTAAAATGTATCATTCTAGAACGTTGACGTAACAATCTAAAATGTATCATTCTAGAACGTTGACGTAACGCAATCTAAAATTGAACATTCTAGAACGCTGACCTAACGCAATCCAAAATTGTACGTTCTAGAACGTCGTAGCGAAATTTAAAATTGAATATTCTAGAACGTAACGCAATCTAAACATTCTAGAACGTTGACGCAACACATTCTAAAATTGAACATTTTAGAATTTTGACATAACGCATTCTAAAATTGAACATTTTAGAATTTTGACGTAACGCAATCTAAAATTGAACATTCTAGAACGTTGACGTAACAATCTAAAATTGAACATTCTAGAACGTTGACGAAACGCAATCTAAAATGTTACGTTCTAGAACGTTGTCGTAACGAAATCTAAAATTGAACATTCTAGAACATTGACGCAACGCATTCTAAAAATGAACATTTTAGAATTTTGACGTAACGCATTCTAAAATTGAACATTCTAGAACGTTGACGCAACGCAATCTAAAATTGAACATTCTAGAACGTTGACGTAGCGTAATCTAAAATTGAACATTCTAGAACGTTGCTGTAACGTAATCTAAAATTGAACATTCTAGAACGTTGATGTAACGCAATCTAAAATTGAACATTCTAGAACGTTGAAGTAACGCAATCTAAAATTGAACATTCTAGAACGTTAACGAAACGCAATCTAAAATGTATCATTTTAGAAAGTTGACGTAACGCAATCTAAAATTGAACATTCTAGAACGTTGACGTAACAATCTAAAATTTAACATTCTAGAACGTTGACCTAACGCAATCTAAAATTTAACGTTCTAGAACGTTGTCGTAACGAAATCTAAAATTGAACATTCTAGAACGTTGACGAAACGCAATCTAAAATTTATCATTCTAGAACGTTGACGCAACACATTCTAAAATTGAACATTTTAGAATTTTGACGTAACGCAATCTAAAATTGAACATTCTAGAACGTTGACGTAACAATCTAAAATTGAACATTCTAGAACGTTGACGAAACGCAATCTAAAATGTATCATTCTAGAACGTTGACGTAATGCAATCTAAAATTTAACATTCTAGAACGTTGACGTAACAATCTGAAATTTAACAATCTAAAATTGAACATTCTAGAACGTTGACCTAACGCAATCTAAAATTTTACGTTCTAGAACGTTGACGTAACAAAATCTAAAATGTATCATTCTAGAACGTTGACGTAACGCAATCTAAAATTGAACATTCTAGAACGTTGACGTAACAAAATCAAAAATGTATCATTCTAGAACGTTGACGTAACGCAATCTAAAATTGAACATTTTAGAACGTTGACATAACAATCTTAAATTGAACATTCTAGAACGCTGACGTAACAATCTAAAATTGAACATTCTAGAAAGCTGACGTAACAATCTGAAATTGAACATTCTAGAACGCTGGCCTGAAGCAATCTAAAATGTTACGTTCTAGAACGTTGTCGTAACGAAATCTAAAATTGAACATTCTAGAACGTTGACGCAACGCATTCTAAAATTGAACATTTTAGAATTTTGACGTAACGCATTCTAAAATTGAACATTCTAGAACGTTGACGCAACGCAATCTAAAATTGAACATTCTAGAACGTTGACGTAGCGTAATCTAAAATTGAACATTCTAGAACGTTGCTGTAACGTAATCTAAAATTGAACATTCTAGAACGTTGATGTAACGCAATCTAAAATTGAACATTCTAGAACGTTGACGTAACAATCTAAAATTGAACATTCTAGAACGTTGACGTAACAATCTGAAATTTAACAATCTAAAATTGAACATTCTAGAACGTTGACCTAACGCAATCTAAAATTTAACGTTCTAGAACGTTGACGTAACAAAAACTAAAATTTATCATTCTAGAACGTTGACGTAACGCAATCTAAAATTGAACATTCTAGAACGTTGACGAAACGCAATCTAAAATGTATCATTCTAGAACGTTGACGTAACGCAATCTAAAATTGAACATTCTAGAACGTTGACGAAACGCAATCTAAAATGTATCGTTCTAGAACGTTGACGTAACAATCTAAAACTAAACATTCTAGAACGTTGACGCATGCATTCTAAAATTGAACATTTTAGAATTTTGACGTAACGCATTCTAAAATTGAACATTCTAGAACGTTGACGTAACGTAATCTAAAATTGAACATTCTAGAACGTTGCTGTAACAATCTAAAATTGAACATTCTAGAACGTTGATGTAACGCAATCTAAAATTGAACATTCTAGAACGTTGACGTAACGCAATCCAAAATTGAACATTTTAGAATTTTGACGTAACGCATTCTAAAATTTAACATTCTAGAACGTTGACGTAACGTAATCTAAAATTGAACATTCTAGAACGTTGCTGTAATATAATCGAAAATTTAACATTCTAGAATGTTGATGTAACGCAATCTAAAATTGAACATTCTAGAACGTTGAAGTAACACAATCTAAAATTGAACACTAGAACGTTGATGAAACGCAATCTAAAATGTATCATTCTAGAACGTTGACGTAACAATCTAAAATGTATCATTCTAGAACGTTGACGAAACGCAATCTAAAATTGAACATTCTAGAACGCTGACCTAACGCAATCCAAAATTGTACGTTCTAGAATGTCGTAACGAAATCTAAAATTGAATATTCTAGAACGTAACGTAATGCAATCTCAACATTCTAGAACGTTGACGCAACACATTCTAAAATTGAACATTTTAGAATTTTGACGTAACGCATTCTAAAATTGAACATTTTAGAATTTTGACGTAACGCATTCTAAAATTGAACATTTTAGAATTTTGACGTAACGCATTCTAAAATTGAACATTTTAGAATTTTGACGTAACGCATTCTAAAATTGAACATTCTAGAATGTTGCTGTAACGTAATCTAAAATTGAACATTCTAGAACGTTGAAGTAACGCAATCTAAAATTGAACATTCTAGAACGTTGAAGTAACGCAATCTAAAATTGAACATTCTAGAACGTTGAAGTAACGCAATCTAAAATTGAACATTCTAGAACGTTGAAGTAACGCAATCTAAAATTGAACATTCTAGAACGTTGACGTAACAAAATATAAAATTTATCATTCTAGAACGTTGACGTAACGCAATCTAAAATTGAACATTTTAGAACGTTGACATAACAATCTTAAATTGAACATTCTAGAACGCTGACGTAACAATCTAAAATTGAACATTCTAGAAAGCTGACGTAACAATCTAAAATTGAACATTCAAGAACGCTGGCCTGAAGCAATCTAAAATGTTACGTTCTAGAACGTTGTCGTAACGAAATCTAAAATTGAACATTCTAGAACGTTGACGCAACGCAATCTAAAATTGAACATTCTAGAACGTTGACGTAGCGTAATCTAAAATTGAACATTCTAGAACGTTGCTGTAACGTAATCTAAAATTGAACATTCTAGAACGTTGATGTAACGCAATCTAAAATTGAACATTCTAGAATGTTGAAGTAACGCAATCTAAAATTGAACATTCTAGAACGTTGACGTAACAATCTAAAATTGAACATTCTAGAACGTTGAAGTAACGCAATCTAAAATTGAACATTCTAGAACGTTGACGTAACAAAATATAAAATTTATCATTCTAGAACGTTGACGTAACGCAATCTAAAATTGAACATTTTAGAACGTTGACATAACAATCTTAAATTGAACATTCTAGAACGCTGACGTAACAATCTAAAATTGAACATTCTAGAAAGCTGACGTAACAATCTAAAATTGAACATTCAAGAACGCTGGCCTGAAGCAATCTAAAATGTTACGTTCTAGAACGTTGTCGTAACGAAATCTAAAATTGAACATTCTAGAACGTTGACGCAACGCAATCTAAAATTGAACATTCTAGAACGTTGACGTAGCGTAATCTAAAATTGAACATTCTAGAACGTTGCTGTAACGTAATCTAAAATTGAACATTCTAGAACGTTGATGTAACGCAATCTAAAATTGAACATTCTAGAATGTTGAAGTAACGCAATCTAAAATTGAACATTCTAGAACGTTGACGTAACAATCTAAAATTGAACATTCTAGAACGTTGACGTAACAATCTGAAATTTAACAATCTAAAATTGAACATTCTAGAACGTTGACCTAACGCAATCTAAAATTTAACGTTCTAGAACGTTGACGTAACAAAAACTAAAATTTATCATTCTAGAACGTTGACGTAACGCAATCTAAAATTGAACATTCTAGAACGTTGACGAAACGCAATCTAAAATGTATCATTCTAGAACGTTGACGTAACGCAATCTAAAATTGAACATTCTAGAACGTTGACGAAACGCAATCTAAAATGTATCGTTCTAGAACGTTGACGTAACAATCTAAAACTAAACATTCTAGAACGTTGACGCATGCATTCTAAAATTGAACATTTTAGAATTTTGACGTAACGCATTCTAAAATTGAACATTCTAGAACGTTGACGTAACGTAATCTAAAATTGAACATTCTAGAACGTTCCTGAAACAATCTAAAATTGAACATTCTAGAACGTTGATGTAACGCAATCTAAAATTGAACATTCTAGAACGTTGACGTAACGCAATCTAAAATTGAACATTTTAGAATTTTGACGTAACGCATTCTAAAATTGAACATTCTAGAACGTTGACGTAACGTAATCTAAAATTGAACATTCTAGAACGTTGACGTAACGTAATCTAAAATTTAACATTCTAGAATGTTGATGTAACGCAATCTAAAATTGAACATTCTAGAACGTTGAAGTAACACAATCTAAAATTGAACACTAGAACGTTGATGAAACGCAATCTAAAATGTATCATTCTAGAACGTTGACGTAACAATCTAAAATGTATCATTCTAGAACGTTGACGTAACGCAATCTAAAATTGAACATTCTAGAACGCTGACCTAACGCAATCCAAAATTGTACGTTCTAGAACGTCGTAGCGAAATTTAAAATTGAATATTCTAGAACGTAACGCAATCTAAACATTCTAGAACGTTGACGCAACACATTCTAAAATTGAACATTTTAGAATTTTGACATAACGCATTCTAAAATTGAACATTTTAGAATTTTGACGTAACGCAATCTAAAATTGAACATTCTAGAACGTTGACGTAACAATCTAAAATTGAACATTCTAGAACGTTGACGAAACGCAATCTAAAATGTTACGTTCTAGAACGTTGTCGTAACGAAATCTAAAATTGAACATTCTAGAACATTGACGCAACGCATTCTAAAAATGAACATTTTAGAATTTTGACGTAACGCATTCTAAAATTGAACATTCTAGAACGTTGACGCAACGCAATCTAAAATTGAACATTCTAGAATGTTGACGTAGCGTAATCTAAAATTGAACATTCTAGAACGTTGCTGTAACGTAATCTAAAATTGAACATTCTAGAACGTTGATGTAACGCAATCTAAAATTGAACATTCTAGAACGTTGAAGTAACGCAATCTAAAATTGAACATTCTAGAACGTTGACCTAACGCAATCTAAAATTTAACGTTCTAGAACGTTGACGTAACAATCTAAAATTGAACATTCTAGAACGTTGACGAAACGCAATCTAAAATGTATCATTCTAGAACGTTGACGTAATGCAATCTAAAATTTAACATTCTAGAACGTTGACGTAACAATCTGAAATTTAACAATCTAAAATTGAACATTCTAGAACGTTGACCTAACGCAATCTAAAATTTTACGTTCTAGAACGTTGACGTAACAAAATCTAAAATGTATCATTCTAGAACGTTGACGTAACGCAATCTAAAATTGAACATTCTAGAACGTTGACGTAACAAAATCAAAAATGTATCATTCTAGAACGTTGACGTAACGCAATCTAAAATTGAACATTTTAGAACGTTGACATAACAATCTTAAATTGAACATTCTAGAACGCTGACGTAACAATCTAAAATTGAACATTCTAGAAAGCTGACGTAACAATCTAAAATTGAACATTCTAGAACGCTGGCCTGAAGCAATCTAAAATGTTACGTTCTAGAACGTTGTCGTAACGAAATCTAAAATTGAACATTCTAGAACGTTGACGCAACGCATTCTAAAATTGAACATTTTAGAATTTTGACGTAACGCATTCTAAAATTGAACATTCTAGAACGTTGACGCAACGCAATCTAAAATTGAACATTCTAGAACGTTGACGTAGCGTAATCTAAAATTGAACATTCTAGAACGTTGCTGTAACGTAATCTAAAATTGAACATTCTAGAACGTTGATGTAACGCAATCTAAAATTGAACATTCTAGAACGTTGACGTAACAATCTAAAATTGAACATTCTAGAACGTTGACGTAACAATCTGAAATTTAACAATCTAAAATTGAACATTCTAGAACGTTGACCTAACGCAATCTAAAATTTAACGTTCTAGAACGTTGACGTAACAAAAACTAAAATTTATCATTCTAGAACGTTGACGTAACGCAATCTAAAATTGAACATTCTAGAACGTTGACGAAACGCAATCTAAAATGTATCATTCTAGAACGTTGACGTAACGCAATCTAAAATTGAACATTCTAGAACGTTGACGAAACGCAATCTAAAATGTATCGTTCTAGAACGTTGACGTAACAATCTAAAACTAAACATTCTAGAACGTTTACGCATGCATTCTAAAATTTAACATTTTAGAATTTTGACGTAACGCATTCTAAAATTGAACATTCTAGAACGTTGACGTAACGTAATCTAAAATTGAACATTCTAGAACGTTGCTGTAACAATCTAAAATTGAACATTCTAGAACGTTGATGTAACGCAATCTAAAATTGAACATTCTAGAACGTTGACGTAACGCAATCTAAAATTGAACATTAGAATTTTGACGTAACGCATTCTAAAATTGCACATTCTAGAACGTTGACGTAACGTAATCTAAAATTGAACATTCTAGAACGTTGACGTAACGTAATCTAAAATTTAACATTCTAGAATGTTGATGTAACGCAATCTAAAATTGAACATTCTAGAACGTTGAAGTAACACAATCTAAAATTGAACACTAGAACGTTGATGAAACGCAATCTAAAATGTATCATTCTAGAACGTTGACGTAACAATCTAAAATGTATCATTCTAGAACGTTGACGTAACGCAATCTAAAATTGAACATTCTAGAACGCTGACCTAACGCAATCCAAAATTGTACGTTCTAGAACGTCGTAGCGAAATTTAAAATTGAATATTCTAGAACGTAACGCAATCTAAACATTCTAGAACGTTGACGCAACACATTCTAAAATTGAACATTTTAGAATTTTGACATAACGCATTCTAAAATTGAACATTTTAGAATTTTGACGTAACGCAATCTAAAATTGAACATTCTAGAACGTTGACGTAACAATCTAAAATTGAACATTCTAGAACGTTGACGAAACGCAATCTAAAATGTTACGTTCTAGAACGTTGTCGTAACGAAATCTAAAATTGAACATTCTAGAACATTGACGCAACGCATTCTAAAAATGAACATTTTAGAATTTTGACGTAACGCATTCTAAAATTGAACATTCTAGAACGTTGACGCAACGCAATCTAAAATTGAACATTCTAGAATGTTGACGTAGCGTAATCTAAAATTGAACATTCTAGAACGTTGCTGTAACGTAATCTAAAATTGAACATTCTAGAACGTTGATGTAACGCAATCTAAAATTGAACATTCTAGAACGTTGAAGTAACGCAATCTAAAATTGAACATTCTAGAACGTTAACGAAACGCAATCTAAAATGTATCATTTTAGAAAGTTGACGTAACGCAATCTAAAATTGAACATTCTAGAACGTTGACGTAACAATCTAAAATTTAACATTCTAGAACGTTGACCTAACGCAATCTAAAATTTAACGTTCTAGAACGTTGTCGTAACGAAATCTAAAATTGAACATTCTAGAACGTTGACGAAACGCAATCTAAAATTTATCATTCTAGAACGTTGACGCAACACATTCTAAAATTGAACATTTTAGAATTTTGACGTAACGCAATCTAAAATTGAACATTCTAGAACGTTGACGTAACAATCTAAAATTGAACATTCTAGAACGTTGACGAAACGCAATCTAAAATGTATCATTCTAGAACGTTGACGTAATGCAATCTAAAATTTAACATTCTAGAACGTTGACGTAACAATCTGAAATTTAACAATCTAAAATTGAACATTCTAGAACGTTGACCTAACGCAATCTAAAATTTTACGTTCTAGAACGTTGACGTAACAAAATCTAAAATGTATCATTCTAGAACGTTGACGTAACGCAATCTAAAATTGAACATTCTAGAACGTTGACGTAACAAAATCAAAAATGTATCATTCTAGAACGTTGACGTAACGCAATCTAAAATTGAACATTTTAGAACGTTGACATAACAATCTTAAATTGAACATTCTAGAACGCTGACGTAACAATCTAAAATTGAACATTCTAGAAAGCTGACGTAACAATCTAAAATTGAACATTCTAGAACGCTGGCCTGAAGCAATCTAAAATGTTACGTTCTAGAACGTTGTCGTAACGAAATCTAAAATTGAACATTCTAGAACGTTGACGCAACGCATTCTAAAATTGAACATTTTAGAATTTTGACGTAACGCATTCTAAAATTGAACATTCTAGAACGTTGACGCAACGCAATCTAAAATTGAACATTCTAGAACGTTGACATAGCGTAATCTAAAATTGAACATTCTAGAACGTTGCTGTAACGTAATCTAAAATTGAACATTCTAGAACGTTGATGTAACGCAATCTAAAATTGAACATTCTAGAACGTTGACGTAACAATCTAAAATTGAACATTCTAGAACGTTGACGTAACAATCTGAAATTTAACAATCTAAAATTGAACATTCTAGAACGTTGACCTAACGCAATCTAAAATTTAACGTTCTAGAACGTTGACGTAACAAAAACTAAAATTTATCATTCTAGAACGTTGACGTAACGCAATCTAAAATTGAACATTCTAGAACGTTGACGAAACGCAATCTAAAATGTATCATTCTAGAACGTTGACGTAACGCAATCTAAAATTGAACATTCTAGAACGTTGACGAAACGCAATCTAAAATGTATCGTTCTAGAACGTTGACGTAACAATCTAAAACTAAACATTCTAGAACGTTTACGCATGCATTCTAAAATTGAACATTTTAGAATTTTGACGTAACGCATTCTAAAATTGAACATTCTAGAACGTTGACGTAACGTAATCTAAAATTGAACATTCTAGAACGTTGCTGTAACAATCTAAAATTGAACATTCTAGAACGTTGATGTAACGCAATCTAAAATTGAACATTAGAATTTTGACGTAACGCATTCTAAAATTGCACATTCTAGAACGTTGACGTAACGTAATCTAAAATTGAACATTCTAGAACGTTGAAGTAACACAATCTAAAATTGAACACTAGAACGTTGATGAAACGCAATCTAAAATGTATCATTCTAGAACGTTGACGTAACAATCTAAAATTTATCATTCTAGAACGTTGACGTAACGCAATCTAAAATTGAACATTCTAGAACGCTGACCTAACGCAATCCAAAATTGTACGTTCTAGAACGTCGTAACGAAATCTAAAATTGAATATTCTAGAACGTAACGTAATGCAATCTCAACATTCTAGAACGTTGACGCAACACATTCTAAAATTGAACATTTTAGAATTTTGACGTAACGCATTCTAAAATTGAACATTTTAGAATTTTGACGTAACGCATTCTAAAATTGAACATTTTAGAATTTTGACGTAACGCATTCTAAAATTGAACATTCTAGAACGTTGCTGTAACGTAATCTAAAATTGAACATTCTAGAACGTTGAAGTAACGCAATCTAAAATTGAACATTCTAGAACGTTGAAGTAACGCAATCTAAAATTGAACATTCTAGAACGTTGAAGTAACGCAATCTAAAATTGAACATTCTAGAACGTTGACGTAACAAAATCTAAAATTTATCATTCTAGAACGTTGACGTAACGCAATCTAAAATTGAACATTTTAGAACGTTGACATAACAATCTTAAATTGAATATTCTAGAACGCTGACGTAACAATCTAAAATTGAACATTCTAGAAAGCTGACGTAACAATCTAAAATTGAACATTCAAGAACGCTGGCCTGAAGCAATCTAAAATGTTACGTTCTAGAACGTTGTCGTAACGAAATCTAAAATTGAACATTCTAGAACGTTGACGCAACGCAATCTAAAATTGAACATTCTAGAACGTTGACGTAGCGTAATCTAAAATTGAACATTCTAGAACGTTGCTGTAACGTAATCTAAAATTGAACATTCTAGAACGTTGATGTAACGCAATCTAAAATTGAACATTCTAGAATGTTGAAGTAACGCAATCTAAAATTGAACATTCTAGAACGTTGACGTAACAATCTAAAATTGAACATTCTAGAACGTTGACGTAACAATCTGAAATTTAACAATCTAAAATTGAACATTCTAGAACGTTGACCTAACGCAATCTAAAATTTAACGTTCTAGAACGTTGACGTAACAAAAACTAAAATTTATCATTCTAGAACGTTGACGTAACGCAATCTAAAATTGAACATTCTAGAACGTTGACGAAACGCAATCTAAAATGTATCATTCTAGAACGTTGACGTAACGCAATCTAAAATTGAACATTCTAGAACGTTGACGAAACGCAATCTAAAATGTATCGTTCTAGAACGTTGACGTAACAATCTAAAACTAAACATTCTAGAACGTTGACGCATGCATTCTAAAATTGAACATTTTAGAATTTTGACGTAACGCATTCTAAAATTGAACATTCTAGAACGTTGACGTAACGTAATCTAAAATTGAACATTCTAGAACGTTCCTGAAACAATCTAAAATTGAACATTCTAGAACGTTGATGTAACGCAATCTAAAATTGAACATTCTAGAACGTTGACGTAACGCAATCTAAAATTGAACATTTTAGAATTTTGACGTAACGCATTCTAAAATTGAACATTCTAGAACGTTGACGTAACGTAATCTAAAATTGAACATTCTAGAACGTTGACGTAACGTAATCTAAAATTTAACATTCTAGAATGTTGATGTAACGCAATCTAAAATTGAACATTCTAGAACGTTGAAGTAACACAATCTAAAATTGAACACTAGAACGTTGATGAAACGCAATCTAAAATGTATCATTCTAGAACGTTGACGTAACAATCTAAAATGTATCATTCTAGAACGTTGACGTAACGCAATCTAAAATTGAACATTCTAGAACGCTGACCTAACGCAATCCAAAATTGTACGTTCTAGAACGTCGTAGCGAAATTTAAAATTGAATATTCTAGAACGTAACGCAATCTAAACATTCTAGAACGTTGACGCAACACATTCTAAAATTGAACATTTTAGAATTTTGACATAACGCATTCTAAAATTGAACATTTTAGAATTTTGACGTAACGCAATCTAAAATTGAACATTCTAGAACGTTGACGTAACAATCTAAAATTGAACATTCTAGAACGTTGACGAAACGCAATCTAAAATGTTACGTTCTAGAACGTTGTCGTAACGAAATCTAAAATTGAACATTCTAGAACATTGACGCAACGCATTCTAAAAATGAACATTTTAGAATTTTGACGTAACGCATTCTAAAATTGAACATTCTAGAACGTTGACGCAACGCAATCTAAAATTGAACATTCTAGAATGTTGACGTAGCGTAATCTAAAATTGAACATTCTAGAACGTTGCTGTAACGTAATCTAAAATTGAACATTCTAGAACGTTGATGTAACGCAATCTAAAATTGAACATTCTAGAACGTTGAAGTAACGCAATCTAAAATTGAACATTCTAGAACGTTGACCTAACGCAATCTAAAATTTAACGTTCTAGAACGTTGACGTAACAATCTAAAATTGAACATTCTAGAACGTTGACGAAACGCAATCTAAAATGTATCATTCTAGAACGTTGACGTAATGCAATCTAAAATTTAACATTCTAGAACGTTGACGTAACAATCTGAAATTTAACAATCTAAAATTGAACATTCTAGAACGTTGACCTAACGCAATCTAAAATTTTACGTTCTAGAACGTTGACGTAACAAAATCTAAAATGTATCATTCTAGAACGTTGACGTAACGCAATCTAAAATTGAACATTCTAGAACGTTGACGTAACAAAATCAAAAATGTATCATTCTAGAACGTTGACGTAACGCAATCTAAAATTGAACATTTTAGAACGTTGACATAACAATCTTAAATTGAACATTCTAGAACGCTGACGTAACAATCTAAAATTGAACATTCTAGAAAGCTGACGTAACAATCTAAAATTGAACATTCTAGAACGCTGGCCTGAAGCAATCTAAAATGTTACGTTCTAGAACGTTGTCGTAACGAAATCTAAAATTGAACATTCTAGAACGTTGACGCAACGCATTCTAAAATTGAACATTTTAGAATTTTGACGTAACGCATTCTAAAATTGAACATTCTAGAACGTTGACGCAACGCAATCTAAAATTGAACATTCTAGAACGTTGACGTAGCGTAATCTAAAATTGAACATTCTAGAACGTTGCTGTAACGTAATCTAAAATTGAACATTCTAGAACGTTGATGTAACGCAATCTAAAATTGAACATTCTAGAACGTTGACGTAACAATCTAAAATTGAACATTCTAGAACGTTGACGTAACAATCTGAAATTTAACAATCTAAAATTGAACATTCTAGAACGTTGACCTAACGCAATCTAAAATTTAACGTTCTAGAACGTTGACGTAACAAAAACTAAAATTTATCATTCTAGAACGTTGACGTAACGCAATCTAAAATTGAACATTCTAGAACGTTGACGAAACGCAATCTAAAATGTATCATTCTAGAACGTTGACGTAACGCAATCTAAAATTGAACATTCTAGAACGTTGACGAAACGCAATCTAAAATGTATCGTTCTAGAACGTTGACGTAACAATCTAAAACTAAACATTCTAGAACGTTTACGCATGCATTCTAAAATTGAACATTTTAGAATTTTGACGTAACGCATTCTAAAATTGAACATTCTAGAACGTTGACGTAACGTAATCTAAAATTGAACATTCTAGAACGTTGCTGTAACAATCTAAAATTGAACATTCTAGAACGTTGATGTAACGCAATCTAAAATTGAACATTCTAGAACGTTGACGTAACGCAATCTAAAATTGAACATTAGAATTTTGACGTAACGCATTCTAAAATTGCACATTCTAGAACGTTGACGTAACGTAATCTAAAATTGAACATTCTAGAACGTTGACGTAACGTAATCTAAAATTTAACATTCTAGAATGTTGATGTAACGCAATCTAAAATTGAACATTCTAGAACGTTGAAGTAACACAATCTAAAATTGAACACTAGAACGTTGATGAAACGCAATCTAAAATGTATCATTCTAGAACGTTGACGTAACAATCTAAAATGTATCATTCTAGAACGTTGACGTAACGCAATCTAAAATTGAACATTCTAGAACGCTGACCTAACGCAATCCAAAATTGTACGTTCTAGAACGTCGTAGCGAAATTTAAAATTGAATATTCTAGAACGTAACGCAATCTAAACATTCTAGAACGTTGACGCAACACATTCTAAAATTGAACATTTTAGAATTTTGACATAACGCATTCTAAAATTGAACATTTTAGAATTTTGACGTAACGCAATCTAAAATTGAACATTCTAGAACGTTGACGTAACAATCTAAAATTGAACATTCTAGAACGTTGACGAAACGCAATCTAAAATGTTACGTTCTAGAACGTTGTCGTAACGAAATCTAAAATTGAACATTCTAGAACATTGACGCAACGCATTCTAAAAATGAACATTTTAGAATTTTGACGTAACGCATTCTAAAATTGAACATTCTAGAACGTTGACGCAACGCAATCTAAAATTGAACATTCTAGAATGTTGACGTAGCGTAATCTAAAATTGAACATTCTAGAACGTTGCTGTAACGTAATCTAAAATTGAACATTCTAGAACGTTGATGTAACGCAATCTAAAATTGAACATTCTAGAACGTTGAAGTAACGCAATCTAAAATTGAACATTCTAGAACGTTAACGAAACGCAATCTAAAATGTATCATTTTAGAAAGTTGACGTAACGCAATCTAAAATTGAACATTCTAGAACGTTGACGTAACAATCTAAAATTTAACATTCTAGAACGTTGACCTAACGCAATCTAAAATTTAACGTTCTAGAACGTTGTCGTAACGAAATCTAAAATTGAACATTCTAGAACGTTGACGAAACGCAATCTAAAATTTATCATTCTAGAACGTTGACGCAACACATTCTAAAATTGAACATTTTAGAATTTTGACGTAACGCAATCTAAAATTGAACATTCTAGAACGTTGACGTAACAATCTAAAATTGAACATTCTAGAACGTTGACGAAACGCAATCTAAAATGTATCATTCTAGAACGTTGACGTAATGCAATCTAAAATTTAACATTCTAGAACGTTGACGTAACAATCTGAAATTTAACAATCTAAAATTGAACATTCTAGAACGTTGACCTAACGCAATCTAAAATTTTACGTTCTAGAACGTTGACGTAACAAAATCTAAAATGTATCATTCTAGAACGTTGACGTAACGCAATCTAAAATTGAACATTCTAGAACGTTGACGTAACAAAATCAAAAATGTATCATTCTAGAACGTTGACGTAACGCAATCTAAAATTGAACATTTTAGAACGTTGACATAACAATCTTAAATTGAACATTCTAGAACGCTGACGTAACAATCTAAAATTGAACATTCTAGAAAGCTGACGTAACAATCTAAAATTGAACATTCTAGAACGCTGGCCTGAAGCAATCTAAAATGTTACGTTCTAGAACGTTGTCGTAACGAAATCTAAAATTGAACATTCTAGAACGTTGACGCAACGCATTCTAAAATTGAACATTTTAGAATTTTGACGTAACGCATTCTAAAATTGAACATTCTAGAACGTTGACGCAACGCAATCTAAAATTGAACATTCTAGAACGTTGACATAGCGTAATCTAAAATTGAACATTCTAGAACGTTGCTGTAACGTAATCTAAAATTGAACATTCTAGAACGTTGATGTAACGCAATCTAAAATTGAACATTCTAGAACGTTGACGTAACAATCTAAAATTGAACATTCTAGAACGTTGACGTAACAATCTGAAATTTAACAATCTAAAATTGAACATTCTAGAACGTTGACCTAACGCAATCTAAAATTTAACGTTCTAGAACGTTGACGTAACAAAAACTAAAATTTATCATTCTAGAACGTTGACGTAACGCAATCTAAAATTGAACATTCTAGAACGTTGACGAAACGCAATCTAAAATGTATCATTCTAGAACGTTGACGTAACGCAATCTAAAATTGAACATTCTAGAACGTTGACGAAACGCAATCTAAAATGTATCGTTCTAGAACGTTGACGTAACAATCTAAAACTAAACATTCTAGAACGTTTACGCATGCATTCTAAAATTGAACATTTTAGAATTTTGACGTAACGCATTCTAAAATTGAACATTCTAGAACGTTGACGTAACGTAATCTAAAATTGAACATTCTAGAACGTTGCTGTAACAATCTAAAATTGAACATTCTAGAACGTTGATGTAACGCAATCTAAAATTGAACATTAGAATTTTGACGTAACGCATTCTAAAATTGCACATTCTAGAACGTTGACGTAACGTAATCTAAAATTGAACATTCTAGAACGTTGAAGTAACACAATCTAAAATTGAACACTAGAACGTTGATGAAACGCAATCTAAAATGTATCATTCTAGAACGTTGACGTAACAATCTAAAATTTATCATTCTAGAACGTTGACGTAACGCAATCTAAAATTGAACATTCTAGAACGCTGACCTAACGCAATCCAAAATTGTACGTTCTAGAACGTCGTAACGAAATCTAAAATTGAATATTCTAGAACGTAACGTAATGCAATCTCAACATTCTAGAACGTTGACGCAACACATTCTAAAATTGAACATTTTAGAATTTTGACGTAACGCATTCTAAAATTGAACATTTTAGAATTTTGACGTAACGCATTCTAAAATTGAACATTTTAGAATTTTGACGTAACGCATTCTAAAATTGAACATTCTAGAACGTTGCTGTAACGTAATCTAAAATTGAACATTCTAGAACGTTGAAGTAACGCAATCTAAAATTGAACATTCTAGAACGTTGAAGTAACGCAATCTAAAATTGAACATTCTAGAACGTTGAAGTAACGCAATCTAAAATTGAACATTCTAGAACGTTGACGTAACAAAATCTAAAATTTATCATTCTAGAACGTTGACGTAACGCAATCTAAAATTGAACATTTTAGAACGTTGACATAACAATCTTAAATTGAATATTCTAGAACGCTGACGTAACAATCTAAAATTGAACATTCTAGAAAGCTGACGTAACAATCTAAAATTGAACATTCAAGAACGCTGGCCTGAAGCAATCTAAAATGTTACGTTCTAGAACGTTGTCGTAACGAAATCTAAAATTGAACATTCTAGAACGTTGACGCAACGCAATCTAAAATTGAACATTCTAGAACGTTGACGTAGCGTAATCTAAAATTGAACATTCTAGAACGTTGCTGTAACGTAATCTAAAATTGAACATTCTAGAACGTTGATGTAACGCAATCCAAAATTGAACATTCTAGAATGTTGAAGTAACGCAATCTAAAATTGAACATTCTAGAACGTTGACGTAACAATCTAAAATTGAACATTCTAGAACGTTGACGTAACAATCCAAAATTGAACATTCTAGAACGTTGACCTAACGCAATCTAAAATTTAACGTTCTAGAACGTTGACGTAACAAAAACTAAAATTTATCATTCTAGAACGTTGACGTAACGCAATCTAAAATTGAACATTCTAGAACGTTGACGAAACGCAATCTAAAATGTATCATTCTAGAACGTTGACGTAACGCAATCTAAAATTGAACATTCTAGAACGTTGACGAAACGCAATCTAAAATGTATCGTTCTAGAACGTTGACGTAACAATCTAAAACTAAACATTCTAGAACGTTGACGCATGCATTCTAAAATTGAACATTTTAGAATTTTGACGTAACGCATTCTAAAATTGAACATTCTAGAACGTTGACGTAACGTAATCTAAAATTGAACATTCTAGAACGTTCCTGAAACAATCTAAAATTGAACATTCTAGAACGTTCCTGAAACAATCTAAAATTGAACATTCTAGAACGTTGATGTAACGCAATCTAAAATTGAACATTCTAGAACGTTGACGTAACGCAATCTAAAATTGAACATTTTAGAATTTTGACGTAACGCATTCTAAAATTGAACATTCTAGAACGTTGACGTAACGTAATCTAAAATTGAACATTCTAGAACGTTGACGTAACGTAATCTAAAATTTAACATTCTAGAATGTTGATGTAACGCAATCTAAAATTGAACATTCTAGAACGTTGAAGTAACACAATCTAAAATTGAACACTAGAACGTTGATGAAACGCAATCTAAAATGTATCATTCTAGAACGTTGACGTAACAATCTAAAATTTATCATTCTAGAACGTTGACGTAACGCAATCTAAAATTGAACATTCTAGAACGCTGACCTAACGCAATCCAAAATTGTACGTTCTAGAACGTCGTAACGAAATCTAAAATTGAATATTCTAGAACGTAACGTAACGCAATCTAAACATTCTAGAACGTTGACGCAACACATTCTAAAATTGAACATTTTAGAATTTTGACGTAACGCATTCTAAATTTGAACATTTTAGAATTTTGACGTAAAGCATTCTAAAATTGAACATTCTAGAACGTTGCTGTAACGTAATCTAAAATTGAACATTCTAGAACGTTGAAGTAACGCAATCTAAAATTGAACATTCTAGAACGTTGACGAAACGCAATCTAAAATGTATCATTCTAGAACGTTGACGTAACAAAATCTAAAATTTATCATTCTAGAACGTTGACATAACAATCTAAAATTGAACATTCTAGAACGCCGACGTAACAATCTAAAATTGAACATTCTAGAACGCTGGCCTAAAGCAATCTAAAATGTTACGTTCTAGAACGTTGTCGTAACGAAATCTAAAATTGAACATTCTAGAACGTTGACGCAACGCATTCTAAAATTGAACATTTTAGAATTTTGACGTAACGCATTCTAAAATTGAACATTCTAGAACGTTGACGCAACGCAATCTAAAATTGAACATTCTAGAACGTTGACGTAGCGTAATCTAAAATTGAACATTCTAGAACGTTGCTGTAACGTAATCTAAAATTGAACATTCTAGAACGTTGATGTAACGCAATCTAAAATTGAACATTCTAGAACGTTGACCTAACGCAATCTAAAATTTAACGTTCTAGAACGTTGTCGTAACGAAATCTAAAATTGAACATTCTAGAACGGTAACGTAACGCAATCTAAACGCAAACATTTCCTGAACTGTAACATAACGCGCTCTAAACTTGAAAATTGTAGAACTGCAACGTAACGTTCTAGAACAAATCCTATTCCCTTTCTTATTCCAATTATTATTCCAATGCCAAGTCTAATTCCGATTGCAATGGTAATTCCAATTCTTATAACTATTCCAATTCTTATTCTGCTTTTGATTCCAAGTCCTATTCCAAATCCGATTCTTAGTCTGATTCCAATTCTTAGTCTGATTTGAATGGAAATTCTGATTCCAATGCAAATTCTTATTCCTGTTTTAGAACTGTAATGTAACTCATTCTAAAATTGAACATTTTAGAACTGTTACGTAACTCATTCTAAACTTGAAAATTTCCTGATTTAATTTCCAATTCTTATTACGATTCCAATTCTTATTCCGATTCAAATTCTTAATCAGTTTACAATTCTTATTCAGATTCCTATTGTAATTTTGATTCAAATCCTAATTCCTGGATTCGGAATCAGAATTAGCATTGGAATTGGAATCGGAATAAGATTCAGAACGATAACAAAACGCATTCTAAAATTTAACATTGTAGAACAGTAACAAAGCATTCTAAACTTGAACATTTCCTGATTCAGATTCCAATTCTTATTCCAATGCTAATTCTGATTTCAATTTTTATTCCGTTTCCAATACTTATTCAGATTCCTATTGAAATTCTGCTTTGAATTCCAATTCTTGGAATCAGAATTAGCATTTGAATAACAATTGAAATCGGAATAAGAATTGGAATAACAATTTGTATCTGAATTGGAATAACAATCGGAATCAGAATAAGAGTCGCAATCGGAAAAAGAATCAGAACGATAACGTAAAGCATTCTAAAGTTGAACATTGTAGAACAGTAACATAATGCCTTCTAAAGTTGAACATTGTGGAACGTTAACGTCACGCATTCTAAAATTGAACATTTAACTGTACCGTAACACATTCTAAAATTGTACGTTAACATTCTAGAACTGTATCGTAATGCATTCCAAAATTGAACATTGTAGAACTGTAACGTAACGCATTCTAAATTGAACATTGTAGAACTGTAACTTAACGCATTCTAAACTTGTACTTTCTAGAACGATAATGGAACAAAATTAAAGAGTCACAGTATCGTTGGTCATAAAAATGTCATAAGTCATAGTATGTCATAAAAACTCATAGTATAATATGTCAAAGTCATAAAAAGGTTAAATTAGTAGAGTTTGCTCAGTTGAGTTGGTCAACTGAAAAAAACTCCACTCAGGAAGACAAGATGCTGCGATCTCTAGAAAAATCTAGTTAGGAATTCCACACAACATTACAAATACATACCTATATTCTTTGTCTGTAGGACTGATTCCCTTCCGTTTGTCTGAAGTACAAAAGGAACAACTAAAGGCCTAGAGAGAGTATCTGCATGTCAGACAGAGAGGCAGCATAGCAATAATCCACTCACACATGCACACAGACAAGAACAGACAGACAATTAGACACTCATTCATGTTACAGTTGGCTCAACACTCCACCACTGTCAAGTACTTTATTCACAATAAGGTCATTTTCTTCTTTAAAAAATCATTTTTAATATACAACACAATTTTTGACAAGACAACTCCGTTTACAGCTAAATTTGAGCTCTTGAGTTCCAGCTTCTCTCATAACCAAAGCAAGCACGTAGATGATGGGGAGAGAAAGATGGAGTGAAAGGGACAGATGAACAAGGGTCGAAGTTAGAAGAAAGAATGAGGAAAAGACAGTAAGAGAGAGGGAAATAGAAAGAGGACTACGCTTAGTATGATTTTTGTACTAAGAACCAAAATACTCAAATAAAATGAGAAAATAACAGTAATAAAAAACAGTAAGAAAGTAAGAGTTAAAGAGAAAAAAAAAGCAGAGGTGTACCGGGATGCTGTATCCAAGGCAACCTCACATGCATGTCTGTCTGTTTGACGCTTCTGCTCTGTTCTGCCGTTTCACAAGTCCACATACACAAACACACACTCACGCAAACTTGAGTGTGTGCGCCCCCATATTCCAAGCGAGTGTGCATCTCTGGGGGTTAGAGGGGGGTGGGGGTGGAGAGAGAGAGACAGGGAGGAGTGCGAGGGAGTGAGAGGGAGCAGGGAAGTAATCCCTGACACATTTCTCCCTCGTTCACTCCCTCCATCTCCCATCCTTCCCTCCTTTCATAGAGCTGAGTAAAGAGTCTCTGTCTCCCGCATCACAGCTCCAGTCATCCTCTGTCCAACTGTGCCACTGTGTGTGTGTGTATGTTTATGTGTGTGTGTGTGTGTGTAATGTATATAAATATAAGCGATTCCATATCTGTGGAAACCTGGGGTTGAAAACTGAGGAGCAAAAGCCAGTTTAAGTTTGTATCAAGGGGACAAAAAGGGAGCTTGTGACTTATGTAAGGTCTAAGTTAATACTGTCATTAGTGTACTTTACAAAACATAAATTAGTATTAGAAGGTGAACTTCTTTGGAAAGTTGTGTTGGTTCTGTAGGAGGAAATCCGCATCAGTGTTGACCTGTGTGTGTGCGTTTCTGTGTGTGCATGTCACAGTACTGGCAGGCAATGGGCACAAGCTCAAGAGTCTGTCAGAACGGGCAGGGGGGTCGGAGGTGGCGGGGGCAGGGTGGGAGATGGACAGAGAGATGACGAGGAGGAAGGAGAAGAGATGGGCTCCTTTCCATGATGGACGCACCCATCAGCCAATCAGCCCTGGGCTCCTCCAAGAAAGGGTGCGGTGGATGGCGCCACCTGGAGGGGTATTAAAATGTCTGCTCAGTAAGCGTACACACACCGGCTGAATATGATTCTCTAACTATGCACACATACGCAACCTCGTGTAGGGCTGCACAATTAATCAAAATTTTATAGACATCGCAATGTGTATAGGAAGCGCAATATTTGTTAAAGGCAATTGTGTGTCAAAATACCATTTTAAATTAAATTTGATCTTGGCTCAACAGCATTCTTTGACTTTATTTCTGCTACTTCAACAAATGTAGTCAATTTAAACACAGCCACTGAAATGCTCTTAAAACACATTCAGACTTTATGCAGCCGATTTAAAAAAAACAAAAAACTAACTTTCAATCTCAAATTCTGCAGCTGTACCATCATCCTGTTCACTCAGAAATATTAACATGTGATCTCCAATATTATATGAATCATGTTCCATCAGTGCGACCAATCACATTATGAAAGATCATTATTCATTGATCCTACGTGTCTAAGCTTTAAAGCATTTAGTATTGAAACTGAGATTACAATTTATGTACAATAAACATTTTAGTGGAACTGTTCTAACATACTGACAGTCTCAGTCACAGTGTTATAAAAAATTAATTTTGCAAAATGAGACTGACAGCGCATAAAAGTGCCAACTTTAGATAGTCTTTAGTAACAAACATACATACATTCATACATTTTGATAAGCGCTTTGATACGGACTGAATGAAAGAGGAAATAAAGCAGCATGTCTGGCTCTGTAAGGAGGAGACAGAGAAACTCAGGGTTTGTTGAAGAAAACCTGCCAGCGAGTAGGTTAGGTTCACAGAGTCAGTTACCATGGTAACTGACCCAGAGTTTAAGTTACTACAGAAAACATTGTTTGGTACAGATCCCCGCAAAAATCACACCATAATTAATTTTAACATGTTTTTCAATGAAAATGAGCTATGTAAAAATGATCCTTCCCTCTAATATCGCAAATTACATCGCAATAGCAATATCAGTCAAAATAATTGCAATTAGATCTTTTTTCAAAATCAGTCAGCCCTTCTCATGTGTTATGCCAGACGAAACATTTTTGCAGACAGGTCTTATAAGCTAAGTGTGATTGTGTGTGTGTGTGTGTGTGTGTCTTTGTACCTGCTATCTAGAAATGTAAGTGTAGGTGCGGGAGGGAGACCGTCCCTCTGACTGGCCATTGGTCGAGACGTTCAGGAAGTCCCAGATCAGAATGGTGTCGTCGTGAGAACTGCTGATGATCTGAAACTCATCAAACTGGAGACGGAACACGCGGCCAGAGTGCTCCTGAAAAGACATGAATTAAGAGATTATATTTACAGACTATGCATACAGGCACACATGGAATCTAAAAAAAAAATCATGGACGTTTGTGATGGCGAGTGATGTCGCTAACGAAATGCATTGGTTGCAGGTTTTTATGGCATACTATACACTATACTATGACTATTTATTAAACTGAAATAAAATAACTGATTCAACCCTTTGATGTATGATCATACTGTCGTGATCATTCTAGCAAACTCAATCTCAACACTCTGAAGTAATGACCTGTCATATTCTAGTTAGATTGGTATTTGGAAATGTATTGTTATTAAATTTGACTAATTATACTCATTATTGAAATTACATTTTTCTCTAAAATACAATACTACGACTTTTTTATGACATACTATACTTTGACTTTCTTATGGCCTACTATACAATGACTTTATTGGTATGCTATGACTTTTTAATGGTATATTATAATATCATTTTTAATGACTTTATATGACATACTGTACTATGACTTTATTGGTATGCTATGACTTTTTTATTCCATACTATAAACTTTTTTATTGCATACTATACTATGATTTCTAATTACTTTTTATGACATACTTTACTGTACTATGATTTTTAATGGCATATTATACTATGGCTATTTTATGGCATACTATACTATGACATACTATACTATGACTTTCTTATGGCATACTTCACTATGACTTTATTGGCATGCTATGACTTTTTAATGGTACACTATTGACTTTTTAATGACATACTCTACCATTGTAGGGATGCTACTAACGACTACTTTTCTATCGATTAATTTATGGACCTTTTTACCAATTAATGAAAATGTTTAATTTTTCTTATTATTATGAGGCGTTCAAAGTCTGCTCAGGAAAAAGGACTATTGGGCGAAGGCAAATTACAACCTTATCATGATGTGTTCAAATGTTATCTCGTAAAATTAAGTTTTTGGTGAGAAACTTGAATAAATCCAGTTGTTTGAAGGAGATGTTTTCACAGCAATATAAAATAGATATTAGAGAGAGAATTATGACCTGTTAAACTTCCTAACACTAGCTTTAAGCAGCTTGACAAGATTTTTTTTTAATCAAAGCACCACGGTATAATTCAAACACTGTAATTTACCATGTATATAATATTTTTTAAGTTAAATATATCAAACATTGAATGACATCAGATATAAAATGTTATTCCTTCATTTAGCGCATAGATTTCAAAAGTGGCAGATCAAATTTCTGAGTGGAGAGACAAAAAAAAAATACTTGTCTGCCACTGGCAGGCAGTGAAAAGGGTTCATTTCAGACCCTGAGTGGGAGCATTATATGATATATAAAAATACGCAACCCCTAAAGTCTTAAATAAAGATGTTATAATAGAATATTAAAATATGCTCCCCATATTCTAACAGTACACTTACTCCTGTTTGTAATCAAAATCAATAAGACACCATTACATACATACTGTACATACATACACTGCGGAACTAATAAAGGAATATCTTATTTTATCTTATACTGTACATGCATACATTGTCAGAACACACCGGCTGTGTCACTGTAGCATTGGTAGTAGCCTACATGCAGCTGAACGGCAGCCCAGTCTCCCTACATGCCGCAGTGCACAGAGTTCACACAAAGCCCGAGCTAAGCTTATGTTGAGGCCAACACACTGGCAAAGGTGACCGCCAGCAAAAGTCTATAGACTTTGACGGTGTGTTCTGAGCGGCCGAGTGGGGGGAACTCCATGCCCTGCAGCATGGAGGGAGACCAGGTGCCGTTCATCTGCATGAAGGCTACTGCCCATAGAGCCGTTGAAAACTGAAGAGTTTCTCTTCAAACATTTTTTTTAACTTATTCAATGGAATTTCTAAGGTAGTGGACAGACAATGTTATGGCTTTATGCGTGCATTTAGCAGCTACAAGGACTAAACATTAAAAAACATGCGTCGGTTTAAATTATTTATGACGTCAACGTCATCAATTATGCCGACTAATCGCGGCAGCCCTTAAGGAACTGCAGTTTAAGTAACATGTGCATGAGGCTAAATCAAAAGGACCTCACCACTAGAGTGCGCAGACATAATGTGCTGGCGGGGGCTCGTGGGTCCAGGGCTGCCTGCAGGTCCCACACCTTGATCTTGCTGCAGAGAGAAACATGAGACGACACAACGTCAGAAACAAAATGTGTCTCTATTCACAAAGCTGTGTGTGTTTGTGTGCGCGCGCCAGACTCACCCGTCATAAGCGCCACTGACAATCCTTTTGTTGTCAAAGCGAATGCAACGGACCAGCTCCTCGTGACCTTCCAGCACTCGCAAACATGCCCCACACTCTATGTCCCATAACCTGGAGAAAGAGAAGCATTATTAACACATGTAAGGCAACATACAGTCCCTACACTATTGTATTAGTTGAAACAATGACATTTGAGTACATGGTTATTTTTGCCTAATTAAATTGCATGATACAAAGTGTTATTGACTGACTGATCTTACTTGTATGCAAATATAAATACTACATACTTTAAACCATATACATGTTTAATCTCACACACGTACCGGATTGTGTTGTCAGATGAGCCACTGACCACCAGACGATCTCTGTACTGTAGACAGGCGATGCCCCTCTTATGACCATTTAGAGTGCGCACAAACTCACAGGTGCTGGTGCTCCATACCTACAAGGGTGCAACACAATAACCTTTGTGAAACAATGGCCTGGATTTATTCAGACAGGTACAAAGTTACCAAACAACCACTTTGAAACAATGAAGCATTTTATAAAACTCTACCCTGCAGTAACTATCAGAAAAATCTTTCTCTGGAAACCACCTCCTCAGCTCTCGTTACCTTGATGGTGCGGTCCCCTGAGGCGGACACAATGTATTTGTCGTCAAAATCGACCACGTTGACAGCAGCCCGGTGTCCCACAAGGACACGACGTAGGCTGATGTCAGTAGGAGAGGCCATGTCCCAGACGGCGATTGAACGGTCCTTGGAGCAGGTGACCATCAGGCCGTTGGCGAAGCGCAGGTGAAGAACTGCCTCGTTGTGGTGGATCAGTGTGTTCAGTACCTCACCCGTCGTCACCTCCCACACCCTACGGAGGATGAGGGGTAGAAGGAGAGGGATGGAGGAAGAGAAAACAGAAGTGAGGAGAAATGACATGGTGGTGGAATGATGAGGGCAAAGGTGACAGAGAGAGAGAGGAAAAGTAAAGGCAGGAAGGAAAGATGGGGATGTGGAATGAGAGGGGAGGGGTGTGAGACAAAGAAGGAAGGAAAGACAAAGGGGTGAGAGAAGTGGAAAATGATAGGAGGAAGGGGCGAGTAGGAAAGAAAAAGAAAGGGTAGCAGTAAGAGTGTTCAAAATGAAAGAAAAAAGGTTGAAGATGGAGAGTGGAAAATAAATGTAATGGGAGTGAAGGAAAAAGGAAAACAATGGAGACAGGAGAGAGAATTATGTTTATTAGTTTTACAATGGAGAGTAACTCAGAGTTCACACATACTGTATGAACTACATGTGTGCACGCGCGCGCACGCACGCACGCACGCACAGGGGTGGCTGTGAAGAACATGCTACTGAACTGCACCGCTGGGCTTTGAGAGTCAAACGCAGAACACACTGGAAAAGCTGACAACGAAACCTACAAACAAAGTGCCTGTCAAGCTGTTGCTAAGGAAGTGAAGTCACATTTTCCTTGGATACCGCCCAATGTGTGCAGCTGAAGTGTGAAGTAATAAGAGAATTAATGTTGAGCTTCTGTGTGCAGTAGCCAAGCAAGCGTCAACATTAGCACACGCAGCCAGGTCTTTAAATATCTGCAATAAAACATATCCCACTATCTCTAGTAATGATAGTAAATCTAACTCATTATGAAATAATAAATGACAACATTTATATACTTCTTGCCAGACTATGAGCAGCAACTGTATGTTGGGTGGGGGCAGCAGTAGGTATTTTGGTCTTGACTGGGTGCAAAACGGACTATCAGCATACAGTATGTGAAATGATAGTATGTCTATAGCAATAGTACCCTTTTTTGAGCAGTGCAACTATAACAAGCTTGGTGCAATATGGTTAGAAACATGCATTTTACATTGTTAATCAACCGGATTCATTTTATTTATCAAATTTATAGTTTAAATCAACTGCATTTAGCCTGTTTTTAAAAGCAGAGGCGTATTTTGCATAAGGTTTATGGCAGGCTTTGAAGAGATAAGACTCAACAGCCACTGTTTTAGGTGATAAGAAAACACGCCATCTCCTCATACAAATAGTACAGTATACGTAGTTTTGTACATTTTGCTCTGTGTATGCCCTATTGTTCATTATGTTCTACAGATGCTCTTCATTTTGAATGAATGAACAAACTGACCAAATTCAAACCTATTGAATAACATCTTGTGATAAAGTTGAAATATATCAAATCATACCCTTTACAACTGTGACTAAAGCTTCTAAAAGTACATCTATCCGTCAAGTGACTATTCTGTCATATAAAAAAAAAAAATACAGCATAACACATCATCCAGTAGTTGCAAAATGCTGAGAAATTGGCAACCAATTCTTGGCTTTTGGTATCAATGGCAACCACTCTTTAACATATATAAAAATAGGGTTAAACATTTGTTTCATTAGTGATTCAATATTGCTGTTACAGTCAGAACCAGAACCAGACAATGCTTTTGATGAAACACAAACTACATAGAACTTTGTTCGGTTACTGTAATAAAGCTGATGCCTGATTTTTTATTATACTGTACTATGACTTTTTTATGACATACTATACTATGACTTTTTGAATGACATATGGCATACTAAAGCCATTTTTCAATTGTTTTTCAATGTTGGGATGAATATACTTAAATAGAATAGTGGCTATGGAGCCAGATGGTTCTCATTGGCTTTGGCTGTACCCATTTGTAATGTAGTGAAGTGAGAAAGTAGATTAGGGTGAAAGACTTTAGTTTTTCACTAAAAGCAGGAATACAGCTTTTGGCTAAATTAAGCTTGTTTAAGTAATCCAGTTATTTATTATTGATATGCATGAATTATTATCATTTAAATATATCCTTTTGCAAATTCTGAACCCATCAGCTCGGTTTGACGACGATTTTGCCGCTGGGGCAACGGGCAATATTTCTGGGGTTCCGGTGTAGCCAGCAAATATCCTGGCTAAGACTTCCTCTTTCGTGTGCTGATCATTGTTACAATGTGATTAGCAACTCGAGACATGGAGTTAAGAGTCAAGAGACGACATCCACGACGGGATTGTATATCTGTATTCATATGCAGACATTTGTTGACTAAATTGTTGTCCGACGATTGCCTATGGGTTCCAAGATTGCATTTCAGCCAATGTGTTCCACCTCTTTTGCTCTCCACACAAACTGTTTACCTGCGACCAAAGCCTGCTCAAACATGATTAGTCAGTACTATTTGAACTACAAACCGAAAGCAGAATGCTTCTGATACCAAAATCTTGTCCCGTTGCCAACTGATTCTGCATTCATATGCGGAAATCCGTTTATAGATGTTAATCCTTGTGTATCTGATCTAACCACTGAAGCATTCCTGTCAGTTAGATAACCTGTGCTGCAGAAACTATTCTGCTTTTGAACACTTTTGAACATGAAACAAACGTCTCATGTACTTGTGGCACGAACGTTTTTCAACACTGATGTTGGTGTTAACTTGTCTTTACAGATACATCCTAAGTTAGTAATCAATCGTTCAATCAATAGTTTTGACTTATAACCTGACTGTTATACAGTGTTTAGCATAGTAGTAAAGTTTTGAGTTTCATAAATCTAGTATCTATAAATGCCCATCTACTTTTTGTCTCATTAAGTTGCCAAAGCTAACCATGGATGTACAGTGCGTTTAAACTGGAAATAGGTTAGTAACTATATATATACTACTGACATTTGATCCAAGCATAGTTGTGCAGTAAATCCCCTGAAGTCATCCAAACATCCAGCCTAATTAACACTGAGTAACTGTGTTACTTCAGCGATTTGAATATTTTTTTTTACCTTGCTGACACTACTCGCTGGTCCTACCCCAAAATACAGTGTGAGCCTTCTGTAACAAGATGCATGTCGTACCTGACAGTTGAGTCAGAAGACCCGGTGACGATGACCCTCTCATCATACTGCAGACACAACACTGATCCTGTGTGACCGGTCAGTATCTTCAGACACTCCAGAGACTGCTTATCCCAGATCTATCATGAGAAAGGAGAGGAGTAGGAAGAGATGGGAGAAAGACGAGTGAAGCAGAGGGAGAAAGAGGAGGAAAAATAAGTGGTTGTGAAAAGGTTGCAGATTTGGGTCATTCTAAGAATGGCCTATTCTAACAGCAGTGTTCATGCCCCATTTCCCCACTGCTGCGCTGAGATGAGGGTGTATGTAAGAGCCATTCAGCTCGTCCCTAGGTGTGCGTCAGCCTCCTCCAGAACAATAAGATGACAAATCCGCTATTCTCCTTCCTCCTTCCTCCATCCTCCATCCTCCATCCTCCATCCTCCATCATCTTCTCCTCTTCTGCCAGGCCAGACAGATAAGTGGAACACACAACGGGTTTGGAGCTGAGCCCTTTCATCCTATAATTCACATGTGTTCTGTCTCAGTGTCTGCTGGTTTAGCTCAGCGCCATAGACAATAAGATGATAAGCCATGCTGAGCCAGAAGAAAAAATTCAATTCATAAATACACAAACCCAGGTAGGAAGGAAATAACCCCCCACACACAGCATGCATGTCTTTCTCACAGGCAACATTTTTGGCTGTCTCAACTGCTGGTGCTTAAACACACAAATGGGATCAATGTTAATTACTTCTACATGTCAGTTTGGGACAGAAGGGCAGACTGATACATGCCATGTTTTCACTGCCTCAGCAGTAGTAAGTAATGAAGTAATGAAACATAAACTAGAATTCTCGCCCCGCGGTTGTATCCCTCCGACAACCAGTCAGGTTGCAGTTAACATCCATGTCTGTCCAAAATGTCATCACTTCGTTATTTTATCCCGTTACACATTTGTGTGAAATTGTCATTATTAGCATATGAATTCTTGAGTTATGGCCAAAGATTTTAGTTTTATGAGGTCCCAGTGACTTTTGACCACCAAATTCAAATCAGTTCATGCTCGAGTCCAAGTGGACGTTTGTGCCAGATGTAATGAAATGCCCTACATTTGTGCCAAATTTGAAGAAATTCGCTCGAGGCGTTCCCGAGATATCACACAAATGGGATGAACGTGAGGTTACGGTGACCTTGACCTTTAACCACCAAATTTTGTGTTAAGTTTGAAGAAATTCCCTCCAGGCGTTCCTGAGATATCACGTTCACGAGAATGGTACGGTACGGGCGGGCGGGCAGGCGGACGGACAACCAGAAAACATAACACCCCCGGCCACGGCTGTTGGAGGCATACAAATATAATCTTAACCATGTTAAAGTCCAAATGTATATATTGATGTTCAAGTGTTACCAGGATGGGTTTAGTGATATTCCAGTCTTCAAGGCTATGAATCACAGTCATGAAAATATTTGAAAAATGACAACAGAAATATCAGTTAAAATTAATAAATGGGCTTTGGAGTTGCAGATAAAGAGTTTAAACTGGTTTTACTTTTATTTGCATTACAATTTTTCACACAAACTGAAATGTGACTTTAATTTTGATCAAAGATGAGGTTGAGACTACTCTGCCCTTAAAAAAGATTGACTTAGGGGATATTGATAAGGGCAACCTCTTTACAAAATGCAAAGTGCTGGCCCTCCACTGTGTGTGGGAAATGTGGAAGGATGCATTGTAATGGCCAAAGAAGCAATAACAACTAACCACACTCACTACTTTGCAATCAACTGGTCCTGGTGAGCGTTTCCTGCCCTGCTCAGAGCTTTCCATAAGCGCCGGCTGCCGGCCAAGCAGACCACTACTCATTTAAGTCCAGGCGGCTACTTTATATTAATTTTATAATATATACAATACTTAAAAAAAAAAATAGTTTTAATTAACAAGTGCGCTTTGCGTGTACATTTTACGACCACCAGCCTCCGCTTCAAAACAATGCGAGCATGATGATAGAGAAACGTGCCTGTCTGTTTCATCCCCGCCCCAACAAGCTCTCTATGAATGTGTGTGTGCGCGCTCAGCTGAGAGGTTGTGTCCTGCCGAGCAGACTTAGCGGAGACTTACGTTAAGGTTAGTCTTCTGTGTTAGATATATATTAGCAAAATAATTGTTGACGAAAGGCATTAAGAATTGCATTGATAGCACAGACAGGGGACATCCTCATTAGACAGGCTTCTTCAGAAAACACCGGTGGCAGCAACTTGACAATTGCGCAGTAAGAATTAAAAAGTCCACTGAAAGCGCTGCGTTTTCCATATACCATATAACCCTAAATTTCATATTAAAAGGGACTGTTTGTAAGAATCAGAAATGCTTGTTAACAGCGACACCTGTGGCTGTTAAGTCAACGAAAGTCAGCGTCGGGCTCGCGCTTGTGCTCGCTCTACATAGACATGAATGAGCATCGCTCAAAACAGTGAGGCGACACACGTCAGCTAAAACCACAATATCACTATATTTCACCTGCTTGACAGTAATGTTAGCTGACCAGACGAAGGTCTCTCCATGAATCAATGCTGATCCTAGTGTTGGCTTTTCCTTCCTGCTTCAGCCTCCCGACCGCGGTCGGAGGGAACAGGGGAGACACCGGCACCCGGTCAGAGACGATAACGTTTCTCGCTGCGGAGCCCCGTCACTTCACAAGACACGGGAAACCTCTGTTGGTTTGGAGGAGCTGCAGCATTTATTTCTGCACAAACGTCCACTGTACATTCACTAGATATTCTCAGAGCTACTAACTCTCCTGGCCAGTGTGTAGTGTGCGCGCATAAACTCTCCATGAGAGTGGATCGAAATAGCAAGAACGAGCGCGGCGTGTGAGTGAAGGCAAGTAGGCAGGCAGATGAGCAAAGTACAGCAGAGACTCCGGCCCTGGAGACCAAAGCTACGGTCTCACCCCGCGTCTTCCGACCGAGGCCAACACTGTTTAACAGACAGGCTTAACTAGATATAACTTTGCGGTTTTGGTGCTTCCGTGTAGTTTGTGTTGGAGTCTTGTCTGAACAGCGTAGCCACACGCAAGCGCGCATGGGACATCGACCCGGATTGATTTATACGTGTAAGAAGTTACAAACAGTCCCTTTAACTAATACATAGGCTCGATAAGACATGGGATTAAAAACATGTTCCCTCTTAAAATAGCCTTGTTCATTTTCGTTGAATAAAAGTGCATTTATGTTTCTAGTAAAACAATACACTAACTATCATTGTGACATGTCTTGATAAACCTTACAGTGAAGGTGTCAATAAATAAATATAAAAATAATAAATAAGATGTAATGACTCCTAATTACAAAGATTACATTATTTTTAATGTATGAATGTAAAGCTATTTAAAGACTGTGTGGGCTGTGAAGCCTAATTCTCCTTAACAATAATTCACTATATCTTTACAATCGGGTAAACATTAAACTATGTATTAATTAAGAGCAGTGTACATGATGGAAAAGTGCATTAAAATGTGCAAGGGGAACCAAAATTTGAATTTTACAGCTAAATTGTTCTCTGGGGGAGCATGGCCCCGGTCACCTCAAGCTGGCTGCTCCATATTCTTGTGGAAATCCCTGCCTGCTGCTTTGCTGTTGTACAGAACAGGTGCTACCAACTGTAATTCTAGGCAATAAGTTTTTGTTCCCATTAGCTTTCAGTGCATTGCCAGTTCATATACTGTCCACTTAGACAATGATGACAGCAACAGAGTGATTTATGATTAGAACATAAAGAAAGTATCCCTCACATAATAAAACAACCCTTTTATCCAGTTGTAAATCAAAGAACCTGCAAACACTATACAGATCTCTGAGGTAGTTTTGGAACAGAAAGTTTAGAAAAAGAGCCAATGTGTGGCAGCGCACAGTGGCGAAGATAACAATAAATTGGGCCAAGTCATAATCTCTCAGACCTCACTGTCCTTGATGTTCAATACATACCTTGATGGAATTGTCTCTAAGGCCACTGATGATCTTGTCATCATCGTACTGGAGACAGTAAACCCCTTTACTATTTTCTGAGCGACATTGAATCCTCTGCAAGTTGTGTCTGCCACATCGCCAATTTGCCTCAATAGTCTGGAGAAAAAAAGGGAGAAACAATAAGACAAACACAGAAGGCAACCGTAGAGAAAGAGAATCACTGTAGTTGAGCAGAGAGAGAAGATAGAGGCAAATATCATGTGATGTAATGTTGTTAGAGGGGACAGTAAAAGGGTTTAAAAAGTAACACGCAATTCAAAAACTCTCACAAGATGGTTACGGTTAGGCATTGACCTCGAATGGTTAAGGTTCGGCATTGACCCTGAGAGGTTATGGTTAGGCATGGACCTGGAATGGTTGAGGTTAGGCATTGACCTGGAATGGTTGAGGTTAGGCATTGACCTCGAATGGTTGAGGTTAGGCATTGACCTCGAATGGTTGAGGTTAGGCATTGACCTCGAATGGTTGAGGTTAGGCATTGACCTCGAATGGTTGAGGTTAGGCATTGACCTCGAATGGTTGAGGTTAGGCATTGACCTCGAATGGTTGAGGTTAGGCATTGACCTCGAATGGTTGAGGTTAGGCATTGACCTCGAATGGTTGAGGTTAGGCATTGACCTCGAATGGTTGAGGTTAGGCATTGACCTCGAATGGTTGAGGTTAGGCATTGACCTCGAATGGTTGAGGTTAGGCATTGACCTCGAATGGTTGAGGTTAGGCATTGACCTCGAATGGTTGAGGTTAGGCATTGATTTGCGGGTTACCTTCTAGACACGACCCAGTAAAAGATTTGATCCAGCCGGGTGGAAAGTGTTTGTGAGATTATTGTGATTACAATAACACCAAGACAATTAGCTCAACGTTATTAATTAGCTGTAATCAACATTTGCTATGTGTGAATGAAGCAACATTTGCCGACCATTCTGTGTAAAAAGAACTGCTGCAGAGTGTGAATCAATTTGATCTATATTAAAACAGCACTATTAGATTAACCAATGGGATATGTAGTCAAATTAGACTTTTCCACCTTGTTTAAGGTTAATAAAAAAAAACACGTGTAGGTCAGTGATGCATATACATTACTCTATAAAAACTACAGAAAATATTATGTCAGTTTCAAATGGGTCTATATGAACCAGTTCATGTTTTATTGAGTTTTTGCGGTATTACATACTATCCCTGCAGACAGCAAAGTTACATTTTTAACAACGAAGAAAAAATATTTTACTTTTGACTGAAGTCTACAAGAAAAGTGTTCAGTTAATACTGAAATCCATTTCTCTGTCTCTTACCTCTATGTCTTGGATGATCTTGGGATAAAGGGAGTGATAGTAGGAGTTGGGTGGGACTTCTGACGTGCGGTTCTTGAACAGATATTTCTCCCTGGGGGAAAGAAAAATATAAGAATGACAGCTGCTTTGTATCCACAGGGGCTTTTTTTTCCCCATCTACAATAGACACTCAAGAACAACAGAGTATAACCTTACTTCCTCCTTCTCTTCCTTTCTTTTATCCTAAATGCAATGCCAAAAACTAGAAGACTAACAAGCACACTGAAAACAAGTAGTTTACCTATATCCTCAGAAAGCATCCTCTTAATTTCTATGTGTGTTGGCCATTTTTAGATCTCAATGTAAACAAAGGTAGGCTAGCTAACACTGTATATTTGTGTAAGTAAATGGGTCTATGTCCATTCTCACCACTGGTGTCTCTCAGACAGGCCTTTCCAGAGCGGGTCAGTGCGGACCATGCGTTCGATGAGCTTCTTCCACAGCATACCCTCAGAGATGACCCTCTGCCACTCCTTACACACCAGCTCTGCCGAGCACAGCGAGCGTGCATCCAGGAAAGACAGGATGTTCTCCGCTATGTGATCCAGGCCTTGGGCTAAAAGGGAGGAAGACAAGAGGCGGAGTGAGTGCTTCAAAATTAATAGGATTTCATATGGTCAGTTTATCTGTGCCTGGGGTTCATTATTTTCAAAAGTAATCATGTTTATTTTATTTAATAGATATATAATAAATTAATAATAAATGAATTTAATAAAATCTTTTTTTTAAAATGGCTACAAAACAAAATCAGATAAAGAAAATACAAAAACTATTTTAGGAATACTATTTGTAAGGCAAACTTTCTTTAGTTTTATCTTTTTGTTGTGTTCATTAGAGCAGGACATAAATAAAAAATCACTTTAAAATAATCTTCTATTTCTATAAAATCAGGGCATTTTTCAAGGAAACCAGTAAAAAAATGAAAATGCTGAATCTTTTGTGTGCCTTACTGTACAGTCATATATATGTATGTTTGTACCTGGCAGCGCAGTGATGAAGTCCCTCTGCAGCATGGGTTTGAGGTAGGAGTTGATGTGGCCGTGCTGGTAGTGGCACATACGGGAGATCAGGCGCTCGACGAACTCCACCTGGTCGGCCTCCGACCACTGGTCAAACAGGGCGATGCAGTGTTCCTTCTCCTTCTCGTAGTTCCCCTCTGACGGGCGCTTGCGGGACCCCACAACAGGACCATTACTAAGCTGTATTGAAAAAAAACATTTGAGTTCAGATCTAGTTATTACAGTAGAATAAACACAATACTGCATCATTAACTTTCAAGTCTTTTTCCCATCCTTATAACAGTCTGTGAAGAGGATCAAGAGGAGTCTTATAGTTTCAGAATGGACTAAGTTAAAAATCAATTTTCATTGCTTAGGGTTAAAGCTCGTTAAACCACTAGAAGCCTGCAGTGGAGTGGGTGTATGTGTGGGAATAGGAAAAAATGCTTAAAAATAGATATTAATGTCAACAGCATTTGTCAACATGAGTGTGAGATTTTTACAAGAAGGCATGAAGGGAACAGGACATACATTTATATATACACAGTATATATCAATTTGGATGTCACATTATACTGTGAATCCAAAATAAATCATATTTAACATTGTTAAAATTATACTAATTCAAATGTTCAACAATTTTGAAGCATGTGAAAGCTTTAACTGCAATATCAACCTTTATATGAGGGCCATGGAGCACAAGAGGAAATTATAAGACTTTAGGCCCAAACAGTGGAGCACTTAAAGGCCTCTTGACTTAAGAGAATTATATATTAGTGCGTATGTTTTTTACGTTACGTTTATACGTATGTATGTCTAGATGTATGGACTTTGACTATGTGTGCTTTTTGTTGGTCTGTCATATTATTGTTAAGTCTTACTGACCAATCCTTTTACATATAGTGTTTTGTTTGATTACCTTCTTCACTGCTGTATTGCTGATTATATGTCTACATCTCTTTGGTTCAAAGAATAATACAAGTTTGATCACAAAAAAAAAATGTATATGAGGGTTCCCCCGGGTAGGAGATTTAAATAAAAGTAAACAATTCACACATTAGATGCCATTCCTGATGCACACACACCTTGAGAACTGTGTTCTTCTTTGGCGAAAGATCGTCCACGAGGTTCTGTGACTCCATCCCTGATGTGTTCTGCAGAAAAAGAAACAAAACAAAGAGAAAGTGCGGGTTAGTTTTATTCTCTTTGCATCTGTGTGAAAGGCGCTGTGAGAGCCAGGGCAGCGGTGTGGACAGCGCTGGACACAAGAGTGCCACAAACACAGCCAAGGAAGGGTAACCATCATGACTTCAGAGGCGTGCACGCACAAACACCCGTGCATACACACACATATGGGGTGAAAAAAACTAAGCACTGCAACAAAAGAAATCTATTCTCTTGCTTGTCTGTGATGTGGGCTAAGTAGTCTGGACAGGAAATGAAACTGCAGCATCTTGGGTATGTCACTGGCAGCAGCTCAGGCATGACTGTAATGAAACTAAAATCAGATAGTGGCCTTACAGTACATAGACAGATAGACAAAAATGGGAGGTAACCAGATCCCACCCATTTCTAGCATGACTTAATTCCCTTACAAGTGCACTGCAAACATAACAGGGTTATGGCACAAATCACTTATTGGCAGTAACAGAGAGATGCTGAACTACTACTACCACTACTACTAATAAAAACACGTATACATAAATGGCAAATATCAGGTTCTTTATAGCACATATACACTTCTTTGGGAGTCATGGACAGTCAGGCAGCAATATCATAATCTTACATTCATCATTATATACATAAAAAACAACCACATGGAGACCTGCTCTCCTCTTAAGGGGCTTCATGTGTACTGGTTTTAGTTGTGACTGAAGATACGACGGATGTTAGGAGACCACCTTGAACCAACATGTTTGCACAGAGTAAAATTAACATTTTCATGAAACAAGCATATTCCTGAAGTATGAAGACTCTTTCAAAGAATACGCTGCAAAATTCTCCAGAAATAAGCAGGAACAGCACAACTCCATATGAAACACACCAAAAATGGACTTCACAGATATATTAAACTGATTTGGGGAAATGGGACACACGAGGTCTTTAACCTGGTAGAGGGTCAATGCTATCGCATATCTGTGTAGGTGATGACTGAGCCAAGGTCACGGTTTTTGAAAACAGCTAAACAGCTAGAATGGAGGTCTGCCTGTGTATTTATTTTAATAGCCTATCTGTTAGTGCTTCTCTAGAGTTGCTATTGGCGGGCTGAACCAGGGGCCCATCTTAAAAACAGGATTAATAATTATCTAAATATTCTTTTTTTAAGTGAAACCCAGAACTTCCTCAAGAGCTGTTACATGTTTTGCTCAGTGTAGTTATCCATCTAACTTGGTGATGGGGCTACATGTGGAGAGTAAAATCAACAAAGAACAGTATCAGTGGTTGGCACTAACACAACCAAACAAACAAACAAACAAACAAAACAAACGGTCATGAACCAAGACCAAAGCAGACAGGACAAGAAGCCAGAATGGGCTTGCTGGTGTTGATGATCATGCAGAGCAGAAGAAGAGAAGGAAGGAGAAATAAAAACAGACAGACCAGGTTTGGCCAGGCAGGCAGGCAAGCAAGCATGTAGCCTCTCAGAGCTTGAAGGAAGACCCCCCACCTCGGCCCTCACACCTCCAGGTAGAAGGCAGGAAAAATGTTACTCCTCAGTGCGGGGTTATTCTCTGGTACCCCCTGCGTCCTTCCTTCACTCACACCAAATTACTTTGGAAATAGTCTACCATTCAAACTGATTGTAAAAGTTTGTTTTCATTACACGGCACAATTACTGACTTTTTAAGCATTCTGGGGCCTAATTTAGATGCAAGAACTATGATTTGACAAGATTATAAGGAAGTCAATTACAGTTTATAAAACTACAAATGTGTGTCAAGCAGAGAGAGTTTGAGGACGCACCAGAGAAGAACCTGAGAGCAGTGTGCTTCCAACAGGGAGGAAAGGACAACAGAAGGTGAGGAGGTAGGAGGGTGAGGGGGTGAGTGGGTGCTGTCTGCACCAAGGTGGTATGAGGAGTCATGTGGAGTGGGTGAAGAAAAGTGAAGGGTGAGGAGATGGCAAGGGAGGAAGGGAAGGGAGAGGAGGAGGAGCAGCAGAATTAAGAGGAGAGAGGCAGAACCTGGTTGTGAGCCCGGGTGGAGGGGATGCTCTGCAGGCACCTGAGTGCACACAAACTCTCAGCCACCGAGGAGCAGCCCAGCCAGAGAGAGCGAGGCACAGAGCACTGTGTGAAAGAGAGAGAGGAAGGGAGGACGGGAGGAGGAGAACGAAGTGGACAGGGTGAGGGAGGAAGAGAAAGGGAAGAGCGAGAGACCAGAGATGGGAAGTAAAGGAAAAGAGGAGGGGGGGGTTGATGAGGGAGGTTGGGAGGAGGAAACCAAAGGAGATGGATGGATCAATGAATGGACAGATGGATGGAAGTGGTGAGGAGTTGGTGAGGAACAGGACAGGTGGAGTGTGGAAAAGTGTTGAGAATATAAAAAAACAATAGAAAAATAAATAAAGTTTGGTTTGAAATTGAGAGGAGGTGGGTGTGTAACCATCAAAGGTGAGGAGAGAAGAGGGGAGGAGGTGGGGGATAGTGAGGGGAAAAACCAGTATTAGAGCTACACACACATTGGCACAGTGAGCGCAGGAACACACACTCCTTCACACACAAGATACAGACTGATAAACATACACACAGAAGCATTATTAGACATGAACTGGGTGGGGATAGGTAGAGGAGAGGGAGGGGCAATGGGAGTAATTGTCAATATTGTCACTTTTGATTTGACAGAAACCCCACCCACTGTTCTGCCATCCCCACTCTCATGAGTGGTTAGTGAATAACACTGGGACAAAAAAAATTAAATCAAAATAAATACACAGACACAACCCAGACAAATTCTAAATGTTTTGTAGCTCTGTTTGTTCCAAAACCCAGCAGAAATGCATATTTCCTCCATTTAATATGTGTAATCATTCTTCAGTGAGAGGGAAACAGAGATGTATAAATTCATTAAGTCCATTGGCTACATACAGTATATTGCTCTAGTCAGATAAATTATTTTTCATAGTCAACACTAATCATCTCTTTTCAACATTGATTTCTTATTCGGTGATGGAGTGAGCGTTTGTGTACATTTCTGTTTTCAGTCTTTTTTAATAATTAATTTTAACTTAAGAGACCAAAATAAAAGATCAAATAACCAATGGAAGATTTAGAAAGCAATGCATCTATTACATTTTTATTATTTTGCTTTGTCTGCAGTGATTTTAATAAATTTGATGAACTTTAAAAACACCTCCCTACAGTCTGATGTAATTTACTGTTTCTCTCCATGACTAATCTGTCTATTTACTGGCATTTCATTCCTCTCAAATGATCTCTAGACATGTGTAGTAATTGTGGATAGAACCCTTTAGCAAAAGTAGGCACGTTTGTGCCCCAACAGGAAATGTCTAGTCCATGTCCATATAATCTACTTAACAATCTAAGATACTAAGTTACTTCCTAGGCCTTAACTTGCTATGTCAATAGCAAGTATTGCCATACTTGCTATTGACATAGCAAGTTAAGGCCTAGGAAGTAACTTAGTAATACAATTGATTTGTTTGTTAAGAGAATCCTGAAGGCTGTGTGGTATTTCAGATATAAAGTATGAGTGCCAAACGAAAGTAAACTCTATCCATGTTTAAGTCCATTGGCTACATACAGTATATTGCTCTAGTCAGATAAATTATTTTTTCACAGTCAACACTATTAATATCTTTTCAACATTGATTTCTTATTCTGTGATGGAGTGAGCGCTTGTGTACATTTCTGTTTTCAGTCTTTCTAATAAATTAATTTGAACTTAGAGACCAAAATAAAAGATCAAATAACCAATGGAAGATTTAGAAAGCATTGCATCTTTTACATTTTAGTTTTGTCTGCAGTGATTTTAATCACTTTTTTAAATTTGATGAACTTTAAAACGCCTCCCTACAGTCTGATTTAATTTACTGTTTACCTCCATTACTAATTTGTCTATTTACTGGCATTTCATTTCTCTCAAATGATCTATAGACATCTGTAGTAATTGTGGATAGCAAAAGTAGGCATGTTTGTGCCCCAACAGGAAACACCTAGTCCATGTCCATATAATCTACTTAACAATCTAAGATACTAAGTTACTTCCTAGGCCTTAACTTGCTATGTCAATAGCAAGTATTGGCAATACAATTGATTTGTTTGTTAGAGAGAAACCTGAAGGCTGTGTGGTATTCCAGATAATAGAGATAATGAGTGTCAAACAAAAGTAAACTCTATCCATGTTTAAGTCCATTGGCTACATACAGTATATTGCTCTAGTCAGATAAATTATTTTTCATAGTCAACACTGATAATCTCTTTTCAACATTGATTTCTTATACTGTGATGGAGTGAGTGCTTCTGTTTTCAGTCTTTCTAATAATTAATTTTAACTTGGAGACCAAAATAAAAGATCAAATAACCAATGGGAGATTTAGAAAGCAATGCATCTATTACATTTCATTATGTTGCTTTGTCCTCAGTGATTTTAATCACTTTTTAAAAATTTGATTAACTTTAAAACACCTCCCTACAGTCTGATGAGTAATTTACTGTTCTCTCCATGACCAATCTGTCTATTTACTGGCATTTCATTCCTCTCAAATGATCTACAGACATCTGTAGTAATTGTGGATAGCAAAAGTAGGCACGTTTGTGTCCCAACAGGAAACACCTAGTCCATGTCCATATAATCTACTTAACAATCTAAGATACTAAATTACTTCCTAGGCCTTAACTTGCTATGTCAATAGCAAGTATGGCAATACAATTGATTTGTTTGTTAGAGAGAAACCTGAAGGCTATGTGGTATTCCAAGATATACAGATAATGAGTTGCCAAACGAAAGTAAAAATCCATGTTTAAGTTCATTGACAAAACACACATCTGTGTGTTATCTTAATTGGCCTCTTCCTTTTGAGCCCACTTTGACCCCTGTGATGTTAATGTTAGCTTTTAACGAAGCTAACGTTAGCCTAGCTAGGCTAGCTTTATCAAGAGAGCTACTCATTTCAACAAGAAAACAGTGTTCAAATCTGACCGCATATAAAGAGAAACGACATATTATAATGACGCTTAATGCTTCTTGTTACCAAAAACACATTTTATCGCCCTGCCAGATTGACTGTTTTTGTATGCTAATGCCTGTCATGTACAGCTTAGCATTTGTTAGCTGTGAAGCTAATTGCTACCTCGCTAATCGTGTGAATGAATACACTTCCTTCTACGCACTTGGAAAATATAAACAGAGAACAAGCACATGACTACGATTTAAACCGACATCCCGTTGTGTTATCAAACATATTCCACTTTGCCACACGTATATAATCATATAGGTTGTGTTTTAAACCTAAACGACATAATAAACCGTAAATGTACGTGGTTCATCGCCTGTGTTAGCTTCTGTTAGCTCCGATGGCTAAACGTATCACAGACAGGGCCCAGTTCAGAGTGGCGCAGCGTCACCGCAGTAGTGAGCGCTACCAACCGAGAATCATCGACTGTCTTCGGCCTGACATCTAGCTTTTAATCCCTCCTGTGTTTACCAGTTTGACCCAGAAACAACACGTACATTTATCAGATGTTGAAGTCAAGATGTTGGTTGTTAATGTGGCCTGTGTGAGGAACTTTCTTAAGCTAAATGTATGGATAATTTCAGGCCCTCCCTCTGTTTTCTGGTTCCCCCTCCTTTTCTCCTCCACCTCTCCCGACAAGAGCCGCTTCAAGAGCTCCGTTCCTGCGCGTCGAAATCAAGCTTCCTATTCCACCAAGAGTGATACTTTGAACACCCTGGGATTGTTCAGCGGATTTGCCACTAACGAAAAACTCAATCCTTACCATCAGCTCCAACGTTTTGTCCTCCATCTCCGGCTCCATGTTGACGATCCCCCCCGAAAAAACTCGGCTCCTCTTGAAAATGGAAACCCAGCCCTTGCGTCGGCGGCCCGCAAATGCAGAGACGTCATTCACTTCGCTCAACCACCACACACGGCTTTGGTAGGGCAGTGTCAGAAGAGGGTGGGTGTTGGTGTGGGTGGATGGGGTGGATGGTTAACGCCCCATTGCGATGAGAAAACGCTGCTGATTGGAGGGATTTTGTCAAAAGGGGGAGTGATTTCATAGCTTTGCTTTTTATTGATTGGCTCACCGTGCTACCAAGGCTTCCCCCGGTGACTCCCCCAAACAAAAGGGCAAATGGATGGAAGATGCTGTTGCTATCCTGAAGTGGAATACACTAAGGCAAAAAAATCAATCATCCGCATAGCTTTTTGCTATGATATGCTGCATGCAGGATGTGGCTTATTTAATTATGACATGTGTGAGAGGAAATGGTCATTTAAAATTTACGCTCCGTAAAACAGTAACAGAAGTTATGATGAAAGGATTTATGGTTGTGTTCCTATTGCTTGCTCATAATATGGTCAAATACAATTTTGAGAAGATGTTTTGGGTTGTTTCAGTACATTTCCATCCAATTGTTTAGTACATCCACACAGGAAATCAAGTGGAGAGGGATAAAAGTGACATAAGTTACACCAGGGGTGTCTTGCAAAAAAAAAAAGCAGGTCAGAGTTAACGGAATAACTTTGAGGAGTAAAACATGGAGCTGCGTGAACATGGATTTGATATGAGAAGACCCATTTCAGGCTTTAATCAACAAAGTAATCCAGAAAACTCAGTAAACCAGGCACAACTTCAGTTTCCGTCATCCTTCACCTTAGTTCACCTTTGTTCACACTCTCCTATGAATCCCATAGGCTTTAAAGAAATGTGGCCGGCAGTCAGTCGAGTGTTAATGTTTGAATTACTCACATCCTACAGTCTCAGAGGTGTAATTTTATCTTCCCTGGGCATGTTTTAAGGCTGTAAAATGCAGGATGTTTTGTTTCCCTCCTTCACACTTGGTGCCTACTCTGAGAATTCATCAAAGAAAGCTCCTTTGTGCAGTTTTACATCCATAGCTTGTCCTGTGAATCAATGACTCATTTTTTAAGAGAGAATGGATGTTTGGTGTATTAAAAAAGGCCATTATTTAAAAACTCCTTGGGTATCTTTTTGCTCATGTCCCCAAATAGAGGCAAGTAAAGGCCAAATCTCATTTTCTAGATGACCAACATGACATTAAAAAAAATTGTATCCGCAGGAATGCATTGATAAATTCAGATTTTGAATGGATTTCTGATAACATGAGGCAGTCACAGATTAATTTACAAATGCAATCAAATATGTCACAGGTGGAATCTAGTAATTCAGATTTAGATTCTTGAAAATTTGATAAGTTAATTTTATCTGAACATATCACCTCATGTCAAGGAGGACACTAATGAATACCAAGATAAGATCAGATACCGTTGCTTTCTGCAATTTGAAATTAATTCAATTTCAACATGAGGTGTATCCTGATGGACCAATTGGACAACAGAATCCCCTAAAAGCAGTCATGCATACATATCACTCACAACAATATGTTCATTTAAAAAGGTCAGAAAAGCAGAGAAAAGGTCCGCCTTCCCAGGAAGAGGACAGACAGCACAGGATTGAGACCACAGCAGATGAGGAGGTAGCAATGGTTTTCAGCAGTTCAAATTTAATACTTTGTCCCCCTTTCTCTACAGAAACCCAGGTAAAAAAAATCCCCCACTCTCATAAAATACAACAGCAGCAGTTACCAGTAAAAAAATGAAATGCAAAAAAAAAAAAAAAAAAAACAGAAGAGAGAGAAAGCATAGACGGGAGAGAAGAGAGAGAGAGAGAGAGAGGGTAAGGGTATGATGAGGCAAGAAAGGAAAATATATTTTCTATATGTGAGGACAGAGTCCAAAGTTCATCTTCAGACCGGGTTAGGGGCAGCGAGGAATCTGGGAACTTGCTGTTGTGTTCATTCAAAATGGAGGGGAGGAGAAAAAAAAAGAACAAAATGAGTCGAGTCCAATCCAACTAGGGGAAGGAACCAGCACTCTAAGGCAGGGATTTATTCAGGAAGGGTTTTCTCCCTCTCTGGATGAAAGAAAATCTCACTCCTCTTCAGCCTGTGTGATGCTTTTTTGTCGTGTGTACAGATGAAATGTATGCACAAGTTTGTGTATGCAACAGGTAAATTGGAAGGTATGTCTGTCATATATGGTCAACACGGTTGCACCTCTCACTTGCTGCAAGAGAGGTGGCATTTTTCTTTCCTCATTTCTTCATTCATTCCTTTGCTTTTCTTTTCTTTTTTTCTCCCAATAACAGTCCCCGACTACCTAGTAGTCATCCAAATCAAAGAACTCATCGTCCTCTCCTTGGTACTCCATGCCTTGGAAATCCACCCTGTACCGCAAGATACCTGAGGAACACAGACATGATAGATTAACAAGGGTAATATGATGCCGGACCAGTTTATGTCATGTTTGGTTAGATCGTGGCAGCATTAAAAGGGAGAATTTTTTATTAGGATAAGCTAATCCCTCTTTGCTATTGGGGTGGGAGTATTTGTATCCAAAAAGCATGCATTCATGAATCCTGTTTTTAAATTCTACTTACTGAATTTTTAATACAACATAAAATTTACTTTTCAGTTGAGGAGGAAATGTACAGGGATTTAGTATGTATTTGCTGTTTCTTCATTAAAAAAAAAATTTGATCAGCTCTACATTTTAGACTCACGACGATTCCACAATTGTCCTGCTAAACATTCTGCATCACACCTGTTCACAGAGAAACGATTTAAAGATTTTGCACAATTAAGAATTCTATAATGCTAATGTCTACTGGACAACAACACATCAGCATGAAAAGTCCTTACCTGTAGCAGGAATCCATGTCAAATATATTCTATTTTGGATCCTTTCATTTATCATGCCACTAATGTTCAAAGTTGTGACACAGCGTGGTTCAAAAAATTAATCTCTCACACACTCTTTAGAAAAAAACAAATTATGGCTGCAACCAACGACTATTTTTAATTGTCGATTAACCTGTTGATTATTTTCTTGATAAATCGATTAGTCGTTGGGTCTATAAAATGTCAGAAAATGGTGAAAAAAAGTCGACCAGTGTTTCCTGAAGCCCAAGATGACGTCCTCAAATGTCTTGTTTCGTCAAAAAAAAAAGATACAGTTTACCGTCATAGAGGAGTAAAGAAACCAGAAAATATTCACATTTAAGAAGCTTGAATCTGAATTTTTACTTTTTTTTCTTAAAAATGTACTCACACCGATTTTCAAAATAGTTGCCGATTAATTTAATAATTGACAACTAATCGATTCATCTATAACAAATGTTTTCCGAGCACTTGGAACATAAAGGATAATGTGAAACTTTATTGACAACATAGGGAATTTCTAGTGCACATCTGTCCTCAAAGGGGAGGACAACTTACAGTGCAAATACAGCACAGTATTTATATGACCGTAGCATTAGGGTGCTTTTATTTTTTGCCTTCACTATGCCTCTTTACCTGTCCACCACGTGTCTCCTAAAAAAAATTCAGAGGGTGGCCAAAGGACAGGAGGAAAGTGAATCAAGGAAAAAAAAGAGAAGAGTACCAAACTGGGACAGCCCGTCCCCCACTACTGTATCAAAATCCATATCAAGTAGCCTATCTAGTTAAAGAGCAGGAGTCTGTTACTTTACTGTGCTGTTGCCATGGTTATATCTCTATTTCCTAAAAGTGGTCTGACATGGCATCTTTTAATCCAAATTAGTCACCTTCTATGTATACGTCATAGTCTTGAGTTCATGGAGTTAAGCCAATGATTATTATTAGCCCGTGACATTCTTGCAATCATATAGCCATGGCTATCAATGTCTTAATTGTTGCTGATCTCAGCATAAAATTCAATTCAGGATCCTGAAAAGACACACACGTTTTAATTGTGACAAAGTGGTTATGTGGATAATGGAAAGGCTTGTTTCCTATACTATTTCAGGTTGCAAAGGAAAAGCACAGTGGAAACCTGAGGACAAGTGGAGGCTTGACCCTGCTCCCTCTAGTAATAACTACTGAACTACACATATCCTCCTTTCTTCCTAACTTGATGTTGTACAAATGTGCAATTCCACTGTCATAAACCCCATCGTAAACGACAGTGTGCTTACCCCCGATGCCTCCAAAGCCCTTGACGAACTGGGACCCTTCCTGACTCTTGTCTGTGACTATCTCCAGCGTGGCTCCGAATTTCTTGTAGTTGTTGGCAAACCACTCCAGCAGTGGCATGCTCTCGATCAGCTCATGTTCCTGCCCCGTCTAGAAACACAATCAGAGTCAGGAACACATGGCATGATGGGTAATGGGTCTAACTTAATCACAGGGATCTGTCCCTTCTTTGTGGTGCTCACCTCCTTGTCTGTGAAGTGAGACTTGTCCTTCTCCTGCTCTGGCGTTAGATACAAAGTCTTCTCATCTGAAAACCAAAAAGAGAGACATGAAGATTATAGCATTATAGTATAATATTTCTTTTCAATATTTTTCTTGGTTCAGAGTAATGTTAGATGTGATATTTGTGGCTTGTGTACCGTTCTCTAATCCGTTGCTCTCTGCCCCATGTACACGTAGAATGTAACGCATGGTGTCTAAGTTTTCGTAGACTATCAGGATCTCCACTGCTCCCATTTCCAGGGCTTTGAGTGTGTCCTCCACACCAAAACAGTACTTCCCCGTATCCTGACTGATCTCATCGAAGTACCGCCCTGTATAGAGGAACAACCATTAAGAAAATCTCTAACAATAAAAGCTTTTGTTTTCTTTAGCGGTCACCTAAAAACAGTTGTTCCAATGTGTCAATAGGACAACTCACCTATGAGCTTCTTCTCCTGGATGAACTTGACATTAGAGAGAACCTCTGCTGAGAGTTCAATAGCCTGGTTGAAACCATTTTCTCCTCCATACGAGATGTCCACCAGCTTCAAAACCTTGGCCTGTAACCTCTGTGAAAAAAAACAAAAAACATGCATTGGTTAAAGACACTATAGAGATATCCACACAGGCATAACGTGATATAATTAAGAAGCACACTAATATCAATAAGGTTTTCCTCCAAATGTAAAGCATATTGCTTTATAATGTACGTAAAGGTTGCTAATGTTGGGGTGTATTGTGGTGCAAGTCAACCCACAGACAAGAGCAAATTGCACTAAATGGCATAGCCTAAATGATTTTTTTTTGCAGTGTGAATAGGGGTCTTAAAAAGGGGATTGAGGGAGGTACTCTTCATTATGGTATGGCTCTATATAGTATCTAAAAAGACCCATTAGCATTTGGAAAAAACTGCTACAAGTAACACCCAGTGAACCCCACTGTATTTACCAAGAATACAAATAATTTGGCAACAGTCCTTTACCTGTACAATAGTAATAAATAAATACATATGATGAATATTCTCATAAAAACACGATATACCTACTATTAATCTAGCTAAGTGTGAAGAATTACATAGTTTGTTTGTATATGTTGTGCATTTGTTCTTTTTAAAAATGGAACAAATCAATCTGTCTTTTTTTTGGTATCTATTCCCCACAAAGCAAACTGAGATTCTAAATTGTTGAGTTGTCTAGTTTCTGAATTGTTTTGACATTCACATCAATGAATTATTGATATATTACATAGTAAATACGTTTTTTGTACTGCTTTTTATCAGAACACACACAGACAGAGACTTACTGGGTCGAACATGTCCGACTGGCTGAGCTCGGTCTTGAAGTCGGCAGAGCCAGCCAAGACCATTCCTGCCACATTAACTTTGTCGTTGGACACAAAGAGCTGGACAGCCGTCTCAGCCACCTTTCTCACGTAGTTGTGTCTCTTCTCCATTCTCAGACGAGCAAAACGCAGAGCAGACTGCCCTCCTCTGCCTGAAAGAAAGATGAAGAACAGGACACACAACCTTTAGAATGTTTCTTTATGGACAAAACAAAGATCTACAAACTAACACAGAGTAATATGTAATCAATTATCTAATGATCCCTGCTGTGTAGTTGAAAATATCAAAAGTTGAGTGTTTCGTGTGTATTGTGGGTCAGTACCGTGCTTCTTGGGTAGGTCCACAGTGAACTTGTGCAGCACCTCCCTGGTGTTGCCCTGCAGCGTGCCAAACAGTGCCCCACTACCGTCGATCACAATAAAGCCAAACTTACTGTCGTCAGAGAGCAGGGCTGTCAATGCCTGTTAGGGGAGAGTTAGGGAAGAATGGATGATGACAATGTGACATAAAGCCAGTATAATATAGACTCTGAGAGAGAAGTTAATGTCTGTAAAAGAATATATAATATCATATGCAGACACAGAAACCAAGCAAAAGCTCTCACCTCGGTGTGGAACTTGTTGTCGCAGAGGTACAGGGAGGTGTTGATTGGCTTAAAAGGCTCAAAGTCGATATTGACTTTCTTCTCCTTGCCTTCCTCTGTCACAATGGTGCCACAGTACACGACCAAACCATTGGGTGGCACTGGCAAGAGAGAAAGGTCAGAGGCCAAAAGATTAGACAAACATCCGGATTTTGTACAGTTGGATTAACAATGTAGATTTTCTGGAGGGGAGGCCGGCATCATCAAACTCTCTCAAATATGTCGCCTTACATGTTCCACTCTTGGTTCTAAAAGGCCATAACATACTGTGACAAAATGTCCCAAGTGTTTTCCCTGGAGTGTTTTTCTATTATGATGTGATGTAAGCACTGTACCGATGGGTAATACACACCCTTCTCTTGTGCATATAGCAACCGACTTTACAATTTAATGCTATAATCACATCTTGTGCTAGGAACATTGCCCTCTCATTTACTAGCTGGGCAGAAACTGCAAGGAGGCGCATAATACACCATACATACGCATGGTAAAATGCTGAGAAAGATGTTGTAATTTCCAGTTCATTCTAGACCCACTGTAACTGAAAACCTGTTCATGTTTATAAATCTGGACTTCTGCTATCAATGATCAGCTTTTGTCACAGCCACTGAAATTATATCTTTGCAACAGTATCATCTGACTAAATGTCAATTAAACACTAATTCTGATTATCTATCTGGCCTTATCTGGGAACATGAGGATTTTTTTCGGTAAAGATGCCCTGACAGAAGTTAATTCTGTCCAGCTGCCCCTGGAAAAAAAATCCCGCAAGTCAGCATTGTTTTATTTGGGTTTTCATTGTAACACGTACCCTTGTTGTAGAGTTTTAGTCTTTGCTGTACAGAGGTGATGGCCCCGAGTACAGAGAGCCTGTTGACTCGGCTCTTAATGTTGGAAGCAGTACCAAACTCATCAGCTAACATCTTGGCCACTCTAGATATCTGGTCCTTGGGAGGGATGATCAGAGAGATCATACTGGTGCCATTACTAGAAAGAGAGTGAAGATTTAATGTTAGTGATTTACATAAACATTTAGGTATACAAACACACAAGATGGTAGGGGATGCGGTGTCTAATAACTCACTATAAACATTAGTGCTGTACAGATTTGAGAGCGTAACACCACAACGTCATTCATATCTATATCAAAATGACACTGACACGATAGGTGTTATCCACGTCAACTTTAATCAACTTGGATTATTCGGCACTCCAACTTTGACCTACTCACTTTATTACCTTCAAGATAACACTGCATATAGCTCACATGGCATTTTGTAAATACACAACCCTGCCTTGCAAAACATCACCTTGACAAGGTCTGAAAGGTTGAGGGACAAACAGGGTGGGCTTTTCAGTTACACAGCCCTTTAAGCCGAGGACTGTTTCAGTTCCACTGCTCCACACTCTCCTTTCACTGCCAGTCAAAAGACAAAGCATACCAGTACAGGCTGACACTGCACACAGACACACGGGCAGGTAGCAGCAGCAGCAGCAGCTGGATGAATATAGGGCAAACGGTCAACTGTGTGTGTGTGACAGTGACATGGCAGCACAGGACAGCAGATTCTGCGCAACATTAGACCGGCAAAAGCTGTCGCAGAACAAGCTACAAAGCAAAGTGTAGCAACACCCCACAATTTCACATGTCGTGTTTGATAAATCAAGAAGGCCCTCCCAAAGCAACTGATCTGGGATTCTTATCAACTTCACATTTTGTAGACAGTAAAGCTTTAAGTGTAACCCTGCCATGAGGTGACTAACGTGGTGGACTCTTTGTGGGGAAGTTCCTATCTATATAATCATATATAAAAGGCAGACTATCACGAGCATGTGGACGTCCAGCTGTAAGCTAGCCGGCCTTCCTCTCTGTCACCAACGTGCTTCTTTCTTGTTAAATACACCCATGGCTGGCGGCCCTCTCTCTTTCCAAAGATGACGTCTATTAGCGGGTATCTATTAGCAACAAAGCTAACATTAGCTTTCTAGCTTTTAAACCCTTTTGTGTGGGACTTGATTTCTTGACACAGCCGCATCAAAAACACACATTCTTCCGTGTTAAAACACAACACCTCCGACCTCCAGACAGGCTAAAACACGACCGCCGTTAGGGAGGTTAGCAATTAGCATGCTAGCAGCTAAGCTAAGTTAGCATATGCTAAGCTAACCACTCCCAAAAAAACTCGGCCCCCGCTTTATCCAGATATCCAGCTGTTGCTCCGGTCACACATTCACACTATCAGCTTGTACAGGTGGCATCGAGTGCTGACTAGTAGATCCCCTTCCTTACCCGCGGGCAGCTTCCAAACTTTTGATCAGCTTCTTGATTTTCCAGATCTCCACGTTCCTGTCCGCCGCGCTGGGGTCGTCCGCCATCTTTCTGCTGTAATCGTGTTCAGCACCTGATAAAAGACGTGGAAAAGGGAAGTTAACTAAACCCGGCACAGTAGATATATTGAGGGTTATCCACTGGCAAAGTATGCGTCCTAACCGGCTGGAGTAGGTACCTCTCCAACCTAGTGGTGGCGCGGTGTCCGTTAAGGCACCTAACCGGTAACTGGCAGCACGGCTAGCCGGGAGTGAAAGCCTCTACCCGGGCTGTGTGTCTCACCACAGAGCGCGGAGGAGTACCAGGCCTACTTCTTCTGCCAGGCCCTAGCGTCCACCCTGTTCTTATCTAATACGACCTACTTCTTGTTCCCCTGGAAACCAACAGACGTGGCGTGTATGTAACGGTGAATTTAAAAAATGAAGCCGGTACGGTACCTGCCTCTCGGACAACGCCGCGCCGCTCTCTGTCCGCTATCTGTCCGCTTACGTCGGTGTCGGTGGTCCGAGGAGTGACGTTGCCTTCCCCCGGTCCCGGTTTCTCTCTCTCTCTCTCCTCTTCCTCTCCACGCGTGGTGCTGCTAACGACGGGGCTCCTCACACATGTGGGAGGTGGTTTGAAAACTGTGGCGTTCACTTCCTGGAAACCACATAGAAACCAATAACAGCGCTCGACTGGTACGTCAATCATAAGAAGAGAAGCAACGATTGGATGGAGGGTACAAAAAGACCACATGGTTGAAGCTGGGTGGGCGTCAGGAGCTGAGCATTATGGGAGTTGTAGTTTAGTGCAATGTAACCAGGGAATGAAATTATTCAATTCAAATCACTTTATTTGTCAATTGGGCAATTTTAGAGGCTCGGAGAGTAGTACAATTGACAACACAATACAGGAGATTTTGAAACATCTTGAAAGTTAAAAATAATGATACTAATATAGTACTAATACTAGTAAAATACTTAAAATAGTGCAGTATACACAGTATACAATACATATGGATATAAAAAACGGATGAATGAAAAGCTACATTATTCTTTTTAAAAGCTTGTTGAACCTTTAAAAAAGCATTACTGCATAGATAGTCTTGTATTCAACGTTTGTGTTCTAGGTCTGCAAGGTTGTTAAAATACAGGGCCGAAGCCATGTGCAAGTCTACGTGCGTGTATGTGTGTGAGGGAGAGTACGTGTATGTATGTGTGTGAGAGTGAAGGTGAGTGTCTGTGTGTGTGTGTGTGTTTGTGGGGGGGGGGGGGGGGTTAGTTGGGTGAGTAGAGGGACATCTGCCACCTGCCAAATACAGGGCAAATGTTGGCAGTGGCAGGTAAAAATTTCAGGTCACCTGCCACCATGGCAGATAGATTTTCCTTATATTAAGAAATATTATTTTTAAAAAGCAATTCCTAAATTAAATATAGTTAGGGATTAAGGTTACATGAGATATTCCATAATTCTATGGTCTGGTACCACTGACTCAGTGTTTATAATTTTAAAGTGTTCTACCTACTGTAGATTTCAGAAGTGGCAGACAAAAAAACACATAGAAACCAATAACAGCTCTCGACTGGTAGTCAATCATAAGAATGGAAACAACGATTGATTGGAAGGTAAAAAACCCCCACATGGTTGAAGCTCTGGCGTCAGTAGCTGTGCATTATGGGACTTGTAGTTAGTGTATGTCACTACACTGCCTTTTATTTACTCCTCTACTTCATGTGTTTTTTGTTTTTTTGTTGTTTTTACATTTATCCTTTGATATTGCAATATATTGTTATTAATTGTTTTTTATTTGTTTGTTTGTTTTATTGACACAAAAAACATTAATTACGTCTTTATTATTTTCTTCCATTCACATGCATGTTCTTTTTAAATACCTATATATTGTAATTTGCTAAATGAATTGTATATATGTATATTTATATATGTTTATTTTTTTATTTTGTTCTTTTTTTATTTTTTATTTATTATTGAATTGGCGCTTTGGCAATATTGTTCACCTGACAGTCATGCAAATAAAGCAAATTTAATTTAATTTAATTTAATAGTGTGATGTGACTCAAAGACTTCAGTTGTATTAGCAGGTTGTACAAATCTGGCACAGAATTTTTTTGTTTTGTTTTTACTGTTGCTTCTCTCAGAGTTTGTACTTTTCCCCTAAATACTTCTTGGTGCCTTTATAGCCTACATATTACACTGTCATCAGACTACTTGCTACGTGAGAGCCTTCCATATTCCTTTATTGGTTGAAGCTGGGTGGGCGTCAGTACCTGTGCATTATGGGACTTGTAGTTGTAGTGTGATGTGACCAGGGAATGAAAGTAGCATCTGCCACCTGCCAAATACAGGGCAAATGTTGGCAGTGGCCGGTAAACAATTTCAGGTCACCTGCCACCATGACAGATAGATTTTCCTAATATTAAGAAATATTATTTTAAAAAAGCAATTCCTAAATTAAATATAGTTAGGGATTAAGGTTATATGACATATTCCATAATTCTATGGTCTGGTACCACTGACTTTGCATTATCAGATTTGTAGTTTAGTGTGATGTGACTCATAAAGACTTCAGTTGAATTAGCAGGTTGTACAAATCTGGCACAGACTTTTTTTTTTTTTAACTGTTGATTCTCTCAGAGTTTGTACTTTCCCCCTAAATACTTCCTGGTGCCTTTATAGCCTATACATATTACACTGTCATCAGACTACTTGTTATGTGAGAGCTTTCCATATACAGTATATTCAGTATAAAGAGTGACATCTGCTGGTCACTTTAAGGCAAGGCAAGGCAGCTTTATTTGTATAGCACATTTCAGCAACAGGGCAATTCAAAGTGCTTTACATAAACATTCAAGAACATTTTGTGAAAAAGAACATTAAGACATAATTAAAACAGTTATAGAAACATAAAAACATTAAAGATTAGATAGATTTATAACACAAGAGTAAAAGCTATAGTGCAGTATAAGATCATTATCTGGTTTAATAAAAGGCAGCAGCAAACAGGGAAGTTTTAAGCTTTGATTTAAAAGAACTCAAGAGTTGGAGCGATCCTGCAGTTTTCTGGGAGCTTGTTCCAAATATTTGGTACATAAAAACTGAACGCTGCTTCTGCATGTTTAGTACTTTAAAATAGATATAGATAGATAGATAGATAGATAGATAGATGTACTTTATTAATCCCAAATTGGAAAATTATTGTGTTAAAGCAGCATGTTATCAGGGCAATGTACAGGAACAGTACACAGTAAATATAAGATAATATAAGATAAGATATTCCTTTATTAGTCCCGCAGTGGGAACATTTGCAGTGTACAGCAGCAAAGGGGATAGTGCAAAAAACAAGAAGCATCAGCTAACACAGTAAAAAAAAGAGCTAAACAAAGTGTAACAAAATACGAACCATTTAAATAGAAGGAAGTATAAAAACAGGAACAGTATATACAGTATTGACAATAAACAGACTATTAACAAAATTGCACAAGTGGAAAATGATATTGCACAGTGAGAATGAAATGAAATTCCACCTGAAAATATCAGGTTATTGTCAGTATTTGGTGTGTAAGTGGTCTACTGGGAGCAGTGCTGGTTGTGGAGCCTGACAGCTGCAGGAAGGAAGGACCTGCATGTCAACACTAGAGATAAATATCTATATTATTCACAATATAGACTATAAATATACCAGACTACTACAACTAACTTAGAAAAAATAAACAGAGAATAACAATAACATACTATATACATAAGCAAAGTCTGCAAGTTAAATGTTTTGTTTTAAATAAAAAAATTAAATGAGGTATTAAACCAATGTGCAATTGAACATGTGCAAGGTTACTGCAGGAGCAAAACAGAATGGCATGTGGCTGAGACATAATAAAGCTGAGAGCTCTCTGTTAGACAGAGGTGAGGTGTGTTGTACAGAGTTATTGCTTTGGGCAGGAAAGATTTCCTGTATCGGCCCTTGTGACAGCGACAGCAAAGAAAACAAAACATGTTTGCCAGATGAACTCAAGCACGCATCAGCTGTTGTCAGCTTTTTTTTCTTTCTTACACATTTCCTCTGAAAAATTGAATTTCCTGAAAACGATGTTGGGGTAAATGCCACCGTTAAAGAACATTATTATAATCCTCAGGTTTCACCTGTCAGAAAAATACAGAATCAAGCATTGCACAATAAGCAACATTTATCTAGGTTTACTGTGTTTCACCTTGCTTCGCACAATCTTGCTGCTGACTTTAATTTTAAGGAACCAAACACTTCACTTGGGTTAAAGACTGTCCAGTGGGAGAAACATTTGGCCTTCAGAAACCAGCTGTGGGTAGCCTACTCTGAGGGCAGGAGGATTAAACTTTAGTGACTCAGTTTTCTGACATATTCAGCAGTAGATGGTCTCATAACTATTCAAGAAAAAACATTACAGCAGAAGCCACTTTTTAAATTGAACTCTTATTTCCACCCACCTACTGTACACTACTAGTTTGTGATGAAACAGGTGTCTTGAATGTTGCATGCATTTTCCTTTTTATATCCACGTCAGCACAAAGGGTTCAGCCATCGTTTTAGCCTGTGAGTGTTGCATAAATGTGGCTTCCAAACTGCTGCGTGGGCTCTTTCAAGCCAGAGAAAGTTCAGCTGTCCAATTAGTGTGACTGGTGGTATAAAAGACATAAAAAAAAAGAAGAAATCTAGCAGGGTGTTTCAAGCCAGGCTGCTCAATAATCCAGTTACCTTGTGTTGTTGAGGTTGATGATGCAGATTGCAAATTAGTGGGTGAGAGGCTGGGTGAGCTTTGTGTGAGCCTAAGATTGCAGTGTGAGTACGATGTAATATAGTGTGGTTCTTATTAAGGGTTATAGGTCGCACAGCAAATAACTACTGAGCCTTCTGTAGATATAGTGGGTCATATTTAGTGAAATATATGAGTTTGTTTTTTGTCTTCAATGACATTTGGTTGTAGAAAAACAATTACACACTTTCAACTCTGACAAAAATACATTCTGTTCACTGTTAATGCTACATGTATGTTCATTTTTTAGTTTTTTTTAGTATGCTATATATATGTTGTGGCTGTAGTTCCATCTGTCTTTGGACACCTGATTATTGGAAAAATTAAGAAGCAAATGTGGATATTTGTTGCGTATCTTTTTTTCTCCTCTTTGGCAATTTCAGTGTCAAGAGAGTGAGGTTATGCAAGCACTCTGGACATCAAACGCTTATTGTATTTCTAATAAACAAGTTGGGCTTGAGGTCTGATGTGTCACTTTTCCTGATATATTTCCATTTAGCATTTTTCACTATATTTGGGTATGCTAAAGGTATATGTACAGAAAATATTTACCAGAACAGAGTGGCAGTGAGAGCCTGAATCAGAAGCAAAAATGGCCAAAACATATATAGGAACAAGATTTTATTTCTTTGTTTCAATACTTTATTGAGAGAAAGCACATAAAATATATAACAAACACGCACAAGGCAGGTTTAACAACCCCCCTCCCTTCTCCTCACCCACACTAGCGATGGCAAGAATGGGAGTGAAAATTAAGTAAATAATAATGGCATGAATTACAAGGATGAACAGTGAATACTTATGTACATAGAATACCTACATATGCACACATACATACTGTACATACCTTAAAACAATATATATATACAGAAAAATGTTAATGAAAAATAAATAAATAAATAAATAAGTAATAATGTTGAAAATAATAACACAAGTAATACAAATAATAAATAAATGAACGAACAAATTTAAAACAAATAAATAAATAAGTATATTAAAAGATAAATAATAAATAAAAAAAAATATTAAATTAAATAAAAAATATTTATATATAAAAAATGAAATACTAATAATATAGGGACAAGATTTAGTTCCTTCTTCAATGGAAGATCTACACAGAAGCAAACTGCATTTTTCCTTTATATGGAGCAGTAAGACTACTACGGCCTATACACATTTACACCACTAGATGTCAGCATTGATTAAAGGACAACTGAATGGCTTCTTCAGTATCTGGCTTGTTTTTATTAGTTGATGAAGGAGCATCAAATCCCTGGAGCTTCTGTTTATTTCACTGCTCAATGGGACACTCATAAGTCAGGTCTTGTTGTGTATTTATTGCACTAATTGTGCCATGCAGATTTGTTAGACTTTATTAGGTTGCCATATGCTGGATATTAGTCAGTGTCTTAAGTGAATTGTGATTGTTTCTATCAGAAGGAACATCTGTTGGTTCATGAAGCAACAAGCCCAAGGATTATCTCTGTGGTATTACCCATCTCTGGTGAACTGGGGGAGTGGGAGGAGGTGGGCGGAGCTTTTGTCTGGATCTGACACGCTCAGGATAGCTACATCATTGAGAAAAAGTGATATAGCAGTTTGTGCAACTGACTGCCTCCAAAATTGCCCAGCCCCGGTATCAGCGCCAATTCATCACCATCTGTCGACCATCAGAGCTGTAATGATCTGTCGCTGGGAAATGGATGGTGCATGCTGTGCTGTGGATGGGGGCTGTCCTGGCCAGGGCCACTATTCCTCATTTCACCTGGTCGTCACACATGAGCGTTCAAGATGAGCAGGGAAGGTTGACAGGTTGTTGAATCCTCAGCATTCTAAATAGCTAAATAAGACACTGCATTTCTTATTACAGCAACAAGGAATTCAATCAGCACAAGGGGTTATATCAGGGGTTTCAACACCTTATTTTTGGCCTGTGGCCCAAATTTTAGGTCCAAAATATTCTCATGATCCAGTGGTGGAAGAAGTATTCTGATCTTTTACTGTACTCAAGTAAAAAGAGCAATACTACAGTGTAGAAAGTAAGGTAGAGGTTAAAATTTAAGAAAAAAAAGTAATACTTCTCTGATTCCAGCTTCTTAAATGTGAATATTTTTTGGTTTCTTTAAAAAAAATAAACTATTAATCGAGAAAATAATTGACAGATTAATTGAAGATGAAAATAATTGTTAGTTGCAGCCTTATTTTATTTAAAATGGATTTTTTTATATGACAAATAAAATAAACGTATTACTTATTACTAATTACAGGCTCAAAAAGCTAACCTCTAAATGAAATGGTTACTGAATACTGGTACTTTTGGGTAGATCTACTTACTCACATATAGCCACCTGCATGAAGTGTTCCATAACAGTGTAGCCAATATGGTTGCCCTTTCCAGATTGTTGCACTGTGCTGTGGATTGTATTAGGAGAGACCTTATGCAGGTAATGTCATAGAAATGACTAATAGTCTGTGTTGTCATAGTGACCATAAGAAAGAGCACTTTGTGTGTGTGTGTTGTGTACATAGGTATGAATGTGCGAGAGTTATGGAGAGCATGACCCAAAACAGATGCCACCAGGTTCACAGGGCTCTACTTCCCCATCTGTGGCCATCTGCTTAAGTAGAGTTGAGGGGAGAGCGGGATGAGTGAAGGTGGGACTCTCAGGGGTATTCAAGGACACAGCCTTGCTTGTCATCACTAAGAAATGTGAGTGGGGTAAGCAGACAGAGGGCGTGAGGATGCATTCAATCAGACACCTGCAGAAAGAGGTGGGCAGTTACGTAATCAGAGATACATAAACACATGGAAGTTGTGAAAGGTCTTGGCTGCACATCAGAGAGGGCCAACATCACGGGAAAGTTAGTCAAAAACGAATGAGTAAAAACACATTACACAAATCAAAGCTCTGTGATACCTGTTTCCCTGACTCTCGTACCCTTGCTGTCACTGACATAAAGCTTTGATGCCTCCCCTCCCACGAGAACTTCATTTGCCCCTCAGTGTGTGCAGTGAAGCTCTCGACACAGACGGGGAAAACTTTGAACTCCTCAGAGGGAATTAAGCAGCACATATTCTCTGCTGACTAGCTAATCTGTGACTCAGTGTGTGTCTGTCTCTCAGGCTCTCTTTCTCTGTCCTCCCCAGTGAAAAAGAGGATCATAATCGTCAGCACTTCAATAGCTCGCTTATGACTTAAACCAATCTTCTTAGGACGTGCTGTAGGGTATGAGAATGTACAACTGTTGATGTCTGCCAGCCATCTGCTGCACCACTGTGAGTTTTTGGTTCTGGGACAAGTGCAAAGATATGGGGTGGCAGCAGCAGGGGTGTTTGGGTGCAAGTTTTTTTTCTTTTTTTGCAAATCTCAGAGTTGACATTCTCGTCACATCCCTGGCTCTCTTACGGCTCTCCATAGAGGCAGAAGGAGATTTACGGATCTGCGTCCTAATATTAAGTGGATTAATCAGGAATGGAGAGTCGAGGTTGTCATAAATATAAATGAGGTCTTTTGAGGCATAGGGTGAGACACGCTTCATGTCCACACAGTGTAGGCTATTAGGAGTTTATCAGCGCAGTGGATTAAGACCAATAACCTCAATTTAGAGGCCAAGACACACAGTCAATCTTAATGATGCATTGGAAAGGGGTTAAACCCAAAGGTAATATGGACCAGCAGGCCTGCCAACACCACTCACTGACCCAGGGCATAATCCAATTGTCTTTCACGCCTCAGGAAGCGAGGAGTTCAGAGCATTTTACAGTTTAAGTTTGATTTTAAAACTATTTTCTCCCCGTATTTTCTGTTACTGTAATGCAGACTAGTAAATATGAAAATAAAAGCAGTATTGCTTGTATGTGCTACCTGTCATTGTTAGCCTGGAGGATAGTGCTGCGTTGCAGTCAGCACATCCAGTTGATAAAGCCTGGATGCCACCCATCACTCCCCAAGGAGAGATTATCAGATACTCCCATCAATCTCACGTCTCTCCCAGGGCCTGATGGTACATCCTCTTTGCCAGCAGTCTATATTGAAGAAACAGAACGAATATACACATTAGTACATGCAGAAAATACATATTTGTGTATGCAAATATTTACCAAATGCAGCTGTTGTGGAACATCTGCTCCATCAACGCCTGTCACACACATAAACACTGCAGTTTTTCATCTGACGGCTACGTTCCTTTGGCTCTTAGTACAATTAACACCGATGGAAAATGAAGAGAATCATGGAAGTCACGCTAAATTATTACAAATTAAATTGGTGCTTCTTTCAGATGAATCTAGACCATTTACTGTGGTGGTATTTCTGGGCACCAGAGATGCTGAGGTCTTGGTTGTCACTTCCCAGGATATTCGAGTTTTCATACCAATGAGTCCAGTACATGCAGTAATCCATGCCATCACTCATGCAGCGCAGCTTTAAACCAGTCTGAAATCATTATATCGGGGCCACCACCATGACAACCTCACAGATGGACTGATAGGGAAAGGAAGATGGGAAGAAGGGATGAAACAGGGGAGAAAGATGGTGGAAAATTGATTTTCTTCGAGCTGCATTAATCAAATTGACTACAGAAAGGGCATTATCAGTACAATGGATTTAATACAGCGTAATAAATGAAGACAAAGGCGTGTCTGGTGAGGCGAGCTCGCTTTGAGGGATGATGATGGGAATGATCAAAAGTCAATGCCATGCATACATCTCAGATTGAAAATATTTGTAAAAAGAAAAACCTCTTCAAAATGCATTACTCACAGTCACCCTAGTATAAATGTATAATTTTGTGGGTTGTTTTTTTAAAAATGTTTTTTAAACTGCAGGTGTGTTTCTGCAGAAACGGGGACACTGAACAGACAGCATGGGACAGGGAGACTTAGATATATTCAGACAAACATTGTGGAACTGTCGCAGTAAAAGCCAAACATTTTCAGCTCACAATATCACCATTTCATTAGAATTTCAATCATTAAAGAGGACCTATTATGCTTTTGTGCTTTTTCCTTTTCCTTTAGTGTGTTATATAGTTTTTTTGTGCACGTAAAAGATCTGCAAAGTTACAAATCCCAAAGTCCATGCCAAAGGAAGTTACTCTCCCTCCACAGAAACACCGCTCCTGAACTGACTGCCTTGATTGAAGTCCCGCCTTTTCTTCCGTAACGTGGCGATGTCACCAAGTAACACATTTGCACAACACCTGCCGAGCGGCTAGTTTGGCTCGCCCTCAAACAAACAGGAGCTCAAACAGAGTGTTTCAGACAGAGGGTGAAAAGAGGTGCTGCAGCACAGCCGGTATGAGAAATATAAAGCGTTTTTGAACATTAAAGCATGTAAACATGCTCGAGAAGAAACCTAAAATACAATATGCACCTAAAAATAAGCATAATAGGTCCTATTTAAAAGAAGAAAAAGCCTTTGCAAATGTGGCCATTTAGTATTGTATTTGTAAAAGGCAGACCTGCAAAATGTTTTTGTTTGTGCATCATTGTGAATGTTTATATCTGTGTGTGCCAACAGCCCCAGGCAGCAGCACCTCATAGCCAAAGGGTAAGACAACAGCCGGACAGGATGTGGTAGCTCATTGATGACACCCTGAGAGAGCAACAGGGAAGACCAGTGTGACAGCGAGAACTCAGGTTATACTCATTTGCTATATTTGTCTCTTAAATTAGTGAATCAATATCTTACATTCAAAAATACAAAAGACAAATTGATGGAATTGAGTCAGAGAAAGAGGAGTGCCGTGTGATAGATGTCATTGAGCCCTGGTTGGAGGTGAAGATCGAGTGAAGGAGGGAGACAGAAGCACCGAAGTTAGGAATTGGGAGGAGAGTAAAATAGGAAGGTGGGCAGTTCATTTATTTTTTAAACAAGCTTTATGACTGTTATTAAAATTTTCATTCTGATTTATTGACCGGAGGGGCAAGAGAAGCTCTGCTGACTGAGAATTACATTTCTTTATTTTCTAGGTTTAACATCACTAATAGCTGCTATTGTGATATTTAAATGAAGGCAGTATTGCTGTCATTAATCACTTAATTTATGAAAGGTACAAACTATTCATGATTTATGTAAAATTTTTGTTGCAGGCTACTCTTCTAATTTGACTTAACAAGCAGTATTTTCCTGCTTGAAAATAGGAATGCATTTATATAGTGCTGTTATGCAAAGCACTTCACAATTCGGTAGCACGAACCCAAACCACTTAGAGCAATTTGGGGTTCAGAGTCTTGCTCAAGGACACTTCCAACACATGGTCAGGAGACACCAGGGATTGAGCAAAACAAATTAGTGGACAAGCGGCTCTACCTGCTGAGCCACAACTGAGTAATACATATTTCGGTACTTTTTCAGCCAGTGTTAATAATGATGAGATACTGATCCAAAATTTTTTTGCAATCAGTACTCAATACCAATATGTAGAATATGTAAGTTTAGAACAACTGATTGAACTGAATTCTCCTTGACATGTTTGGGGTCAGTGTGTTTGCTGGATCTTTATAGACACTGTTTCGACAAGAGACTCTTCCAAAACGGAGTCCACTCATCATCTGAATGGAGGATTATTAAGCACATTTAAGTTTGTGGACAAACTAAACTGGCAGAGTAGATGAGGCAAAGCTACCGAACATCCACTTTCATCCTCCCTCGCCAGTTCTTCGTCGTCCTCAATAGCTCCTCTGGGGTGGATCGCTGTTTCTGTTTGCCTCGCTCATTCTGTGATGACTTGGTCGACAAAGAGAATGACATTACCCCAGCTGCCAAAATCCCCTGATGTGTCCTGCTTCTTATCTGCAGAAAGATAAGCACAGACAATAACACCTGAACTTACAAAGAAGTTGGTAGATTGCCTTTGATTGTTTGGTGTTTTCTTTGTTATAGCCCATATATAAAAATGAAAACACAGAAATGTACATGCTCGACTCACGATAAGACCTTAAATGAGGAGAATTAATTTGCTTGTTTTTCTTATGAAGTGAATATAATTTGTGTTTTCTTGGGTATCCTACTTCATGAGACTCTGTGTCTGGAAAGGCTGTGGCTCCCCCTGTTCGGATGTACTTGTTGTGCTGGTTGCGGTCACCTATAATTAACCCCACTTGTGTATATTGATTGTAAAATTGCCAGAATATATTGTGAAGAAGGGCCTCTTTTCTTTTTTGCTCGTGTGAGGTAAAAAGAACACCAAACAAACACACACATATACAGGAGGGGGTAAAGAAAATAACAGCAACGCCTAAGAATGAAATACAATCCAACATAAAAGACACAATTAAATGGCAATGGCAACACAAATTCAACACTATAATGTCTCTCTAGGCTATTCAATTGCAATATAATGTAAAGCATACCTGCTGTTTTGTTTACCCTAGAGTTAGGAATCACCTCTTTTCTATTAGTAAAATATTTAAGGCCTGAATCGTAACTGAACATTAGCAAAACTCTAAACAAGCATACACTCAAGCGATTCCCCCATGGATAGATATAGTTTTATTTAACACTGAATCAAATGGCTCCCATGCAGTAATGTGCAGCCGTATGCAATTTCAGCTCATGCATTTACCCACTACTCCCTGCACAACAGCTCACACATGCGGTTTAAATGCTAAATACGCACAGCATGACATCATGGAGAGCCAAAGTAAATGTATGGCTATAGCAGCAACAAGTTAATCTATTAAGCCAAAGAGATGACAACAAATTTGTTTTCAGCAGTTGATAGACCAAACACGGGCAAAAGGTTAGACAACATTAGACATGAATTTAGCAGGTGAGTAGGAGCATAACTCTCTTCAGGATATTCATGTAGCTTCCACTGGATGTGCAAGCAATGTTAGAAAATGTTTTGCTTCACGTGCAGTGTACGTAGTCTTGTTCCTGTGAATTTGTTTGGGAGTCTTTGGGGTCCTCTAGTAGTCAACAAATGCTTAGGGGACCTTTAAATACATAAATACATAAAACATATTTGCAAATCCTTTGAACAAACATGTCAGCTTATTCATCTGTACTTAAGTCCATGTTTTTTTCCAGCTCAAGTCAGTGTTGTGGTCTTACCACAGGTGGGGCTGCCTCCTAGAATTTTGGAGCCATTCAGTTTGTTGCTGTAACTGTCCACACGCCAACACTGTAAAGAAGGAAGACGGAAGGAAGAAACAAAAATATGAAAGGGAACAATGTTTAGCACAGTGAAAGGGAAAAAGACAGAACAGAATCAAACATATGTGAAACTCTCCTCTACCTGTGGCCAAAGGTGCAATCACTTATTACTGTGAAGGCTGCAGGACAACAGAACTGAGCGCCTGCTTACAGGAACCTTCAATAACATCTAGACACACGCTCACACAAAGGCCATTTCTCAAGGTTTGTATGGTTTTGAGAAAAAGACTAATATGCTCAGTAATAAATGATTGACGGATCCTGTTTTAAAGATGTCAAAAGTGCATGAGATGCTGATTTCTTTAAACCTAAGAAATGTGAATATGATATGAGCATCCAAGGTGGGCATTTTATGTCCTTGGACAGGGTGGAGTGACTGACGGCTGCCACTCAGTTAAACTGACCTGTGGGCCTCTTCTTTCGAGTCTGGATCCTATTTTTCTTGCTTTGGCAAGGTATTCCTACAAACACAGAATGTTAGTTTTACAAAACACAGATTTATCAACAAATTAATCACTTTTTTCTTTTCTGCCTTGACCACCTCGTTCGTCCTCTCCATCCTTTCGCCAATAAAAGTATTGATTTGAACCACCGACAATCTCCTGTCCATGCTTATCTATTCTGTTTCATTCCTGCCCAGTCATGCTGCCTCCCTCCTCTTTCAAAGTTGTACCTCTTTCCCCTTTTCCATCACTCTTTCAGCATCAGGCTGCAGGAGGCAATATAACCTATCACGTTTTCATCACTTCCTCTCCCAACTCCTGCAGAGAACGTCCACTGACAATGATCTATTTTTGGACAGTTTTAGGGTGTGGAAATGAGTTCAAGTCCAATTTTGGGCACCACCATGCCTGCAAACCTCACTGTTCAATACACATTGACTGCTGCAGCTTTAATTTCTTCCACTCTTAACTCCTCCCTGCATCTACATCTACTAATCCCCAACTTAATCACTCCCTCTGTCAGACTTCATCAGGCTAAGGAAAACTCTCCCCCTCTGCACCCTCAGATTTCTGGAAGCAGTAGCACCACTCGTTGTTAGACAGCTTGCAGTCCTTGAAGGAGTCACAGGAGTTGAAGCGGTGCTTCATGCACAGCTCATACTTGTCCTGGTATATATACATATATATACCATATACTTATTTAATTATTTGTTTTTGGTTGGGAGGAACTGAGGGCAGGAGGTCCAGGAGACTGTGGCACCGTCGAGACAGTTGTGGGGCGGGGAGGCTCAGCCCGAGGAGGACCTCCATGTTGGAGCATCAAGCCGCCCGACCTGCACTGGCCTAAGGTGGAGGGGACGGGAGGAGCCGCAGGCATCCAGGCCAGCCAGGGAAGGGTGTCCGTAGAAGCCGAGACCTTCGGTGCCACCAGGGAGGAGGGCGATCGGGCCACCGGGACAGACTGGAGGAGCTCAGATAGGAACCATGCTTTACCTGGTAAACTTTCTATCAGCTGATTCCTTTCCTTCAGGTGGTGGATATTCAAGTTTTAACTGTGGGTACTGAAGTCACACGAGGAGGGAGAGATGTAAATTTGCTGTCATCTGTAAAAAAGAAAAACAAATGTATGAACAAAGACACAGACAAAAAATAAACATAATTTCTTTTCCTCTCCTTTTAAGATATATCCTTTTAAACATAAACTCTCCTTTCTATGCAACACAGAAAACACACAATCTGTTGCAAAGTCTTGACTGTTACCATAGGAACGCAATCTGATAATTATATCTGACCTGCATATTTGGTTTGTGTGTGTTTGTGTGTGTGCGTGAGAGTCTCTCCTCTGATCGGCAGCACTAATTGATAAACAGAGATGGCAGCGTGTGAAGAAAACACAGGAATCACTCCGGGAAGAGACATGTGATGCGCGCGTATGTGTGTGTGTGTGTGTGTGTGTGCAACACGATAACATTATTACAGCTTAGCTAGAGAAAACATGCACAGAACAAGTGGGGATCCAACATCTCTCTCTCTCTCTCTCTCTTACGCACGCGCACGCACACACACCCACACGCACATGCACGATATTTGGTTTAATCACTCTAACAACAACAATTTGATGAATAAAAGTAGTTTATAATTGAAACATTTCCCATTTCAATCACCAACATAATATAACAACAAAAAGTGGATTTGAAAAGAACAATCAGAATCAATAAAATTAACTAACCCTACAGTAATTCACTCTCTGCTGCCCAATAGACGCCATTTATCTCAAAACATGATTTAAAGTGATAGTTCAGGTGTTTTGAAGTGGGGTTGTATGAGGTACTTATCCATAGTAGGTGTATTACTAACAGTAGATGACGGTCGGTGTGACTTTAGCATCGAGAAACAAACACCGGAGCAAAGCAATACGTATAAAAAATGATTATCCGTTTCAGTGTACGCTATATTTAGAATATTTTCACCGCTTTATCTTGCCGTCAGACAGCCCTTTCCTTCTGCTTTCTGACGGGGGACTGAACTGAAAGTAAAACTTATCTATGCTCTCTCCAAAGCCAGCAGGCTCAGATGACAAAAACAGTAAAGGTACGTTTTACTTTCAGTTCACCGCTGGAAAATATTCTAAACTTAGCGTACACTTAAATGGATATTGATTTTTTTTAGGTGAGCCTCTCTTTTAGGTGCACTGTATTGCTTTGCTCTGGTGCCGGTGCTCCTGTCTGTTTCTCGATGCTGGGGGCATGCCGATCGTCATCTACCATACGTAATACACCTACTATGGCTAAGTACCTCATACAACCGCACTTCAAAACACCCGAACTATCCCTTTAAGTCGAGACACTCATTTTCTCCTGACTCAAAAACAGAGGTATATGTCTTGTTCACTTTAATGTTCCCTTCCGCTCTTTTTCCATTTTCTCCCTTTGACAGTCTTTGGTGTTTGGACACAAACTCAATTTGTTTCACTTTGAGACTCACTCTGCTCTTCTCTCCTCTGATTCTCCTGCTGCTCCGACTTCTCTCCATCGTTGCCTCTCCACCCTCTTTAGACATTGCACTGTAGACCACGATGAGTCTCGAAGGAACCCTCTTTTCTGTTCCACTTGGCGTGACCCAAATTGTTTTGGACAGGAACGGCACTGCTGCCTGTGATGGAAGTCCTTTTGCTGGGCAGCGAGTCAGAAAGCCGGAGCAGAAAACATTTGCACACTGGGCGGCACACATACAAAGGGACAAGATACACAGAGACAACATGTCCTGTTAACCGTTTCTTTCAGCAGCACAGCAGGGTCAGGCCGGCTTAAGGATGTCAGCGTCAGACACACAACTGACATCAAAGTTGTTCCACTGGGAATACATGGTGAACACTTGTACATTCAGAGCACAAGGGGCTTAGTGGTTAAGAGAGACCTTCAATAGAGAGCCCTGTGAGGGGAAGCATTCACCCTGCTGAAGTCATCTTGAATGAGACACTGTGTGCCAAACGGCCCTGAGGGGACAAGGCTGTGGCTGATCCTGCACTATTTGAGATGATAGAGCAAAAAAACTGTAGAGTTCTGGATCCATGACTATATTAGATTTCTAACACACAAAAATGGATTAAAGATAGAGTAACACAACACTATACTGCATCTAGTGGAAATGCTCAAGGGGTGGACAACCCGGCGAATACCAGGTTTTTTTAGGCTAATATCGATATTTGAAAGTTACAAAATTTCAATAATAATATAAAGGCCAATATTTGTTTTCTATCATTAAACACATAGCATAAACAATCATTGTTTATTAAAGAATTGACTAGTGACCAAGCCGCAGGGTCTGAAATTAACTTTTTTCACTGCCTGTCACTGTGGCAGGGAAGTATTTTTATTTGTCTGGCACTCAGAAATTGGATCTGCAACTTTTGAAATCTATGCACTAAATGAAGGAATACCATTTACATAACATTTTAGATCTCTCATTCAATGTTCGATATATTTTACATAAAAAACATATGAATGGTAAATTACAGTGTTTGAATTATACTGCAGCTTCTGGGAGAGCTATATTTTTTGGGGGTGGGAGGGTACTGTGAACAGTACTGTACTGTACATTGCTATTGTTATCTATAGTGGTTATTTGCATAAAAACACACAATTCAAATTATTTTGATTATTTAAATATTTGCTTTGATTAAATGAAAAAAATCTTGGCATCAGTAGTTTTAATTATGTATTAGAAGCTGCTTACAGCTAGTGTTAGGAAGTTAAACAGACTGTGTCACAGATGTGTTGATTTTAACTTTATGGTAATTTGTAAAGTTCTTGCTTCATGTATCATAGTAAATATTGAAAGTCCTGTGTTAGGACAGTCATTCACAGCCATATATGTACAGTTACAATAAATAATGCATCTTTCCTTTCCTGCTTGATTACCTAAACAAATTGCAGAGACCACTTATTGCAAAGGTTGCAAACACTTTGAATAGGATATGGTTAAATATGTCTTCCTTGGTAAAGGTATGGGTAAACCTGAAGGCTTTGCCATGCTGACAGTAAAGCTGAAGACAAACACCAAATGTGAAAGAGCATTCATAAAACAGGACAAGAGAGAAATGGTGAAGCGAGTAATTCATCTTTGCAGTCAAGAAGTGTAGGTCATCCATCCGCCCTTTATGCAGAAGTGTCACCATCAAATATAAGAATGGAGCAGAGAAAGGGAGAGGGGAGGATGACATGGAGATGGATAGAGCAATAGAGAGAGAGAGGGAGAGGAAAATGGGGGAAAGTGAGATTTAAACAACCGTGGGCACAGAGAGAAGTGCTGGGTATCTGATTCCAACTATGCGTATTGATTCTGTTCCTCACACAATCCTGGATTCAATTCTTGTCATATTATTAGATTACAAAAAGGAAACCAAAAAATGCTGATTGCAAAAAAAACTGCAGATTTAGGCTGTCACCTGTAATAAATGACTGGAAGGTAAAATAAAGAACAAGATGAATGCTCTCTATCTCGCAATGTATATGTTGAATGTCCACTGTTCTACAACTTACAGCATTAACGAATAAAGGGGTATTTCAGCTAACAATTTAGCAAGATAGCAAGTTGTTAACATAATGCAGGAAATGCAAAGGCCTAATGACAGAGGAAAGATGAGGCTGTTGGGAATATGAACATTTTCCTCAGACCTATTATAAAATTACGAAAAAAACAAAACAATATACGACTAAAATTTAAATATATGAACTTATTTTGCACCGAAAAATGTACTTCCATGACCTCCGCCATTTCTGACAACGTCAACAAACACGTCACAACTGGTGAACTCTGAGCTTTCAGAAACTTATGAGGTCGTGAATACCACAAGAGGGGGCGTTCATATGGACTCTTCTCATGAACACGGTAAACACGACCCCATTTGAAGGCACCAATAGACTGAGTAGTGAGGGTGTGTGTGTGTGTGTGTGTGAAGGCATTTGGCTTCACATGCACCTGGGAGGAAGCTGTGGTAAACCATCAGGCAGAAAGGCTGTGTGTTTCTCATCAAACACACCCTATTGATCTGAGCCACAAGTCAGATATCAAACACGGGATCATGGCTGGGAATTACCCTGCTGCCTTTGCTTTCTTCTCTTTTCCTCCCATCTCCCTCGCTCCCTCACTCCTCTGTCTTTCATGCAGTATTTTGTTAACTCGGATCAATGGGGAATGGCAACAAACAAAGCAAAGGAAACACAATAGCCATATGTTTCTCACTCACTCACACAGACATGCATAGATTCACAATCATATATTGGTTTTGGACACTTTTGAGGACACTATGTTGACTCGCATGCATTCACTGGAGGCCAAGCTGCAACTCAACGCTAATAAAGACAGAAACAACCTAAACCAGCCATGGTTGTAACTACCCATACCAAAACGGTCAATAACAAGATATACATCATTTTTTTGTTAATCAGTGTACCACTGGTGCCACTAACATTCTCTAGACAAAAAACAAGACTCAGTCAAAACCGAGTATATGGCTGGACTGTGTATGGTCAGTCTGTGAATTTGTGGCTAAATTGTTATTCAAATAATCAGTGGTCATGCCTATAATGTTAAATCCAGTGCTACATGTCAACCAGGTCCGGCGAGGACACTAGGGGACGCGCTGCTTCACTCAATTGACCGTTAAAGCGCTGACGTAGGACTACCCTATCGTGAAATGCACCTGATTGGTCCCTGATTTTCTGCTTTCCGTTTCAAACAGGAAACAACATGGCGGCCTACTCGTAGACTTTCTGTTATTCCGTTTAAACAATCCACCAAAATCTACTTCTGAAAACAGTTTAAGCGAGAAATAGGCTATGCCACTGCTGAATCTCGTTTCATTTTAGAACCAAATCGCCTAGTTTGACAGCTTGGTCCAAGTTTCATGAGCCAGATGTGTCACACTGGACAGGCTCATTTGAATAAAGGACTGTTCCCTGCCTTTTGATTTTGAAAGAGCAACAGCCAATGAGGAACTCCAACACTCGGCCAACCAATCATGTTACTTCAGACACACTCAGTCACTCAGTGACAGACTTTTGCGTTTTTAGGACTGGCTCTCTGCGGTCCAGCCAAAAAAACTCCCTACTAACAATAACAGTGGACAAGAACTTGAACTAGAAGTTTACACAAGCATATTGTACAAAAAGAACAAATTACCAGACCAATAAAGTTGTCTTTTATCTCCAATCTTTGTCTATTCTATTAATTTAGAATATTAAGCGGTACGCATCAGTTCTGCTGCACTAATATAACTACGGAGGCAGAAAAGCTATACAGTGTCCATTAAGTCTGCTTCAGACGTGTTGTCACATTAAAATGGATCAGCGCTGAGCATTCAGACACACAGACACATAAATAGATGCATAGACACATACATACATGCATACAGACATAGAGTAAATGCATTCACATCACAACAGAGAAGGGATACTGAAGAAGATAGAAGAGGAAGTTTTTGTCATCTCTGAAGGACACATCCATATTCATGAATACATCATTTCTGCATTACTCAGCAGCTTTGACACACACACACACGCACACACACACACACGCACGCGCGCGCACACACACGCACATGCACACGCACACGCACACGCACACACACACACACACACACACACACACACACACACACACACACACACACACACACACACAGAGAGAGAGATAGAGAGAGAATATGTAAGAATAGTACACAGTGGATCTTATACTAACACCTTATACATGATTATGTAAATGTATGTTTCAATTCCTTACTAGATAGGTCTACTACTTTGTGTCAGGAAAAATCTGCCAATAAAACTTAACAATAATAATAAAACATATGATTTCAAAGTCTTAAATTCAGTCAGAGACACGAGTGCATTTATGGCAGATGGTTATACGGTTTGGTGGAGAAAGCTCTGCTGTTTAAGGGAACTCTAACAGCAATGATGGTTCTGCTGAGAGAGCTATTCCCCCTTAAGAAACATATCCATTAAATGGACTGTATGTAACTTTTCACACATATGAATTGTTTTTATTGCAAATGAGGGTTAAGTTGTTAAGTTGTTAAGTTGTAATGTAACTTAAAAAATGATACCTTCTGTGACTTTCTGTGTTTCCATCAGCCTGTAAACTGCTTTTTATGTGAAGGACCCGGGTCGGTGTCCCAGCGGATGTGACATCATGCGCGCTCGCGTATGCCTACTCTCTTCAGCACAGCTACAGGGATAGCTAATGGTAGCTAACGGTTGGTTAGAAATGGAGTCCGCTGATCCTGACCAGTCAAATAGGAAATCAGTCCTTCACATTTTACTGAGATCGTCTTATCAGACAGGCAGCTCTGGAACTCCAACTTACACTGTAAAAAAAACACAAAGAACCTTAGATCATTGAGTCCTCTCCATTACAAGGAACCTTGGATAAAGGCATTTCACAGGTGTACCAATGAAGATTTTAAATGGAAGCACTGCCTTTGGGGATGTAACTCACATTTGAGTCTTCACGGAATGGGGTGAGGAGAGGACAGGGTTGGTCATTTATCTTTGATGAACAGATGTGTCCATTAGGCAGCCATGTAGACACACGATGCCCAGTGACATTATTCTATTATTCATCGCAGTGCAAACCTAATGCAATGCAAAAAAGCAAGATGAACTACATTAGAATGTAAATTAACAGTATAAATCTCACTTCAGGTAAGACATTGTTTGGATAGTTAGAGAAAAAAATTCAATTACACAATCTCTCCAAAAAGAATAATGCAAACGGAGATTGGTTATGTAAATTCTGCCTGTGACGACCTGTGACAAGTTTTATTACAGAAACATGCTTTACAAAGGCTTAACTTTCTCCAAACAACACTTTCAGTTCCGAAAAATTAATTAAAATCAACCATTAACATCCCCATCACCTCTTTGTAGTGCTTGCTAATTTTGCTTGATGAAATTTGTTGACTAAAAACAGCGCTGTTCACAGCATGTTGAAGTGTCTGTCTGGGGAGGGAGACGGTGATAGAGAAAACCCATGAGATAGTCAACACCGTCACCGTCAACACACTGAAAACAACTGAAAATCTCTTTGTGGGCTCATTTTGTATTAATGAAAGACTGTTTTTTAACACCTACTTATTTGATGTAAAAACAGAGAAGAGGAGAGAAGAGGAGAGGACACAATACCCCACATCTTCCCTTACTCTCGATATATGGTAACTGTGTATGTTTGTATGTATAGACCATGTTTCCTTTATCTTATTTTTATCTTACGTGAGGAAGGTTTAATAAACGATCCACTATTATAGTGTATTTTATACTAGAAAATAAGGATATTCATTTGAAATAGCATTTCTGACAAATATTAGGGGGATGACGTACTTGTAGAGGTAGACAGAAAGTGACAAAAAATTGAATGAGACAAAAGAAAAAGAGTTTAAGGGAAAGAAAGGCAAAGGTGTAAGTTTCGTTTCAACATTGGTGGGGACACATATTAAGCTGGGGGTCAAACACTTAATTTCCTGCATTCCAGTGCATTTTTCTGCATTCATTTATCGTGGAAATTTACGTAAAGGAAATCAGGCGGCAGGTGACAATTCAAAATATAATGCATGCAGGTTAGGTTAATTGTTGACTCTAAATTGCCTGTAGTTGCGAATGTGAGCGTGAATGGTTGTCTGGTTCTCTGTGTCACCCCTGTGATAGTCTGGTGACCTGTTCAGGGTGTACCCCGACTTCACCCAAAGTCAGCTGGGATCGGCTCCAGCCCCCTGCGACCTTGAATAGGATAAGTGGTTACAGATAATGGATGGATGGATGGATGGATGGACCAGCTGCTAGTCTAACCTTTCCTGGGCTTCACACTGTGAGAGAAACAGTGGGGGAGACTGAATAACAACAACAACAACAACCAAGTGGGACTTGATGCAGTCACCATTAAAGTTCTTCATATATACACATAATCAATGAGCTGTTACGAGCTGTTGTGCAATTGTGTGTCTGAAACATCATGTTACTGGACTAGAGTCTTAGCGGGATGCGTTTTCTCTCAGGATGTTGGTGGAATTAAATGCTATCTTTTCTGTGCTTTCTCAGTTTAAACCTGCACTGGGTATTTTTTTACCACTAGGGTGCAGGAAGAATCCAAAAACAATACTGCTTAAACCTGCAGTAGACTCAATTTGGCATCATTGGGCAAAAATTCCATAATAACCTTTCAGCATATTGTAATTAAAGTGATCTGAGAGAAAACTAGACTCCTGCACCTCCTCATGGCTCTGTTTTCAGGCTTTAAAAAACAGACCGTGACGGGAGACTTTGGACAATTACAGGTCATTTCAGAGAGAGAGTGTTCCTATTGGCTGTTCATTCAACGGAGGCAGCTGTAAAACACTCACAAACTCCGCTCATACGGTCAAACTAGGCAGCGCTGATCATGGCATCGAGGCACAGCTGACTGGTGTTCAAGGTGACAGAGATCAAAGCAGCTCATTGGCTCTGAACATTAAGTCATTTCACACTAGGCTAACAGCACAAACCCACTTCCAGGTGTTGGAGGTGGAAGAAGTTTTAGAAAGAGACAATGGCAGTAAAACAGAGACAAGAAGAGGGACTTCATAGAGATGTAGCTGTTACAATGCACAAAACCTTTGTGAGTATAACAGCTACAAGACCATAGAGGAAGATGGACTATCATTTTACAAGAGAGGAAGCCAAGGTGACACTGGATATTAGGGCAGACTGTGGCAGGGTAGCATGTCCCCCTTACCATGATGTTTGGTGGATTTATAAAGAAAATATAAGGAGCCACTGCCTTAATGTGTGTGCTATGGCAGTGTTTGTGTTTTTTTAATTAGTAGATCAAGCTACTGTGTAGAAGTCATTAGCATGTGGCTGCAAACTTCAAATGAAGAGAGCAACCTTGTCTTAATTAGGGGCCTAATGGTTTGTTTTTGAGCAACAGCTGGTGTCTGATGTGAAGCATTTTGGAGGATCTGTGCAGAAATGGAATATAATATCAATAACTATGTTTTCATTTGTGTATAATCACCTGAAACTAAGACTTGTTGTGTTTTTGACAGCTTAGAATGAGCCCTTCATATCGACATAGGGAGCGGGTCCTCTTCACGAAGTCCGCCATGTTGCTCCGCCATGTTTCTACAGCAGCCCAGAATGGACAAACCAAACACTGGCTCTAGAAAGAGACTTTAGCGTTTTTACGTTACCTGAAGGCCACCGTAGTTCTCCAACACGCTTATGAAACTGCAGTAACGTGAGCCACAGAGTACAAAACCGTGGTACCGCCAGCCGTCGTCTGACTGCCGTTGCTTCTTATTAGACTAAGGCTGGCCTCTGAGAGAAATTATTATTATTATTATTATTATTATTGTTAAATTATGGTATCGAATCGGTGCATAGATTGGTGTACCTGATCCCAGATTTTGGACACATTTCCGATACCGGAACAACTCTAAATGTCGCCTAATCCTAAACACTGTACCTTTAAATCTGCCAGAGACATGACATTTGTTTTTCCTGATCCTGTCAGAATAATCACATCATTTCTTTCTTGCCCCCTTTTCTGAATCTCTGAATCTTAACCTGGTTAAATAAATAAAATTATCTGCATCATTAAGTAAAAGCTTCTAGTGCACATAATATTTCTACATTACAGCTTTGCATCACTGAAGCTAGTAGCGTTTCTATTTCTGGTCACAACTACTGTAGGTGTTGGGTTTCACACAGGGACTCAAAAAATAGATTACTATTGCAGAATAAAGATGGAAAAAACGTTAGGAAGTGACAGAAGGAAAATGAGACCCACACACATCCAATAAAGTTGTCAAAGCTTATTTATGTACAATCAAAGAAACAGATCCACTGGGAAGGAACACTTGGTCATTTCCTTTCTCTGTGTGACATACTGCACAGGTTGTAGGAAGTCAAAACCTCACAAAGCGTCACATTTTTTTACAGTGTGGCAAAGTGACAACCTTTTTCCTGATGTTTTGGTTTATTAATTTGGCCTCAGTTCCATCTATCAGTGCTCGAGGTGACCTGTCTGACTTCTCGTCACTTCAAAATGACATTCTCACTGTGAGGAAATGATAACAAGGATGAGAGAGGGTATGTACTATCACACCAGCACAATCACACAGACAAATACCAACAAAATATCAATATCAAATAACAATCAAAATAGATTCTGAATGCAAACTGTCTCCTTACGCTGCGGATTGACTGATGTCTGCACACAAATGGGGAATAAAGTAAGCTAGGAAAAGTCCAATAATCAGTAAAGGACGGCTGAGAAGAGAAATGACCGCATGACTGAACCACAAGAGCAAAAAGATGCAGTGGCACTGATAAGAGGGGAAGAGGAACAGGAGAGGTCAGGAGAGTAGAAAGGAGTGGGGAGGAAGGGTAAAGGGGATGACAGAAGTGGCTCTGAAAAATGATAACTGATAGAGAGGAGAGTTTGACCCATTTAAAACTGGAACTCGATTATAATGCTGAGATCAGGATCACTTCACCACACTCAGCCACCTCGTGCTTCCTGCATTTCCTCATTCTCCTTCTTCACTCATCTCATTGCTTTTCTTTTATTCTTTTGTTGATACAAAATAACTGTTTCATTAAAAAACTTAACAATGTAATGACATTGTTCCATTGGCATTGACATTGGGAAGTGTGGTACCATAATAGATTTCTAGGACAATGGTGGTTAGTGTTAAAATTCTTGTCAGGGTTTCAATGAAACAGGGCCCTGTTGCTCATAAATGAAAAAAAGCTGCAAAATAAAAAAAAGTGGAAAGGATGCAAGTGTGAAATGAATTGATGACACTTTGGCAGATGTTTTTTTGGTAAAAAACCAAACCTGGAAATGAGTTAGCATTTTAGCACTTCCAGTTCCCTCGTCTGGAAGTCAATGGGTTTTTTGAAAGGGTTTTTAGTTAGATGCCTGAAATAAGGTAAGTGACACACACAAGCTTAAGAGATTTTAACGTCTCAACATAAAATATGTCAGTAAATACCCCACTTGGGAATTTTGAAACCTTTACGTGTCTTAAAAAAGGCGGTTGCTAAACCAGTGTCTAAATTAAACTACTAAACGTCATCGCGTCAAACACAGAACCTCTTCTCACTAGTCCTCCATAACAGCTTTGTTGTGTTTATACTCACGCTCAGATCAGGTGAGAACACTATCTGTAATTAATACCAAGAGGAGAGGTTTTCATAGAAGAGGTAAGTGCGCCATGTTCATAAGATTCTGCTGCAGAAACCAGTGCATGCCACACAGTGTTACATGACATACTGTACGTAACAAACACGTGACATATGTGTGTTTGGTCTTTTAACAGGAAGTCTACATACATGGCATAATAAAATGCAATTCCAATGGTTTTCCATGTGTGCTGCAAATAATATTGTATGTAGTCATTATTTAATGAGCAAATACATTTTTCAAGACGGAACTGATAAATGAAACTTGATAATCAAGCTGTAAGATGCTGGGTCAAAACTACAAAACAGCTCTATTCAGAGATAATCGTCTGAAATGCATGTTTACATTTAAAAAGCTAAATGCAAAACGAACCAAATCTAACTTTTAATTGGTGTTGAACTACTGAGAAACCCAGCTTGTCTTCCAGTTTGTTGGCCAGGGGAGCGTGAGGATGTAAATTCAGTAAAAAGTTCATATCAATGAAGGGTTGCTGGACTACCAGCGTTTCTCATGCATCTCTTATGATGTACTGAAAGCATTTATTAGTGTGAGTTTATGATACAGTGCATACAGAAGTTAATTATAACTAATTATGCATTCAGTAACTCACAATTTGCTGACTTGTTTAATGTTGTTAAGTTGTAGGCTTCTACTTCTTTTGTGCTACAAGTGTTACAACTAAAAGTTGTGTGTTTGCTGTAATGCATGATGTATTTCGGGGAGTTGCAGGACCATAAATAAGGGAGGAGGGAATGGAGATTTATGCAAATTGTAACTAATTACTCATGGCCAATTAACTGCAGCGTAGGGATAATTGCATCTGTGATTTACTATCTGCAAAAAAAATACAGCCCAGTCACCAGGAAAAAAAAGTGTTGGCATTTTACGTTTCAGAAAACCAAGGATACGTTGAATGTCAATGTTTTTGCATTCGGTCAGAGCAAGACACGTAGTTTAAATAGCAAAAAGAGACACACCGGGCGGGCAAGAGGAAGGAGGATCGATCCAACAAAAACAAAACTTTCATCCAGGAGACCAGTGTTCGTGTTTAGGGTGACCAGGTGTCCCACTTTACGAGGGACTGCACAGCATTTTTAGCACTTGTCCCACGTCCCACATATTGAGACGATGTTTCACATTTTCATTGGCTCTACTTTTCAAAAGTCAAGTCTTGTGAGTCTCACAGCAAACGTTGAGGGCTCAAAAAGAGATGTGCCGATCTATGGATGCATCCGGGCAAAGCATGGAGATGTTACAAGATAAGGGGCACATTAGAAATGTTTATTATTTAAGTTAGATAGACTTTATATAAAAATTGTAGACTACCCCTCAGCCTTGGTAACGTGTCCCACATTGTCCTACACAAGCATACTCGTGTCCCACATTTGGTTTGTTGTTGTCTGGTCACCCTATTCGTGTCGCGTGTTCATGTAACAATCAGCTGTCCGTTCGTTGTCCCTGGTTCACAACGTTCAGTGTCATTTTCACTATACAAGCGTAGTAGTTTTAAGCCCAACCATGTTGTTCTTTCCTAAACCTAACTAAAGTGGTTTTATTGCGTTGTTAGTTGTTATGTTCCGTTGTTCCGTTCCGTTGTTCCGTTCCGTTGTTCCGTTGTTCCGTTGAGTTGTTCCGTTGAGTTGTTCCGTTGAGTTGTTCCGTTGAGTTGTTCCGTTCCGTTGTTAAGTTCCGTTGTTCCGTTACATTGTTACGATACATTGTTATGTTACATTATTACTTTACGTTATTACGTTACGTTATTATGTTATATGAAACGTATTTTTGGTTAAGAAATGTCGCCATTCAACGTATCTGTGGCTTGCAGAATTTTCCATTTTTTCTGGCGGTTGAAAAAACAATATGAAATTTGAGGCACTGTTGAAGCCTTGGCGGCCATTAGAAGGATCATCAAAATAACTTTTACGGGGGGGGCAATATATACATATGTTTCATATCTGTTACAAGTATATTTGTTACATATAGATGTAAAAAACAAGAGAGGGATAAAGAAAGAGATTTCAGCAACTGTTTTAGTTATATAACCCGACAATGAAAACTACATAAATGACAGCAGAAAAGAAAAATGCATGAAGTGCACTTTGTGGGAGTTTTCTGTTCAGCTCCACAAAACCGCAGCTCAAACGAAAATGCCAGAAACGCCATTATTTTTCACATTATTTTTCTGCCTTATTGCTGTCCCTCAGTTGCTTTTCTGTGCGATTATGTTTTTTTCCTGACATTAAGCAGCTCACAGTGGGCCCCGTTCAGTGTGCTATGATTGAATCTGCCAATCATGCACTTTTTATATATTGGATTTTTTCACGGCGGTAATCTAAATCTGAGGCTTTCATCACATTCATCATGGTTTTATGTAAACAATGGCAAACACAGAAGCAGGCACTGGCATAGAAAGAGTCAGCACAGTCATTACATCGTTATATAAAGCATTACGGACGGTGCTCATTAGTGGTAGTCGTGCTTTACCCACAAACACACCTGTTTGTCACTGACTCAAAGTTTTACCACACCTCATTTCAAGCTACTCTTCCCTTTTTTTTAGTTGCAGCAACACTTTCAACCAGACTTCTGGCAGAAAACAACATTGCGGCCCAAGCTTAAAGATGTCATTACAGGAAAGGTTGAGTTTGAAACGCCTTTCCCTCCCTGGAAACTGCACTCATGTCTAAAAGAGAAGGATAAGATGAAAGACTCCGTCTGAGTCCTCTAATACTGGACGGACGCCAGCACTGATTGGATAATAAAGATTGTCAGAGTGCAAGACAACAGGCCACTTTGCCAACAAGCCCTCTCAGAGAGAAGACGACGGCCTCTAATTAATTGCTACAGAGCTGGACAAGGGTCAGAGGGATGTTTCTTTACACTGTGAGTGTGTGTTTTTGTGCTTTTATCTTTACGAGAAGCAGCTTTAGTTAGTTTGCTATCAGACCTTCAGAGTGAGGATATTTGTGTGATCTTTGTTGTCCAAGTTTTTAAGGTGTTAGTTAGCCCTAAGGTTGCCAGTGAAAGGTCTTCATAAAGGTAGATGGAAGAGGGTACATGTTTGTGTTGCTTATTGCTCTCCAGTGATTGCTTGCCCAGCTCCTAATAGCGAATAAACCAGTTTAAAATGAAATAAATGAGACAACTATTCCCAAATGATACATTACTGACTGACTGTTATTAGAAAAAATGAGCATCTCTTTCAGGCTTTGATAAACTAATTAAAAAGGTATTTCCTCTCTTCTACCTAGGAGGCTGCTGCAGAGAAAAACAATAGAGGAAACGGAAAGACTTTGTGAATGGCTCTGACTGTTTGGCCTGTGAGAGGCACTGTGATAACAGCTACGAATGATGGAGGGATAAAAGCACGGATAGAGAGAGCCTCTGGGAGGATAAAGCGATGGAATGAATTTAATATCTAGAAAATAAAGTATTGAACATGGTACTTGTGTTCATTCCTGTGGCCACCAAACATGGTCAAATATTCACATGGATGGACTGGGTAAGATAAAAAGGCTATTTTCAATTTGATAAAAGAATAAGGCCGAGTAAGAGAGTGTGGGTTTTCCTATCAGCTATTATGTATTTTTGTAGATAAGATGTGAAAACCTTTTGACATAATGTGGATAGGTGTAGACAGTTGTGACCACTAGATGAGATTTACACGAGGTTGAATTATCACATTCATGCACAAAAAAGGGGTGTCCACTTTTTCTCTTTATATTTACCATCACACTTGAACCACTATAGTCTTTGCAATACGTATAAACCCTTTGAACTCAATAGAAATGGTCCTAAATTGGTATATATAACTTATTGTGATACCATAATAAATTACAATCCATTAATTATCCCCTTAAAAATACCTTAATACCATTATTATAAAGGGTGAAGTCGACCAACTAAATAAAAGACCTTACAGGTGATAAATTCAATTTAAGGTGTAATTTAAGTTGTAATAATTGTGATATTTTAAGGGACATGTTTTTTCATAAAATGTTACTAAATAAACACACAAAACATATTGATCCAGAGGATTTCTAAATGTAGAAGCAAAAATAAACACAATATTTCTTAACAGTACATAAGTAATTTGAACAATGCACATTTTCTAGTTTTTGAGATTTGCTCATTTACTGTATATGAGCAGATCGAGTGCGTTTTGATAGTTTTGTTACGTGAAAGACGCGAAAGACAGAAGTCTCAGCTTTCTGACGCAAAAAAAATGCTCTAGCAATTATGTTTTTTAATTTAGATCAATTTAAACGGGATCATGCAATGCTCTCCCGCCGCCGTCACGGGGAAATACTCTGGCGCCACTGCGTGTTGTCACCATATTTTGTACTGCACTTAACATAATGTAATGACATCATCATGAGCATACAACACGATGATTAAAAAAACAAAAGCCTCAGCTTTCTGCTGCAAAAAAATTTAATGCTCTAGCTATTATGGTCTTTATTTTACATCGATACAAACAGGATCATGCAAACAACAGTCTGTTTTTAAGGGGTTAATAGCTGGCGTATGAAGCAGACATGAAGAGCATAAGCAGCTTTTACACATGGATGCCATATTATTGGTCTCAAGCATCTCACAAATTGCTGTTCCAGCAATGTGTTGTCTAATCAATAGTATCTTTCAGACACCCAGCTACAAAATAAACTGGACTAAATCCAAGGCAATGCCTTAATCAATAAATTGTCCTCCAATAGTTGGGATCAGCTGGCTGTTTAAACAGATTCCTTCAAGCGTGGTATTAAACTCATAACAGACGCTGAGAAATAACAGCCAACCTACATAAAGTATTATGCCTAGCATTCAGAGCCTCCTACATAATTGTGGGAAATGTAATATATCCCTTTATATCGTATTAACTTCATAAAAATGAATCAAAGTCCTCAATATGACCTCCAGTATCTGCTGCCTCTTACCCTCCAGCCATCAGGAATACAATCTTTGATTTGGCAGCGGAAACGGCCTCTTTTTAATTGCACATAGCAGTACTTTGCCAAGGAGAGCACAGGACTCTCTTTATAGATCAGACTCACATCACTCGTCATTTTCATTCTCACAGCGAACAAAATTACTTGCAACACTACAGAGAGCCTGCTTTGGGTTTAGACAGAAGAGATGTCTGATCCCCTTCCAATGGACGGGTTTCTTACACAACAAAGCCAAGCTTTTTGAGTTTTTATTATTTTTTTTATGCATCAGAGCTTCATATTTCTATATTGTAAGCCAAGATGTTAGATTTTTTTGGCAGCCATTTTTTGCCACATTTCGCTTGCGAACATGAAAACAACAGACCACAGTGGGACGACTCGAGATGAAAGATGGGACCGCCGAGCTCCAGTCATACATGCATAAAACTGTCAAGAAGGGCATCTAAAATGAAGCACATTATTCATTTTGGCACACACAAACACACACACGCAACACACACTAGTGAATGAAGTGAATGGATCTGTTTTCTACAGAGCAGTCAGAGGCTAAATAAAACTAACTCTAAAATCTATCCTTGTAATAACAAATGTATTCATCAAATTAAGACAAATAATGACCCGCACTTTTGGCTAATGCAGCTGAATGAATGCTTAAGAGTAAACAACTTTTAATTTTTTTACTTCTTTTATAAACATTTGAGGCGAGAAATAGGCATTACGGTAACAGAGTATTGATTCTTATTTGATCAGCGCTGCCTAGTTTGACCGTTTAATTGAAGTTCACGAGTAATTGAGAGCTGCTCAGAGATGGCCAGCTCCAGATCAGCTCTGACTGGACACAGAGGCACATGATTTTTTCAGATTACCTGTCTCATGCACTACTGTCAGGATAGAGTGACCATTTTATAAAAAGAACTTTGTTTAATCATAGTTGCACCAATTCTACCCACTGCACCTTTAAGAGTAAACAATTTATCAGATCAACAATTAATGGTAGGGTTGGCAAAGATCTTGAAACGTTTTTTGTTATATTAGATCAAACTTTCACATCCTGCGACAACTACAGATACCAGAAAATATTCCGGTATCTGTAGTTGTCGCAGGACTGTAACAAACAGACAGGTAGCTCATCGAGGGGCTACCTGTCTGCCTGCAATCTGCCCGTGCATTGCGCGTCACCGGAGTCTTCCACAAGCTGCTATAGCTTGACAGCTGTGAGTACTAACAATAGCCATGTTTGCCGTTGATGTTCATTATGATGTGTTTATTTTGTGTGTTAATGATAATTGTGGGGGAGTGGCTTTGGAGGGAGACCTGAAGCGTCGGACTGTCAGTGTTGCCGACTTGGTGCCTATCTCTTGAGATTTAGGGACTTTTGGAGCTAGTGCTGCAGCTACTTTCATTGGACAAGAGTTGGCAACTACTGGGCTCAGTTTATCGGTTGGATCATTTAAAAAAATCTATGGTACTCTTGCTAGTTTCTCAAGATCGCTCACCCTGCCTTTAAGTACACATTAGTTTGACATTACACAGTGCACACACACAAACAGTGAGATCCAACTCATAAACCCTTCACCCCTGAAGTGAGAGTGCAGGCATATGACTACAAAGCAGGCATGTATTTCAACCACACGAGGTCAGAGAGACTTTCTACTAGTCATCGACCATCAGCACTACCCTGCTTCTGTGAAAAAACTGTAAAGCCAAGCAGGAGTTGTTCTATAAAGCAGGAGGCCTGTCAAGGTTGTGTCGGTGTGGTGGTTGGTTTGGCCATTTTAAAGATGGATAAAAAAGACCTGGCCTGAACTTGTAATTCTGTGTGTGGTATGTGAGCTAAAGACTGACGCCTAAGGCAGGGTTAACTTTGTGTGCAGTTCAGTGTGCATGTGTGCGTGTGTGTGCACATGCATGGATGTGAGTAGGAGGATTATATCTTTCCCATCCCACAGCCAGCTTTGATATGAGCAATATCCCAGAGAGACACAACTGACTCTCAGACCGACAAGGTTGAAGTGTTACTTTTACCTTTCGTTCAATGACGATGAAAAATTCATTGACAGAATACAAAACTACTGATAACTACTGCTCATCTGTGTGTTCCTAGCTAAAATGTGAAATACTGGTGTGTTGCCTACAGCTGCTCTGGCTTTGTCCTTGTCGAAAACGTAATCACTTGTAATCAAATTTCATGTTTATATCCAGTTTATTTCCTGCTTATGTGAACACTACTTTCTATATCCAGTCACTCATTTGTTGATTGTTTGGCTTTTTGTTTAGGCTTCCATCTGCTAAACTGATTAGCATATGAGATATGTCATTTAATGTAGGTGGCTTACCACCTCGACTAAACGTAACCACCAGCAGTACACGCCGCCCTCTGTCTGTGTCCCTTCTCTCCGTTGTCTGGCTGCAATAATCTGCACCACTTCCTTGATTAACACAATGCTAATCAGCAGCAGCAACACAATACCAACGGGTCAAAAGATTGATTCCTTGGCACAGATGTAATGCCTCTTTTGCTGCGGGAATTTAACACAGCTAGAGACCATGCTTCAACTCAGCCCTGTTTTAATTAAGGCACAACACTGTGACTGGGAAGCTATTCTGGCTGCAGGCTCTATATTTCCTCCGGAGATGGTGCAGGGCTGTAGGGCTGCCCTCCAAACTCACTGCAGTTACAGCTGACTGAAAACCTCTAGTCTGCTTCTTTTCTTTTGGCAGTGTTGCAATTTTTTCTTCCACCTCATTTATACAGCTAATATATAATATAGAGCCACTTTTTCTTTGTCTTATGTACCAGTTAGGGCTTTCAATCGATTCAAATATTTAATCGTGATTAATCGCAAATTAATCACACATTTTTTATCTGTTCAAAATGTACCTTAAAGGGAGATTTGTCAAGTATTTAATACTCTTATCAACATGGGAGTGGGCAAATATGCTTGTTTTATTTAAATGTATGTATATATTTATTACTGGAAATCAATTAACAACATAAAACAATGACAAATATTGTCCAGAAACCCTCACAGGTACTGCATTTAGCATAAAAAAAAATATGCTCAAATCATAACATGGCAAACTGCAGCCCAACAGGGAACAACAGCTGTCAGTGTGTCAGTGTGCTGACTTGACTATGACTTGCCCCAAACTGCATGTGATTATCATAAAGTAGATACTGTATGTCTGTAAAAGGGAGACTCGTGGGTACCCAGAGAACCCATTTTCATTCACATATCTTGAGGTCAGAGGTCAAGGGACCCCTTTGAAAATGGCCATGGCAGTATTTTCTTGCCAAAATTTAGCGCAAGTTTGGAGCGTTATTTATCCTCCTTCCCGACAAGATAGTCATGACGGTCAATCTTCACTCTAGCTTTAAAACTGAGCCCGCTACAACCTAAAAATCACAAGTTGTGTTAATGCGTTAAGGAAATAAGTGCCTTTAAAACAAATTTGTGTTGACAGCCCTAGTACCAGTATTTATTGCGGTTGCTTCATTTTGGACTGAGCTTGTTTGTTGTTGACTTTGGTTCTGCTCGTCAATTGTAAATGCATGACCAGCTGTACCTGGAGCTTCATTGTATTTGCTTTAGCGCGTGTGCCATCTCTGCCCCCATTTAATCGCACCCACACATACACCCCTCTCTACTTTGCCATAAGCAAATGCATGGCATCCTCTTAGTTTGATTAGAATTTAATTGACTTCATCTCCCTTGAGCAGTCTGCTTGCTCAATTCACAATGCCTTATTGCTTCTATTTCTCTCTCCATTGTTACAGTGTGTGTGTCAGTAGACTCCACATCACTGATTATATGTGTGTGATGGGGTAATGTGCTGTGGGCGAGAGCTTGTGTCTAGCTCTAGCTTTGTTTGTGCAGTACAGATAGATGATGGGAAGTGCACGTGTCCATGAAGCAGAGTAATAATAATAATACTAATCACTGTGGTCGAGGTCGTTGGTGCTTATATTGAGTCACTGTTTATAACCCATTAAAAGAAGAGAAGTAAACAAGGGTATTGACAGAAGAACAAGTTACAAAGTGTCAAGACATTACAAAAACTGGGATACATTCGTCCTCTCTTTAAATCTACTGTGTAAGACAGACAGTACAACACTGTGCAGTAAAGACTTAAACACTCTGAAAATTCATGTGCAAAACAAGACCCCTACTTTCTCCTCAACTCAATACAGGCAGCCATAAAAAGCCACATCATTTCATGTGCAATTGTATTGTTACGCACAGCAACATAGTGATCTTCCTGCCATTAGGCAGTTTATAATAACAATGTAACTGATGCCGAGATGCTAACCTGCCAAACAAAACCACTCTCACCTGACAGCTGCAGCAACATCTGCAGGTGAGCTGAACTGACAGTAACTGGGCTGGGGAGAGAATAATATATTTCTCATTTGTAGGTACGGTGTTTTCAGGTGAAAACAACAGTAATAATGTTGAGTATGCAACTGTCGGTTATTAATCGATTAGTTGTTTGGTCTATAAAATCTCAATAAATGGTGAAAAATGTTGATCAGTGTTTCCCAAAGCCCAAGATGACGTCCTCAAATTTCTTGTTTTGTCTATTACTCAAAGATATTTAGTTTAATGTCATAGCAAGTAAAGAAACCAGAAAATATTCACATTTAAAGGAACAGTGTGTAGGATCTGGTGGTATGAGGTTGCAGGTTACAACCAACTGAAGAGGGGAGCAGCTACGTATGTAGATATAAACGGCTCATTCTAAGGTAACGAAAACACAGCACTTCTTATTTTCAGGTGATTATACACTAAAGAAAACATAGTTATTAATATTATATTCCATTTCTGCAAATAGATCCCCCTAATTATTGCACGGCTTTGTTGAATACTTGATTCTGACTTGTCAATCACGGCATTCTACGGCCTGTTATTTCTTTATAGCAGACCGTTGCTATGTATAACAGACCGTTGCTATGGGCGCAGTTCTGATGTCGCATTCTGGTAGACTGTTTTTGTGTCAAATTATTGATTTTTTAAGTAAGTAGCCGTGTGATAAGCAGGATAAGTACAGCTAGCAGGTCATTGTTGTGAAATAAACCCCTTTAAGGCCATGCGGCACCCCTGTTGGGATTTATTTACCAACAATGACAGGCTCGCTGTACATTATCCCTTACATGTTACACACTGTTCTTTTAAGAAGCTGGAATCAAAGAATTATGTCTTTATTTTCTTAAAAAAATGACTGAAATCGATTATCAAAATAGTTGGTGATTAATTTGATAGTTGACAACTAATCGATTAATCGCTGCAGCTCTATTTGAGTGTGTATGAAAATAAAACATATCTATAAATTAAGAAAAAGCATGAAAAACACAAACTAAGTCTAGTGGACTAGTGGAGTGGACTTTTTGGATTGCCAACTGTGATTTGACTCTGATTGTCCTGATTCAGGGACAGACCCAGACTGCAGCCAGATGTGTTTTCCTTTCACCACTCATTCTATGTTCTGTGTACTGTGTGTTCTGGTTGCGTCTCTGTGCCAGTTTGACTCTCTTGTGCTCCTCTGGACTGGCTGTGATAATGGGGCACTGCCTGCCATTTGTGAGCCTCCCTTTGACTGCCTTCACCAGAAAATGCATTACAATCACAACCTCACAAATCTGTTGGGCTTACCGATAGACACCAGCCCAGAATGAAATTTGCCTTGCTGAGAGCTCAACTCTTATCTGCTCCCAAGGACTCTTCTCTCCCTCTTGTCTCTCTGTCTGTTTACCCGGGCTTAAAGGGCTTTTCAGGGCAACTCTCCAGCCATGACAGACGGGATCGAGCAGAAAATAATGCAGATGATGAAAACAAATCAAAACCAGAGTTTGATTTTGGAAGAAGACTGCGCAAACCTAGAGGACATAATTAGCTGGGCACTGGAATCCATTCAACATGGGACCTCGTAATGGACAGAGTGGGTACAGACAGAATAAGGGCTTTTTATGTGCGAGTGTATGAGCCTGTTTGAGAATTTTCTTCGTCCACGTAAATGGGAAATGAAGTAAATGTCAGCACACGGCTGACATTTTAATGACTACAAGGCAACTACTCCAACCTGAGATTGCTACAGTCAGTCATACCTGGGGGGCAGAGACCAAGGGCAACCACACATGTGTTTGATTGTAAGTGTGTGTGTGTGAGAGCCTTGTGCATAAATAGGTACAATTAATGTTTGTGTGACCCCGGTTGAAGTGAGCATGTTGCTGGCCCAGTTTACACCAAAATGGAAACAAGAGGTGGAATATAAGGTCACGATCAAATCGATAATGTTGTATTAGGTTTGGAAAAATCTGAACTTTAGACATTATTTGGTCCCATGCACTCAAAACAACAAATCCTCTGCCATATGACCTTCCTTGTGAAGCTCAGTGACAGTGATCACCTGCCCAGGTACTGATCTAGAGTCAGCCTTCAAGATCAATCTTGTGATAACAGCGTTAAGGTTTGAAGACCTTATCTGACACCAACAACTCCCTCTCTCTCTCTCTCTGTGTACACACATGGGTGGAGGCAGGTTTGTCAGCGCTGCCCCGTCTCCAGCAGCCTAAGTGTGAAGTATTACATTCATTAACAGACTGTCAAACCCAAACACTCACAACAACCAGCTGCAGTTGCTACAGGCACCCTCAGCTGAATGTCAAATCAAATGTGCTGACCAATAGACCGTCGCCATGGCAACACAGTGATATTTAGCGGCGGCATAATGAAGTAACGCACATAACTGAGACTGTATACAAATGCAAATAGTTTAACATTTCAAATATTCTGGGCAGCAGTTCTACAACTGTTCACAGTGTCAAAAAGGCAAAACTCACCAGTTCCCCTTTCTATGTCACTGGATGCATTTGCTCTAAATGAGACTATAACTTTTGCTGAACAGGTGTGATAATTATGGTATATTTTGTAGGTAAATGCTCCTGAAACATCAGTAAAAATCCCTCATTGCATGGGAAAATTGTGCTTCTTTTCACTCAAAGTGTCATATTTGGGAGTGAATACATCTTCCTTGCAGGTGCCTGCCCATCACATGACCTTGAAGATACCAGGTAAGGTAAAAACAAGTATGTGAGTGGCACAAGAAAGATAAATACTGTATTTGGAGAGAAAACTTCATGATAAAAAATTGAACACAAAGGGAAGTCACCACCACAAGCTTGAAAGGGTGTTTGTGAATCCATATTAATTCTCATCACTGACACTGTTTGGACCGAAACTATGACAAATAAAACTTAACGTCTGTTCTTATAATCATCACTATAAATGGTCACAGCTGTCCTATTTGGTGTTTGTTGGATCAGATGGTGTCTCTCTGATGCGTCACAGGCAGGACGATAAACACATGGAGTCGCAAACACACTGTAAATATAAAACAATCTCTGAACTATGTTTATTTTTGTTGTTGGTGCAATTAAAAAAAAGGGAACAGATTATCCATAAATATTGGGCCAAAAACTTCATAAATGCTATGAAATTATGTTTGGGCTTGAATTCAAATGTGAAAAGGGAAAGTGGGCAGATGGTTGCAGCACTTGTTTGGTCTAATGAAGATTCAAAGCAGAGCATAAGAAGCTAATGAAACAAAAAACTGGTGAGATAATAATGAGAAAGCCACTTTGTTCAAGTATGTGTGAAATACATACAAATAATTATCAGTTAAATCCCAGAGATCTGTGGTGTGTTGATTCACTGTCATCCATCTACTGGAAAATCATTTAAGATTCATCTAAGGGGCTCAATACATAAAAAAACTGGAAGTTTATCAAAGAAAAGAAGAGAAGACACATAGAAGAGTGTGGAGGATTATAAGGCAGACGGGCGTGAGAGACAAATAAAACTGAATAACTAAATGTTGAGTACGATTACATTTTAATTTAAAGAACTATCAGTTGATTTGTTTGTTTTCTTTTGCCACTTGGGGACAGTAGTGACATATTATTACCTTATGCATCTGACAAAGCAGATATTTTCACAAACAGTTGCCTATTTACACGTCCGACAAATATGGAGCATTAACATAAGCATTAATTTGGAGTCGTGTTTCTCCAGTCCGATAAACACACTCCTTTAAGCTCTGTTTTGGTCTCCACCATCTCCTGAGGGAAATATTTGGCTCTTTAAATACCTAAATGCTCCATGTGTTCACCAGCTAGTGGCTAACTTTGTCTGTTATTCGGTGCTGCGCAGGTAGTGTAGAGTGGGTTTGTAAGGACTTTAACTTAAAGGTGCAGTGTGTAGGATCTGGCGGTGTTTTGCAGTAAGGTTGCAGATTGCAACCAACTGAAGCCTCTTCTGGGGTGCCAAGCGTGTAGAAGAACTACCATGGTTGATGCAAAAAACGCAAACTGCCCTCTCTAGAGCCAGTTGTACGTCATTTGGAGCATTGCCAGTGCATAGAGTGTGTGTGTACGTGGGAAGTGAGTGGTGAAGCAAGAGAGAGAGAGCGGGAGCGAGTAGCGTTATCGACTTCAGCCCAAGCAATTCTGGGCTATTGTAGAAACATGGCGGTGCAACAAAGCGGACTCCATGGAGAGAACGTGGTCGCTAAACGGCTCATTCTAAGGTAACGAAAACACAACTATTCTTATTTCAGGCGATTATACACTAAAGAAAACATACTTATTAATATGATATTCTATTACTGCCAATAGAGCCCCCTAATTGTTACACACTGATCCTTTAATTCTCTTTATATGGCCTTTCTTATTCACTCTCACTGAACACTGCTTTGATGGGAGAGACTCTCTTTAAGATCTGCCATACGTCAACTGTAGAGAGGCATTATGGGAATATCCATAATGGCACAAATGGTCTTCTTCCCTTAATTTTGTCTCTCTGTTCATTTGCTACTTTCCTTACTTCAGCAGAAACTGTAAAGGTGAATAATGACATATTCCTTTAACTGCTAGAGTCTTATCAAGGAGCTCAAAAGATTTTACCTTATAATGACCTGCTCAACATTACAGTCACTGAATCACATCCTCTGCTCCTCAAATTGCTTTGTCTGCTCTTTATTTTATTTCTGCCATTTTTTAGAGAAACTACTAATTTAAATGTTTTATCTGTGATATCTTATAATGATTTTAAATTTAAATCATTAATAAAAGCATCTATGGGGTGGAGTATAAACACACTAACTACCCGAACATTTTCTAAGTTTTGATTATGTTCTCCATAATTAGGCTAACTGAGAAATGTTGGCTGGCCTGGTTGACAAGTTTACACACAACACAGACAAGTGCACTGAAAACACCAAATATTAAACTGTGTCCACATTTTCTCACATTGAAATCAAGCATTAAATATTTTATACACGATGTTCAGGGCATTAATATAGGATTTAACAACTATTTGCTATATAAAGATATACAAGATATAAAGATATAGAGGAGTAATGTCTACCTGAGCAGAGAATGAAGTCACTCTTGGAAGGCACCGTTAGCTGCGAGCCACCAGCTCAGCCGTCGCCGTGTTGAGAACCATGTGAAGGCAATAGATACTGTAGCTCTGAATTTCTAATTTAGCACCTTTAAGCCTGGTTGTGTCACATTTCGCCAGATGACCCAGTTTACAGTTGCAATTGGTTGATTGATATACTGTATATGTATAATAATGTTCAGATGCGTTCCCAGCTTCAATCTAAAGTATTAGTGATTGCAGAAGCTGCTGATCAGTCAACTACTGCACTACACAACTATAATAGGCCTACTTTGATATATATTTTTGATCAGTTGAGGAACCCTCTTTTCCCCTCTATAACTCAAATGCTCAGTATGGGAATACACCTGAAAAATACATAGATTGAGCCCTCATGTTCTCACTTTGTCCCATTTTTGAACAATTTCCGTTCCTTTTCCAGCCCAAGTGACCCAAAAGCATACATACATAAAAGGACAAAGACAGAGGGGTCTTACCTTGGTCTCGGGACTTGGCAGGAGCCCAGCTCTTAAATTAGTCAGCCTGATAAAAAACACAGTAGAACAAAGCTGAATGTACACAGAGACAGAGAAAGACAGACAGACAAATAGACAGACAGAGGAAATGTGTGCAAGCCATTTGTCCGAGAATGAGAATAAAAGATGAAGAGATTAGTGCAGCTCCGTTGTAACTCACTAATTTCTCAGCTGTCTTTTCCCTCTCTGTTAATGAAATGCAAATATTTAAGGAGCCTTCAGGATTGTAGGTCTTCATGAAGTATTCATCCCTCCAAAATCCTTATTTGTAATGCAACAACAAACTACACCTCGAGACAGAATGGACGCCAAGTGGCATGAGTGTTGTCAGGTTAAAACACTAGGAGTATGCACAGGCATGCACACTGAAGACTACACGTGATTGCTCAAACAAGAACATCCTTTCCACAGCGTAGAGTGCATCTCGCGGGGCAAAATCATTTTGTTTGCCTGACTGAGATGGCTTTTGATCAAAACACACACACACACACACACACACACAAACACATACACAAAGATGCAGCATGCAATGATGTTGTACTGCTCTCATCTATAATCAGCTTGGCTTATCAGGACCAGCAGTTCAACAGGAATTTAGAGACAGACTACAGTGATTTGTTCACCTGATTATCTCCCCTCCCCAGACCGCTGATCTGTCCCATTGAGATGAGACAAATCACAGAGAATTAGCCTCCAATTACACTCTGCAAGCAGGCTAGCCTCTCTTCATCTGTCATCCTCAATTAGCCCCACAAGCAAATGTTTGAAGTTAAATACTGAATAGAGGGTTGTACTCTGAAAATGATTCCCCCTCTCTCCACCCACCTACAAAGCAACCCTCTTATATAGCTTCCAATGCCGTTTTTCCTCCCAGGGCAAAACGTTGGCGTAATTACAATCAAATTGGAGTATGATAAAAGTAAGTGTGTCAGTGCTGGAATATTACTAATAAATCACAGTTGCATGTTGCATGCGCTACAGATGGGAGTTTGGCACACAGATGTGTGATTTGTGTGTGGTGATGTGCGGGACTAAATCTGTTGAAAATAAAGGTTTTTGCTTCCAGCATATTTAGTTTCATTCTCACACACACAAACATGCATGCACACAGCTGTTTTGCTCTACAGCAATGTGTGACAGCCAGCTCAGAAAACACTTTTGTGTCAAAATTCAGAGCCAGTGCTCAGTTTTTCACAATGCTGCTGGGCACATGCTTCAAGAGAGAAACTTCTCCATCCAGAGCTGGATCCAAATCATTACCCACAGCTAAAGGCCTCCCAATTTCATCAAAGTGGCTCAGTTGGCTTGAGCCTATAGTGAAAAAGCTCTCTCTCCCACTGAGAGACGACAAAACAGCTCAGTCAGCCCCCAGTTCTGCCTTTTCACAGCTCACTACCCAAAGCTGCTTCAACTCTTCAGGCTGTACTGACTTTGCCGCCCCACCTCTCTATCGTAAGGCTCCGTTTCGTCCATCTCTTCCCACACTCCTTCCTAGAGTGCTATTTCTTTAGCCCGACCTTTAACATGCACATTGGCACCGACAGCCATGCAAATAGCACCCTTGAACAGACACAAACCACAAATCACCTGTTCACCCTGGAGCTAAATGAAATATTCACACACACACACAGGTCTGGTAGCGGCGTCTACACTTCAAGTGGCACCTTTGAGAGTCATATCTGTGTCAGCGGGAGGTAACATGATATTGGCCCATTTCCCATTGGCTCGATATTATACTCTTTAGTCACACCATGCTGAGCTGTGATCATAGGCGTTGCCACTGTGCAGGTAACCGAGCTGACCTGTGATATTACGGTCCTGCTCATGAACGGACTCTACACTCAACTGAGCAGTGTGGTTGTCCTGCACTGATTGGCTCAACATGTGCGCTCTACTGGCAGGTGACTAGACGGAAACCGACACCTTTAAAAGCCTCTGTGGTTTGGATTTTAGTTTCATTCCTATTCTTACTTTCAGTCTCACTTTTTTCTACCATGCTTTAGAAGCTGTACTGTACTTATTGTACTTCGGTTTCGGTCGCAGTAAACACGTGCTAAATGTTATGAAATAAACAAAAAAAAGAGCTTAGTTTCGGGCAATAAAACCACTGTAGTTAGGTTTAGGAATAAACAACATGGTTGGACTTAAAATTACTACGTTTGTACAGTGAAAAAGACACCGAACGTTGTGAACATGGGACACAGAAGAACAGCTGACTGGAACGTGACGCAAGGGACACTAAAGCGGTATCCTGGATGAAAGCCTGGTGTTTGTTGGACCCATCCACCGCCCCTCCTGCCCGCCCGGAGTGTGTCTTTTCGCTCTTATGTCACTACACTCCCAGTGCACGTTCCCTGAGCGTTAATATTGATGTGGATGGGTTTGTGTCTCATACCGACTCAAAGCATCGGTACTTGACGCCCTGAGAATGAGAACGGGTTGTTAAAGCTACAAACAACTTTCATTTTGTGTTGATTTTGGCAGTCCCTGTGGACAAAAGCAGTAGTGTTTCCAAGCACCAGAGTCCCTTTAGAAAACCAAACATTTGACTGCAGCAGGGTCAGACAGTCTGTTCCGCACAGTGCTGCTTCTGGTTCTCCCGCGCCTCCCTTCCCTCCAGCGGGCCCAGCAATACGGCCTGGGTTTCCAGCAGCGTGGTGTTGGTGTTGGCTCCCGGTGGGGAACGGCGGAGCCCCGAGGCGAAGCTCTGCTACTGGCCGGAGGAGGAGCCGTTGCTGCCGGGCACAGAGCTCTCCACCTCCCACCGGAGTTTCGACTGCAAGTCGAAGGTGGCATCGAAACTGGATCTGGGTCTGTCCACGGTGGTGGAGTCCCCACTGGAGACTTAGCTGAAGGACTTTCTGGTGAACCTGCATGATTTCATCTGATTTCGGACCAAATGGAACCGATCACAAGCATTAGAAATATCCAATCTTCTCGTTGATGGTCTTGTTTACTTATATAGGTCATATTGAGGCATCAGTATTAAATTGAGACTGTTTCATAACGAGTTAAAAGTTCCTCATAGTAACTTTGAGCTGCTGCTAATGAATATTTTCTGATGTTGCAGGGTCACAAAAGCTTTCAACAGTGGAGAGCTTTTAATGTGAAGCAGCTACTTGAAAAAGCCTCGTCACTGAGGTCAGCAGTCGACTACTTTGAGTACAACATCTAGCAGTACAACCATTTTTGATCAGTGGTTCAACTTTAAATGTAGCAAGGGACGAGTGGTTACATGAAGAGGTGCAGATAACAAGTGCTTTTATCATCAAGATAAGCAACAATTTGTATGCTGCTTTCCTGTTGTTTGCAAAACAAATCTCACTGTAGCAGAATCATAAGCTATGATCTGTGTTGCTCATGGTAGACATGGTGTCAACTTACCAACTGCACGGATACAGTACACAGTATATCTGCACCAGGTGGTGTTACCATTCGCGGCTTGTGAGTAGGATCTTTTCCTTCTTTATTAAATAACACAAATAGAGATCACAAGAGAAAGAGACAGAGAGTAGGATGGAATAAGGGGAGAAAAGCTGGATGCATAATGATGTCACATCAGGCAATAATCCATATTTATCAAAAAGAACTGTCAAAACTGGCTCACTGAGTCTAGAAGTCCATGTCCTATAATCTGAAGGTTTTATGCTGATGCTTCTGTTGCTTGACATGAGATCATTTTCTTCACACTACTTATCTCTCTACTTTCATTCTCTTTTTCCCTCATTTACTTTATAATTAGTGTGCTTTATTGGCATGAAAGTGAAGTGATTGCTTTGAGACATAAGTACTGATATATATTAAATATGAAAATGCCTTTATGCTCAAATCATAACATGGCAACTCAAGCCCAACAGGCAACAACAGCTGTCAGTGTGTCAATGTGCTGATTTGACTATGATTTGCCCCAAACTGCATGTGATTATCATAAGATGGGCATATCTGGAAAGGGGAGACTCGTGGGTACCCATAGAACCCATTTTCATTCACATGTCTTGAGGTCAGAGGTCAAGGGACCCCTTTGAAAATGGCCATGCCAGTTTTTCTGACACGGTTGGTACCAATGGGTTCCTTAGGTTTTTTTTAGTTTCATATGATGGCAGTATCTTAACTCTTGCTTTAAAACTCAGCCCACTACAACCTTCGAAAGATCGATTGCGTTAATGCATTAAAGAAATTAGTGGCGTTAAAATGAATTTGCCTTAACGTGTTATTATCGTGTTAACTTTGACAGCCCAAGGATGTGGCCCAATGGTTCACATAAAATTCACAGTTGGAACGAAAGAAAAAGGACATTTTATGTTCAAAATGTTCAACAAGACAGACTTTTTAACATTACACACTCTTGCTGCTGAGAGCAAACTGAAGCCACCACTGAGAATATTGCAATCCCATGATCATATAGACTATGATAAGCCATTTTCTTATGTTTTAGTGACCTCTTCCCAACACAATAACACAGCATTTATATAATATGTGCATCTATAATACTTAATGCACCAAATTATGGCTGACCAGCTACCCTAACTTGTGTGTGCTGTGCATTTAAAACAGCAACATCTCTCCCGCTCTGCGGTAATGGCTCATTATAACACCTCCACTTCTAGAGAAACTCCACAATGTCAGGGTTTTACAGGAAGGTGCTGCACTGTATTTCAACATAACACCACATATAAACAAAGTGGTTTTATGCACCTCTGCGTCCTTTAAATGGTTGCAGAAACAAGAGGGATGAAGGCCAAGCAGATGAAAGAAAGGTCAACGATAATGATATACTGTATGTCTATCAGATATATTACAACCCCCTGCTACTCATTCTGAACACTAAATTCAACCCAGAGCTTCATTTAATGGGAATCTGGTTCTGAGGGTGGTAGTGGTATCACTGCACTGCTGGACACACACACACACACACACACACACATACACACACACCATGGCTGCAGAAGCCAGATAGCCTTATTTGATGTGACATGTAATTCCAAACACATCGAGGGCAAATTATACAGGCTGAAAGAGAGAGAGAGAGAGAGTATAGAGAGAGATAAACTCCAGGAGAGAAGAGACACCGGCAGCTTCCTGTCCTTCCCTCGTCTATTTCTCTTCCTCAAATATGTCCCTACTAGTGGACAGTAACACAAAGCTATGAGCACGACACATTATGCCAATTAAGCGGCTCTTTAAGAGCAAGCTATTAAGAATAATTGATGGTGTGTCTGTGCACGTATTAGAGAACGCATTTAGAAATCATGAGGGTGAAATTTATTAAACAGACGAGATTTTTAAAAATGTTTTTCCATCTTGGTTTCTGTACCATCTGGATGCTCCCCAAACGGGTTAATGTTGACTTTATTGTAAGTGTAGAGTATACAATCTTAACTCATGACGCCCCTTGGTGTCACACCGCCCCTTGGTGTCACACCCCTTGGTGTCACACCCCTTGGTGTCACTTTAGGTTTACGGAACAAAACCACTATAGTTAGGATTAGGAAAGGACTACATGGTTGGGCTTAAAACTACTATGTTTGTACAGTGAAAATTACACCAAACGTTGTGAACACGGGACACAATTAACAACTGATTGTAACATGAAAGTGAAACTTAAATATGGGACACAAACAGCTGTCTCCTGAATGAAAGTCTTGTGTCACCGCACTCCTGGCGCACTTTCTCTGAGCGTTTACTCTTTCCGTGGATGAGTTTACATTGTAGTTAATGGAACGCTCGTTGTGTCTCATACAGGCGCTAAAGGGTGCCTTGTGCGGCGGTATCACACAGCGACAGCCATGAGAAAGCCTCGGTACTTGACGTCCTGGGAATGAGAACGGGCTTGAGTATGACAAAGCTTTTCGCAAGTTCTCTTCAAACGAAGAGACTTACTTACAAATGTATATTCCAGATATTTGGCACTGCATTTTCATTAAAGGAGCAGTGTGGAACATTTAGGGGGATCTATTGGCAGAAATGGACTATAATATTAATAAGTATGTTTTCTTTAATGTATAATAACATGGAAATAAGAATTGTTGTGTTTTTTTTTTACCATAGAATGAGATGTTTATATCTACATACGGAGCGGGTTCTCTTCACGGAGTCCGCCATGTTGCACTGTCATGTTTCAACAGTAGCCCAGAATGGACAAACCAAACTATTTTCCTGCTTGGGCCGGAGTCGATAACATTACTCGCTGCCGTCGCCGCCGCTCTCTCTCTCGCTTCACCACTCACTTCCCACGTACACACACTCTACACACAGGCCCTACTCCAAATGACCTACGCTACTCTTGCAACAGCTCTTTAAAGGCCCAGTCGTGTTTTTGCGACAGCCACCATAGTTCTTCTGCACGCTTGGCACAAGGGAGAGGCTTCAGTTGGTTGCAATATGCAACCTCACCGCTAGTTAAGGCCAGATCCTACACACTGCACCTTTAAGTTACGGGACTCACAAGAGAAAGATTAAAATAATTGTGGTCAAAATTGATGCAACAGAGGCTGAAATATCCGGACTTTTACTCCCTATAATATAGGTCAAGCTCTAAAAACACTGGGTCCCACAATTCCCATAATGCTAATCAATAGTGATAAAGTCTCTTAAAATAACTCTAATGACATGACTAGGGTTATTTTCTTAGACTTTCAAAAGCTGCCTTCAGAGCCACAGACAACCACATTCAATGGAGTTCCCTTTTATGAAACTCTGCAGCTGCAGCGCTACCACTTGAAATGTCGGTACAACTTTCTCAATGTTACAATCAGCTCTCTTATTATTCCGTCTGAGAAATGACCTTTCTTTTCCCAGAACCTCATTAATATTTAAGTATGCTCATTTCAAAAGCATTAACTTAGCCTTCCCCGACTTCACCCCGGTGTCACTCAAACTCTTCAAAGTGATTACAGGACTATAAAACTGTCTTTTGTGATCATATCATCTTTTTATTGCAACTGTCTGTTTCCTCTTCCGCGACTAATAAATAACAGAGTTATGTCCGTGTATTTCATCCCTCTGCCTCCAACGCCTGGACAGGGAGGTGCGAGACAGATTTAAAATGCCATCAAAATGAATGACGCATTTGCTATCTTGTGTTACATTACAGTGGAAGGAGAGCCAGATTGTGGCAAAACACATAAATGGTCAAACACAAGACACACAGGCGAGTCACGCACTTAAAAAGCATTCACAGTCTTATAGTCTTTGCTGTAATGGTTATGGAAATTAACACACAGAGAATGAACTATAAAATGTGCTCAGCAGTGGACAATGTGTAAAATTACGTTAATGAACTGAGGGTTTTACGACACGCTCCTGTCCTGCTGTGAGGCCGTGCAAGAGTGAATACCAAAGATGTCAAACAGGATATAATCATTGAGTCAAACAGGCTCCAATAAAATGAATTAGACTGCAGAATGCTTTTGACTGCTCTGTGAATAATGAGAATGGTATTTAAAGCAATTTGCCAACTTTCCAGAACTAAGTGAAAATCATTACAGAAAGAAAGTTGGTACTAAGCTTCAGTGTGCCCAGTGTTTGCACTCAGACGGGCCTTCAATCATTGAGTTGTGCCACTGATTTGTTTTAGCCAGATGGCACAGCTGACATCCTTCCTGTGTTCCTGCAGGTAACATGCATCCGTTGCATTCTGGCAACAGCTGCTGCATCAGCTGGACAGGGTGTCCTGAGAGACTGTGGGGAATATTCCAGTCCTCTGTATCCATTAGGTGATAGACTGGTACGAGCCATTTGGTAGTAGCTCATTCGCTGCCTTCATGGCAGTTATTAGGCAGATTTGATTTGGAGATGTGACTGCGTGGATTCGGTCGGATAGATGACTGGATTTCACAGTGTCTGGCTCGCACAGCTGCAGAGATGCTAAATTAAAAAAAATGATCTTCCCAAAAGGATATGTCATTAACCTCAGAAACTCTGTGCTTTTACATCCCTATCACAACCAGAAACTAAGCATGTACACGCCGAATAGTTGGAGGCTTTATGTATTTTATTTATGCAATACTTGCACATACACACTAGACGTGGGGGGGAAATGTATACAGCATAGAGTCGCGATATTTTGCGTGGCAATATTGTATCAATACACGCACGTCAAGTATCGATCTTTTATTTTAAAAATCCGTCGGCCAGCTGGTCTGGTCACTATTCTGTCTTTCACAGGTTGTAGCGGGCTCAGTCTTAAAGCTAAAGTGAAGATAGTATCATATGAAACTAGAAAACCTAAGGAAGAATGCTAAATAACGTTCCAAAGTTATGCTAAATTTTGGCAAAGAAAAACTGGCATGGCCATATTCAAAGGGGTCTCTTGACCTCTGACCTCAACATATGTGAAGGAAAACTCTGAGATGAACAGAGTGAAAACTGTTTCTTATTAGACAAAACAGATGTTGACAAACTGCATAATTTTCAGTTGAGAAAAAAGGTAATAACGCAATAATCAGCATATTGCAAAACATTTAAAATCCTAATACGCTCGTATCGGGACTTAAGTATTGTGATAATATTGTATCGTGGGGACTCAGGTGATTCCCATTCCTAATATACAGTATGTATTACGTATTGTGTATTTCTTACAGATGCAGTCAAGTTTACTCAGAGATCCAGATCCTACCAGTGTCTGTGTGTACATGATTTTCTTGGATAGTCACTATATGAAATCATCTTTAAAGAAAAAATATTCTCTAAATTGATATATACGGACTTATTTATCAGGACTCTATAATAAGTCTAAGAGTCTATATACACGTTTATTTGCATCTGTTTATGTCGTGTGTTTGTGTCTTTTTCACTGTGCTTGTGGCAAAAACAGTGAGGGAGAAAAAGACAGTGAAAGTGAAAATCTGGGTGTTGCTGTGATGAAAGTTTAATGATCGGAGGCTTGAATTGCCTCAGAGCTAGATAATTATGATAACACACACATACACATACACACACACACACTCCTTAGCTTAAGGAGGCCACTAGGGAGTCATTACAGTCAACTCTGACTCCCGCTAAGTAGGTTACTTACAGTGCTACACAGTACAAATTAGGTTTCTGACAAGTGATGTTAATCATACTGTTGAGTTTGAATATAAACACTGTATTAGACAGACTTTGCAGAGCAAGAGATATATATCACTGTGGTGGAAAAAAATAGCACTTGATAAAATCTACAAATCCAATTCCACAGCAACACAGTTGTGTCACTGTTGTGTATTTTGTTTGTTTTGTGGGACTCTACATGTCTGAGTCATTTTAGGTACACATTATTATCAGTATCAGTATCATGTGCTGAGGCGTTCTGAGTCTCTGGTTATTTAAAGTTTAACAGTGTAAACTTGTGGGAATACTGTGAGTGATGAGGTCCATATATCTGTGTTGATAATACAGGAGGATGAGGAGCTTTAAATCTACAGGAAATGTGATTTAGAATCACTTCTTTACTACATCTATATATCAGTAGGTATACATGTGATGTATTGTGCAAAGCATCCAAAGTTACACGTGAGTTGTGCCAATTTTGCAAAGCAAACAACTTGTTTAACATTTGTCCTGTAGAGCTGCAACAATTAACTGATTAATCTATTAATTGTCAATTATTAAATTAATTGCCAACTACTTTGATAATCAATCAGTTATCAAATTCTCTGATTCCAACTTCTTATATGTGAATATATTCAGTTTTCTGTACTCCTAAACTGAATATCTCTGAGAACAAAAAAAGACATCTGAGGACGTCATCTTGGGCTTTGGGAAACACTGATCGCCATTTTTCACCATTTTCGGACATTTTATAGACCAAAAAACGAATTGATCAATCGAGAAAATAATCAACAGATTAATCAACAATGAAAATAATCGTTAGTTGCAGCCCTATCCTGTACTATGTCTGGTTTCTCAAGCCTGGATTCTTTTGCATTCCTAGTTGAAATTCATGCTGACGATCAATGTCCTTTTTCTTCCTCACTTGGAATAAGTTGCTTGGAATTTTATGGTGAAAATGTCATTTAAATGCACAGGTTTTTCCTTTACCTACTGTCTAACGCTACACAGTGGTTGGTAATTTGCCTTTATCTGAACTCCAACTTGCAATACATTGACTTGTGGCCAGCGACAGACAGGGACAGTTTTCCATATTCCATATTTTTAGCTTTCTATGCAATGAAAGACACCAATTAACACTTGTTTAATTATAAATTTATAATTTAGAAGTTTTGCTTAAAACATTTAATGTGTATCTTAACCGTTTCCTCCTACAATCAAATGGATGAAGAATGAAATCTTCTCTTCTCCTTTCTGAGCTGCACACAATTAAAAGTGCTAAATACGGGATTGAGAGCATCTATTGCCTCTCAGCGGCTCTCAACATGGTGAGGGTGAGCCGGCAGCTTACAGCTAACAGCGCTAATAGTGCTAACAGGGCTGACAGTGAAAAGAACGCCGAAAGTGCTGACAGATATTACAGTGTTTACCTGAGAGGGAACCGGAGGGCAGGCGTTATGCTTCCGCGACAACGCCATTGGTCAGGACGGCGTTATCAGCTGTAACCGCCATATGAGAGCAGTGCAGAGTGGCGGCTGTGAGCTAGACAGTGGGGCACACTCACATGCACTGAAACGTATACGCGGCCGGCCCGGCTATGTCAACAGAGCAAAGAGAAGCTGTGATTACAACACACACAGAGGGAGAGTGACTTCATTCTCTGCTCAGGTAGACATTACTCCTCTCTATCTTTACATAGGAGACAGTTGTTTGCTGCTATATTAATGCTCTGGATATCGAATTTAGCACATTTAAGAAACATGAGGTCACATATTTTAAACTCGCCCAACTCAATGCTGCATCATTTGTGAGGAACATGCACGTGTTTTATTCATGGGTCTGCAGCCTTGCCCAACTCTTTCCTTCACTCTTCCTTTTCCCCACTGCCTTCCCCCACACTTTCTCCTTCTCCTCTTCTTCCTCCATTACCCCTCCTTTCTACACTTTGTAGATAGGTACTGGTCCTAGAATGGATCAGATATATCTCATAGAGACCAGACCTATAGAAATGAGAGCGAAAGAAAGAAATCGAGTCTGATGTGGAGGAAAGATATATGCCAGCTCAGAAAAATGGAGCAAAGGTAAGGATGTACATGCATGAAGATGGCGAAAGAAAAAAAGTAGAGGAGAAATAAAGATTAAAAGAAAAAGGACAGACAGGCAGAAGGACAAAATATACACTGAAGAGAATAAGAGAAAGACTTGTCCGTTTTGCAGCAATATTCGACAATGAAACGGAGAAATAATTGCAGTAAAGGAAGAGATTTACTTCAAAAGTCAACAATTCTTGAAACCCAAGTTTTGATGCATTTTGGGTAAGTGGCACAACTTTTTCTGTACTGTTCAACCTGATAAAAGCTCTTTTCTACTACCAGTATTTCTCCTTCTACCTATGCCTCAAGTCCAAGCGGGTTTTGTTGAAAATGCTTCTGGGAAATGTAGGAAATCACTAACTGGAGTACAGAAGGAGAGTAAGGTTGAGGGGAAGTTACACAACTATAAAAGTAAATATGTTGTTATACTGACCACAAATTGCTAATCAGAGTATCTGAGGGGGAATTTTTGCTTCCTATTTTGACAATTGAAATATGTTTTTTAAAAACCAACAAAAAAAAAAGAATTCCTTCATGTAAACATTTAGTGGTAAGAAAAAAATTATGATTTAGTTTTTCACACACAGATCACAAACTGCACATGTGCTAGGACATGGTGTTCAGCTCATTCAAATTCAATGTTGGTTCACACCCATGTAGCCCTATAGCAGGAGATAGGTGTGAGGTCACCCTAAAGATGGTATTGGCAAAGCCAAGGCTGGTGCAGGTAGAGGTATGAATAATATATAAGACAGCATGCCTCTCAATTAGCAAGACACTATGAAAATCCTGCTGCCACAGGCTATTTGAGATGGAGGGAAGAAAGAGATGGGGAGGTGAGAAAGGGTAAACACATATAGTAGTGGACAGATAATGAGAAGGCAATAAAGGAAGGAGGAGAGGGGATATTTTAGTGACTATTAGATTGCTGCATTAAAACACTGGCAGACAATAATGAGAATAGGCAGAAAAATAGGGGTGTTTCTCATAAATAACTGAATTGTTTGACCAAATACCTGTGATAAGATTACGTCCAGCAAACAGAAGCAAGTCTGACTGAATTGTGTACAGGTGACTGACAACAGAGTGACAGTTGTCACCCAATGTCTCTGGATAATTTTGAGTCGTTTCCAGCTGCCTGTATTCATTTGCATGATATGGAGGAGCCTTTGCACTCTGCCTTCCTCCAGCATCGAACAGCCCATCCTTATGAATCGTGATACTGCACTCATCCTAAAGGCATTGGTCTTTAATACAGGCCTGAGCTGTCCACATAGACCAGTGGGTTATGGTTTTCTTTGAATGGGAACATGTATAGAGGTCGGATTGATTGATTTTTATCAAACCAAAGCAAACAACAGTTGTATTTAAATGGATTTAACACCTATAGTATTATTTCCCAAAACAGGATTAAGGACTATTCGAACACTGAATGTACTCTTCCTGTTGCTGAACCACACTGCTAATTCATTGGTTGATGCAATTTGCTGTTTGTTTTTAAGTCCATTATTTGTGCTTTTATGTGAAAATCTGTTATTTGGGCTTTTATGTGCTAAAATGTTATGATGCCGACTTGGCCAGGACTCTCAGAAAAGAGATTTTAAAACTCAATTTGACTCTCCTGCATAAATAATGGTTAAATTAAAAAACAAATAATAATAACAATGAAAAATAGTGACATGTAAATTAAATTAAATGAGTTTTACATTTAGCTCAGAACATTTCAAATGGCACAGATGGTACCCAAATGGCCAATAACATGCCTCTACTAAAACCTCTCCGACTTTGCTCTGCTTCATTTAGAAGCAACAGTCTGTGCACAAGTAATGTTCAGATGATGTGATAATGGTTTGCAAGAGGTTTTGGGCTGCAACTGCATCATTCCAAAGGGATATTCACTCTAAAATTGTACAGTTTTGTTAGGCGGAAATTAAATCGTTCATTTATTCTATGTTCCATCTTTATTTATATATACCCAGGGCCTATCGGGTTCAAAAGGCTAGAATTGAGTTTGCTGCTGCTGAGGCATATTGGCACCACTGCTAACAGTCTAAGCTCCAGTTGTCACACACTGCTTATATGGCTGTGATGCTTCCATTACAACTCCATGGTGTGAAAAACAAAGATGTAACCGTCTGTCTGTCAGCTCCTGAAAGAACTCAACAGCTTGCTCTGAACATTCCTGCTTTACTTTCACTCTCTCTCCTCTAGCTGACAGATGTTGGTACGCCATCACTGCTGAGCATGATATAGACCTTTGAAAATTGTGAAAATTGTAAGTTAATAGGTCCCCCGTTTCTCCTGAGTATGATTGTGTAAAAGAGTGAAAGAGAGTGACAGACAGAGTTTAATTTAAGTGTCACACGGAACTCTTTACAAAGCAGTTTTGCTTGTAAGTGAAAAGAGAGAGAGAGAGAAAGAGAGATGGACAGAGAGACAGAAAGAGAGAGAGAGAAACTTTTGAAAAAAAAAAACATTACTGTGTGGGTTTTTCTGGAGGTCAAAGAAATTGTATTTGCAGTAAATGCTGAGGTCAGCCTAAAACCCGCCCAGCCAATATATTTCCTTCCCTTTAGGAACTGTTAAATAAATAATTTTATTTATTAATGTAGCCTACAGTACTCTTAATGATCAATAACTCACTGAAAGTTTAGAACGGTGTACCAACAAATGCTGAATTAATTCTATAAATCCTTCTTTTTCAATTTATGGTCCCCAGACTTTGAGAGCAACAGAGAGATGTTATAAATATAAAGTGTTTGCTGCGTGTTGAACATAAAAGGGTAAAATGTAGATATTTGTTACAACTGCAAACTGAACATATGTCGGTAAATTAAAGCTGCAACAATTAATCAATTAGCTGTCAACTATTAAATGAATCGCCAACTATTTTGATCATCAATTAATGGGTTTGATTTCCAGCTTCTTAAATGTGAATATTTTCTGGTTTCTTTACTCCTCTATGACAGTAAACTGAATATCTTTGAGTTGTGGACAAAATAAGACATTTGAGGACGTCATCTTGGGCTTTGGGAAACACTGATGGACATTTTTCCCCATTTTCTGAATCGATTAATTGAGAAAATAATTGACAGACAATCGCCCAATGGTAAATGTCACCATGCACAATGTTTGTGGTAAGCATGGACTATAGCTCAAAATATCTTATGAGGGTATGGCATGGATGTGATTAAGTGTGCCTGTTGGTTTTTTGAAGACAATTTGCAGTAAATGTTAGAAAGTATTGCCTTACTGCATTTACATTTAATCTCTCCAACTATTCCCTGGACAACATAATAAAAGATTACTGCCAACAATAATGACATTAGTCATCTGTACTTTCTCCTAATTGGCCTTAATGAATTCCTTGCCCTTTAAAATGTACGTTTAACCACCAGAATCATGATTCTCAGACATTTATAAGATGGGATATTGGAAATACTCATCTTACAGTTGCCATTTCTAAAATACAAAAATGGTCACTATGTTGACATCTGGCAAAATGTCAACTTGTTTCAGTAATATTTCTCCACAGCCAAAGACCAGAGAGATGAAGTTTACAGCGTGTAAGTTGAATTATTCATTACACTGAAGAGAAGGACACCGGTAGACCTTTTTTCGTGACCAGGTCTGGTCTCACTGTTACTGTCTCTCTACTACAAACACCACTGAGGTACTAAAGAACCCTCCTGAGATGAGACTTTCCCATTGGGAGATCTGAGTCAATCTTAAATAAATCAAGAAATGGAGTTGTCATAAGTTGCCGTTACTATGGGAACGGCTACTCAGCAAAATTATTTTTGTGATGTCATAAAGAAAGCTTCAGGCCACCTGCACAGAAGCACAACAATTCAACACCAAGGGAGATTCTTTATGACCGTCACATCCTCTCTCATTAGGCTTCCACACACAGACACACAGCAGCCGGAGATTGATTACAACAGGTGTCTAATTGGAAAGTGCCACAGTAGGCCTGATAACATTGTTTTATTAAGGTAAGCCATCATTTATCTTTAGCTCAATTATCATTTAGCCACACAGGCTATCTGCTATATACTGATGTTTTAGGTTTTTCTTTCATAACAGATCATTAATTTGGCCTGTCGCACACCGTTCACGCCATACACACAGAAGTAGTCGTAAGTGCAGTATCCCGGATGTCCTGACGCAAAGGAGTGAATGTGATCAAATTGCTGCTTTTCTTTCTAAATCTTTTTATCAAGGAGGAACAAAAAAAAAAAACATTGTCTCCCCATCCACCCCTTAGCTGACCCACCAGATGATTTGTTACACAGAACCATCTGAGAAGCCGTCATTGGACACTGTTCGGAAAAGGGTAGGAACTTTCAAAAAATACTTGGCAGGTGATTGGATGAAACATCTGTCAATCGAACTCTGCCCAAAGTCGTGAGAGGCGCGAAAACATCCTATTCAGTGTAGTTCTCTGCTCTTCTTTCAATGAACAAATACCAGTTCTGATATAACTGATGCTGATGCAGAATCTACGCTAACCTCGTCAGGAGCCTCCATTGTTGTTTAGAACAAACAGTCGCTCCGTGTCGTCTCACACACACTTGAGCCACGCCCTTAGCTGCCAGTAGCTCCTCACAGGATGCTGATTGGTCCATGCCCTGGCTTGCCGGACACAAGCGCATTACTTGAAGCCTTACAAGATGGATGTTTGTGTGATACAGTATGTGATCCTGTGATTGTCGCGTGATCTTGCGACATCTCAAGAATCCAGCTGCCATGCAAGGTAAATCCACCTCTACCATTTCTTTCTCATCAACCCCATACCTCTATCAGGCTGGCCAAATATAAAAAAAACTATAGAAAATAAACATGTAGAACATATAAGTAAAAATAAAAATTTATTTTTAAATAAATATAGAGCTCTTCAATTACAATATGCTGAAAGATTATTATGGAATTTTTGCCCAGAGATGCCAAAAATATTCTGCCTGCTGAAGCTTTAACAACAAATGATTTTACCAGTCCTACCTGTGCCGTGACAGGGCTTACAAAGAAAACAATGAGTTCAGGTGTTTTCACACGTGTCATACGCCGCTGATGTAGGTTTCCCTTTTCCCTTTAGGGATATACTGGACATCGTTTAGGTCCAGAGATTAAAAAAAAATAAAAAATCATGAAAAGCTATTGCATAATAATTTCAGGATTAACTGGTGCAAAGCTTCAAATATACCTAAGAGGATTAAACTCTAGTACCTCATTCACCATTAACACAATACAAACCGTGGCTTAATGAATTAGTTTAAGAGGAAAATGTTACAGAGTCCTCTTCACTTGCTGAGAAATTTAACAGTTTGGGTTCAACTTTGCAGCTTTTGATATCAGCATCTTGCTAACCTCATGGTAATGAATTCAAATAAAAATGTTGTCAATTACTCGACATAACTGTCTATTTCTCCTAAATAATCAAATCTGGCAATGACCATCTCTTCGTTTAAGTCGACAAACATTCATACCACTAAGCAGTGGTGCGTAATGGAGTCATCGACTCTTTTGTTTTGCTCAAACTTCATCGCCTGTGAACAAGAATCCATTATCTGTATATCAATTATCTATATATTAATGCACGTGTGTGTATGGATGTGAACTTTTAACGCAATAACTATGCAGAAAACACACATGCTGTCTGACACTAAGTCACTTTATAACGTGTCAACAAAAAGCAAATGATTGCATGAGGCCACAATGCAACCGTCATCAGTGTTTTGTGTCTTTCCCACTCTCCATCCATTATTCTCCCGGCAGTGGGTAATGAGAATGGCAGTAAAATATGTAAAGACAAGATTAAAAACTGCAGAGAGATATTCTAGCGAGCCTGTAAATGCTTTGTGTGCAGCAAACAAACTGTTTATGTGCTGTGGGGGTGTTGGGCGGTGGGGTACGCTCTGCAGCAGGGATGGATGTATTGATCGTAGTAGGTATAAAACACATCATCCTGTTGTCAATGGTAACACAATCATGCTGTCTTACAGATATTAATGACACCACAACAATCTGAGGTTTTACTGCAATTAAATTTAATTGAAGAATTTCCTGAGTAGACGCAGGGAAAATCAATTCTCTTCACAGCCATATCTATCCTCAGTCTTCTGGCTCAACAGGCATCAACAGCACCTCCGTATTTTACCCTACTTTGATAAATGTAATCTTAATAAACTCAACTTCTGGTCCTGTGAATGGAGTGCATTATTATATCAATAATGCTGCACCTATACTACCTGGATAGTTGTGCTTTGAGACCAACTTTAAGGCACCAACTTGCCTGATAACACAAAGTCACTTCGTAAACCTGTTTAAATTTCTTTCCAGCTGGTAGAAGTCTACGAACAGAGAAGGTAATGACAACATAAAAGATAACAGTCTCTCTTTATCAAACTGACAAAGAAGGCCAATGTAGCCACAGAGGTTTCATTTAATGGTGCATATCCTAATGAAACACAAAAAGCCTTTAGCCTATGGCAGGACTGTAACAGAGACGAGGACTGCGGTGGCTGAAATGTTAAAGAACCATAACAGTAAAACAGAAATTGTACGTGCTATTGGCCACTTTCATTTTGTCAAATTAGCTCTCTAAGGGAAAAAGTTTGGGGACCCTAGGTCTAAGGTGACTTTATTTTGTCAGACCAACAGTCTTAAACATAAAGCTATGGAGTTTACTATCAGACAAGACGAAAAGACAGCAAATTCCCACATTTAATAAAGTGGAACAGACAAATGTTTGCTTTAAAAGTGACTCAAGCACTTAATAGACTCTCCAGATATTTTACAATTATTTTTCTGCCAACTGACTAATCAATAAACTTTTTTCAGCTTCCACATCATCATCATAAAGCTGACAAAAATGAAATAGTAGAGTGGACATGAAAGTTTTATTGGAAAGTACAGTAAAGAAAGACAGACACCAAGGGGAATGATGTGTATGTGCCCCTGTGTGTGCTTCTAGACAGTCTACGGGATCACCAGTGAGATCTGTGATTTTATGAACCTAATTCCAGCAGCCTGGTGTGAGCCGGTCAGCTCTTTTACAACAACCTTCTCTGAAGCCGGTTCCTCCTCTCTGGTCCTGACTGAATTATCACTAATCTATCAGACTGAGGAAGATGTGAATAGAGCAGCTTTAAAGACTGGAGGAAGATGACAGTACACTGGGCTGTTACAGATACCAGAAGGCCAAATTTCTTACTAGAGATAAGAGGTAAGAGAAGAAAGGAAACCAGCAGCTATGATGGAAGAAGCTATGAGTAAATTTAAATATGTGGCGCTGACTTTGTTCTCGGATGACTTTGACATTGTGTGCTCTTAATTTGATACATTCAAAGAGAGCAGAAACGCTGCTCCTCTGCTGTAGCGGGATTTGAGCTGGAAAAAAAGTAGTGATGTGGGATTTTGACGGCATCAGAGCGGCTTCAGACTGGAAAAGGTCAGACATTATCTGGGCTCAAATGTAACGTTTTATTCTAAAAGCAATTTATTCGCCTGTGGTCTGGTTTGCATTTCTGAGAGAAAGCGTGCTGAAAAAAGATAAACTAGGGAAACACATTTAGGTCAGATTAAAATAGATTCTTTTTTTTTCCTCCATTTCATCCGTAAACAGGGGAAACAAAACTAGGCTTCAAGCACTTTCAGATATTTTCCAAAGTATGTGTAGATCAGCCGGTACATCTGGAGCTACAGTAAATCTGGTGAAGTAAAACAGTAATCACTGACTTATCTCCAATTTTACCAAAGGACATGAATTATTGCTAATCATATTTAAATGCGATTAAAATATGCATGATTGTCCATAGTTAATCTTGATAAATCGCAAATTAATCGCACATTTTCATCTGTTCAAATGTACCGTAAAGGGAAATTTGTGAAGTATTTACTCATCAGCATTGGAGTGGGTAAATATGTTTGCTTTATGTAACTATATGTAAATAGGTATAGGCATAAAAAAATATTCTCAAATCATAACATGGCAAACCCAACAGGCAACAACAGCTGTCAGTGTGTCAGTGTGCTGACTTGACTATGACTTGCCCCAAACTGCATGTGATTATCATAAAGTGCTCATGTCAATAAAGGGGAGACTCGTCGGTACCCGGAGAACCCATTTTCATCCACATATCTGGAGGTCAGAGGTCAAGGGACCTCTTTGAAAATGGCCATGACAGTGTTTCCTAGCCAAAAATTAGCGCAAGTTCAGAGCGTCATTTAGCCTCCTTTGCGACAAGCTAGTATGACATACATTAAAGAAATCAGTGGCATAAAAACAAATTTGCGTTAATGCATTATTATCGCTTTAAGTTTGACAGCCCTAAAATTTATATTACATTTTGCATATTTGTAACACACAAGTTGCCTTTACAGAGAAAAAAACATCATCCTAATTATGTACTATACTTATTCTGATCACATTTTAGTACACAGAACAACAAATTGTTTTTTTTACATACGGATTTTTTGGCATAGTGTTGACAATGAAAGTTGAATCACAGTTTCAAATATTATCTGGTATTTAAGTTGATTTTTCTATTAGTCTTTTTTGCTCTTGTATCCCCCACATTGAGCGAGTGAAGTTGTAAAACTCCCCAAGCTTTCTGCTTAACTCATTTTGGACTTGAATGTGCCTGCACTCACATCTCTGTTTGCGTTAATGGTGCATTTAAATTTTGCTTAGTTGTAAATAATGTAACTGAAGCACAAATTCACCACATTTTCGATGAAGCGAATGGGTTTTGCAATGATTAGGAGGGGCGACATTACAGGATGCTTTACTTGAGCACCAGAAGTTACTGCCACTCCACTTACATATTAGTGTTGTATCAATTCACATTGGTACAAAACACTAAAGTACGTGAATGTTTTGTATTACCAACTCCAAATTGAACCCTAAATTGAAGAAAGAGCAGAGGGAAAGTGAAAGAAAGGCACTAAATTAGCCATTTGGGGGAAAAAGCACTGCAGTCTTAAAAAAAAGAAGAAGAAATCTATGAAGAGTAAGGAGAAAATGAAGTTTTCCTGTTTTCTCTAAAACAATAAAAGCTAATTACCTGCTGTGTGTGTGTGTTTGTGTTTCATGATCACATGTGTGTTGTCTACAGCATTTAACATAGTTAAAGTTGTTGTGTTCTTTGAGAAGAAAAAATAAATAACATATGTTTTATTTTTATTGTCTGAAAGGCAATTTGAATATTTTGGCAATCAACCGTCATACCTAATGTAGATAAAGATCATGTCACCAAATTCAGAGCAAAGCTGACAATAGGAAGAAAACAAAGTAAAAAAAAAAATCATCATTCAAAATGAGCAGCTGCTGTATTTATAATATTCTCTGCAAGAATAGATGTTAACTATCAACTATGACTAACTATACACAAACTAACGTATATCTTGTTTGTTTAACCCATACAAAAAAAGTATAAAAAATGCGTTGAATCTGTGTAATCCTGCAGATGCCATTAGGAACACCGGAGGACATCGGAGGACACAAAGGCAGATGGTTTTTAGTCATTGTTTTATAAAAATTACTTTTGAAAAATTGTATTTACTCCATTTCAACCTACTGCTGCTTTTTAACTATTCTTGGCATCTATCTTCTCATCTAACTGTCGACAGGAATGGAATAGACGTATTCCCCAAAATGTTGAACTTTAAAACAAACAAGCGTGAACTATGGGGCCATTATTGTAGTAAAACTATTTGCAAATGTGCGTGGAGAGATGTGTAAATGTATCTCAATCTGTGTGTGCGTAACCAGATTTGTAAATGTGTAAAAAAAACATTTCCAAAACTATAAGACTGCAAGTGTAATGAGATTTGTAAATGTGACAAACCTGTACATGTCTACATAGATATTAATGGCTGAAAAGTATTTTACTACAAGAGTGGGAAATGAAGACAAATCATCAGTTTTGCTTTGCTACACACTGCAAAGACCTATGTCGTATCTTTCCTGCGACAGTGCTGTTGAAGTGATGAGGAAGGATGCTCCGCGGACACTGTTCTTTTTGGTATAATAGAGTTTATTACAAACAAGCAACAAATGTCATAACGGACGTCTAGAGCGTCCGGAGGTCTCAAGTCAAATCTGAAAGTCCTGCACTTCGGGGCTCTCGTGCCTCCTTATATCGGGTTCATGTCATGCAACATGCTGAGCTGAGCCATGACCATATATGTCTCCGTTATCCTACATGTTTACCTTTCAGCCCCTGGTCTTAGCGTATGACCATGTATGTCTCCACGTATGCTTCTTACACATATGTTTACAATAAGGGGCCTCGCTGTCTTGTGCAAGACCTGAAAATATACCACACCTGCAAAAGTATTTGCACATTTGCAGTGAATGTATGGTCTATTATTAAGCAAATATACACTAAACATACACATTTCTCATTAAAAACAGCTCCTTTCGAAATAAATGCAACAGGAACGACATGATGGAAACCATCCCACATCCCACTGGGACGTTTCTGACCAGAGAGAAAAAATCACCAGTGACATTCAGGCTGCAGGCCAAACAGTTAATAGGCTCTACCCTGCTTATCAGTATACTGCACTGTCTGCCAGTCCACACACACACACACACACACACACACACACACACACACACACACACACACCAACAGACCTCAGTCCCCGGAGTGTTTGTGTCTCTCTTCTTTTCTGACTCCCAGCCCTGGGTGAACCTCCCTCTCCTGCTTAGAGCTGAGAGCTTTACAATTTAAGCCAGTTAAGTGCCGTATTGTTGTTGATAAGGAGGAAGACGAGGGTTTGGGAGGAAGGGTCTATGGCCTCGAAGTCAATTCAGGACTCATAATATATTTGTATGCATGTGTGTATATTCTAACGGAGGACCTGAATGCTTGGCTAAGCTGCAAGCTTGAGTTCAAAAATGCAATTACACAGCAATTCAAAACTCCACCTGTGCATCTGAGCCTGCATGAATGCACATCGCCCCAACCTGTACCTGTATGCATGTGTGTGTGAGTAGTTTGTTTTACTCTGTAAAGAAGAGGACGGAACAAATAGATGTGTATGTTTCTGTAACTATAGAATCCAATTTATTTCGTGAAGACATATAGATCGCAAGAATAATGAGAAGGTAAACATAGTGTGTGTATGTCTTGCTTTGTCTAAACAGACAAATCTGTCAAATGGGCTCCGTCTCTAATTAATGAGAATCTGCGGTAACACTTAATTTTACAGGTCTGCAAATTTTATGGTGATTAGGCGATAATTAGCAAGTAACCTTTTTGAAATTTCTTTGGAATTACTGCCAAAATATTTACCTCAAAATCTATCAAAAATTACTTTATTATAAACATTATTCAGTAATTATATTCCGCTATTTCCCAATAGCTGGTAATTTATTTCATACATTTCCAGGAAAAGAATACAAAGTTAATTGATATGCTTTATTTCCATGTCTACTGGTAAATAGATAATAATTAGCAAATAACTTCTTTGAAATTTATTACAAAAACTCCCTGAATCATGACATTAGCTACCAGGTTACATTTGTGTAGACTATTTGTGCCTGATCAGAAGTGTCTTCTATTAGTTCTGGTTTTCCACCTCCAATGAAGAGCAGCGCACAGCCGCTTCTCAAGCCTAAGGGCCCTATTTTAACGATTATATGCCATTTTAGCATATAAACTGTTTAAAATAAAGTAATTTTCTATACATTTTGAGGTAAATATTGGGGTAATTTGGCAGTAATTCCAAAGAAATTTCAAATAGGTTACTTGCTAATTATCACCTAATTACCATGACATTTTCGGACCTGTAAAATGAAGTGTTACCAAAGAAAACAAAACGATCACCACAAAGTCTCACCATAAAATATCTTACATGAAAAATTACTAAATGTCAACTGCAAATTCCTCCAGCAATAATCAAACATAATCAATGTAAACGACACCTTTTCACAAGATGTTGATAGCATCCATGTGGAGAACCTGTAATCTGTAATCAGGCACATGCCGGCGACATGGACTCGCCCAGCCTATTCATAGATTTTCGTCTGTCCATAGAAAACAAGGAGGTAGGGAATAGGAAAAGTAGTTGAGTAGTTAATAAAACATTTAAAAGTAGACGTGGTGACAATTGTGAGAAGACACAATGAAGTACTCTATAGAGGTGAGATACTGGAGGGAAACCAGAAACAAGTGTCTGCTCTCTAAAATGTAATTAGTTGAATCCACAGTGGAGATGATGCAGCGACAACACACACAGGACAGACCGCAGACACTCGTCTCTCTCCCTCTCCGTCCCTCACACAGTTTAATTACCATTCATTACAAACTTCACATGGGTGATGATTGGCAGTCTGTTTGAGGCTTGAGATCAGCACTGTGTTTTGTTTGTCTCTCTGCAGGAGGACTCATTTTTGTCACTAATGACTTAGCTGGCTCTAAATGGATGATAGAAATAAAGAAGCTGTCACTGTCAACACTCAGACTAAGTCCTCTAACAGACAAAAAATAATACTACTTAGTGTTGCTTTCAAGCTCCCCTGTGTCTCTCCACATATTCGTCCAGCAGGATGGGGTGTTTGGAAGTTCATTATTGACCTCGGTAACAGACTGTGCAATAATATGATCTCAACTCAACAGTCCACTTACTTCCTATTGCTGAGCTTTATTAGCGCAGTGGTTCTCAACCTGGGGTTCGGGACCCTCAAGGGGGTCGTGAGATAATTTCCAGGGGTCGCCAGCTGGTTCTGGAGAAAACTAATTAAATAAAAATAAAAAACATATTTTAGAATGGGGAATGTTTTTTTTTTTTACATTACATCACCTGTACCAGTGATATAATTAGTCTCAGAATACATTTTATTGACTGTGGTCATGGGAGAAAAATTGTGCGGAGTTACGGCAGGTCAGGGGGAAAGAAAAAGTCACAAAATGCATCAAAAGTCCACGGCGCCTGGATCACATTGGACAATGCCTAGGTGCTACCTGTTCAAACTAGACTAAACTAAACTAAACTGTCATCACAAACAAAGCATTATTTATTTAACTTACATTTATTAATCAGAACATTCACAATAATCACTCAAAATCAGCAAGGGGAGGCACAGAGAAACAGCGGTTTACGCCGGGTGGGAGGGTCACAAACACCAACCTGATTATTCTGGGGGTCGAGACTCGGAAAGGTTGGGAACCACTGCGTTAGCAAATGGAGCTCAGGTTTCATCAAGTGATCTAAGAGGAAATATGGTCATGCAGTAAGTGCTCAAAGTGATTGAGTACTGAATACTCATGAAGAACATTCAGTGTGGTTGAAATCTCAGATAACGCTACACAACTTTGAGTTGAGATAATCTAGTTGCATCGGATATAATGTAGTTACACCTATAATTTAATAACACGTGCATAAACTCTGTAATTTGTGGTTGTTATTAAAAAAAAAAGCCTCTCTTAAAGTGCACTAGGCCATTTACTTGAAATTCAGTGTTACTGGCAAAAGATTTGCCTGCTTTGATGTAGGAAAGCGTTCATTACTCTAATGTGGAAAAACTGCTGTTTCCATTTCAGGTTTTATGAGGACACTAACTTTAAAGAGCTGTATGATAAGCTATGGACAGTTTACTAAACATAATGCTCTGGTGACCGGCTGGTCCAGTAAATCATGATGCAGTTGTAGAATTAAACTGTGATTGGAAATTGTGCAGAGAAGGAAGAGCTACAGCTCGCACCTTCTCATGTAGAGTAATAACTGAGGCTGTGTGTTCGTGTTTACACTCCAGCACATTTTATATAATTCATTTGATCGATTAATGTAAATTATAACGAACATATAATTTATAGTTTTCATGTAAATCCATGTACAGTACATCGATACCAATACAAAGCAACACAACGGGCAACAGTACATCAGGCAATACGTGTTAACATTACATTAAGGTGAAATAAATGTCAGCGAAATCAGACCAAAGTAAAAACGATGATCGTCAACTCTCATTCTTTCATTAGGAAGCACACACACAGACGTACACAAATGTGCATATCCTCCATTTCACATGAGTCCAGAGAAGATACAGCCCTGCCCACTCTGTAAACAAATCCGTCTTGTGTGTGTCCTTGCGAAAAAATAAACCATTCATCAATCTGCGAGGTAGAAGCAACTCTGTCCATCAATCAAACCGCTGGCCAGCTGTCCAATGGGAGGCAGAGTGACAGCGATGACCCCGCCCACCTGGTCGACTAGGTGACCTTTGAATCGTTGTGACAAGGTGATGGATACCCTGTGTCACAGGAAGCGAAACATTTCCCCTCCAGACTGCAGGTGAGCTGACAGAGTTACAACTCTGATAAATACTACACTCTCTGCTGCAAGCACGCAAACCTTTACAAGTCGGAGCATTTGAAACACTTATAGGGATACACAGTACATAATCTGAGAAAGTGTGATTAAGGTTTTCAAAGTCAAATCAGAAAAATTAACATTAAAAACATCAATGACCCCTCTCGAAGATAAGTAAAAAATCTATCACATACCAAGTGCCTCTATTGAGAAGCAGAATCAATGGGACGTCAAAGCGAACAAAACAAGCCACATGTTTCCTCTGTAAAAGAAGAACGATGCAATCTAGCTCCCCATACAGACGCACACAAAGACAGCTGCTACGAGCACCAGAAAACTATTTATTCTACCTGAAGGCCACAACACTAACATTTGGTAGTGAGGAAGAATCTGTGCTGCTTTCATGGAGGTTTACTTACCATTAGTAAAGAAATGAAAAGCACTACTTTCACAAATAAACACAGACAAGCACCTACACAATAACAGCAGATCCACTGTCCCTTTAAATATTTTATCTTCTTTGAGCTGCTCCCCTCACCACGGAGAGCTACAGCCATTTACCACTGAAACACACACAAACTGCAGTGTCAGGTATATGCAGTCCCTTCCCTTGTTTGGTGAGAGGAATGTTTTCAAGCCTCATTAATTATCTTCTACCAAACAGCTCTTTGCTTCTACCCTCAAGTCTCCCTCTCTCACAAACACACCACACACATACAGGAACACCTCTTTTGTTGGAAAAGTTTTCTTTATGCTAGTTTGCTGGATTAGTTCCTTTAAGTCTGAATCCACGAATCTCTTTATCACTCATCGTCCCTATACATCTCTTTGCATTTCCCTGTTCCATCATCACAGATGGAAGAATGAATGGCACTGCAGAGTAGCTACTCAAATTGAACACATTTTCTATCATATATTTGTGTGGAATACACACAGAAAAATAATAGTACAACATACCAAATCCAATGAAAGGTTCTCATATGTAACTACAACACGCTAATGGTCACAATACAACGGAGCGGCTATAATCTGTATATTAACAGTAAATGGTCTGTGCTGCTTCTCTTAATGGTGTCACATCTATCACATGAAAATGCACCTCAACTAGGCTTGTTGACGGGTACACACCAATTGCATTACGTACCCACTGCCGCCACTGTCGTTTTGCTTTTTTTTGACAGAGATAAAACCCATTTAGTTCATTTTGGTGTTATCAATACAAATTCGGACGACGGACGCTACAAACTGACAGTGAATGCATCTGCTCCGTAAGGAGTCAGCTCAGAGTGGCAGGTGTCATATTTCACACACACGGAAAGAGAGAGCGTTGACAGAAAGCGCCTATTTGGCAATATTTCAGATTTAAACCCAAAGCTAAAAGGGAAGCGAATGTAAATGACGTAATAGCTGTGCGGAGGACGGAGCGGTCACAGCCGGTGTGCGCAGCGCAAACCTGCGGCCCCAGAGCGAAAGCTGGACCGGAGAGGCCAGACACACAGCGGCCCAACGTTAAAGATCAAACGCTACATACTGACCGTCATCTTTTCTTGCAAAATGTCCGGTGTCGGTAACACCGGTGTTGCCACAAGTTTATTAGCCGATGGGAAACGTACATGTTTCGTATTGACATTGTGTTGTGTTTCTATACGTGTTTTACTTTGCTTACGTACTTATTTTAAGCCCAACCATGACGTTTTCCCTTAACCTAACTATGTGGTTTTGGCCTCTTCAGGGCCAGTTTGAACAGGAGGGATGATTGCAGCAAGCAAAACCTCTTTCAATTGTCATATAGGCACCACAAACATATCCTTTAAGCATATTTCTTGATTCATTTCAAGCCTCTTTTATTAAGCAAAATTGAATGGACGGAAGATGAACATAATAGCTCCAAGCAGGACCACAGATTTGGACTTTTAATGACCTTTAAATGGTGGCTTCTACTTGATACATTGCTATATGAGTGACATCCAACAGCTTATACGACCAGAGGATCAAACACCATCTGTTTCAGGTCCAGATCAGTTATCAGCAACTCTCACACACATATAAAAACACAGAGGGCTGGAAGGTCAGCCAGAAACATGACGTCCAGCCAGCTGCTAGCACATCATAGAGTGCCATCTAGGTGGGGGAGGGGCCATTAACTCTGATTAAAAGGATGATGCCTAATTTATACTTCTGCGGAAAGGCTCGTGTTGAGCCCCCGCAGAGCCGCAGAGGTGGTTTGCACACCTCTTGAAAATGTGACTATGTTCCAGGAACCGCGGACGCCGCAGAAGTTTGAATGGACATCAGAACAGTGAGGTGTTGATTGAAAAAGTTGGATCGGTGCATCCCTAGTTCTAAAAGGTTAACCTTGAAAAGATGAGCCACTTTTTTTCATACGCTTGAATTATCATTGGATGTGCCAAGCTGAAGCAACAGAGTTAAAAACACCAACCATCAGTCTGTCAAAGTATTCTATATCCAGACTGGATGTGTGGAGCTCTCCATGGTACTGAAACATAGTCTCTCTGTAGTGATGTTTAGTTATTTTATTCAGCTTGTTGGCCAATGACTAATTAAGGAAACTAATTAAAGTACACATTACTAGTAGCCAGTAGTAGTTGTATTGGTCCTCTATAGCCTGAAAGCCTGCTTGATTTTGAAAGCCATAACCACTTTAGAGGTCTCCACAGTACAGTAGCTCCAGTCTACAGGGGCAATGCTGAGTATAAACACATTACATTACAGTAAACACTTATACACATTTCGGTGTACACTTTGCAATACTAGAAATACCAAGAAGCTTAGCGTCATTTAAACATGCTTTAAAATACTCTCCTCTCCTCTCGGGTTCTAGGTACACACAGATTAAATCAAGAATCTAATCAAGGTCTGAGGCTAGGTAATTTCTCTAATTACTTATGGCTTACTCTGAAATTTTTCATCCCAGGAACCTCAGGGTGGTTAACAGACTGTGTGTGTGTGTGTGTGTGATTGTGTGTGTGTGAGACAGGATATGACTGGTCTGCTCAAAAAGGTATTACAGCAGCGAAACACACAGTTGAAACCAGAAATACTAGTACTCCCCTTATCTCTCTCTCTCTCTCTGGCTCATTATTACAGCTGACACAGTAGTGAAAGAGAAAGAAGGAAAGGCAGGAAACCGAACAAAAGGAGGCACAGAATAAGATTTAAGAAATGGAGAGACAGAGGTTGACAGAAGAGAAAGAGGAAAGCAGATAGCGAGGCAGTCGTTGGGGGAAAACGAGTAGAAGAGACAGAGGAAGAGTGAGAAATAGAGCATGAGAGAAATAACAGGGCTATATAATATGGCAGCATTTCATCAAGGATTAGTGAAGCATGAAACTAGCAAGAGGAGAGCTGTGAGATTTAGAGGACGAAAGAGGAGGAAGAAGAGATGAGATGGGAAGAGGAGAGAGAGAGAGAGAGAGAGAGAGGTTACCAAATGCCCATGCCCATCCCACTTCCTGGTTGGCTCCTGAAGGAACCTGATTGAAGCCCTTGTAAGATGCTTAATCCTGATCAGAAGCGCTGGATTCATTTCACAAGTGGGGAGGGCAAAACGTGTGTGTGTGTGTGAGAGAGAGACACTGAACATTTAATAACACAGGTTACTTTACCGCTAAATTCGGCTGATCTGCTCTGAGTGCATCTCTCTCTCTGTCACTCGACCACACACTTGCAAAGCACACATGACATAACGCTACTCTTATACCAACCTAATATGTAAACATGTGGATACCTTACGGTACCATAGGTAGACTTGGGATGCAGTAAACTCACTATCGATAATGCTACATTGTGAACAGCAAATCCGCGTTGAAATCGGCAGGACGAGGGCTCGTTAACGGGAGGTGTCATTGATTTACATTGTGGTGTGTTCAAGCTGTATTCAGTAAAAATGACTAATGGGCTAAGGTAAATTATAACGTTATCATGATTTGTTTTTTGTTTTTTTGGCGAGAAACTTGAATAAATCAAGTTGTTTGAAGGAGTTTCCACAGCAATATAAAATAGATAAGAGAGGGAATTATGACCAAGATGAATTAGTGAGGGTTTAGTTATATTCTTCTATGTAAAGTTAGCAGTAGCTCTTATTTGAAGAGTTTAAGAGAGTGTGGTTATATTGATTTACTTCTTTTGAACAGCATCTGTAAGCCCTCTTTTCCATTTTGTAGTTTGCCTCTTCGTTTGTGTTTGTAAACTACTAAGTTCCTTGTCAATAAATAACTTTATTTTACTGTTTTTATGTTACTTTCCCTTCCCCTAGCAAGCTGAGTCGTAACAGACATTTATTCAAACAGCAGGAAACCACATTTCCAGATACACTGTTCACAGATACAATACACAAACAAGTGCAGAATCCTGTTTCTTTTCATAAATGTTGTATTGTTGCATTATGACTTAAAGCATTGGGATGTCTGAGACCTTTCTATCAGCACTACGCATCGTAGGAAGACACAACAACAAAAGAGCTTTTCCACCTCTCAAAGATAAAATCAGTTCTACTTGTTCAGCAACAACAAGCTTTCTGTCACCGTTTCCACACAGAGAATGTAACAAAAGACACTGACAAAGCAGAAGAGGAGAGGAGACTGCGGTCCATTTGGTCCAAATCTGGTTTCTCAGAAGTGCACATTCAAAGACAGACACTATACTCGGTAATCACAACTGCACAACACACATTTCTGGAGTATCTCCTTCCTTAAATGAGCAAAAGCACCAGAGGAACATTTATAATTACACTGCACAACAAAAAAGCTCAGCGGAGTACAGTAGCAGCTGCTCTGGGTGGGGACATACTACCTATTCTTAGGCTCATGCCTGAGCTGTGACAGATTGACCCAGCTCACTTTGCTGCTAACAGCACAGCAGGCAGCCATAATAAGATTCTCCCCTACCTGAAAGCTGTACTTGACTTAAATTTAGTGGGTCAATGCACCTAAGCTGGGCCACACAGCTCTTCATTAACCCTACTTTTCCAAAAAAAAGTGTATATATTGGTACCACCCTACACTGTACTAGCACTGGACAATAAGAACATAAACGTCATAGAAATGGGAACAATCTTAATAATTATAACATGATACTGAGTTGAATAAGTAATCAATAATGTTGAATCTCAAAGATTTCTGGAGTGAAACACTGACAATTGACCCGACCCCAGCTTGGAGAAACAGGCAGGGGTTCCAACACCAGAGCAAAGCAATACAGTGCTGTGGACAGGGATGGCAGAAAAACGTATTTTAGCCACCTAAAAGAAAGGCAAGAGAGACAGGACAGGTAGCAGGAAGAGCATCTTCTGGATGAAGCTAGTTAGCAAAAGACAGAAGAAATAGGGGATAAACAATGTTGACACAAGTTACACAGACCCTGACAGATTGATAACTAAGGAGAGAACACTGCTTGACTGCAGAAGTAAAGTTCTAGAGTTAAGTTACATCATAGAATGCAACATAACTATGTTCTAGAACTGTCAGTATCATCTGTTCTGTCATACAGGACAGTTAAAGGTTAGGAGGGCAAAGCTGAGGGTTCGTTCAATCAAGATGTGTGTAGACCTAGACCATTATTTACTGAGCAATTAGCTAGTTAATAACACTTTTTAGATGCATTATTGAAAGTGTTGACAAATTTCTTTTGTCTTATTAATTCCCCTCTTCCTCACATTCAGCTCGCGGTCAAATTTCATGAGAAAGAGTCATCATGTTTACTCCAGTTCCCTGGAGAAAGTCAAGTACACTTCTCTTCTGTCCTCAGGTAAAGGTAATTAGTTAGCTTCAGACTCCTGGAGTGTGCTGTGTCAGGTAGCAACGTCTGAAAAGTGAAGCCAACACAGAACTGCCTTAAACTTGCATTCTTTCTAATCGCCAGCAGGGGGCGACTCCTCTGGTTGCAGAAAGAAGTCTGATTGTATAGAAGTCAAGAGAAAATGAACATACTTCTCACTTGATTTATTACCTCGGTAAACATTGTAAACATGAATTTATGGTCTCAATCGCTACTCTTCTTCAATACAGCATGATGTTCATTTAGTAAATTATGGGTCATTTAGAGTCAAATAGACCATAAAGCAGGGGATGCTTCAGGGCGTGGCTATCTTGTGATTGACAGGTCGCTACCACGGCGTTGTCCGGTCTGGGAGTTGTCCGTGTTTTTATCTTACAACTTTAACCCTTTCACAGCATGTTTTCAGTTCCATCCATCCATTCTTTCTTTCTTCCTATCCATCTATCTATAGCCTATTAAATATATTACATTTTGCTTAATTGGCATGAATAGGCCTGAAGTATGTTGTAGACTAAAAGTTTGCACAACTTAAAATACACTATTATACACTATAGAACTTAATTTCTATCCTACAGTACTATCCTATTCCACAGCACATCATCAAAAGTTAAACAAATTGCCTCAAAATATAAAGTAACACATACAATGTACAGATCTTGTACAGTACAATCTACTTAACAAATTCATATTTTACTTTGTTTCATGTATGAAATCTGTGACAAAGTTTATAAAATATTAAATTGTTTCTATGACACTCTATCCATCTACCTATCTACCTATCTATCTATCTATCTATCTATCTATCTATCTATCTATGGACCTTTACCAATATTGTGGTGTTACTACTTTACTACTCTTGCCTAAGTAAAGTATTGAGCAGTTCCTCCACTGCTGGTGTCAAATTGTGTCACTGCAAGGTTGTGTAAATAGTCATCATCTTGAATAAATGTGTCCTAGTACAAAGTTAATGTCTCTACTTCCTACTGACACCTCTCTACGTATCCCTCACTGCTGCGAGAGTCAGTGAGATAGATTCAATTTTCAACCGCACCTACTTAAAAGTCCAGTGCAGGTGTTAATCACAGGCAGAAAATGTAAACTGAAGATGATGGTATATGCTCTGCACGTATCCTTAAATATACCAGTCTAATCTTGTATTAAAATGAGCAGAGATCATCTAATCTGTCTTCAACTCACACCAGCTTTCATACTTACTGCTGCAACTGTATGTCTCAGCCACCTAGCAGTTTCCCCGAGGAAAGAGGTCATAGGCTGTGTTCGAAATTGCATACTAAGTACTGCATAATATATACTCAATGTGTATTTATACTGCCTACTAAATTAACGCCATTACCAGCAGACTGTTCACACTGAGGTAAACTAATCTGCATCACATGAATTGTATCAGTGACAGCGTCACCACTCACTCGCCATCATTTATAATTATTTTATCCAACGGTTAAAACTGCCCCGGCAGTCTGAGGAGCTGCAATGCATTTTAGGGCGGCGGTTGAGTATATCCAGAAGGCACATGGGAGAAGTTTGCTTTCAGGTTTCTGCCAGAAAGGATTTATTTAAACCCATACCATGATCATTTCCTAAACCTAACCAAGTAGGTTTTGTTGCCTAAACCTAAGGAGATTTCTGTCAGAAAGGGCTTGTTCGTGCATCTGTGCATGTGTGTGTGAGGACCATTAGGTTCATCATGCTACCACAACTCATTAACATTTATAAAAACAGATACTCTTCACATTATGCTGTTCTCATTAACACATCGCGTGTACCAGCCGCCTGAGGCACCCCTGCAATCACACATAATTACTGAGAGCGGTCTCATTTAAAATGAACCGAACGAGAAATGGCACACACGGTTCCAGCGGCTTCTCTGCTGGTGACGGCTGATGAATTTAATTGCAAATTTTAGTTCATTAATACTCCAATGCTTTAGTCGGCTATCTCTAACTGTGCTGCGTTTTAACACACATTGTGTATTATCGTTGTAGAGAGAATAGACATTTTGGCCATGTGGACTGATATTAAGTAAAAAAAAAATGGTTTTAAAGAAGAATGAAACTGAGCATGACTGCAGTGTACCTGCTGAGCTAATGTTAATGTTATTCCTTAATGGGTTTTTAAAAAGAAAAAAAAGTAAACTTGAGAGGAACTGAATCAAAATTGGCTGCTGCTTTTATGTGTCCTCTTTTTCAAACCCAAGATATAAGAGCATATTCTGCTGTTTCCCTCTATGTGTGTGTCTCTTAAGAGGGACGCAGCTTTGCCAAGATTTAGAAAAGGTCAATAATAAGATTTCTTGGTATCGTTGTACTGTCTTGAGAAATAAAAGGATTAGAGGGGGATATGACTTAACATGCTTATGATAATGCAGCCAACAACAAGATGAACTATTATAGGCCATATTAAAAACACTCCAAAATGTGCATAAAAATGTCATCATATATATTTTTTATATTGTTTCTATTGCAATATAATATATATATTCTATTTTCTATTTATCTATTCTAAAATTACTGTAAAGCTGAGACTCTTGTGCATCCAATGAGCCAAATTTTATTAATGTTTGATAATTTTAGTCCCCATATTAGCCATTTCATTGTGGTTAGACAATTTTTTGAAACTTCCCCTCACTGTATAAAATGACCTGTGGTGACCTCTAGGATAATCCCAGCCTCATGCAATTTAACAGCCACAAACTAGAGACCTAGGGCATTCAGAGGATGGGTGGCTTTCTGAGGTAGATTAACAATAACAGGGTTTTTGAGCAGTTTACACAACAGAAGTGCTCGCCATCCAATCGCCGAAAAATGCAATTCTTGTTTCTTTTTTCTTTTATCAATTCTTGAGTGGTAGAAAATGGTTAGATTTAGCACCAAATCTGTATAACAAATGGTCAACCCAAAAATTGCTGCAACAACTTATGAGACATAGACACATTAGAGCATGGGAATGGCCATTTTCATTATTTGTTTGGTGGGTTGGTCTCAGTCTCAATGTATAATTTAAGCCTAGTAGTCCTGCCGATGAGAATAATATGAACTTTATACTACTGCTTCTCAATAACCCTTGTTGTTTGTGTCCCACAAGCACCGCTGTGTGTCTCTCTCTCCTTCTGTGTGTTTGTTTGCTCTCCTATCTGTGTAAATGATGTGCTTGAGATTGCTTCTTGTGTGTTTGTGTAGCCTGTACTCTTTCTAGATTACATGGTGAAGAGGAGGTCGTGTGGCTCAGGCTCTATCTGTTTGGTGATGCCTGGAAGCTGCTCGACATCCTCCTGGATAAATTTTTTTCATATATGCTCACATTTTATATAATTTTTGTCATATGAATTGCCTCTGTTGTAATTTAATTATGTTATAACTGTTGGAACAAAATACTTCTATCTAGTTGAGTTTTTCCTTATTTGCTGCGAGGGTCCAAGGACAGATGGTGTTGTATGCAGTAAAGATTGTAAAGCCCCCTGAATCAAATTTGTGATTTGTGATATTGGGCTATATAAATAAAATTGACCTCACACAACCTTTAGATTATTTTGCTTTTTTTGGTTTACTGCAAACTCACTCAGTGTTACTGGTACTACTGAACTCTGTGTTTTATGAAATTGGGGAGGAGGTAGCTGAACAAAAGATATTTTCTTTGCGAAAAGAAATTTGGAAGTTGTTTTTCATTTAAAACTCAAACTTGAAAAGGTCATTGAAGACTGATTATGAAGTACTATTTTGTCAAACTACATTAGAAACTGTATGAGTCATAAAGAGAGCGAAATAATCAGACAAAGAGTTTGATTAGTCACGTAGCTCTGAAGCTAATCATCACATCACCCCGTGTACACCCCCCACTTCTCGGTGTAGGCGTCGTGTCTCTCAGAGAGTGCACTTGTTACTCTGATCCCCGGATTTTAATATTAAAGAGAGGCTCTGCAGACTGTCTACTGACAGAGAGAAGACAATCACAAAGCAGTCCAACTGGATCAAAGGACTAACGCTGAAAGACCTCAGGTCGACCTCTGCTCCACGCGTCCTGTCAGAGGTCCGGTCGACCTCTGCTCCAAGCGTCCTGTCGGAGGTCCGGCCGACTCCTGCTCCAAGCGTCCTGTCGGAGGTCCGGCCGACTCCTGCTCCACGTGTCCTGTCGACGGTCCGGCCGACTCCTGCTCCACGTGTCCTGTCGGCGGTTCGGCCGACTCCTGCTCCACGTGTCCTGTCGGCGGTCCGGTCGACTCCTGTTCCACGTGTCCTGTCGGCGGTCCGGTCGACTCCTGTTCCACGTGTCCTGTCGGCGGTCCGGTCGACTCCTGTTCCACGTGTCCTGTCGGCGGTCCGGTCGACTCCTGTTCCACGTGTCCTGTCGGCGGTCCGGTCGACTCCTGTTCCACGTGTCCTGTCGGCGGTCCGGTCGACTCCTGTTCCACGTGTCCTGTCGGCGGTCCGGTCGACTCCTGTTCAACGTGTCCTGTCGGCGGTCCGGTCGACTCCTGTTCCACGTGTCCTGTCGGCGGTCCGGTCGACTCCTGTTCCACGTGTCCTGTCGGCGGTCCGGTCGACTCCTGTTCCACGTGTCCTGTCGGCGGTCCGGTCGACTCCTGTTCCACGTGTCCTGTCGGCGGTCCGGTCGACTCCTGTTCCACGTGTCCTGTCGGCGGTCCGGTCGACTCCTGTTCCACGTGTCCTGTCGGCGGTCCGGTCGACTCCTGTTCCACGTGTCCTGTCGGCGGTCCGGTCGACTCCTGTTCAACGTGTCCTGTCGGCGGTCCGGTCGACTCCTGTTCCACGTGTCCTGTCGGCGGTCCGGTCGACTTCTGTTCCACGTGTCCTGTCGGCGGTCCGGTCGACTCCTGTTCCACGTGTCCTGTCGGCGGTCCGGTCGACTCCGGTTCCACGTGTCCTGTCGGCGGTCCGGTCGACTCCTGTTCAACGTGTCCTGTCGGCGGTCCGGTCGACTCCTGTTCCACGTGTCCTGTCGGCGGTCCGGTCGACTTCTGTTCCATGTGTCCTGTCGGCGGTCCGGTCGACCTCCGCTCTACGTCTTCTGTCGGCGATCCGGTCGACTCCAGTTCCAAGTGTCCTGTCGGGGATCCGGCTGACCTCCGCTCCACGTCTCCTGTCGGGGGTCAGGTCGACCTCCGTTCCACGTCTCCTGTCGGGGGTCGGGTCGACCTCCGTTTCGGTTGGGCCGCAACCGCCACCTGCTGCTCCGGTTGGGCCGCAATCGCCATCTGCTGTTCCGGTTGGGTCGCAACCGCCACCTGCTGTTCCGGTTGGGTCGCACCCGCCACCTGTTGTTCCGGTTGGGCCGCAACCTTCACCTGTTTTTCCGGTTGGGTCGCAACCTCCACCTGCTGTTCCGGTTGGGCCGCAACCTCCACCTGCTGTTCCGGTTGGGCCGCAACCGTCACCTGCTGTTCCGGTTGGGCCGCAACCTCCACCGTCTGATTCGCCGGTTGGTCCGCAACCACCACCGGCTGATTCGCCGGTTGGTCCGCAACCGCCACCTGCTGTTCCGTCTGGTTCGCCGGTTGGGTCGCAACCGTCACCTCCTGTTTCGCCTGGGTTTCAGCCCAAAAGCCTTGTTCCTGTGACTGCTGGGCCGCGGTTCCGGGACCCCGGGTTCCCCGGCTCTGGCTCTGCCTTGCCCCCGGGCCGTCCGCCCGAGTTTCCCGGCTCTGGCTCTGCCTTGCCCCCGGGTCATTTGCCGGAGTTTCTCGGTTCGGACTCTGCCCTGCCTCCGGGCCGTCCGCCCGAGTTCCCAGACTCTGTCCCGGTTCTGTCCCCGGGCCGCCCGCCCGAGTTCTCAGGCTCTGTCCCGGTTTTGCCCTCAGGCCGTCCGCCTGAGAGGGTCGGTGCCCAGGGTTCCTGGAGTCCCTCCTCCGGGCCCCCCTCCGCCCACCCGGTTCTGGTTGTGGAACGTCTGGGATCCGTCCCTTGAGGGGGGGGCTATGTTGTGTTCTGGCTGTGCCAGCTTGTTGTGGTGAACTGTTGTGGTTTTGGATGGGGTTTATTTGTATGTATTTCCGGTGTTTCCTGTTTTATTTTGGTGATTCACTCCTCCTGTGTCTTGTCTGGGTTTACTTCCTTCCTTTGTCTGTTTTCCCGCCTTGTGGTTGATTGTCTGCCCCGCCCTGATTTGTTTCACCTGTGTGTAATTTGTCTGTTATTTAAGCCTGTGTGATTCCCCTCTGTCCTTGTTGGTTCGTACTTGTCTTCCCAGTCCCTTGTCCTCCGTGTTCCTAGTGTTCCTCCGTGTTCCTAGTGTTCCTAGTGTTCCTAGTGTTCCTCCTGCCCGTGACTCTCGCACCCTCTGGTTTGTAGTTTTTTGTTTTTGTTCTCAGTTTGTTTTTGGTGTGTTTTCATTTGTACTTTGTTCCCCTCCTTGTTTTGTTAGTTCTGGAGTTTGTCAGCTGAATTAAAGCTCGCTTTTATTTAAAAATCTTCCTGTCCTGCTTGTACTCTGCGTTTGGGTCATCTTAGTAACTCACCACATGACAAGAACGAAATTAAAAGCCATTGTGTGTTGCTGTTAAAGTCACATACGATCCTCTAAATGCTGCAAGACAACAGCAAAACATCCTGCATAAAGTGGGCTGGTCATTTTCAATTGCATGTGCATGCATGCACACACACACACACACACACAAACACAAATTATAAATGACTATTGGGCCAGTGGGGGTTGCAAAACATGAGAGCAAAATGTCACAGATTTGTTTGTTCTTTCTGGGTTTTGGCGTATAGTCTTGTATTCCCTTTGGCTTTTTTAGCTGCATAAACAATAAAAATGTCATTCCGCTGTGGGTGCCTGTGAAAAGTAGCTCAGTGTGTGACAGCTGCCACTCAATCTGATTGACCTATGTCGCTTATCCAATGGCCCTGATCTAATTGCGACAGGGCAAACCTGAAGCAAAGAACGCACAAGGTTAGATGATTTACTCTTTACATCCATTACAACAACCTGTTCAGTGACCTTAACCTCCGTCAATCTCTCCCTGAGTACCATACCTCCCTCCGTCATTCCCTTGTTTTTCCCACACCGTCACCTCGTCTCTCTTTCACTCACCTCCCTGCTATCCTTGGTTTAGTACCTCTACTCCTCCTTTTTTCACTCCCTCTTTCCATCAATCTCACTGACACTCTGGACATCAATATTCTGAAAACTGTTGCACCACACAGCGTATTCCTGTCAATTTGACCTGCATTCGCATCAACTCTACAGTCTTAATTTCTCATTTTACCCTCCACTCCCTTTTCAGCAGCAGGAGTCAACAACACACCTCTGGTTTTCAGTTATCTCTTCCTTCTTTACTCAACTTTTCCTCCCTTGATCTCTCCTTTACTCCCTCACCCTGAGGCGTCTGGATGTAGCATCACTTAGTGCTTGCCATCATTGAAGGAGTCCAGGTGGATGATGCTTAGATCTGATTCGCCCGAAGTTAATCTCTGGCTTGTTGAACATCCAGCCAAGTCAGCCATTACACATGGGCAGGATGCAGCGGGTGTCAAACACTAGAGGGATGAGAGACAAAGAAAGTTATGAAAGTAAATATTTTAGGATTTGTAGGATAGTAGAAATGACTGAGTGTAAGTTGTGTTTAAGTGTGATGGAACAGCTAAATTGGGTTGCATCATGTTGACATTAAAGAAAACAGATTAGGGCGGCTGTTAACACTGCTGACCGAACACACTGGGGAGAGAAAACGGGTAATATCACTCACACTGTCACAGAAGATTGGTGATAAACAGCTGGAAACAGCGAGGAGGGAAGAAAACACAGGAGCCACGTAATATAGAAAGAGAAATAAAAGACAGAGAGAGAGAGAGAGAGGAGGGAGAGATACTGTGTGTCTGCGTTGTGATGGATTGAAAAACATTAAAGTGCCCTCAGCTGGGGTACACAAGGTGAAACTAAAGTATCAACCATTGTCCTGGAGTGGGAGGCATTCTGAGGATGAAAGTTTCCACATTTCCACATACTGTCTGTTAAATGTAACGGAAAAGAGCGCTGGGTCAATATTGTGCAACAAGTAAATAATACTACAGTATAACAGCCAGATAGATCATCAGAATACCTCACACCTGTCTCAGATTAATTTCTTCTCTCTCTCTTTGTGAGGCAGGCCTCCATGTGACTGACAAAGTCTTTCTCCCTTTTGTGTTGTGAAGGTCGTAACAAAGCTAGAAGCAAGAGTGGCGTTCTCTTACTCATACTGAGACAACCAAAAATCAATAATTCTTGGCAAAGCAGATGTAGTATTGTTATATTCCACAAGGACGTATGTATGGGTAAGGGAGGGGGTTGGTATCAGTGTTTGTTCAAATATTAGCCTGTTTTTCTACATGCAATCTGTAATTAAAGCCGCTGTAAACTGAATGTTTTTGGCATCTTTGGGAAAAAATTCCATAATAACCTTTCAGCATATTGTAATTCAAGAGTTCTGAGAGAAAACTAGACTTCTGCACCTCCTCATGGCTCTGTTTTCAGGCTTTAAATAATCTAGTCCGTGACTGGAGACCTTTTGCCAATCACAGGTCATTTCAGAGAGAGCGTTCCAATTGGCTGTTCATTCAACAGAGGCAGCTGTAAATCATTCGCAAACTCCGATCAAACGGTCAAACTACCTTCTCATTTTTCATCTTAACAGTACACTACAAGATGTTTCGGAAAACAATTGAGGTGAGAAATAGGCCTCTCAGTAACAGAATATTGATTCATATTTGATCAGCGCTGCCTGGTTTGATCGTTTGATCGGTGTTCACGAGTGATTGACAGCTACTCAGAGACGGCAGGCTCCAGCTCGGCTCTGATTGGTTGTTTTCCTCCGCTCTGTGAAATCTGGTAGTTGTCATTAGGAGTACCGGAAGACACCGGAGGCACATTCTTTTTTTCAGATTACCTGTCTCAAGCACTGCTGTCAGGATTTATATAAATAACTTTAACTTTTTAATCATATTTGCTCCATTTCTACCCACTGCAACTTTAATTATTTCTTTCTTTAGTTTTTGGCTTTCAGCAAAAGTAGATTACTTCTCAGAAGTCTATCTTTACACACACACACAACGCACAACCACACACACACACACTGGAGTGAATCATCTGGATTTTACAATGGCTGAAATGACGTGACATTCTCACACTATAATCATGAAATACAGAGTCCAGGTAAAAGACTGGAACTGAGGAGAAGACAAATAACAACATTATCTGGCCGGCTATCCAAGCTGACATTTCTACTTAAAATCACAAGCTGGTTTGTGTGCGTGAGAGAACGTGTGTGGTGTGTGTGTGTGTAGTGTAACAACCCTTTTGGCAAGCGTAGACCGAAAACGTTTTAGAATTCTCTTCATTTCCGCAGAGAAAGAAAGATCAGGATCCCAACAGCTAAACATTATCTGCCTTCACCTCCTAAATATTCTTCCTCAGGCAGAAGTGAATCTGTACCACGTTGCCCTTTACCAAACACAAACCTCTGGAAGCTGGAGCCCTTTTTCTTCATTTATCTGACTCCTCTCTTTCATCCCTCCGTTCAGTGTTTCTTCACCTCCATAACCGATCCCTCTCTCTGACGTTTCAGCCGCTCTCTGCGTTAGTCATTCCACTGTTGCCGCCGAGGACTTATTCATTTCTCTCTATATTGCCTGTCCATTTCTCCATTTCTCTCTCCTGCAGCTGTCAATCTCCTGCTAGTCAATAGAGACCACTTATCCCAACTCTACCTACCTTAGATCATTACACTATATCTCTTGAGCACTCTATCTCTTCTTTTATTTCTTCTCCTGATGTCCCCGGGATACTCTGAGTGCTTCCTTTCTCATTTCTCTCTTCACTCCCTCTAAGTGTTGAAATACGTCTCTTGTTACTTTTGATACTCACTGTCTCCACAATCCAATTTCTCTTCTCCTGACTCCCACTCACTCATCTCTCTTTGGTTTTTGCTGTGAGGCCTAAAGTGAGTGTAGAGCGACTACATTTTGCTCACTTCTATGACCCAACTGTTGTGGAAGGACTCCATGCCTGCTTTAACCATCTGGCATAACCGAGTGGTCAATCTATGAATTCTGAATATAAATCCCAATAAAATAAAATGAGAGATTAATAATGATTTATTGTTTTAGTATCAGAAAACAGTGGCAAGCAGGTCAACATATGTATGTTTTGTGTCTACTTATTATTATGTGTAACTTTTAGGGCTGTCAATCGATTCAATATTTAATAGCGATTAATCGCAAGTTAATCACACATTTTTTATCTGTTGAAAATGTACCTTAAAGGGAGATTTGTCAATTATTTAATATTCTTATCAACATGGGAGTGGACAAATATGCTTGATTTATGAAAATATATGTATATATTTATTATTGTAAATCAATTAATGACACAAAACAATGACAAATATCGTCCAGAAACCCTCACAGGTACTGCATTTAGCATAAAAATAGGCTCAAATCACAACATGGCAAACTGAAGCCCAACAGGCAACAGTCAGTGTGTCAGTGTGCTGACTTGACTATGACTTGCCCCAAACTACATGCGATTATTTTAAAAGTGGGCATGTCTTTAAAGGGGAGACTCGTGGGTACCCATAGAACCCATTTTCATTCACATATCTTGAGGTCAGAGGTCAAGGCATCCCTTTGAAAATTACCATATCAGTTTGTAGCATAAGTTGGAGTGTTATTTAGCCTCCTTTGTGACAAGCTAGTATGACATGGTTGGTACCAATGGATTCCTTAACTAACCTTAACTTTAAAACTGAGCCTGCTACAACATCCGGAATATCGATTGCTTTAACATGTTATAGAAATTAGTGATTAACACGTTATTATCGCGTTAACTTTGGCAGCCCTAGTAACTTTGCATATTTTTTTCTTATACTTTCTCTGAATTTCATCAACACTTCCAAGTCTGGCACTGTATGAATTATTTCAGCTACACAGCTGCAGCTGCAAACACATTCATGCATTTGTGAAGCACCAAAAGAGAACACAAAGGAGAAAAAACATCAGTGAAGCGGGGCCAAAAATACTTAAAAATGAATCGAATGTAGGTCTTTCTTCAGGCAGTGGAGAGGAGGACTATGGCAGAGCAGGATTTAATGTGGAACCCAATAAACGATAGGAAACAACCATTATGGTGTTTGAAAAAGAAATCCCATATAAACCTGTTGAGTCAAGTTAAAAGATCCCTGAATAGACACTGAAATGTTTACAATGTTATATAAAAAATAAGAGAGAAGAGGCAAACAGGATCCACCTCTGTCAGGATATGTAATGTGCTGCGAATCTCCTGTGTGTTATTCAAATTTAGAGGCAGTGATAAAAATCCACCTCCGGCACTCAGCTGGATCTTTCACAGTCTCTTATCACACACTGAGAAATACAGTCTCTACACACACATTTGCAAACGCACACACGCAAGCACGCACGCACGCACGCACGCACGCACGCACACGCACACACACACAGACACACACAAACACACACACAGTGAGAGGGAACCTTTCAGCAAAAGGGATTACCCATAAAGACATTAGATTACAGAGATACAAACAAACACAAAGATGCTTGGACTGGAGAAACGGAGAAATCAATAGGTCATCTGCTGGATAGATAGAGGAGAGGAATTATTGTTAGATCTTACTTTCCTTTTCTTTTTTTAATTCTCTATGTGAATCTCACACACCGCCCTACTAACAGCAGCTGTTACCTGTAAAGAAAGCTTCCTCTCCATCCTGATCTTTTCTCACGCTGTTGGACAAAAACATTTAATTTTCTAGAGAAGGAAAAGAGAGAGTAAATTAAACCGTATTAAAAATAGGTGTCACATAATTATGAAGGCTTGGACAAGTCCAAAAAGTATGAATGAGGGAGCCTGTTATATTTGCATAAGGGATCTGCTGCTGGATCCTTGGATAGATGAAGGCGGTGTAAGACCTCAGATCATGGCTTCGTCCGAAATCACATACTATGCACTACATACTCAATAAGTGTATTATCATTCAACATACTTTTGTGTGAATAAACAGTAGTATGTGTCTTTTCAGATGCACTGAGCTGTAATTTACGTCGTCACTTCCTGAGAGCCTCCTTGCTGGTTGGAAACGTGTTAACCACGGTAACCCACGCCAACCTCATGTGACCAAAATGACGATTTGTAAGAATCAAAGTCTGAACTAAGTTAAAATATATATTATGCTTAGCTAAATGAAATCTTATACTTACAGTTAAATCGAAGCGTTATTGATGTTACAGAGCTGTCCGTCAATGCCACATTGCATTGTGGGATATTAATACCGCCGTAGTGTCCAGCGTTGCATACTGTAATATTTCACCGGAAATAGTATGCAATTCGCGTACTATTGGTTTCACACTGTTTTAGCGTACTACATAGCATGTTTGTATGGAATTTCAGATGCAACCATTGTCTAGCACAAATTGAAGAAGAATGTAATCTTTAAAGGATGGACTACCAGTTGTGATCTGTTATTCCAGATGCCAAATCATCTTCCCACTGGGATCAAGAAGAACAAGAGGGAGAATGCAGTCAATAATGTATCATATATCACTTTGATATATTCCTCTGTTGTGCACGTTTATGTCGATCTAAAGTTGTTTCAGCTGGTACAGTGGGGAACTGCTACGCATGAAATTTAGAATTTGAAATTTGTCTGTGGGATGTTTTTTTTTCGGTAACTAGTAACAATATCAGTCAAATAAATGTAGTGCAGTAAAAAGTAAAATATCTCCCTCTGAATAGTTGAGTAGAAGTATAAAGTAGCAGGAAATGGAAATACTCAAGTAAAGTACACATACCTCAAAATGTAGGTCCGTAAAACTATGTATAATAATAATGATAATAATAATAAGTTAATTTAGTATAGCAGCTTTCATAGGACACAATTCACAAAGTGCTTTAAAAGAATAATTTCAAAATAAAACCATGAAACACCCAAAATTACAACACTAGACAGCACGAGGTGACACAAAAGCCAGTTTGAATAAGTGATTCTTTAGCTGTTTTTTAAAGGCATCAACAGAGAGCACAGATTAGATGTCTAGAAGAAGAGCGTCCACAGTGCCGGAGCCTTCACTTCAAAACCGCGGCCACCTTTAGTTATTAGTCGAGCTTCAGGGACAACCAGTAAACCCAGTGGTCAGAAGACCTAAGTGACCTACTGGTGATATAAGCATGGAGCAGGTCAGATATGTACTCCCGTGCCTGACCATGCAGGTCTCTATAAGTGAAAACTAAAAGTGAATCCTGAACTCGATGGAAAGCCAATGCAAAGAAAATAAGATGGGTGTGATGTGAGTCATCTTTCTGGACCTGGTCAACAGTCTTGCAGCAGCGTTCTGAACCATTCGTAGGCGGTTCAGAGACGACTTGCTGAGACAGGTGAAAAGTGAATTGCATCCGCAAGATGATATTAAAGCGTGATTGATCATCTTTAGTTCGGGATGTGACACAACAGACCTAAGTTTAGGTATACTATTACTGCTCCAGGTCGTAAAACTAGAATCTATCATTGAGGGTGGGAACATATGATTAGAATAAATTGGTGCCCGAACCTTTTCACACACTGACATGTTAATCCAGAGTTATGCTTGACACAAGGAGTTAACGGGAGGCCGGCCATAGATATCTACGATGTAGATTTTGATCTTTAGATCAGTGTCAGATTGTACCCGTTTAATGACAGCTCAACAACGCCCGACCGACGCTTCGTAGGTTTATTGGGCCATAACTGGAGTTAAATCCAGGTAACTTCTACTTCTCATCACTGAATAGAAAACTACTATTTTTTTTGTGGACATGTGAAAATTTGGTCCTCAAGGTCGTGCCAAAGGAAAAGCCATTAATTAATCAAATGCATTAACATTTGCTCTTATAACTGACTGACATTGCCACCCTTAAGCCTCACTGCTGGCTTAAAGCTCATAGCAAGACAGGTGAACATAATAAGTTAAGGCTAATATTTGAATTCTAATATTTGAGTGGCTTCAGGCTGAGTATGAATTGTATTTTTACAGCCAAAGCCTCATGTCTCAGCTTTATAGACATAAATGGTGGGTTGTAATTGTAACCTGGGCTCCAAATCCATTTATACTTCGACAGAACTGAGTTTTAATTCTGTACCTTTTCGTTTTTACAATTGAGCCATTTCACAAATGTCTTTCCACATAATTTGTTTTGGGAGAATATGTCTCCGTAGTACCCAGGAGGAAGTGATAGTAAGAAGCCAGCCAGACAGTCAGTGCGTTGCTCTCAGGAGAAGCTATCGATCAGCTGCAGGTCAGAGATGAGAAACAGGTTTATGGCTGGAAATTATCTTCTTTTCTTTTTCTGCTTCCTGTCTCCCCGCCTCCCTTGCTCCCTATGTCTTTAATGTCTGTTGTCTCAGATCGATGGAGACTCCTGCGGCACAGAGCTGACAAAACCCAGTGGCCGGTGTGTTTTTCTAAACTCATGCAGATCTGCATTTTATTGAATGCATCCTTCGGGGAAATAGGTAGACAATCACACAGCACATACAGTGTGTACAAACATCAGCAAGAGACGAGGACACTTGCCTCTCTGATACATCAACTCGTTTAATTCCATTCAGCTCCTTCTCCTCCTCTCCACCCCTCTCTTCCTCAAATTGCAGCACAATTTTAGCTATTTTAAAAACACATTTTCACCCCACATGTTCCCTTAACCAATCATATCTTTTTATCTTATGAATGATCTGTGTCTATAAAGACATCATTACTGTGCTGTGGCTGGATGACAGTCGGGGATTAACAGAGACAGAAAAGGAGGAAAGAGGAGTGAAAAGCATTTCAGCTTTCTACTGCAACACCTTTTACTCAATGTACTCTCCCTTTGTCTTTAGAGTTTGGAGGTTATTCAAGTTGGAGGTTATTCAAGAGAACAGAAAAGCGTTTTGTGGATTCATTAATCAGATGCAACTCCATGAAAGGTGAACCACCCGTTTGCTTGGTGTTACAACAGAGGCAACATTTATAGTAACGCCGAAAAAGAGCAGCAGCGAAGTGCGGCCTGCGGCGAGCTGCCAGGCAAAGTCTATAGAAAGCTGCGGCGGCCGCTCCGAGCTAGGGTGACCAGATCCCAACAAATCAGATGTGGGACAAAGAGTATGTTTGTGTGGGACAATGTAGGACACGTTACCAAGGCTGAGAGGTAGTCTACAATTTTGATATAATGTCTATCTAAATTAAATATTAAACATTTCTATTCTGCCCCTTATCTTGTAACTTTGTGGTAGTTTCCATCATATTCTGCTTAAATCTGCATAGCTTGTGGCTTTGCGGTGACTCTCAATTTTCTCCGTTGGTCAGAGCGTAGCAAAGACGGTGATACTCTATGTTAACCTGCACTTGTCCCACATGTGCACAGTTTGACAGCAAACACAGCCCCGTGATGACAAGCCTTCCCTGCTTTCTTCACAGCCATTGGATTAAAGTCAGATTTTAGAAAAGCGTCTGCATGCAGTGGTTCGACTTTTGAAAAACTAGAGCCAATGAAAATGTGTGACATTGTCTCAATATGTGGGACGTGAGGCAAAGGATAAAAATGCTGTGTAGTCCCTCATAAAGTGGGACACCTGGTCACCCTACTCTGAGCTCAGCGAGCTGCGGCCGTTTTGATTCTGCAACGAAGTGTAGCCAAACTAAAAGCTGGGGTTAGTTTAACTTTTAGTGGCGAAGTGCAGCAAGGGAGTACCAGCAGCCAATCAATAAACAGACTCCTGTGACTCCTGTGACATGTTGACCTATGTTACAAAGAACTGAAACACATGAACACACCTCCCGGCCGCAGAAAAATGTAATTATTGCAGCAAGCCACATTTCGCTGCTACCTGATGTGTTTTGCGTAACACTAAACTTCAAAGCAATGCAAAGCCAGACAAGGTAAAAATAACATCTATCATATGAATAACTCAAAGGAAGAAATTAAAAGTGACAGGGGAGAAACTGATGTAATTTGGAAGCAAAGTCTTTGTGGAGGTCAGACTGAGTGACAGGTAAACATGGATACAAGACAGGTGAACACAGGAATCAGACACACGGAGACACACACACCATAGTGACAGAGGTCAGGTGGTTGTTATAAAACTCACTTGTATGATTCAGGCAGGTCCTGATGTGCTGCTGTATTGTTCTGAGACAGACCACCAGGGGGGTTTATTGACGTGAAGGATGAGGACGTGACAGCTATCGTCATGGGAACACAGAGGATCAACACTGTCACATACATCTTCCTGAGTGGCAACATAGTCTGTTCCTCCAAATCTTCATTTAGTGGACTTCCTCTGGTGTCGCCTCCCTGCTCTCTTTGCCTCTTCAGTTGTTGAGTGAATATTCTCTATAAAAAAAACAACAACATTTATGTAAAGTAGTGAATACAGTCAGTTTAAAATCGTTTCACCAACATGTTTTCTATGCTGAAGAGTTTTTTTTTACCAACAGGTAACAGTCAGTGTGTCAGTGTGCTGATTTGACTATAACTTGCCCCAAACTTCATGTGATTATTTTAAAAGTGGGCATGACTCGTGGGTACCCATAGAACCCATTTTCATTCACATATCTTGAGGTCAAAGGTCAAAGGACCCCTTTGAAAATGGCCATGCCAGTTTTACCTTGCCAAAATTTAGCATACAGTTGGAGCGTTATTTAGCCTCTTTCCCGAAAAGCTATTATGAAAAAATATATATTTTGGTCAAGTGCTTCTTCAAAAGTAAAACAGTATGAAATGAATTGGTTCAATTATTTGTTACAACTTAATGATGCATGAGCATGTGTGTGTGCACGGTGATGGGCATGCCTCGGCAGCAGTTGAGACGAATGTTTAATTACACGGGTTCAAAGCCACTCCATTATAAGAGAGCAGACAGAATGGAGGGGAGGGAGAGCAGGAACATAATCCATCCTCCTGTGAGCTCTGTGTGGCTGTCAGACGACGTTGCAAGGACAAATTTAATTTAGTCAGGGGATTTAGCCTATTCAGTGGCTGACTTTGCTTTGTGAACCTCGTCTAGTTTCCTTTGGCTGCTGCGAGCCGATGAAGGAGCAGAGTTAAAGGATCCAAACCCATTCACCTTTGCAGCTCCAATTGGAACATCTAATTAACTTTCAAAAACGGAAAAAAAGACTTTCATGGCCTAATGAGTTCATATCAGGCCCAGTGACAATTTGGAGGGTTTAACCACGCTTACACATTTTTTACTGCTGCAATTACACTCATGGTAATAATACTGAAACACTGAATTATTGCTTTTTGGAGAGCAGAAAACAAATATAATTTGGTAAATAAGCAGAGAGGACGGCTAATACAAATATGTTTGTGCATCCAGTGCAGGAGACTAATAGACCATTTTAATGGAGATTAAATACATAGCCAGTTAGTCTGTACGATTTCCACTTTGCAGATAAAACTGTAGAGCTTCTGGATACAAGTTCACAGGTTTGAATCCATGACCTTCTGGGAAAAAAGTGCAAAATAAATCTCTTGAAAAATCTGCGAAGACGGAAACCCAAAAATACCTTCTTTCCTGCAAAGCACCGAGATACCCCTCGTGTGTGGAAAGATTTGCTGGCGAGGAGGGCATGGCTTCATAACACCTGTCTTCCTCCGCCCACCATAAACACAGCGCAGGTCCCATCGCACTGAGCTGACAGGCGCAAAGGTCTGAGAGAGTTTAACTCCCAGCATGCTCCGGTTTGTTCCCATGTGGGCCAGAAAATAAGATAAGAAAAGCTGAAGAAAGTTGCCTGGACTGAAAAACTGGTCTTATCCGCCTGCTCATTCATTCCAGATGGCGTAACATCAAAGTAGAACGAACGGGCAGAGGGGGGAAATGGGGGAGCCTCACCTCGTTTTTACCTCGCCATCAATCTCATTACGACGTGATGGAGAAACATGACAAGAACACAGAGACTGGCTGGTGAGAGAGGGAGAGCTGGCAATTAAATGTCAGAGTGGATTAAAGGGAAATGTGAGGAATGAAACTCTGTGTCTGTAAAGTTTAGTCCATCAGACAGACGGAGAATGAGCGAGGAGAGCGAATGAATGCTAAAAAGTAATTAGCGAGAGTGTTGTGACTAAAGCCTGGATATTAAAGACAGCTGCTAGGAGGGAAAATAGAAGAAAGATTAGAGACTGATGTGAAAGAAGAAGAAGAGGAGACTTTCGACAAATGAGTTTGGTCCGGCTTTTACTTGTGAAATGAGTATCTTAAATACTGAGTAGACTGTGATTTCTTTAAGAGAGAGACATACAAAAGTGCAGAGATAAGAGTTAAAGCAGCGAGGCAAACTCTAGAAAGCAATGTAATGCTGTTTACACAGTCCAAGACCTGGAAATAGATCTTCTTTCACTTCACACATCCACTTCCTTAACTCCAACAGCCAAGCTCTGAGCAAACTAAACACATAATTATAGTTTCCACTGATCAAACACGGCGGTGAAGTAATTAGGCAGCAGTCAAGATAGTAAAAGACTTCTCTGATGTAGCATCACTCTCCATCATTCAGTGTTTTTACAACCTGGGTTCCTTATTTTTTTTTTTTTTTCCAGTTTTGGATATCGTTCTTGTTAGCAATGGTAAATATTAGGGCTGTCAAAGTTAACGTGATAATAACGCGTTAACGCAAATTTGTTTTAATGTCACTAATATCTTTAACGCATAACGCAACAGTTGATTTTTAGTTTGTAGCGGCTCAGTTTTAAAGGTGTAGTGAAGATGCTGGTATCATATGAAACTAGAAAACCTAAGGAATCCATTGTCATAGTAGCTTGTCGTGAAGGAGGTTAAATAATGCTCCAAACTTCTGTCATGACCATTTTCAAAGGGGTCCCTTGACCTCTGACCTCAAGATATGTGAATTAAAATGGGTTCTATGGGTACCCACGAGTCTCCCCTTTACAGACATGCCCACTTTATGATAATCACATGCAGTTTGGGGCAAGTCATAGTCAAGTCAGCACACTGACACACTGACAGTTGTTGTTTTTATCTAAACTACTTTATCTGGAGTTGAAAATATAAGGCCAACAATCCTGAAATCTCAATTTAGACAAAGGAAATGCTTCAGAAGATAAAACGCAGCCTCTTCATTCATGCTTCAGCCTCAGTTGCTCATTCATGAGCTGCTTGGCTACCAGCTGACCAGTAACATATTGATTATTTAACTGAGATTTAATGTTCATATACGTGTTTATTAACAGCAGCTCTGCCATTCCTTTATAAGGGAGAGCAGAGCATTGTGTAACAAACATTTCCTTCATATAACGATTTCCTTTTACTAAAAGCACAACGTTAGATAACCACAGAGCTCGGAGCAATTAGCAAGTCAATTTTTCTTCAGCTTTAAATGTACCCAGCATGTCAACATCTGTCATTTTATCAATAACAGCCTGATGATTTGCCATTCTGTTTTCACTTCACAGTTTGAATCAAATAAAAATAAAAATGGTGGAGAATATTAAAAAGTCGTAGGAAGATACACAGCGCAGACAGTTGTTATATGTTCCAATAGAAACTGAAAAGCAGAATAATCATCTGGCAAACATCCTTGCATATTTTCTGGAATGAAATGCTTTATATCCTCAATGCCACATTACTTCTTTTTCTACCCAAGAGTGATTTTCAATTGCTCATGTTCAATGCTGCCTTCTGCATATTTACTTTCATTCTCTTCTCATTTCGTTTCCATATTACAGAAATGCATGTACAGTACACATTACAGTAACATCTTCCATCATCAGGTCACAGTCTTGTTTGTTAAGCAAAGAACAGTGACAGGAGCAACTTTAGTTTCAACTTAACTTTGAATTACAATTATATTTACATTTTGGGGTTTACATTGTCAGACTAAAAAAAAAAGGATGTTTCAACATCATACTTAGAAACCAAACCTATTTTGATTTCAAAATAAACTGAAAAATGAGAAACAACCAGACGGATGGGATGAATCTGTCGTGTACTGTGACTATGTTCTTTATTTTGCTTGACCTCCCTACATGTTTTAGGGCACTGGTTCCCAATCTGGGGGTCCTGATGCCCAATAGGGGTCGCCAAAGCTTCATGGGGGGGGGTCGCAAAACCTTATAGATAGATAGATAGATAGACAGCTTTATTGATCCCTGTGGTGAAATTTGATTGCCACCAAGTCAAACAATAACAAAAACACAGTATTTACAATACACCAATAATTACATAACATCATAAGAAGCTCTTTGAGACATAATCAACAGTCGAGAGGTACCATGGCCATATCTAAAAATGTTCATTAAAAAATCTGACCGCTGCTGGAACAGAAGACCTCCTGAATCGTTCAGTAGAACACTGAGGTAATGGATGGCCTTCAAAATGCAGAACTGTTTTTTAGTTTGGGCCTTGTTCTCTTTTATATAACCTCCAGTGAGTCTGGTGCAAGACCAATCACTGAGCCAGCCTTTCTGATCAATTTATTGATCCTGTTTTCATCATCCCCCAGCAGAGCACAGCATAAAAAAGAACACAAGCTAAAATTCCTTGATAGAAAACACGTAGAAGATCTAAGTTTTATCAAGAAGAGTCTAGACTGGGCCTTCTTGAATACAACCTTAGTGTTCTTTTTCCAGTTTAAGGGGTGTAAGACAACTTTAAAAAAATATATATAGTTGGCCTATATGTCATCATCATCATTGATGTGAAGAAACCTAAATTAAATTGTTATTATTTATTATTTAAACTATAAACTTAAAACAAACCTCATAGGGTTAGGGCACGATGAAGACCTGAACACAACCTATATTCACAGGGCCTTCCCTCTCTCCTGAACAGCCTCGTCCTGCATTAGAAAAGTACGCAGTTAAAACAACCAAAGAGTTAACAGAACAATAGCTGAATTTGTCAAAAATAAGCCTATTAAGTACGAATTATTGTTGAAAATTTAAAAATAAATACACAATACAGAACATTGTATTAAAAGTCCCTAAAAATAGCAGGAAAACTCATCTCTGGTGCAATATTCTCAGGAAATAATCTGCCCATAAAATATGAAATACCCATAAAATATGTCACTTAGTCAGAGGTCGTCTATTTACTCAATGATAGAAAATGGGTCCCTTAAGGGAAAAGGTTGGGAACCACTGTTTTAGGGGTATGTATATACAACAAACTGCCCATGAATAAAATAAATAAGTGAAATATACATTATTTGTGTTGCTATGTATAGTCAACTGGTGGTACAAAACAAGAATTGTTTTAACTTTTTATTTATTTTAACATAACTTTAATTAAAAAAAACGAAAGTTGAAGATTCATCCCACCTCTCCCCCATCTGGGCTGTAGTGTAACCATAACAGTCCATCCATTCTATGCTGGTCCCTTTAGATCACATTTCTCCTCCAGAATATCGCCATCCATCTACTGAAATCCTATTTTCATGACAAACAATAAGACACACACACTCGCTCCATCACTGCCGCCCGAAGCTGCCAGAGAACGGGGCGAAGGAAGGGACGGAGCAAAAATTTAAAATGATGAAGTGGGAGGAAGCTGAGAAAAGGTCCTGGTTTCTCATGTGGTGTTAATTAATTAGGCTAATATCGTGTTAGTCATTGATCTGCAGGAGTGTTCTGCAGGGGCGTTTTGTGACTTTGAAGGGTTGAGCTGCTGTTCTGGTACAGATGGACCAAAGCATGCTGCAGGGAACAGAAAATCCTGGGCATGTTCCAAACTGTCAACAAACTCAACTGTAACTCAGTTATCCTGGTACGAGGAGCGGCACCCAGATGTGAAGTCAGCATGGGCTGTCACAACACCACTTCCAACATCAAAGTGAGCTGCGGCGGATGCTGCGGGAGCGACCATTTGACAACCAGCGCTATCGCCTACAGCAACGACTCACCCGGGAATAAACCTTCTCAGCATAACTCTGATTGACCCACTCGGCACTGTATCAGTAACTTCAGCTCACAGAGTGAGGAGCAGCGGCTGGGCTGATTCGCTTATAGCCTGTAAAGCCGACGTCTTTCCCCCTCGCTACTTCCCCCTGCTCTTCCTGCTGAAAATCGAGCCGATCCTAGGTGGTATACATAATCCCACCAGCTGCAGTCTATAACCTTTCAAATGGCCGTACTCCTCACCTTGTCGCTGTCAGGCTGCGACTTTTTTTGCACCTTCATTCATTTGAATGAAGCCATTCTGGCAATGAAGCGGGGGTGCCAATGCACAGAGCAAAAAAAAAAACGCAGCGTGGTCTGGCAAAAAAGTTTAATCTGGTTGAGGAAGTCGCTGTGATGGCCAATAAAATAAATGTAAGAGGACATTCCAGGTGAGATAGATGCAGCTGTTAAACCTTTCCAGAGTTGCAAAATCCCGCCTCATAGTATTATAGAGCTGCACAGTGCTTTGACATCTGATAGGCCTTCAAATTCACAAATCTGTTATTCAAACCAGAATTCCTGGATTGTATGATGTCTCACTGGTAGGGGTGACCTCGGTTTTGGAGTCACGGTTTGGTACGGGAAGAGAAGGACTCTACATCAAGTCTGTTTTTGTCTCGTTACGCTAATCGACACATTTGGGTGATGCCATCGTAAATTAAATATTTGAAATGCATCCACCAATATACCGGACTTCAGGTTAACGTGTCGGCATACAGTTTGACACAAATTGTTGTCCATACATCTTGATTAACCTGGTGAATTTACGTTACAGCGCTGCTACTGCTGATAGAAAACAACTGATGCACAGCCAAAACTTACGGGTGAAACTCGCACTCCAGAACTTCTGTTCCACTTGTGCGAGTAGAGACATAAACAGCTTTTCCGGGTCACAGGGCATACCGAAAGGATGATGCGGATTGAACCGAATCGAACATCCTGAACGGAACGGTTCAACACAATTACACGTATTGTTACACCCCTACTCACCGGTACATGAAGCAAGACAACCCCACCAACGCAAACCCCTTGCATTGTTTCAACGGTCTGAACGCCCAGTACACCCTGCAGAGAAAGGTAGTTTCATTTGCTTTTACAAGGATCTATTTTTTCTTTGAAGAAGTTGTAGTGGGCTTTGTTTTAAAGCTGGAGTGAAGATAATGGCATCATATGAAACTAGAAAACCTAAGGAATCTATTGGTACCAATCATGTCATACTAGCTTGTCGCGAAGGAGGCTAAATAACGCTCCAAACTTACAAAGAACTGTCAGTCCCCATAGATTGAAATTTAGATCAATTGGTAAAATCGGTAACTTTGCCTTCAGGTTCAGCTCCCTCTTGACCACAACTTTCACATCTGTCAATCTCATGCTCCATCTTACTCTCACTCATGAACAGGACGCAGGATATTTGAACGATGAGCTCTTTCAATTGTGGCAGCAACTTACTTCCATACCAAAGTGGGCAATCTTCCATTTTCCGGCACATCACGGTGGCCCTGAGACTCTCATACCAGCTCACACTGGAAGTTACAACCTAATGATACTACCAGAACTACATGATCAGCAAAATGCAGTGGACTTGTGAGTAGTCCCATCACATTTCCCAGCTTCATATGCAACAGATCCCTCAAGATTAAAGTGATATGAGTACACAGACTAAAACCTGCACATGATATGCACTTGTGCAGAGAAACACAATAAACCAATTTCCTTGTATGTGGGATGTGAGACAAATTGAAATGCTTCAAAATAATAGCATCACTCCCCTCTGAAATAAGCATGGGGTAAGAAATTGTTTTTATTTTGTTGTTTGGAAAAAACAAACAATCCAATCACAAGGTTCCCCCCCAAGAGAAAAGATGGGAACTTAAGTAGGTTATGTAAATCCAGCCTCTGAGTGGCTGAGGACAAGTGTTGTTAGTGTGACACCGTGCGGCACACACACACTCTCACCTTCCTCCCGCTGATGCCTTCCTTTATCAGGTTCTAATTCAAATCCATTTCCTTCCTGTCACCTCTCTGATAGCGTCGCTAATGCTGCTTAATAAAATTATGCAAAGGAACAGCTCTCTGTCCTGTTCTGAACATATCGAATTATCTGTCCGAGGAGGGAGAGCGAGAATGAGAGAAAACCCAGGAGATGGATGACCTCTTCAAGTCACTGGCACATCTCTCTCTGTGTCTCTCTGGGGGTTAATATGGTTTTAATGAAACCCTGCTCCTACAACTATTGATGTCATGGTGGAAAATGAGTAGGAGGTGATGGATAGGTTCAGTGTGAAACTGTTTTATTTACTATAAGTGAAGGATGAACCGCAGAAAACATAGGGGAGAGCAAAATATGTAATAACAACATATAGGCAGAAGCAAGTGAGCCTATTTTGAGCATAAACCAGGAGAATTCTTCACTTTACCAGTTACCCAAATCCCTACAAATGAGATGGTCTTCTTGGGTACAGTAGCTGTGGGTCTATCTCAGTCAGTTAATATGGTTTTGATACACAGTTTTAATGCTGCATGAACAGAAAATTGAAGGCGAGAGATGGCAGTTGCTGAAGGGTTCAATCTGGAGCTGCTCCACTTAACTGGAGGATGAACAGAAGAGAGACGAGGAGAGACGATGATTTAAGAGAGCGGTGGAGTAATGTGCTACGCTGATGAGAGCACTGTCATATTAATAGGATCTTGTGTATATGTGTGTGTGTGTGTGTGTGTATGAGTAGATGAGTGGATGTATGGTGCATAAAGAGACTGCTGGCTGGTAGTATTCAGCATAGTGTGGAAGGACGGGAGTCAATAGATAGATAATAGATCAAACCAGACAGGAAGGAAGGAGAGAAGATAAGGAGATAAAAGAGGTGAGACAAAGGGAAATTAAATAAAAGGGAGGAAGGGAAGGGAAGGAAAAGTAAGTTTGGGGTTAGATGACACAAAGGAGAGATTAACTGAAGTTTAGATTAAAGGAAAGTTAAACAGATGTGACCTTCATTGCTATGCAAGAAATGTGAATTGGGAATAAGAGGGTGGGAAATACAAGAGTCAGAGGAAAGTAAAAAGGGACAGGAGGAAGATACTATGAACGGAGAAGGACATCTCTCCTTGGATGTGTGGCTATCAGATGCACACACAGGATTACAATACACTGGAGCACTAACGATGTCCTTGTGTCATATAGGTGTTACCACAATTGTCCAAATTGAGTTTACATCAATATCAAAGTTGTAATTTTTCGGAAAGATTTAATTAATTCGTTCAAAGGCCTGCGCACACCCAGTCTGTATTTTCGTCCAAAATTGTCTCACGTTTAAAAATAAATACAATGTCACTTTTTGTCAATGACCGATACCGAAACTTTCATCCGTCATTAACATTTTCGGAAAAAGTTTGATTTGAAAGTTTGAAAGCCAAAAGAGGGTTTTGTGACCGTTCAGAGCCACCGTCCGTGCAAACGTCATCATCCAAAATGGCATCTGATAAACAGATTCACGTCTCCCAGCACTTTACGATGAAATAAAAGAATATAGAGATGCAGAATTTAAAGATACATTGCGGAAGGTGATTGCAGAACAGCTTGGAGTCGGGGATGGTCGCAAAACAAAGGATGTAGGAAAGATTTGACAGTAGTGATCGTGCTCTAAGCAGTTAAACGATAGCATGTTAATGTCATTTATTCATTAGCCTCATTTGGGACTAGCACTATTCATTGCACGTCACCCGAGAAAATGAATTCAGTTTGGTATTCTATTGCGAAGAGAAAAATAAAATGCATTGGACTCAGTGTGCAAGGTTTCTGTGTGTACTGATTGTTATCGAATGACAGATTTAAAAACACATACGAAAAATACAGACTTGGGTGTGCAAAGACCTTTACTCACTTGCTTATTCCCTCTTCTGTGGGACATGAGATCACAATGAGCTCCCTCCATCACTCCCTTTCCTTGGTAACATGTCTCCGTTTATGTTAGCTGGCTTTTCCGTCTCGGTTCTGCAGCAGGTCGGTCTTCGTCTTCCAAGTTCGTTTTTAAAGAAGTTGGCGCTTAATAATACATTAATGTCTAAAAATGCCCCAAAAAAATGCAGATGTTGCCTACCCAAGTCTGTTGTTCAAGATAATTAACCCAAATTAAATGGATACAGTAATCAGGGAAATCTTTGCCATCTCTACTTTTCATCCCGTATGACATGGATGTTCCATAATCAGTGAAGATCAGCTTTAAGCCTGTTGCAACTATGTGCAAGCAAAGACAACATGTTTCACTCACATTTAAAATAGCCAACATCACCACTGGTTTTAACCATCTTGAATTAAACAGGACAAGACAAGTAAGTCATTTATGTTGGAAGAATCAATATTTTACAACATACCAATATGGACCTTTCTCACAGCAGATATGTTGACTTGTTGACGTGTGACTAATAATATTAACAATGGCTCCATTCTATTCAAATATCCCAGTAAGCCGTGACGGTGTGACAGTGAGCCGGCGTGCACAATACCAGCAAAACTGAAACCTAAGGAGCTAAATGGAATTCAGCCATCATTCATTTTATTATTTACACCTACGTTTCCATGAAAAAGGCTTATGCTGTGGCTCATCGCACAAACATGACAGTCAGAGTTTAAATGAGCCAATAATAGTTTGATAAATGGCATGAAGTGGATAAGCTTATCATCATCCCTCTCGCCAAACGCTGTATGAAGCTCTAGCTTAAGATCAGTCAGGGAGACGATACTTTTGCACGCTTAGGCCTGTAGTTTACTTCTCATGCATCCCGCCATTCACTCCTCTCATGCATGCTCACTCATAATTTCCTTGCTGTCACTGTTTGGGGCTGTCAATCGCGATATCAGCTGTTCTCACGCCTATGTTGTTAGTCTGTCATCTTGCTGCTGTCTCCTTTTCAAATAAGATTCTCTCTGCCTTTAGTACATTCATACATACATACATACATGGCCCATTGAGGTCTTTTCAATAGTTTGTGTAATTACATTTTAAAATCTGACAGCAGTCTCCTGACCAAGTGTTCTCACAGAGCAGCCTGCTACCTCCTGATAGTCTGGAAAAAGAGTCATCACATCAACTCCTGACGTGAACAGGAAGATATTCCACAATCATACAACTCCTTTCACATTCACATCCCAGACAGCGTGTCACACGCCTCCTTGGTTCTTCACCAACCGAGCTAGCACGTCGCATACTGAAACGATGAGGTTCTCGGAGGTATGACTTTCCCCTCGTCTTCTACCTTCCTGTTCATCTTGTACCTTGTAAACCCAACAGACTGTGTGTGTGCTGAAGTGTTGGATTCCCTTGCACAAGATATCCATGACAGCCTGCATATGAGCGTCTCTGTGTCACAGCTGAGAGCAGCAGAGGGGATGAAGCTCTCCCAGCGTAACCAAACTCATTCTAAAAGGCAGACCACCTAACAGAGGGAGAAGGGGAGGATGTTAATGGTTGTGGAGTGGATTAGTCTGGAGTTGCTTTATATAAGCTGCAGCGGAGGAGAGGAGAGGATTGGATATAGAGAGCAAATAAACAGGTCTTAGTTTTGGTCTTCTCATGGGATTTGATGAGAATATACAAAATTAAACAATAAAATATATCACCAGATTTACCCTTAAAGAGGCCAGATGAAGTATTTTCCTATGGATCTTTTTTCCTATCTTTATTCAAGAGTCTGGTCTTTCAATTTGAGAGCATGACTCGTTGATTTCACGTTCAGATTTTCGAATGTTTTCCCTCAAAACCCTGTCCTCGCACTCAAATAGCCCTTAGATTGGCTCTGCTTCTGCTCAAACTGTATGCTCGCACTCAGATACATTGTTGCTTGCACAGATATCCTGCGCTCCAGCTTCAGCAGTGGAAAAATGTTTTCATAAGCGCACAGAAGTAGCATAGCGTGATTAGAAGGGTTGTGCAAGCAACACTATATCTGAGTGCAAGCATACAGTTTGAGCAGAAGCAAAGCAAATCTAAGCGTAAGCTGGGGCTATTTCAATGCAAGGACAGGGTTTTTTGTGGGAAAGCACTACACAATTTTAACCTGAAATCCTGCTATCACTGAAACTTTAAAACAAATGCCGGAGCTGCTGTATGAAAAAGTTTCTTCATTGCGACCTGAGTTGAAACATACAGCATTCTGTGTGTGATGCCACTACAGGGCCCTCCATCATTGTTGTGTTAATTACAGCTCAGTCAAATTAAATGAGATTAAATAGCTGCATGGCTCAAAGCCTCAATGAGTGATACTCTCGATGGAAGTGGAAGATGGAGTTATAACACTCGTAATTTATTAGATAAATGTCAAAGCTAATAGGGAATTTAATTAATTAAAATAATAAACAAGCGCCTTAATGACTTAAGCATACGTACTGAACTGCAGCAACCTAACAAAAAACAACAGATACAGTGCATTAGGCATACTCCGTTTTGTCCTTGTGCTAGCACTAAGAGGAAGAAGGGGAAGAAGAAAGAGGCGTATCCATTAGCTTCTTCATTTGCATGAGCTGTTGCTGCTCAGTGACATTTCAGGCTCCATGCAGGAGCATCAGTAACATCTAGAAATGAACATTTACTCCCACTTCATTGCATAATTGATTTAATGTTGCTAAGAGGAATGGGAGAGAGCAGAGAGGCACAGGCTGCGGTGTAGGGAGCTACACCTTCATCATCTCACCCCTCATCCTCCCTCATTTCTCTTCCTTTGCCGAGTCTGTTTGTCAGCTTCTTTGTCAGGACTGTTGAGGTCAGATTATACAAAGAGGTGTGGGAGAGACATGTTATTACTGGTGATTGCAGGCTTCGCATTAATAACTGAAACTGCAGAGCGCAGTGTGTGGGTGGCAGACACTTTTATTAATAAATAAAGGAACTATTTTATAGATTCTAATGGTGATGAGGGGTCACACACACACCTACGTGAATATATTGGCAATTGACAGTTGTTGGGCTGACAGTGGTCAGTTGGAGAATTTCAGGCTGGTCTCATACACCGCTCGTAGCTATACCTACGAAAAGTAATGCACTGTAATTCGTGTATATCCCACAAAAATCAATTTGTGTGTAATTCACGTAACCGTGAAGCAGAACTTAAAATACCAGACTTTCACCCAGTAGTCCGGAGTTCGTATCCCGTGTGAAACCAGAAGTCAACGTTGATTTATTTGTCATTTAATTTCTGTACTTAAGTAACGCCACTTCCGGAGCAATTTCAAGCCAAACCACGACCTTTTCCTAAACCTAACTAAGTAGTTTTGAATTTTAATCCTAACCAAGTCAATCTTTTCCTAAATCTAACTAAGACATTTTATTGCCTGAACCTAAGGAAGGTTTCCTGTGAAGACAGAAGTTTATTTTGAAGACTACATGCATGTAGCGAGCAGAAATTGACACGTGTTGCTGGAAATTAGATGGAAAACGAACCCAAAAGGAAAAAATAAATTGTTGGTAAGATATCATAGAAACCGTTGCAAGAGAATACGTTGAGAATTTCAACATCAACCAACTCAAAGTACAAAGCAAAGGTCGACTCGTAGGGGCTTGGGACCTTGCGATTGGGTAGCGCTTTTCTACACTGCAACATCATCCAGAAATGTCACAAAGATGATGACTTAAGTGTACTCAGGTACAGAACAACAGTACTAATGTGTAATTTGAGTAGTGGGGGAGTGGAAAAGTGGGGGCAATTGTGCTCGGGCATGGTGCGAATCAATCGTACCTAAGATGAAAACACCCTTATTCTGCTCAAGCACAGAATAGAGTGAATACCTTTCATGGCAAAAACATAACTGAACCTAAAACAAATATTTAAAAACTCTCTTTTTGTGGACAAAACCTAATTTTCCAGTCAGCTTTTTCATCTTTAGCCTGAATTTGACCGTCTAATTAACAACAGCAGAAAGGACAAGCTGTCTGTCCTAACAATAAGACATGACAGTGATTTGGTAAGTGTGTATAGTGACCGTGGGGACTTCTGCGTCTTGGCTGACATCTGGCTATAACCTCTACTGAATAAATTTGAAAATATCATTTGTGTTTGTCATTGTTGCAGTGTTTCAGTCACAATAGAGATCAACATACTGATACAATTGTTTATATCCAATATGACAGGGTAGAATTTGTATGCAAGCAGCATGACAGAACAAAACATTTATTTTGAAATGCAGCAAACCTTTCTTTGGTATTTTGATACATTCGACAGCCAATTGAAAACACAATGAAACCTGTACAGGGATAAAAAAGAAAGAAAAGAAAGAAAAAGTAGAAGAGGAATAATTAAAACTATGAAGTAGATATCAAGTTTTCTGAACTATGAAGTGATTAATAAGGACATTAATTTGAAAAGACCCAGCTGGCTGGAGTCCGAGCCGACAGAGATCAAAGACGCTTTGACTTTGAGCCATTGTTCATTTATTTCCTCTATAAACCCACACGCATGCACACCATTCACACTGTAAAAAGGCTGAATATGATTTCAAAGCTATTAATCATCAGTTAATCATGATTAGCATGTAGATGAAAGTGATGTGTGTAGATGCTGACGTCCATTAGAGAATTGATGGGATAGGTTATAAGCACAGTTGGTGTTTGTTACAAAAATGACCAGATCAGACGCTGTTCACATGACATCAATGTTGAATCCGCCACATTACACATGTCATAATTATGGTGATCGCTTTTCACTTTTCATCTAACGTCATCATCAGAACAAACTTTAATTTCTCCAATACTTTGGTTTATGTCTAAATATCCTCGCCTATAGTTCCTAGAGATGCATTTTAAGAATTGGGACGTCCTTCAAGATGGAGCGCCGAGATCGATTTCCGGGTCACAAGCCGGAGGAGCAAGGAGGCACAAAATTGTAAAATAAGAAAGACCCCTTACCTTCTAAAATTGTCACAGTGACCTTGTAGAGCCTCAGCGAGCTGCGAACATTGCTGTACACTTCTAGCATTGTTCCTTCTCCTTCCTTTCCCTTTGTTGTGGGTACCCTCTCTTTTCATCATTTCTTTTTCCCTCCTCAAATCTTTAATTTGTTGTAGCTCTAACATTGCTTTACTGTTTGGCTCACACCTCCTCTGTTTTTCACTTTGTTCTTGTGTATTAATACATTTTGTCTTGTCTGTCTCTTAAATCAGCTGTCCTTGTACGCATTTTTTCATCTAATCATGACATGTCCATGATATTATGCATTATTAGCCTGATTATAAGTAGGATCGCATGACTGTGTGTGGATGAGATTCAGCCATCCTCCATCATTCTTCCTCATAACTCCCCACTGACTCAGCTTCCCTCCTAAACTAATCAAGTATGCTGCAGCCAGTTCTGTCCTTACGTTCTCCCATGTTGCCTTATTTGCTTTTCTGGCTTTTTTTATGACTCTTTCTGTTGATTTAAAAAAAAAAAAAATATATGAGGCTTGCGCACAAGGTTGTCTGGGGAGCTGCACCTGTGAATCTCTAAGTCATGCCCTGTGACTCCAGTACACTCACACAATGCTGAATAATTACAGCCTTTGAATGATCTAGCATTTATGAGACCTTGAACACAAATTCTCAGTCAAAATCCGAGCAAAGCCTGCTATTGTTGTTTGTGCAGAATGTGTCTGCAATGAAAGGTTATTTAATCACCCTTAATTGTTTGCTATCAATGGATGTTTTAGGAGAAGATTAAATAAGGGAGACTCTAAAAAGCCGTCTGGATGAAGGGAGTTTCTGTGTTGTTTAAAAATGAGATTTGAGGTTCGGTTGACACACACCAATAAAGATATTCCCCTCACACTCTTGGGGGAGTTGAAGGAAAGAGAGCAACGTATAAAACAAGACAATTTCAGAATGGAAAGAAAAACAAACTTGTGTATTTGCTCCTTTTTTTGTTTTGCATTCCCTTGGGTGTGACTCAGTTTGGCCATTGAGTGGCACTGGAGTGTGGGATAACAGAGAGGAGGAAATAGAAAAGAGGATAAAAAAAACACACAAAGCATGAGAAGGGATGATGGGAGAAGAATTAATGTGCATGAAATATTGCTGTATATTATGGCTGTAACTCAGAAGATTTGTTATATAATAAGCTGCTCAAAGAGAGAGAGCAGACTTGGCTCCATTGTGGACTGACTCACTGTCTTGAAGTCAGGACAGATTTCACCCAAATAAACCCCTGAATACATTCCGGCTCAACAAAATCTAAGAAGAGTGCGTTCAAAACATTCACTCATTCAAGTATTTCAAAGACTCTTTTAACAAAGGAGAGTCTGACATTTAGCCAGAGGACCTCGCAGGGGACGGCACATCTGCACAATGATACTCCACTAATTGGAAGTTGACTTACTGAAATAACATAAAGTAGCCGTTTAAGTACTTGACTTGGCGGCTCACCTCCAAGTAGAGTTTCAATGTTGGGTTTGAGTCTGAGCAAGGATATTTTCCTAATGGGTTTTCCTCTTTATAACTTTTATTAACAAAGGCATGTTTAATGGCCTCTGTCTTTTAGTCTTCTTCAAGTCCCCAGTTTCTTCTGCGGAGAATCACTTTCCTCTAAACTCATCACTAAACTAAACATGCCCTAACCTCTGAAACAACTCAAGAGCTGCTGTTCAACAAGGATTTATTTTTTTATCCTTTGGTTGAACCGCACTGAAAGTGGGACAGAGAAACGATGCTGAAGAGCCGTCATTTCAAATGACCATATTTGCTCATATGCACATTCACAAGAAGCAATGTGCTTGCTAAATGGATGTTTTCATTAATATTTAGCTAGTGTCTTGCATGAAATTTACTTGTGAATGTATAATAAATGTCTATGTTATCATTAAAAATGTACAAAACAATTCATTTCATAAACTTAAGAGATGACTTAAAGCAAATCAAACCTGCAAAAATGAGTAATAACCTCATCTCTGGCACTGTCGTTACTACCTATCTACTACATATCAGCTACTTTTGTAATGTAATTTAACAGAAATCGCAATAAATTGTAATATTGAATCGCAATACTTGTAGAATCGCAATACATATCGAATCGGCACCCAAGTGTCATGATAATATTGAAAGTGGGCAAAACAGTTCTAAACAATACTGTAACGGACGGTATAATGTGGTCGACAGCTGCTTGAAGATGCTCCCACTGGACATTTCAACCGTGAAGATGTGACGGAGCCGTGGTGCAACCAGAACACCACATACAGCTGTAACCACATTCAGTAGACATCAGACTCTCTGTCTCCAGCCTTAATCTGTATAATCATGTCGCTCTGCAGTGCATCCTGCAGTAGTGAAATGCTAATGAGCTGCAGACGGACATGCTGCCTGAGGGCCAGCGGACAGATGCCAAAGCTTGACCAGTCGAGTATAGTCTCTGAAATTCACCTGTAAGAGTCACAGCGAGACTCCGAGTGTCGACTGTGCTCCGGTGTTGATGAAGGCGCGGGAGAGTGAGTGTGAGGCCACTCTGCCTCCAGGCTACAGGATGCCACTGCTGATTCATTGTGACCAATTACAGTCAATAGAGCTGAAAATAAATAATGGAGCTGTGTGACACTGTTTAATGAAGTTTTCTCAACACTTGCCTGAAGTGATTTTTGCATTGTCAGCTCTGCAGGGACTGTTTTGACTGCTAGAAGTCAAGACAGCTGCTTTATATGAACTAATTAAATCCTTCATGTGATCCAGATATACTATATGGTTACATATTTATTTCTTTATGTATAATATCACAGGACCTTCAGTGTAAAAGCCTCCAACTCCCCTGAGGAGTAAATGATTCTTGGCAACGGTGCCAATTATATTCAAGCATGCTGAGGTGATCAATGGCCACTGGTTATCACAGTGGGAACGTACCTCCCCGTCCATACACAGTTTAGCCAGTAACAAACCAAAGGAGACAAGCTGAGGCCACTTGTTGAAAAGCACTACATATTAAAAAAGTAGTCATTAAAAAGTATTATGTTGTGTTAATTAAACCAGTAAATATTACCTTATTACCACTAGAAGTATCCCGGACAGTAGGGGACACAAAATATACTGTGAAAAAACAAACTGTTGTTGTAAAGTCCTTGTTTTTGTTCGTTTCTTGCTCAGGTATAATGTTGCTTTAAGTGCACCACATAAGCTCCTGCTTCAGAGATCAGCACTCATGACTATACCATTTGTCACACTTTGAAGTGCACTTGTTCTAAAATAGTAACAACATGGACCGCGGATCAAATGCAGGTTTTTTTTGTGCAGTTTCACTTCATAGGGATTAAGTGACACAACTTCTGTTGTACTGTTGTAAAAAGAAAAGGACAAAATATACTGTTTGTCAAGCATAGAAGCATTTATGGCAATAAACAGTTGAACCAACATGTTCTCATCTCAGCTCGTCACATACTGTCGCTTTGTCCCGCCCCTTGGCGTCCCTTTATTTTTGGCATCAAAACCACTAAAGTTATCCTTGGCGTCACTTCCGTAGCCACTATAGTAAGGTCTAAAAAAGAACTACATGGTTGGGCTTAAAACTGCTATGTCTGTACAGTGAAAATGACACTGAACGTTGTGAATATAGCACACAAACGAGCAGCTGATTATAACGTAACGCACGGGACACAAACGGCGGTCTCCTGGATGAAAGCCTTGTGTTTGTTGGACCATCCATGACATCAATTATCCAAATAGCATGCGGTCTCTCCTCAGCGGCTTAGAAGTGCATGTTATTGTGGAAGTTATAGTCAATAAATATCTGTAGATCTTCTCATGCTGATGCAGAGGGGCACAACGACAATGCACATTCTGTATTTCAGCTTTAATAAGATTAATAATAAATCAGAACCTTGTGTTTATAATTTAAAGTATAACATTTATGATTAATGTAATTGAATGCCAGAAATGGATTTTCTCTGCTTCAGCATCACTATGATGCTCAATTCTGCAACTGGAGTGTTATAAACCCCACTGTGAAAAGGCAGATCATAAATAACTTATATCAGAAGTAGAACCGTAACAAGGAGCACTTGAAGAAACACTTTACATTCCGGCTCTCTTATTCTGACATTACAATGTTTATGGTATGAAGACAACCAAAAGAAGACACATCACTATGCCAATAAAGAGGTTAAAGAGGTGAAGAACTACAGTGTTTCTATCACTGAAATATAGTAACTTACTTTATTCCATTAGAGTGAAATGACTACAGCACAGTTGCCCCCTAGAGTTTATGGCTTTGGAGAAGACACTGCATTACCCAGTAAAGACAAAAGATGGCTTGAATATTGAATGAGTGACCTTTTCCTCCCTCCTTCCCCAACGTGTCACACTCACTCCCCTGTGTGTTTCCATCCAGGCACAACGTGGACATCTGTGATCACAGAGAAGCAAACCTGAGTCTGGGAAGATGTTTTAAGCTTTCACTCTTACAGTATGTCTTTTTAGTCCATACTGACCTCAGGAATCTTAGTTTTCCAATTCAAAATCTCTAGCCCAGAGCAACTAATGTAAAAATGTAATGTAAAATGTAAGCTTTAGAGTTTCTGCCTACGGCTGGAAGGCTGTTGGACTGTCCTGTGCTTCAATGTGACTCTTTCCTCTTACATTTTTACACTATGCTGCAGTATTTATTAAGATAGAAGCTACAGTTAATGAATAGCAGAAAAACACAATGCTGGCTGTTATTCTTTCTTTAATGTAGTCTGTCTGTCTCTGCAGCTCCAATACGGAAGGTCCATGTGTTCATACTGATACTCACACATTCAACATTCAAAAAGAAGCCAGCAGGATACTTCATCCCACTGGTTCCCCACTGGTATGTGACGCACACACACACACACACACACACACACACACACACACACACACACACACACATGAACACAAACTGCCTGCAGGTAATGCCAGAGGTGGCCGGCATTCATTTAATTTGTATCTCATCTATCTGCTGAATAATAACCAGGAAGAAGCAGGCGCATGGCAGGGAAACAAATGGGGAGAACCACTGAACCTTTTGATCAAATTTAATATTGGTGGATGCAGAGGAGGGCAACTTTTCTTTTTTTTTTTCTTCCTGGCACAGCAGCCAGAACTAAAATATATTAGTTTGATAAATATTCCTTCATTGCACTCGGTGGAAAACACAGATTTCGAGGTTTCACTTTGAAAAGTTTGAGCAAAACACATTTCTTAGGAGATTCCTCCGTGCTGTTTTATTACATCCATTAATTCAGATAGTGCAAGATTTCAGGCATCCACTGGGTCTACTGAGACATTTAAGGTTTTGATATTACTGTCAAGAAAATGGATGTAACGAGAAATATTGCACAAATCTCTGCCCACTGTGTTAAAGCCTGTTAACCATGTTAGCTTATATATAAATTCAATCTACTGGAAGTGCCCTCATGCTGTTCTACGGAGGGAGATCTTTAATCTACTGCCCACACATTAACACTGTGTTAATAGCAACAGTGCTACAGCTTTCATGTTAGCATTGCACTAACAGACCATGATGTTAGCCCCGGAAATAGCTCCATGTTACTGACGGGGCCAGCTTTGATCCTCCTGTGTGCATTAGCCATGGCTCTATCTGGTTCAGATGACAAGCTGTAGGCTCATTTATCTCTCCGCTCCATACTGACATCTCTTCACACTTCTGACACATGTGAGGCGCTAATTACACTAAACGCTACTGTGCACCAAAAGCTGAAGTATCACTTCACACTGTAGTAGGAAGAGAAAGAAACAGTCGGTTTCAAGGCTTTGTAAGTGTTTTTGTCAACCAACCATTAAATACTGAAGAATCCACAGTAATGATGATAAAACTGTCCTCAGTGAATCAATATGAAATGTGTTTTGTCCAAATTCTTATGCCAGAGTGGTCACAGTGAGAGGATAGTTATGAATCATGTTTGGAGTGAAGTTTTTTAGCAGAAACTACAGTAAAAGAACAAATCAATAAGAAGGCAGACAGACTTTCCTCAGTGCTAGACTCTGGTGGGCGAGAAAGTTGCCCTGTTTCTTTAACATAGCTTTATCCAGGTTAACAAGAAGGATAATTCATTTTTAGTGGGTTTGATGTTTAATGTGTTTATGATATCTCTGGTTTTCCAGGATCCCTGGAAGGTTGAGCTTCTCTCTCAAAACAACACAAGCTTGATCACACATTCAGCTTTTTATTGGCCTCTTCAGCTGGCTTTATTCAGCCACTGAAAATGAACCATGAAGACAACTTTTTAGCACTTAAAACAAACCATCATGATGACTTCACACGAAGCGTATAGTGTTATTACACTTAAAACACGCTTTTGATTCCATATTCATGGAATTGTAGATGTTGTACATGCTCAGTTTTTCTGAGCACTTCAAGGACTCTTTGTCCATGAATAGAGGAAAGAAAAACGTAATCTTTGATGTGCTGGAAAAGATACAATATAAAATCGTGATCAACCCAGTATCACGCCAAAGCATGGAATAAACCTGCCTGTCCACCAAAGGATAGCGTGTCAGTGTCACGTTTTGCTGCTCCAAGGCGTGAATATTACACGTGTGTTTTAAGGTGCAGTAACAGCAGGGGGAAACAAACCCACTCACTTAGGTTTAGGAAAAACATCATGTCTGGCCTTAAAATATGTACGTAAACTAAGTATAATACGTACGGAAATAACGTAACATAAGTACATGAAACACGTCATTAAAAAACATGTCATAAACTTCACAAACGTAACTTAAAATACAAAACACCTGTCTCGAACACCGGCCTCCTGGTTGAAAGTCGTGTGTATGTTGGACCTATCCACCTCCCCTCCCGCACGCCATAAGCATTATATCTCACTTTTTATTACTATCTACATCACTACCTCTGAGTGTAGCATATTTACGCGGATGCGTTTACATTGCAGCCAGTGCAAACTACATGGCGCACAAATGACACGCCAAAAGCAAGAGCGGTGTTCTTATTGCACGCTGTTACCTTGCACATTATCTTGTCATTCATACGACTTTTCGTGTAACTGCGCTGAAACATCAGAACTGCTACTAAAGGGACCTTATAGTGGGATTTTGTTTTTGTTCTACTACTGTTTCTGAGGTCAAGAATGGACTTTCGATGTTAACTTTCAAGCCAACATGGATGAGAAGTCCTTAATGTGCTCTGAAATATGGACATTTGAGCATTTACAATTTCATGACAACTGAGCAAAATAGATCTGCTGATCATGTAATATTAAAAGCTCAAGAACAGCGACCTCCTCGTGAAATCTGGTTTTGTAAGCTACATGTGATGCAATTTCCAGCGGGAGTCACCAAAACAAAAATAAGTTGAATTAAGCTCATAAGAGCCATTGTTACCATGACAACATAAAGAACCAAATAAAATATATAAAAGGGCAGGGAGCAGGCTGATCATCGTTACAAATACATTTATGCTCAAAATACAAAGTATGGAGTCATGCACCTTTCATCAACCCTGTCACACACACACCCTGCTCTGCCACCCCACCATGGTGATGTGGTGGTATAGCCTAAGGGAGGGAGCAGAGCAGCCCAACAGTGAGGGGCACAGGGAGTATTTCATGTCTGTCTGTAGGCTGTGACATTAACAACCCAAGGTGATTTAACTTCCTAATTCATCCACCTCCTTTATTTATGAGCCAGCAAGGCTTTTTAGCGAGCACTGATGGATCTCTCTTACTCTTTATGCTCCATCCCCGAGGGTCTGGTAGCAGCATAAAAAAACTGAGATGGGGGGTGGGGGGAGGGATGACTGGAGAAAAGTGGGGAACAAAATAGTGTTGCAGAGGTGTGACAGCGTCCTGGATTGTTGCTAAGCCAGCCAAGACAATAAATTTCATTTCAGTGAAGCGCTCTATTTTTCCCCGTGTTCCCAGCCTTCCCTCCGTTTCTGTCATTCTCTTACTGCGTTCATTCACCAACATCCTTTTTCTCATCATGAAGTGTCTTTCTTATCTCAAAGTTATTCTCTCCTAAAGTAATCTGTCTCTCCACAAGGCTTTTTCTAGGCTTGTATCTACCGCTCCACACACACACACACACACACACACGCACCGTCTGGGTATCTCGTGTCTCTTCCCCCCAGTGTCACTTAACTTCCCCGACGTTTGGCCTGAAGGCTGCTGTGATCTTCACTTCAGACTCTTTGCTCGTCATATTGCCTGGAGAGCAAAAGTGTCAGGATCAAACAGACACAGCAAACGCGTGGAGGCAGATACACACAGTTATTCATCTACTTCTGGATTGTGTGAGCAGTGTTTACAATCGCTAAAAAAAGCCAGTTTGGTACTATTTAGGTACCACACAGTTCAGGCTCCATTGATTCACAGTTTAAGCTTGGTCTAAGCTTACATCAAACACCTAACACCATCTGATTCATATTTGTGCCTAAAGCTAATAAAACTTTAACCATCCGTCAGATCAGAAAACGATACACCTATCTCCAGATTCAATACTATCACGATACTTGGGTGCCGATTTGATATGTTTTGCAATTCTACAAGAATTGCGATTGCATATTACGATTTATTGCGAATTTTGTTTTTTAACACTAGATCATGGGAAAAAGTTGAGTCATACACTTCTAGGGACATTTACTTTGGAAAATATCTAAATTAATACAGTACACATGTTTAATTTTCAGCATACAGTATATGTAGTCAGAGATGTCCTGAAGTCAAGTATATCAGTCATTGTCAGGAATTATTTATTCAATTTTTTCCAGCAACCCAAAAATCAAAGATTAAAGACGTTTCCCTCACAAATTAGTGGTATTTTCTTTTTAATGTATAAGGGACATAATGTTTGGTGAATATAATCCAATCAATCTTATTTCCATATATGTATTTTGTATATACAGTTCCCTTTGTTAACACCTTATTGTGAAAACTGGACGTAGTCACACATGTATACTTCCGCTAACTGCGCCAAGTCCGTCACTAGCTCTCCAGTCAGCTCCATTCTCTTTATACATCCATGGTCAGCTCCATCTGGGCCGTTTGAATGCATTTAACATAAATGTCAGTATATGGGTGCTCTACAGTTGCAGCGTCGGCTGATTTGACCAAGGAGATGCGAGTGACCGCTGGCTTGACCGCACGTTACCGTAATACGATAACGTTTCCTGTCCATGACAGAGTTAAAATGCAGCTTTAGCCGTGATGTTTATCTCTGCTTTTCCTGGCAGTGTGTGAAACCAAAGTGTTTCCATACTTTACTGTATGTGTAGTGTTTACCACGTTGGATTTAACATGTGAAGGTGCGGGTTGTATCCACGCGGTCTCTCCAACGTTTTCTATTTTTTTGTTTTGGCTCACTGTGGCCGGCTGCGGTTTGTTTTGGTTGATGGATACAAAACGGATATGACGTCACGTTACTACAACAATAAAAGCGGTAACTTCCTTCTTCCTCCGCATAGACTCAAATGAAGCAAATATATTGAATCTGGCATTAAATAATGTATTTCAAAATCATAAAAAACAACAAAAAACACGGTACATAGGTCAATCGATTTTTTTTCCCACTCTTATTATTTTACAGGTCCATAAATTCCTGATAATTTACAAATAATTTCCACTCAAGTTTCCTAGAAAGTAGTATATAATTTGGAGAACAATTCCAATTCATATCTCTCATTTCTTCCACAGCTATCAATATTTAATAGCGATCGGATCATTTTCACTGACATGACATGCATGCAGCCACCAACACCCCCTGACAGTCTGTGCGTGTTTATGTGTAGTTTTCATTTCTTTTGTCTCAACAGGTTTCACATCACATCACTGTGTTTTGTTGAGATGAGACTGTAGGATGTAAAACGCCGCTGCTTTTTCTTCTTGAGGCAGGAAGATGGGAACTCAGCTTGAGGTCGCAGGTATTTACTCGGAGTGTCTTTTTATGATATGACCAGCAAGCCATTAAAATCAGAGTGGTAAACAATGAGTAGAGAACACCCAGAGAGCAAGCTACAAAATGCTCGGCATATTCAAATTAAATGAGATTTGTTCTTGCTGTGAATCTCGTTCCATTTAACACAGTACATGTCATCCCCCCCCCCCCCCCCCCCCCCCCCTCCCTAATACAGACCCGAGGCACTCACTATTGTTTTTCTTACTTCTTTGTCACTTTTCATTGTTAGACTCGGTTGCTCTCTAATTACGGCTGCAGTTGTGGTTGGGCATAGAAATCTGGGTTGACTCTCCTTAAACATGAGCCAAGTCGGAACCACTGCAGCATTTCATTCGCCTAAACACTATTAAAACAACTTTTGCTATAAGCTCCCGTCTTTTTACTATCATACTTTCATAGATTTTCACATCACTGATTCAACAATCACTTGGTATAAATTACCAAGGGAGACAGTGACACCAAATGTGTTCCATGTCTAACCAGGTGGGTCACTAGCTGTAAGGTAGATTATGTCTTAGACTTAGTCTTTCGGCAGGTTCCTAATAATGAACAGTAATGCCTTATTAATGCTTGACGCATCCGTGAGGGGCACGAGTGTCTGCATGGCCAAAGTGACGTCTCACGATCAGACACGTCCCTTTCTCCTGTCGGTGCACATCCAACATTTTCTAACTACACGGATGCAGATGGGCGGAGAAAATAGAGAACTTTGAGGAGCTGATGGTGACACAATTGAGGAATATCGGTTTGCCTTGAGGAGAAACCCGCAGCAGAGTATAAAAGATCCAAACGTTTCCTCGTCACGATTCCATGCCAGCTCATGCCCATGCAACCCTCTATGCTGAAGCATAACCAAAGCTTAATACAGACTAATTCCTGTAAAATCACCAAGCTACATTTGATTTCTTTTATATTAAGTGATTCAATGTCTTGAACAAAACATCCAGCTCTCATGACATGTTTTGGGGTTTCTTTGTTGGCTAGAGTATTCTGTACATAAAAAAGGAAGCAAGTGTTATGTTGTATTTTCTGCTTGGCCAGGTCACACATACCCAGTGGCAATTCTGAAAGCAAAGCTCTACATGCCTCAGGGTTGAATACATTTCCCCAGGCAGACCGTACAAAATGTGGTACTTAGTTCAGTTTGCTCAGTTTTATGAAACTACTATAACCTTTTTTGCAGATGTGGCAACTACACATAACCAAAACCAACTTAGCACACCTGGAGACATACAGTATCACTGCGTCCATGTCTGTAATTCACTTGGTCATTATATCCAGAAATTGCAGCTCAACATTAGCTGATGGGACTATAATCCTGTAACCCAGATCTGCTTCTCTTTCACCCCTCCTTCTATTTATACAGTTTAGTTCTGTGTTGTGTCCTCTAGTCGTGTCTCTGTGCCAGTTTGACTCTCCCGTGCTCCTCTGGACTGGCTGTGATAATGGGTCATTGTCTCCATTTGTAATTCCTCCCTTTGACTCCCTTCACCAAATTCAGTTGTGCATACACATGTATACCCAGAATGACATTACCGAGTCTTTAAAACACTGATACTAACTATGTTTATCTGCTACCAATGACCATTCAAGCGTGTTTTTCTGCCTAAGCTTAGAAGAGTTACGGGAAACTTTTCAAATCATTCCAGACGAAACACAACTTTAATTTCCTGTGAAGTTTCCTGCAAAGAACGATAATGTAATTATAGTGTAGATTTAAGTATTGTTCTGAGACAGGTATTTAGCACCTAAACTGTGAAATGCTCTGCCCGCACCCTTACGGTCCGGTGACTCTGTGGATTCTTTTAAAGGTCAGTTAAAGACTCACCCGTTTAGACAGGCATTTGGGTAGCCTGTACGCACCAGGCTTGCATTTTATCTATTTATTCTGTACTGTGTGGCGCTTTTCACATGACATACATCACAAAGTGCTATGTATTGTGTTTTATTTGTTCATTTCTTAACCAAGTGGCTCATGTGGTCACCTCTTTTTATATGAGCTCTTTACTGTACGTCTGTATAATGATCTTGTTCAGCACTTTGTGATGTATGTCTGTGAAAAACGCTATATAAATACATTTTCACTTACTTATTTTTACTTACTATTTGAGTTAAACTAGCTGTGTTGAGTTTAAGATTGAGCAGCTTCTAGAAGGGTCCATTTCAACCAAAGTAATATATAGTCTTTCTGCATGTATTATATGAAATATCACCCTCCATATATGTTAAATTGTAATCTTACCTTTATAAAATGTTTCATTTTTGTATGTTCAGTGGGCCTGCTGAACCCTTTAAGTTAGCGCTTAACTGAAAGTAATTCATTGGACATGTGCCAATATAATACCAAACCAAATTACATAGTCATTTCCAGGAAACTTCAGGAAAGTAATTTTACAGTTAAGTTAAGTGTGAAATAAAGTGTTGCCCTTTATTGTGCAAATCAAATGTCATCAGCTGAGCTTGTAATGTTCCTTAAACAAAACACAATGAATTCAATTAAAATATAAATTAAAAAATATAGACCTGACTGTGTGGAAGTTGCTTCATATAAAGCAGAACAGAGTAGTTTAATAACCAGCATATATATAATAAAAGTTTAATTTTAAAGACTTTACATTTAAACTATATTAACATATTTAGATTAAATATGACTGTGAGACTCTATGTTTTGAATATCAAAGTGTAGATCCAGAAGCAAAACCTCACCTTTAATCCTCTAACTGAGACTCAGATCTGTTTGATATGCCGCGAGTCCCCGAGCCCCAATCTCCAATCAGCGTTTAAAAGGACATGCCCCTGGTGACTGAGACAATATTATCTCCAAACCTTTAAGACCTGATCTGATATCAGCCTCTGGCACAGAAGCTACACCTCTTATCCCATCATACATTATGTAAATTCTCACTTGCTGATCCAGGGTCAGCTGAGGGGAGTGGTGGCAGACATGTGAAGCCCTGCAGGATCTGATGGGAGTTCAGCAGATGTCTGGTTAAACCACCCACAGGGCAAGCAAGGCTGTCTGCGAGATACGGCCACACTGACCTCAGAGCTGCCTGTCACCTTATCTCTCCCCACAGACACACACACACACACACACACACACACACACACACACACACACACACACACACACACACACACACAACCTATTTCCATCTCCATGTATTTTCCTGCTTTCAGTGGGAGCGACTCCTTTTACACTTTATATTTAGAAAGTTCTCATCCAGCTCTACTTACAATAAGTGCAACAGTAAAATGTGCTTCGCATTCACCGACATCTAAAACAACCAGTAAAAAGTAGAGCGACTGAGAGACTGAGAGAGCAGTGACAATACAATACAAGCAGGGAGGGGGAATATAAAAGAGAGGATATAGGTGCGATTACAGAGGTTGACATACAGGCTTGGTTCTTGAAATGAAGCTTATGCGGGAAGTTCAGTCAGGACCAAATCAATGTGATTGGATGATTGGAAGTGTCTGCCATCCCTATTGGTTGAGGAAGTGACATCATCACAGATCCATTGCACCATGAAAAAAAAACAGGAAGAGAAGAGAAGAAAAATACATGTCAAACAAAGAACATCAAACATACATCACTATTGAAGGAAAACACTAATAATCTTACCATAAATTATCACATGGCACATGATCATAAGTATATAAAGTTACACATTAAAAACACTGCTTTGTTTTGTGTATATAACACAAAGTAACTCCGCTGTGTGGTCTGGATTAGGAAGACTGTTTTATCACTGTGAAGCCAGGAGAGAAAACAGGTGAAGCTGAGCAGAAAACTAAATTAAGTGGAAGCAGAAAACGAGGTGTTCAGGCCTGAACCCAAGACAAGAAGTACGGGGGGGCCTTGTGCCATGTAGTGCGCCGACCGTGCATGCAGCTTGTTGCAGTTCCTCTTGCTCGTTTTCTTATTTTTGCCAACTTTCTTCTTTATCTTATTGTACTTTATAAACTCTATGTTCAATTTGTTTAGAAGTAACTTCTTTAAGCTGAGCCCTCTCTAAACAGAGAGACTGTTTTTTTTACCGTGGAGTAACTCCTTTCATTCATCCAAGCCACCGTCGCACAGCAACTCCGTGGTCACATTGTTTACGCCAGGGATTAGCTGATCGTGCTGAAGCCAGCCGGCATGGCGATCAGGACTACAGATATCCCCACAGAAGTCTGGAGAAGGACACACAGGGGAGGCGAAGCGACGAGGGAGGAGAGTTGGGTCCAGACAACAGAGGCTTAGGGAAAAGAGGAGCTATAAACCGTGTCGCCCTTCTGTCAACATGGGCAACGTGAGATCTCTGGCGAATAAAATGGACGAGCTAACGGCGCTATAGCCAGGAGTCAGAAGGAGTTTCCCTAATTTCCTCATGGGGATCAATAAAGTATTTCTGATTCTGATTTATGGCTTAAGTAGCAACAGGGTTTTGAGATTACATTTCAACAGGCACTCAGTACCTAAAGAGTTAAACTTGGCTCAACTTTTACCACAATGCAATGCAAATTTACTGTGTACAGTTTGGGAGTGCAATGCATTGACCAATCAAATACATGAAAGCACACAGTCCTGGTCGGTCACTCTGTAACACCAATGGCTTAATTCAACTGTTTACCTTGCATTTGTGGAGTCATAGAATAAAAGGATTGTCGCTTTGATAACTTTCCAGTTATAAAATCCTGTCTCATAAAATGTCTAAGTGTTTTTTGGCATGTGATAAAGCCCTTCAAACTAGGGCTGGCAAAGTTAATGCGATAATAACGCATATTTGTTTCAACGTCAATAATTTCTTTAACGCATTAACGCAACTTGCAATTTATAGGTTGTAGCGAGCTCAGATTTAAAGCTTTGGTGAAGATACTAGCATCCATGTCTTACTAGCTTGTCACGAAGGAGGTTAAATAGCGCTCCAAACTTGCACTACATTTTGTCGAGAAAAAAACTGGCATGGCCATTTTCAAAGGGGTCCCTTGACCTCTGACCTCAAGATATGTGAATGTAAATGGGTTCTATGGGTACCCATGAGTCTCCCCTTTACAGACATGCACACTTTATGACAATCAAATGCAGTTTGGGGCAAGTCATAGTCAAGTCAGCACACTGACATACTGACAGCTGTTGTTGCCTGTTGGGCTGCAGTTTGCCATGTTATGATTTAAGCATATTTGTTTTGCTAAATGCAGTACCTGTGAGGGTTTCTGGACAATATTTGTTAATGTTTTGTTTTGTTAATTGATTTCCAATAATACAGATAGACATACATTTGCATAAAGCAAGCATATTTGCCCACTCCCATTGATAAGAGTATTAAATACTGTACTTGACAAATCTCCCTTTGAGGTACATTTTGAACGGATAAAAAATGTGCAATTAATTTGCAATTCATCACGAGTAACTATGGACAATCATGCGATTAATCGTGATTAAATATTTTAATATATATAATTGACAGCCCCAGATATTATGGAATTTTTGCCCAGTGAGGCCAAAAATAAAACTGCCTACCCCCACTTTAACTCATCAGTTTTAAAATGAAGAATGCAGAGATGGAGAGGAGAAGGAAATGCTAATATTTACTGCAGGGCAATGAAGCTGATGGAAGAAGAGACTGGAGTAAATGGAGAACAATTAGGGAGAGAATATGAGAGTAATAACTAAACCTCTTTAATAAAATATGAATGCATGAAAACTGCTAACAGAGGATTCCCATCGGCTTTAATTGTGTCTCTCTGTACAGTATATCAGTATAGCATGCTTATCCACTCCCTGCATTATTAATGCACGACTATCAACATGTAATTTTTATCTGATAAACTCACAGTATATAATATATAATGAATGTAAATAGAACGGCTGTATGTAAGGCTGAAAATAAGAAACATGTTGCAGGAATGAAGCTGGAAAAAGAGAATGAATCCAAAGAGAAAAAGAGATTGGGAGTCAGGAATAGAGAATGAATAAGAACAAAGGAAAAGAGACTATAATGAGAAAAGAAAACAGATGAGTGTGACCACGGGCTTAATGCTGCGTCCTCTCTCTGTAACAAAGCAAACCAAACAGATAAGCTCTTGTAACAAAGGTACTGCCTGCTTAATAAATTAGCCGCCCTGAAAAGAATACTGTACAATGGCACCAACGCTATTCACATTAACAAAACACTGGCGGGAAGGAAAAGTAATTAAACCTACTACACAAACAAGACAGAGACGGATTGTTAAATAAAACAAACAGGAGAGTAGAACCCATTTAAACAGAGGTGTTGTAGTTTAAAACTGCCTGGACTGGATCAACTCACACAAAGCTAGGGATGTCACGATACCTGAAATCTAGTAGTTGATACCAATACCAGTGAATTTCCACGATTCTCGATACCAAGGTAAAAAAATAAAAAAAATAAAAAATAAATCCCATGTAATTCAACACACACTCTTTTATTAAAAACATTTGAACATTACAAAAAACAGAGGCATGTAGCCTTTAAGTAATAAATACAAATAGTTGACCCATATTGTTCATTTTGGCGTATCAGCGGCATGCTATCAATCGATAGTCAGACGACGGGCGCTACATACTGACCGTGAACGCATCTGGTCCGTCAGCTCAGAGTAGTAGGAGTAGGAGCAGGAGGCAGAGGATTTGTTGTCGAAGCGAAAAGCAAACGCACCTATTTGGCAATATTTCACGTTTAATCCCAATGCTACAAGGGAACCATAATGTTAATGAGGTAATCGCCGCGAGGCGGATGGAGCTGTCACAGCCGGTATGCACAGAGCAGCGGTGCCAGGTAGACCCCCGCAGCGGAGCCCCGCAGCAAAAGCGCTACTGGAGAGGCCAGACACACCGCCACCGGACAGTAAAGATCAGAGTCAGCGCTCTGCACATATTGACCGTAATCTTTCTTGTAAAATGTCCGGTGTAATCGGTGACACCGGTGTTGTTTAAGTTAAGTTCAGTTAAGTTTATTAACCGGTGGGAAAATTTTCCTCAGTGTCACATCACTACCAACGACCATTACAGGCATCTTATGGTACCTTCGGTACAGTAGAAAAAGAGTACCATCACTTTTTAAAAATTTTGGCATCGATTTGGTACCAACGAATCGGTTCTTGTGATATCCCTACACACAGCAGAGTCAATATAGAGTAAAAAAACAACAGTCTTTGGCAACGACATAATACTGACATGATAATAGTAGAAATACATTAGTAAGATAGGAGGATTATATATACACTCTACAGCTCATTGTGTTCCGCAAACTGCAAATACACTTTTGAACCTTATTAAGTCTAGAAAACTCACTTGTATACAATAATTCTGACCACAATGCAATATGGGAGATACATAAATCTACATTTAATCTAGTATTACCTTCTTTCTCTTTACGTTATGGTACATTGAAGAGCGGGTTATTCTGGCAGTCACATAAATGACAATTACTGCGATCATGGAGCATCTAGCAATCATCGAGGTGTGTGAGTATGTAAACGAAAGTCAAGAGGAGTTGGAGGAGCCATTATGCACTCATAATTAACATAAAGGACCTTTCACCGTTACCATAGCAAGCAGTTGTTGCCGATAACAACCCGAACACCCACACATGCATTGAATGCATTTGATATTTAGGTGCATGATGTTCACTTAGCTCTCTTAGCGTGAGTATACAACAATCAAGTAATCAGCCACAGGAGAACCAACCAATCAAGAAATTATTATACAACAAGTGGTGAGTTTACACATCCTCCCGCTTGTAAACAGAAACAGGATCTCGTGTCCCAGTTCACCTCAGTAGATGATGACAGTGTTCACAGGTAACTTTTTGTTTTTTGAGTGAATGAAGTGCCGCATTGACCTGAGTCATGAGGAGGTGATTGGGGTGGATGGTAGGTAGTTGTTTGAATTAAATACTTGACAATTCTCCCTTTGAGGTACATTTTGAACAGATACAAAAATTGTGATTAATTTATAATTAATTGCGATTAACTATGGAAAATCATGCGATTAATCGCGATTAAATATTTTAACTAATTGACAGCCCTAATCAATACACATGACTATCGTGATACTATGTTGTCTGATACTGTATTGATTCTCCAAAACACTGTATTGATTTTGAATTAACCTTTTAAAAATCCCATCGGCAGGCCTGGGCGCTATTCGATCTTTCGGAGGTTGTAGCTGGTTTTAAAGCCAGAGTGAAGATACTGGCGTCATATTAAGCTAGAACACCTATGGAATCCAGTGGTATGTCATACTAAATGATGCTCCAAAGTTACGCTAAACTTTGGCGAGGAAAAACTGTCATGACCATTTTCAAAGGGGTCCCTTGACCTCTGACCTCAAGATATGTGAATGAAAATGGGTTCTCTGGGTACCCACGAGTCTCCTCTTTACAGACATGCCCACTTTATTATAATCACATGCATATTTTTTTTGCATGCAGTATAAATGTGTTATTTTCGCCTATTCTAAAAATGGTGTATTTCTGGTGTGTTCTTTATACATCAAAAATCCTAATATATCGTCTTGCTTACAGTATCACAATATATTGAATCATTACGCCTGTATCATTGTTTACGTATCGGCATATTCTTACCAATACACATCCCTACTAAATAGTTGATTTCAGATCAGAATCATTCCCTGTAATGCAGCATATAAAGACGACACACTTTATTTAAGAGGCATCTAGGGATTTACTGAAAGATACAGTATGCCCACTGTGGGAAATTAGTGACACACTATGAAAGCTGATTTATAGGTGCTTAGACACACACACACGCACACGCACACGCACACACACAAGACAAAATGATGTTCCTATTTGAAAAAGAAAGATAACAAACAACACTCTGTCTCCTTCTGTCTCTGTGGTTGTCCATTTCCTTCTTCTTCAGACATGTAATTTATTGTATTTTTCTCATAATCACCCAGTCTGTCTGCTTGCCCTAAATTTCATGAAAACAGAGCTTAATTCCCTTTTACACTAAACAAAACAGACCACAATGGAGTTGGTAAATTGAGTCCCTATTTCTTTTCTGCCCTCCTCTCTCATTCTCTGTCTGTGTCAGGAGAGCAAACACAGAGGAGAATGAAAATCAGACAGATCAACAGAATGACGGACGGAGAGCCACAGAAAAAAGAGGTGAGTTAGAGAGATACAGTGACCTAGACGTCAAGCTCCACCAAGCAGAAACTTTTTTACAAAATGGACCAAGAGAAATAGACAAAACTCGATCGTTTTCTCTAACTCACACACACACTTGAACCTCAACTTTTGCACTCTAGAAACAAAACCAGCTGATCAAAATTGCATCTTCATCTCTCTCTGTAACTCTTTGAGCTTCTCTCGATCTCATTTCACTCCCCTCTGACTGAGTTAGACTCAATTAACCTTTATGAAAGTGGGAGGTGTAATATTATCACAATATCATAGTCTGATTCAATGAGGGTTCTGACTGAAATTTGACTATACTAAGTATATTACAATTTAAACAAGGGAAAGACAATTACATTAGAAACCTTTTGGAATAGATTGAGCTTTTGGGAGTTGTTCAACTTTGCGAGTTGCACACAACGAAGAGGACATCTGACTGCCCATTATCTCAAAAGTGACAGCCTGAAAGTGTAATGTAGTACAACCCAGCATCCCACCAGAGGTATGAGGGTGATCCTAGTATTTATGTTTCAATAAATAAACTGTAAATTGAATCAGTGACTGGATCAGTGGGGCGCATTCCCCAAAACAATGTTACTTACTAACCACTAGAATGTCTCGAGGCAGATGAAAAGCTATTATCTCTCAAACAGTGAATTAATTAATTTACGGGCCCCGAAATAATTATAGGCATTCAGCGAGTTATTAAATAGACCTGCGTGGAGTGCTGATGAGGGGGCATTTAAACAGAAGTTATCATAAAAATGTTTATGCCTTATATGAAATACCTTTTATAATGTCAATCAAAAAGGCTTAACAGCATTACAGTCAGTGCTGCTGTACACATCCTGTATGTTTAAATGTCATTCATGCAAAGAAGGACAAAAGCATCTTCAACAGATGGTCTCTTACTCCCACAAGATGAGCGATTTTTTTATATACTTAATGTGTTTGTTAGAGAAATAAGCAGTTTAAAGTGCGGGTCCATCTGTGTTCTGTTATGTTTAAAAAAAAAATGGAAACACCCACTCAGTTGTTGCAAAAAGCAGTGACATAAGCTAATCAATAAGGTTTTGAATAATGAGAACGCTAGCCCAAGCTGAGTCAAAGTAAGCTGTGCTAAGTTTGGAAATAACTGAAAGGGTTGGTTTGGATATTTTAAAGTGGGGTTGTATGTAAAATGGGTTGTATGTTGCGAGGTAAAATTACTGTGAATAGAGTCTGGTCTGGTCTTGAAGACCGCGATATAACAGCTTCAGTTGATGTCGGAACGGGCTGTGCGATGGCGAGGTACAGCGGCTGTGGACGGGAGCGGCACAAAAACATATTTTAGCCACCTAAAAAGAAATCAGTTTAAGTGTACGCTATAATTAGAATATTTTCACCGCTTTACCTCGCCATCAGACGGGGGACTGAAGTCGTTATACTGTATATATATATATATACAATATCTCGGTCTTCAAGACCAGATCAGACTCCATTCACAAGAACATCCATTTTACCTTGAGGAACATGGGAGTTGCTGGTCTACCGCTGCATCGATCGGTTAGTTTGTTTGTGTTATTGTGTGACTTTTGGATCCGAACTAATGTGGCGTCCAAACACCAGTACATTGCTTAGCTTCCGTGCCGGTACTCTGCTTCTCCAAGCTGGGAGTGTGCCAACTGCCATCTGAGTTACTGTATGTAACGTTAATACGGTACACTGACTATAAGGATGTATATATACTGTACATGTAGCAGCGTCATCATGCAAGAACCTACGTTAGGTCACGTGGGAAAAGGTTTTGAGAAGGGCTTGGGAAAATAGCATTTTGACACTAAAACATACATACTTTGACCAGAATGTGAATGTTCAGATTTGAATACATGAGGAACACCACTGTGAAACTACAGAATGATATAAAAACCTCAAACAACTCAAAAATAATAGACCTGCCCTTAAATAACATGTCTGGCCAGCTATCCAACCTTACCAAGCAAACAGCTACATCTCTGCAGCTCTGCAGCAATTCCTTGTGACAACATCCCCACTATGAGAACTATGAAGTTTGGCAGGATCCTGCTGCGAATTTCAATAAACGTATCAGAGTATAACAATAGTGGATTAATCCCTTAACTGCACTTGCTTTAAATAATTTCTAAGGAGAGAGGAGAGAGACGGAGAACGGTTGAAGGAAAAGAGGGAAAGGTCATTGACATACGTGATGTACATCAGATCAGATTAGGCTGCCGAGCTTCTTCTTCTGAACACAGAACCGAGGAAAGAAACTAATTCAACAGCTGATTCAAGCATTCACTGCTGTGTGACATACACACACGCATAAGAACACACACATGAACAGTCACCCTTTCACATGATCACATGTCCTCCTGCTGCAAGAAACTAGATTTCTTCATCATTTGATTTGTGTGTGCAGGAAAGTTCAGAGAAACCCCAAAACAGATGTTGCAGATGTGGGATATGTTTACTGTAATGCAGGCGGGGGTGTGTAATTACCATTATTATCTCGGTATGAGAATAGTTGGGCAGTCAGTCACGTGATTTTAGCTTTCATGTTTAGAAAAGGCTAACCCTAATCCAATTTGATTTGTAACCAGTAACATTATCACTGCACCGGAGACTGAACCCCCAGCATCTGGTTTGTGTTTGTTGCTATGGGGAACAACATGAACTATCATGGAAACAGGAAAACCATCCATTAAGTTTTTATTCACTTTTGGTTGCCGCAGCCTCAAGCTGCAGCTGTCTCTTTTAACTTTTAGACATTTAATAAAACTTATTTCCAGTTCACGTCTTGTAAAAGTGTCTCATTAAATAGTTGAGTAAATGAATTAGCATTTCTTTGGATTAAAAAATATTTTTTCTGTGAGATGGGGCCGACAGATTTTCAATAGATTAACAGTGTTGCAGGTGGGAGTGATCTGAATCTTAGCAGTAACTTGTCAGAGTGGGATGGTGCCTCTGCAGAGCGAGCAGTAATGGTCAGAAATCCTTTAAAAACAGGTGGGCGCAGGGCTGAAAAAACAAGATATGTAAGCTTTTTGGCAACAGCTACAGCTATACCGATTATATTATTATTATACATTCTCACTTCCAACTCATCAAATACCTCAGTATCGGAGACCGACGCACAGAGTACCCCTCTTACATTACTTTAGGACGAACCAGAGATGGCGTGTCTATATACGCTGGTTACATGCATAGTGTCCTTTCAAAATAAACTTCTATTTTCACAGGACGTTTAGGTTTAGGCAACACAACCACTTGGTTAGGGTTAGGAAAAGGTCGTGGTTGACGTTCACTTCATTGACTAGCGACTCACGTGACTGACGTAACTAACAACTGACGTGACAAAATAAGTCAACTTTACTTTTAGTTTCACACAGGACATTAACACTGGTCTCCTGGTTGAAAGTTCTGTGTTTGTTTGACCCATCCACCAGCCCTTCCGCACGCCCTGAGTGGACTCTCACGCTATTAATACTACGTCCCTTGCAGCCCAGTTTGTCCCATAATGTCGCTAAAGGGTGCCTCCATTCATCGGTTTCCGATGCAGAGAGTACAATTGGCGGTATTTGACGAGATGGGAGTGAGAATGTGTTGTACCAATATGGTTGTCTGTAATAATCCACAACCTAGATAAGATGTAGTCTCAATGAAATCAGCTTTGACATTTGCATGTATCTGCTTGTATGTGTGTGTATGTCCAGGTTTCTCTGCTGACCATCAAAGCACAGGACTGCTTCCAGTAAAAATCCATTAGTCCAGTAACGACAACATCAAGCTCAAAGAGCCTCCGTCAGCTGAGAGTCAGACAGGCTCGGTTAATATTTGAAGACTTCAAAAGATAAAACACAGAGAACAGACTCACATCCGTAATGTCATGATGAAAAGCAAACAGGACCGGCTCCATCGATAATAACATGCTGACCGACTCAAAGCCAGAATGTTACTTTGGTTTTTGTACATCACGGGTTTCATCATGGTGCCGCAGACCATCTTTGGAATAGCCTTTTCCAAAAATGTCAGATGTGGTTTGATTTAAGATTTAAGATTGTAAGGATTATTGTGATTAATGTGAACCTGCTATGGCTGGTTATTCCCTTTAAATGATGGAACAGAATTGATATGATTCAGTGCTGAGCCATTCGAAGTTAATAAGGAACAGAGACAAAGAGAGGAGAATGAATTAATTCACAGTCAGACTTTCCCATCTACTGTCATTGTCGATTTGAATGGATTGTTTTACACCTATTGTAATACTCAAATTTCCTGAAGATCCTTCTTTGAGTGGGCCTATTCACAGTTTCCTCCAATTTAGTTTCTCATAAATTCGGGTTCACCTTTGCTTGGTGAGGGAGCATACACTGATCGTTTAAGTCTGCTTAGTCAGGGAAAGAGGGGGAAATTGAGAATGTCCCAGCACGGACTCATGACATTAAAGCAGCACAATTCCTCTGTCACACAATCAGAGGCTTCTCCCACACATGCTTTCCGCAGTCCGCACACGACTCTGTCCGTGCTCAGCATCTTGCGGGCCCTCTATCCCTAAATGGCTCCGTTTTGAGCCTGCTGTGTCCGCGCTAAGCGTCTCCTCTCCTCATCCCTCTGTGTGTGCGAGTTTCAAGTCACGTTCTCGGGCCCTGTCCCCCTAAACGGCAGCGATTTGAGGCTGCTGTCTCCGCGCAATTAAGCACTGCCGATCCTGGCAGTGCCCGGCTGCAAGCCTCTGCGTAATGCAGACTGTGGAGGCTTCCTCTCTGCCCTTTTAGTCTGAGCCTCACATGGGTTTCGCTCCGACATAAGCAATGATGACAAGGGCTCTTGGCTCATCTCCATGGCATGACTCGGGAAGGACACAGCCACATATTTCTTTGTTCTCGGCTGAGATTGACGGCATAGACGGCTCTGTTTTCAGGCTTTAAAAAATCGAGCCCGTGATGGGAGACCTTTGGCCAATCACAAGTCATTTCAGAGAGAGAATGTTCCTATTGGCTGTGCTGTGGCTGGTGGGCAGTGCTTGGTATTTCCTAAACTGATCTCAACATGGCTGCTGGGTCACAAACTTTCTAATTTTATAGCTAAACAGTACACTACAAGATGTTTCTGAAAACATTTGAGGCGAGAAATAGGCATTACAGTAACAGAATATTGATTCATATTTGATCATCGCAGCCTAGTTTGACTGTTTGATCAGAGTTTGCGAGTGATTGACAGCTGCTCAGAGAAAGCAGGCTCCAGCTCCGCTCTGATTGGTTGTTTTCATCCTGTCTGTGAAATCTTGCAGATGCCAATAGGAGCAGGAGGACACAGAGGAACATGATTTTTTACATGATTACCTGTCTCATGCACTACTGTCAGGATATAGTGACTGTTTTATAAAAACATTTTTTTTTAATCATATTTGCTCCATTTCTACTGCTGCGTTAACGAACGAATAACCGTATGGTCGAATATTCAGGTCCAGCCCAACTACATGATCGATCGATAGATTGATAGAGAGAGAGAGAGATAGATGGATAAAGATCTAGATGTAGACAGAGCGATCAATAGGCAATAGTGGTGGAGTGAAATCAGAGGAGCAAGTGAAGATGAGAACAGAGTCGTGAGAAAAACAAGGAAACAGGAATGTGCATAAATTGGGAGGGAGGTGAGAATCAAAGCAAGAGAAAAAAAGAAAACAGAATGAACACACTGCAGAGACGAAACACAGACTGACAAGAGGAGAGGAGATGTGAGGAGGAAGAGAGGAGAGGACTTGAGATGGGAGGAGGAAGAGCAGAGGACAGGAAGTTAATAAGAGATGGAGCTCATCTGGATTCTATCCAGTATTCATGTCTACAGCTTTGGGATTGACAGGCAGAGTCTCATTCATATGAACAGACAGGTAGGCAGGCACTAAATATTAGATGTGGTGCCGAGGAGATGAAGCAGCACGTACAACCACATGACTTTGCATCTGCTTTGGCACACTTACAATAATCAATGATATGTTAATAGATATTCAAATATACACACAAAGGCACACACATAATCCACCCAAACACCTGCACTTGTTTAGGCTGACAGGCATATTCTAATCCAGTGGTTCCCAATCTGATTTCCTTCAAGTCCCCCCAATTTGTATCTAAGAAAAGCTGAGACCCTCCTACGTCATCACCTTAAAAAAAATAACAAATCCTCGACCAAAATCCTCAATTTGAATAAAGTGATTTGGTGTATTAAATGAGTTTGTCTTTTTTTTATTAAATCAACTTTCTGTAATGAATATAACTCGTCAACATAAATAAAGTGATGACATCTTGAGGGATTCGCCATGATCTTTTTTTAACGACTTCATTTATTTACTATAATGGCGTTAGAGCCAAAATATATATTGTGTTATTGTGGTTAAGTAAATGTAATTTATGATGTTGTTAGATTGCTGCTAGACCGCCCCGTTAATACAGGTGTGGGCCTCCCTTTGTGTGCGTCATGCGGGAGAGTCCCATTTTTGAAAGGCTAAACACCAACAAATATGGATTGAGTCAGAATATTTTGTTAGATTTTGCTACCAAGTAGCAAAAAATATATATTTTTAAATAGTGTTATATACAGACTTTTGTATACATTATCCAGTAGGCATGTTATTATGATTTTAGTTATACAAGAACAAATCTAATTTTGACAACCTCAGAGCAAACAAATCCTGGCTCAACCCCTGTGATCTTTAGCGCCCCCCTAAGGGGGCCTGGACCCCAGGTTGGGAACCACTGTTCTATTCAATAGTTCATTAATAGATACACAGACACTCATCCCTCTGGACACTGAGACAGAAAGAAAATTACAAAAAATCAATAGATGATTTGTCTCTCTGCGTTTTCTGACTGGTGCATCAGTTTGCTGCTTTTGGGGGAAACTTGTGCTGATAAAGAAGCTACATTAGCAGTAATTGAATCCATATATTTGCATTGATGAGCTGGGAGGAGGCGCTAATGAAAGGAGATAAATTAATTAAAATAAATGGGGAGAGGGGATTTGTAGCAAATGTAATATTTTGATAACACAAAAGTCCCCTTTGTCTGTTTCACAACTGATGCCAAGTGTTAAGCTAATCGGACTCTGGTATCCGTCTGCTCCTATAGGAAACGAGGGATGAGCGCAGGAGGAAGGAGAGATAAATGTCCTGTCTTCACTACTCTGGTTAATCTCTCCATCATTTCCTCATTTGGCTACTTTGCTTTATCCTCTCTCCACCTCACTTCCCCTCTTCCGCCATCTCTTTCCTCCTTCATGAGTATGAACCGATCAGTTATCCTGCTCCAAGCTGTCACAAAAAAAATATTTGACTTCTACTCTGATAACATCTCTCTTATGTCAAATGACTTACGTTATGTAAGTAGCAAATGTACTTGCACCCATCTGTGCACCCGTGGGTGTGTTGGTCTTAAAATGAGGTGTGGTCAGACGCATTGCTATCTTGAGGCAGCAGAAAGCGATTGCGCCATAGACCAACAAAAAACTGGTCTAAAGCTTGGCGCAGTATTTTCCTGCTAGATTTAAAGGGTGCATTATTCAGATAGTAAGACGTGTCTACATAGGCAGGTTCACAACACAGATTCAGTCTGCTTGTTATACACACAGCGAAGGGCAGCAGCGCTCCTCCTCCTCAGTTAAATACAGTGTCAGCGCTAGAACAATGTTTTTATTTATATAAAGGAAAACACAAAATTAGGGCAGCAGGTGACAATTCAGAATATAATGGAAAATCTTGATTTAAGGCTCTCAGGCATTCTGTAGTGCTCAACCTTCAGCGCGCTTGCAGCGCTCCTCTGGCGTGACCGCCATGACCAGAGAGATCACGGTGCACACACGCCTCTGTTCAAGTTCACGGGCCCTCTCCCCCTAAGCAGCCTATTTTTGAGGCTGAGGGATCTGTGCATTACGCACCGCCTCATCGGCAGCGCCCGGCTGCAAGCCCGTGCGTAAAGCAGCTCCGGAGGATTCTGCTCATACATTTTGAAATACGTTATCAGTGCATTTGCTCATTTTCAGTCATATGGAGTTGTTGATTGCTACAGAGGATTGGGAGACAGCGGAGGCAGAGGGTCCACCGGCCAAGGATCACATACATCTGCTAGCAGACACTTTCACTTTAAGCACGAGCAGATCCGTTTCCTCAGCAGAAAATGTCTCGCTTCTCCAATTAGCAGAATCTGCCTTTTAAATAGCAATGTGCCAATGTCCAATGTGCAGGCACACCTGGCTTTTAAAGGGAATGGGAGATGACACTTTGATTGGTTTGATTCCTGTTATGCCCAAAACACACCTATGATTAATTAAGAGACTAAATACAACCACTTTGCCCCTTGTGCTTTACTTTGCACCCACATTATGTGCAGTTTAACTAGCAAAAGTGGAGTTGGACACACCCTTAATGCACTTGCGCCATGCAGTTAAGATAACATAGGGCCCATAGCGTATCACAGTGTCATATATCATGTTTACAGATAACAGTGTTTGTTTGTAGGTGTGGAACCAAATTGAATTAATGTGCTAATCCTACTACTATAAGGTTTCTGAGACTCAGTCAGTGAGAAGAAAGAATGGAAAATAAAAGGTGTTTGTTTTGCGCGGTCTAGGGAAATTCAATTAAAGTACAAACGCTAGTTAATGTACCTTTACATGGAAAATGGGCTGCTGTGTGTGCCTGCCTTGTTTGCTTTAAAACCGAGGACCGTAACAAACAAATCAAGGGTTCTGCTCTCTTTCGTGTCCTGAGTAAACCCAGGGGGGAGAGAGGGAGTCACACCGCACAGGAACAGTCTGGAAGCAAGAAAACGACAACAAACAAACAAACGGGGTGAACCGTGTTTACCTCCGTGAATGATGCAGGGCCGTGGGCTGGCTGCTAACAAGTTGCATCATCTCTTCATTGAAGTTTCATCAAAGCTGGACCAGTAGTGTTGCTGTTTGGACTTGACCTTTAATTACAACACCTAAACCAGGCAATTTGTTTTTCTTTAAACAACACGACCAGTGAAGTCAAACACCGTCTCATCTAGTTTGCTGGACTCTTTAACATCTACTTTATCTTCGTCACCAAAAAGGAATACATCGGGACAATTCAACTTCACTAGAAATGGTAGCTGGAAAACACCGAAGATGCAGTTTGTTGCCGACTGCATATTGTCTCAACATCAACACAGCGGGAGCGCGAGCACAGCACCCCGCATTATCACTGATCAAAGAGCAAAGATTTCAAAGACTAATTCCTCCTCAACACGTGCACAGCTCACAGACGCACAACAGCTGTGATCTCATTTCACACCATCTTAGAGGAAGCAGAAAGTCTCACATGGGAACAAAGTTAGGGCAGAAAAGACTGAAGAGAGAAAGAAACAGACAAAGAAAAAGAAAGAATGATAATGCAGGAATGAGACAATGCAGCAGACTTCTTCTGAAGGTCAGCTCCAGTACAACAATGAGACTTCTTTCTCAATAAGCACAACACAGCGAACTGAAAGTCAGGCAGTCAGACACGTTTGAGCTTCAGCTGCATGCTGGCAAAGATACCTGTCCAACATCTCAGCTTGTTATAGTCTGTTATTAAGATACAATACTGGGTCATTGAAGTTCCACTAAAAGTCAGTGTTCCAGCAGAGAAGAGGCAATAAAAGAAAATAGCTCAGTCAAAACATACAAAACAATAAAGCAAATACCCAGTAGTAATGAAATATATATCACCAAAAACAGCATTGCAAAAACAAATAGACCACAACTCAATTCAGCTTTCAATACGTGTATTCAACCCAACAAGCTGTCATGTTCTGGCTGTGCCAGCCTCTTATTATTTACTTTTGTGATTTTGGATTTGTTGTATTTTTAGATTATTCCGGTGTTTCCTGTTTTATTTTGGTAATTCACTCCTCCTGTGTCTTGTATGGTTTTACTTATGTCATGTTCTGGCTGTGCCAGCCTCCAAAATCACAAAAGTAAATAACAAGAGGCTGGCACAGCCAGAACATGACACAAGCAAAGCAATTGATCCATACAACAACTCAAAACTCTGCTCTTGGTTTCACCGTGGATCCCCACAAACAAACAAATCAGGAAATCAAAATAGAAGTAACAGCGCCTGTATACGCCGTTCAGAAACAGTGATTATTTACAAAGAAGCTAACACCAGGTACTCACAGTACCATTGAACAGTCAGTCAGTCAGCAGTAGGGCTGCACGATTATGGCCAAAATGATAATCACGATTACTTTGATCAATATTGAGATCATGATTATTTATCACGATTATTCATTGATTTTATGGACAAAATGTTTTTATTGCTGTTTCACATTTAAATGAACAGAACACTGATTTCACTTCTATGTTGTGCTACATTCCTGCCAATGTACATGTAATGTCTTTGCATCAAGTACGATTGGTCCTTATTCACAGTGTATCGCCTAGAACCAAAATAAAATTGTACCAAAACTTTTTACCCAATAAATCAACAGACCACCGCTTTCCCTTTCAGATTGTGCTACATTCCTGCTAATTAACAAATCTTTGCATCAAAATAAGACTTAAAATATGTTTTTTCTTCACCTGAATTCAGTGCATGCTTTTCCGTTTTGCCCATCTGCTCTACAGTAACCTATATTACTCTTCTACTCTGGACTGCAGCAACAACCATTCAGGAAAGTTTCTCACAGGTTTTCACTGTAGTTGCACTAGTGTCGTGTTTTGCTCAAGGACGAGAACACTTCGACATGTGACAAGAGCCGGGGATCGAACCGCCGACCTTCCGATTGGTTGATGGCCTGCACTACCTCTGAGCCACAGCCTAAGCAGAAAAAGATGGATATAGGCCATTTCCACATCCCCAGTCTAGTCTCCAGTTCAAGCCTAAAAAAAAAAAGACTTGCAGCAGAGTTTTCTATGAGCGGAGCATTTTAAACATCAGTGCCAATCATGTTCATTTAATTGTGGGAAGCCAAAATTGTGATTAACATTCGATTAATTGTGCAGCCCTAGCAGCAGTCAAGTCAGGTTCGCAGCGTCGGCCTTGACTCCGCCTAAACACCGCCAGCTCCAGGAGAAACTCTCAGTGGAAAAATATAAATCCAGTGGATTATTCCTCCTCCTGACACAGACTCCAGAGACAATTGGCTTCAGTTTCTTCCGAGTTGGATATGATGACTTGGACTTTACAACGTGATCTTTTTTTCGAGGGGTAAATCTGCCGTTTCTCTCCTTCACTGACTTCCACACCCTGGCGGCTCTGAGACACACTAATAGATTTCCGTGGAGGTTAGTTTCATACTGCGTGGTTTGTTTGAGGGTTGTGATTGGACTATTGGATGATTGTGGGCGTTAACTGGTTACCTGTGGGAAACATGAATGAACTCTTGACAGGTGGTGGAGATGTAATTCTTCTGACAGCCGGTCGCGACAGTGTATAAACTGAAATAGTATTTTGTGCCATTGTACATCAAATGAGTGATGCTACTTTCCTCTCCAGTCACCCTAAAGTATAGGGTTTTTGGTTTTAATATTTTATATACTTTATGGCCTAAAGCATATAAAATATAAATCCCACAACATGTCAGTTCTGTCAACCAACACTACAAGGAATCTAATGAGCCCTCTTGAGAATATGACACCCCCCCACCCATTGGATTATCTTCAGTGTGATCAGTGAGCCAGACAGTCTGTTGAATGGTCTTCTGTGGTGTCGCTCTGTAGGAGCAATGAGTTCGGCATCACATTAAGAAAACCTCCCCTGGTTGCACAGCACAGCCCAAAAAATCACTTTGCATCATCAATTGCTGATGACGCAGGAAGTGAAAATGTATTTTCTTTTTTTTTTCTGCTTGGATCTGAATCACAATGTCAGCCTCACAGTCACTTTTGCCTTTTCAACCATGCCGGCTCCAGAGAGGCCTTTTTTTATTACACACATCATCAAAGTGAAATTCCATCAGCTGCTGTTTGGAAAGCAGAGAGAAGAGGCTTGTTCAACATACAGTATTTCACTTTGTCGGTGAAGTCATTCAGTCTTCATGTTTGCTTTCCATTTTCCAAGTAGCACTTGGTTGCATTTGATACTACAGTTTGAAGAAATGTATTTTTAAAACCAAAGTGACTTAAAAAACCACACCGACACTCTCACATAAAACATGAGTGGAAGGACTTGCACGCCTCACACACTCCTCCTCTACTGTTGTACCTACAATGATCCTCTCGGGGCGACACAGGAGGTTGATAACATTTCCAATGCTGCAAGGCTACTGCTGCTGGTTCTTTGGAGTTATAGGGAGCTGATGTGAATAACAAAACACACCAACAGAAACCACTTAGACAGCCAGTGGGCTGAGCAATTAAAAAACTGACACGTCCTGTTAAAGGCTGTCAACTACAAAATCCACAGGCACCTCGACCATTAACACATGAAATATGTCTGCTTTTATGTACAATAACCAATGCTTTCATTTGAATTATTTGTCATTTTGCAGACAAATCCAGAGAAACAAGACTGACAAAACAAGTCATGGCTACTGCGGCAGCACAAGGATGTGTTCAGTAGGTCTCCAACTAAATATTGTTTTTAATATCTATTAATCTGCAGATTATTTTACTGATTACCCGTTTGATCTATTAAACTATTACAGTCGAGGACAGGGATCTGCAGAAGCCGGTTTGCCTTGAATATTTGCTGACATCACAATTAATTTGCTTTATTATTTTTATTGATTTTCTTATATTTACATAGGTCTTTTTAATCTCTTTTGTACTTAGCAATGTTTGTTGTATTGCCCTGTCAAAGCATAATATACCGTGTTTGTTTGTTTGTTGAAATACTGGAGGAGTAATATTGAAAACAGTTGTTTAAGAGAATGAGGGAACTATAAAAAATTATAATTAAATAGCTTGTTTTGTCGAACCATCAAACCTAAAGATATGCAGTTTACTATGAAATGAGACAAAGACAAGCAGCATGTCTTCACATGATGAGAAGCTGGAACTAGAGAATGTTTGGCATCTTTGCTTGAAAAATGATTAAGCGATTATCCATGGCCAATTATTTTTCTGTCATCGGACAAATGAATTCATTGACTAATTCTTTCAGCTCCAGTGGAGAGATTGACTCACTGCTGTGTGATGGACATTGACAAAAAACGTAACAAAACAGGCTGCTGTTTATATGTCACTACCACCTTGAAATACAACAATTCAATACATTTTCCACACAAATGCAAGCTTGTAAGACCAGTTACACTAAAGTCAGTAATTACAGTAGTTTAAACAGATGCTCAAAAAGAAAAAAACAAGACAGATGTTGCTGCATATGCAAACTAAACCATCTAATCGCAGCAGCTCCATCGCGATATCGGGCAGATTAAACTCAAACATCTGGATCAGGTATCGGTGACAATGGGGCCGATCTATTCAATCAAATCTATGTTTATATACTATACACATTATATACTAGAATTTTAATTCATATTTAAGTATAGACTAATTTGTTGCTGCATTAAAAAGGTTTAAAGGTTAAAGGTTGCTGGTGCACAATTTAAATAATAATTCAGCAAATTTATATCTATGTATTTGTTTGTTATATTTTGTTGTACAAAGTTAGGAAAGCAATGTTTAAGTCGAGCCTGTTGTCTTACACATAAAAGAATGATCCCAGTCACTTCCACACAGTGAGGAATACAGCTTATTAATTAAACAATGGTATCAGATCGATACTCGGTATCGGCCGATACCCAAAGCCCAGGTATTGTTGTCAAGACTGAAAAAGTCGGATTGGTGCATCCCTAGCAATAAGTGTTGTTAAACAAGCACAGTGGAGCTCACATACAGGTGCTTCTGTTGTATGGCAACATAGAACAATTCATTTTACATTACGGGGAAAAAAACACAAAAAGAAAAGAAAATCTTTCTTTTTTCTGTCTTTCTTCAACCAGATCTCATCAACCACACACAAGATTTTATGTCATGCAAAAGCGTGCTCATATGTGTCTTTCTCACATATTTGTATTTGCACATCGCATCATCTGTACACATTACTGGAAAAAGGAAAACCCTCCAATAAATAAAAAGACAGATGTAAACAGAAAGAGAGGAGGGATTAAGACAATACAAACACACAGAGCCACTAACAAATATTAATCTCACCAACACAAATTGAGGTCTCATTGCACTTTAATGATTATAAGAAGCTCTTCCAAGCAGAAAATAAAAATAAATCAACGTTCCCTATGGCCATATCTATTCTGACTTTACAGGCAGCGTGAGTACCTCTGCTATTTTACCCCGATCAATAATAAATAAACAAGGCCAGTCACTTCTGTTCTTCAGATTAAGGAGAGGTGTGTGTACAGTGCTGAATATGTATTGCCTGGGAGAGACTGCTGCTGGAAAAATAACCACTTCCCTCTCACTCGTATCGCCTTATTACCAAAAACAAATTCTGTTTTAAATTTGAATGATGCTCGTTTTGATGCAATGTGCATATACTCTATGAAGCAGACAATATACTTCTAGTATGCATCATAGCTAAATGGAAATCAATGGCTGGATTTACAAGGTTATACTTTAGCTTTAGTGTAGCTTGAGTGCTGCCCATTTGAGTGTATGCTGCTGCCATATAGGCTTATAAAAGCTGCTAAATCCGCCTCAGTTGTACATTATGTTTAGCACAAAGTACTGTAGCAAATGTTAAAATGATAACGCACTAAACTAAAATGACAAACACAAAGCCTCTTCGGGACAGGTGTGGTGTTGTTAAGCTCATCTTTCTCTCGCCTGTTGTTACTTGCGGCCAACATGAGGCGGGTGCAGATGGAGCTGCCTGACAGAATGAATCAGAAATTGGGGTTCGGTCAATAAACAGTATAATCAAAAACACAACTATCATCATCACAGCAGGTATTATCACCATAATTATAGAGCTGACAAAAGTAGTAATCAGAATGCAGATAGAGTAATATCATTTCTCTATTCTTTCCATTGTTCATTTTTTTTATCACAACAAATTATTCTGTTTAGTGAGATACTGGCTGCATTTAATAGATAATGAATGACAAACTTCAGTGAATGATGTGTTTATTCTCAAATGGATTCAACGGAGGGCAAAATTACTATTCAGTAAACACCAGCGCTGGTTCGGGTTGTCTTTAGCAGAAAATTTGATAAGGACCACCTGTCACGCAGTTGACAACCGGAGAATATTATTCTGAATGCATCAGTTATAGGAAGTCCATCTGCTTCACTTTTCAATATTTATCCCTGATGACATACTCTGAATGATTCGAGATGAAACGGTAGAAATAATAGAAGAGAAGAGAAGACGACAAAAATCAAAAAAAGCTACAAACGCCATAATCTCAGTGCTGCTCTTGTTAAAATGTAGAAAAAAAACAATGAATGCTGCGTTTCTTCTCGAGATGACAGAAGTTTTGTCCAGATTGCAGCATGCTGGAGGCGAACACAAACATACAGCGACAGAGAGAGAGAGAGAGAAAGAGAGAGAGAGGGAGGACTGAATGAGAAGAAGAGATGACAGGAAATGAGGTTTATGGCTGTGGAGGTTAATGAATAAAGAAATGGCAAAAATCACGCAACGCAAACCCACGTCCCACTGGCTCTCTGACTGGCTCTCTGATAAGTGTGGATATGATTTCTGACCAGAGACAGAAAATGGCCAGCGCCATTCAGGCTGCAGGCCAAACAGCTAATAGGCTCTACCCTGCTTATCAGTGGGCTGCACTGTCTGCCAGCCCACAGGACACACACACCAGCATGCACGCTCACACAATCAAAAGAAATAAGGAACAGAACTGAATATATAATTTCCTATGTGTGTGTGTGTGTGTATCTCAACACAGGGCAGAGCTGCTGTTCTATTTATAGTCCCAATTTACAGTATAATATATAAAACATACGTTTTATTTGTAAGTGGTCAATCCACAGGTCAGTGCATTTCATTTGACCAAATACTGTATTTTCACCTAAAAATTGAGTCTTAAGTTTACCAACCAGCCATTAATGCTACAGTTTTCTGTATTGAGCATAAAATGAGCCATTGACTTAAAGCTGAAGTAGGTGAGATTAGAGCAAATATGATTAAAAAAAGTTATAAAACGGTCGCTATATCGTGACAGTAGTTCATGAAACAGGTAACCTGAAAAAAATCATGTGCCTCCGTGTCCTCCGGTGTCCTCCGGTGTCCTCCGGTGTCCTCCGGTGTCCTCCGGTGTCCTCCGGTGGTGTCCTCCGGTGTCCTCCGGTGTCCTCCGGTGTCCTCTGGTGTCCTCCGGTGCTCCTAACGGCTTCTGCAAGATTTCACAGACCGGAGGAAAACAAGCAGTAAGAGCTGATCTGAAACGGTCAAACTAGGCAGCGCTGATCAAATATGAATCAATATTCTGTTACTGTAATGCCTATTTCTCGCCTCAAATGTTTTAAGACTCATCTTGTAGTGTACGGTTTAGCTGTAAAATTAGAGAGTTTGTGATGCCGCCGCCGCCATTGTGAGATCTGGTGAAGGAACGCCAAGTTCCGATCACATGACCGGAGCACAGCCAATAGGAACGCTCTCCCAATTAAATTACCTGTGATTGGTCAAAGTCTCCCGTCACGGGCTCGATTTTTTAAAGCCTGAAAACAGAGCCATGAGGAGGTGCACACGTTTAGTTTTCTCTCAGAACACTTGAATTACAATATGCTGTTAATAATAAGTTATTATGGAATTTTTGCCCAATGATGGCAAAAATATATTGCCAACTGCCGCTTTAATGCTACGATTAGAAAAGGCCTTTTGAACAGTTTTCTGTATTAAGCAATAAAATGAGCCACTGACTTAATGTGCACCATCACCCAGTGGGCCTTGACGGGTCTCATGCTTTTTTTTTTAATCAATTCTGCTGAACTTTTCACTTACAGCCCAGACATTTCAATTCCACGATCATGAAGGGTAGAGACACACAGACACAAACACACACACGGGTGATACTGTTCTCAACAACGATGACTAACATGGTGCTTCACAGTCATTCAAATAAATTCCATTATTCTTTCTGTCACAGCTTCAATAAAAGGAGTCAGTCGGTAGCCGTGTTTCTATTCACATATTTCTATGAGCATTTTGAAGTGTCACATTAGAAAAGCATGAAAACGGCAAAATTCAATGAAACTTCCTCAATTGCAAAAAAAGTTTTACGTTCGCTTGCGATGTTTTTTGCCCTTATCAAAAAAGACTTGATGCGCTAAATGGAATATGGAAACACCTTCGCCAAATAAATTCTGATGTAGCGAACATTTAACTCACATGACTGATCAGCTGTTTCTGCTGCTTGTGTCTTCCCGGATATTCCCATAAAGTGTGAATGCTTGTCTTTGTCTCCGGACAACAGTATCTAGTATCTGATGTGAAAGAACAATTACAACTTGCCCAATTGAAACAAATTCTTGAAGACCTCTCTCCATTTTTGTCTCGTAGATGGTTAGATGGCCAAGGCGACTTGTTTCCGGTTCGCAACCTCTACTTCTTCTACTTTGTTTACCGGCGGATTACAGCCATGCGCAAAGCGTAGTCTATAGCGCAAGCTTCTGATGAAATTACACTGTAGCTGAGTTTATTCGCTTCAAACCAGTTGATGGAAACGGGCCTATAATTCGTATTTCACTTTTTTGAATGATAACTGAATGGAAACACAGCTAGTGAGAAAGCAAAAAGAGAGAGTGGGAGAATAGGTGAAGAATGTGATGACATGAGAGAGAAAGGGAGGAAGCAAAGACAACGGAAAACATGCTTGAAAGAAAACAAAAATAAGTAAAAGAAACAGGAGAGGGAAGGTTGCAAGGACAGAGGGGAAACAAAAGACTCCATTATAATGATGATGCAATGTGAAGAAGAAGCACGACAAACTACATACATTCCTCCTCTTCTTTTCTTTCCTTATATTCCATCACTCCTTTTCCCGCACTGTAGCTGCTACTTCTTCTCCTCACTCTCTCCGTTTGGATTTAGATTGGATGGATTTGTACATACGGTGATGGCATGTGAACATAATAAGCACACATTACAGTAACAAGCAAACTTTGAAGTTCATTAACAGAATGAGACTCGGTCGGAGTGCGGGAAAAAAACAAAATCATTTGCAGGCAGTCATTTGTTGAAATTAAAACTGCATGAAGTGATGGCAACATAAATCAATGTTTAATTGTGCACACCACCATCACCGGCTAGTAAATCAGCAGGACTTCTTTTGTTTACTTGAACAGTACAATCATTATTTACACGATGCCCCGTAAGGACAAACATTACTCCTCTTTACAGTATATTTATGCATATTTACTGTGTAACACTGGTCTAACAAAGCCCCCGTGGTCTCCATTCATTTATCTAGTTTTTCTTTATCTTCATCTTGTTTTTCCAAATTATCAGCCATTCATCTCATTTACTGTATGTGAATTTATTAGCTCCTGAAACAGAGTCTTTTAGTCAGTTCATTAGGAATAATTTCTACCGCTAATTAATTATCTGATCTTAATGGACGATAGAGATTTCACTGTCAAGAGTAAATGTCTTTGTCTTGTCTTTATGTCTTCTCTCCTCTCAATTTCTCTCTCTCTCTTCCTTTGCTTCAAGCAAGAAAGGGAATCTCAAACTGGGTTATACATTATCTTTAAATATGAGTCCATGAGTACAAACTTGAAAAAGGAGAAAGGGAAGAAAACAGCTAAAAGTCAGCCAAACTTCCACCTAAACATCAGTAGGAACCATGTTTCAGCTTGCTAATGGACTGATGTATGACTCCAGAGTAAAAAAAACGAAAAGAAACATCAATAGAGAGACAACCCAACTCACACACTGGAGAACAACATTGAGAGTGTGTGATGCTTGCTCATGTACTGTACAGTATGTGTGGTGGAAATATACCAAAGACATGCATGTGCAGCTGTGCAGCTTTCCTTTTTTGTGCATCTCAGTTCATTGCGTTTAAACCCGGTATTTCTGCACAGCAGCAGATAAAGCTTGTAGGCTACAATAATATTATTAGTATTATACTATTTGTACAATTAAATTCCAGTGGTGTTCGAGTCAGTGTGTGTTTCGAATAACTCCAGAGCGTTGTAAAGTCCAAAAGTCTAAACTTAATGAAAAAAGATTGATGTAATCACCTTCAAAATTCACAACATGTTTTTATTCAATGAAATATTCTGCTTCAATCCATTATTTTTGTTGTTTAGCCTTTCAAAAACAACATTTTCACTGCAGAGAACCTCTCGCTTGCGCAATATACTTTAGACCATGCGCTATAGATCATTTAAATAGGGCCCTTAGTCTTGTCCTCCCATTAAAAGGTAAATAATGAGGGTACCCATATGAAGTGCCTGTTGCTTGCAGCTACTCATCTAATCAGCTCACTGAGGCGGATGCTACCATTCCTCCTGGAAATATCTAAAAACTGATTCACCGACCAAACAAAAAATCCAATAATGTCTACACCTTCACACAGAAGTATTTGTAGGCACCAAGAAGTTCACAGTTACCAATGTCGGTGTTTAAGTCACAGGAAGCTGTAGCTCCTTCACAGTAAAAGCCTATAAACGTCAAATCAGACGAAAGCTTTTAATTGTGAGGCAGGAAAATTGTCCACGGCATCAAATCAACCAAAAAGACAATAAACACAGAGAGGATGCTGATAAAAATGTCCCGACTCCACCGGTAACCTGGGGTAAAAATGCCAAGGTGATGGATTTCGTGTAAACCCATAACGGGAAGTGAAACATATCCCAATAAGGCTGGCTGACAGCTTTGATGGATACAAACACACACAGACAAGCGCACTAGAATTACAGGTCAAACAACAAGGTGACATGTTAGATACTGATTGGCCTTGAGGGACCTGAATCCTTCCATGGGGGATGACATGTTGACTGCTGCAGTTTTGCTCTGTGTCCTTGGAAAGGAGAGAGACGACTCATAGGAATTGCATTTTGATTTACAGCTTTAATTAGAGGCTCATTTGAGTCAGTGGGAGAGGGGGGCTGTGATGAAAGATACAGAACTCCAATCAGAACCCTTGATTTCTCTATTGGACTGTCACTGATGAAAAGATTCAAAAGTCAGGCACAACCAGGGGATGACTGGCCACTATGCTGATGTGTGTGTGTGTGTGAGCTGATGCTTTGAAACTAAATTCACAGCTGCCTATATACTGTTGATTCAAGCACCTCCTCTGCCACAAACAAAGCAATGCTGCTGCAGACAGGCACGTACCCGTACGTGTGCACACACAGGACAGCAGCTTTGAATATTTTATCTTCTGTGTGCTGCATCCCAAACCAAAGGGAGCTCGGGCAATTTACCTCTGACACAAACACAGTTTGCAGAGTCAGCAACGCACACATGCACACACACAAGCACATTGTTTACAGCCCGAGGTCTCTAGCATACTTACAGAGGTAAAGAGTACAAAGTAAAAGAGATAGTGAGTTTATAGAGAAATCCTGTTAAATTTAGCAACTACATCGAGGAGGACAGGAGAGGAAACACACACACACACACACACACACACACACACACACACACACACACACACACACACACACACACACACACGCACACACGCACACACACTTCCAAATTATACAAATAAGATCTCAACAGGAGATGAATTGGATTACGTATTATTTCACTGTGACTCTAGGTGTTTATTTGATTTATTGCATAATAACTTTCTCAAATTTGTAATTCAATTATCTCTTATCGTCAAAATGAACGGAGCCTGCTCTGTTTTTTGAGATTTCCCACATTAAAACTATGCAGGTAATAAAGTAGATGCAATCAGGGTTCACGTTAGCCGGCATACACCAGCTTTTAGCCGGTATCATGTGTAGTTGTCCGGCAGACTAAATGATCAACGGCCAAAATGTACGTTGGGAAATATGCCAAATAAATAAATGAATGAATTAATAGCATATTAAATAGCCTGATATTGTAAGATATGTTGCCAAGACAATTAAAAATAAAACTTATATTATGCAAAAGTTTAAATGCCTCCGCTCCGCTGTGGTTCTAGTCCAATACCCTTTTTGTCAAATTCAGTGAATATATCCTCAAGGTAAAAGCGAGCCAAACAAAACGGCGTGGACAAGCCAATACCATGATAATATAAATAATGATTACATCTATGTTTCTTCAATACATTTTGACTTTTGGACTTCAAACTGAGACAATTAGAGACGACGACGAGTATACTGATTGGCTGCAGTTACTCTCTGGCCGAACTTTGCCGCTAAGAGTTAAACTTTTAGTTTGGCCGTACTTTGCCACTGAATCAAATGTTAGTCTGCAGCTCACTGAGCTCGGAGGCGGCTGCTGCAGCTGCAGAATTCGTCAGTATGCTACATACATCACAACTCCACAGTGTTGAGTGTTGAGCTATTGGCCAAAATGTTATTTTAAACATCGGTATCGGCCCAGAATTTCACAATCGGTGCATCCCCACTAACAACACTGCAGCAGGAAGTAACATAGCTTAGGAGTAAGGACTACAAAAATCACATTTGACACATCTTTCTGTCAACCTCATCTTTCCGTCCAGCTCTCTTTTCTCTACTGTCAACCTTCTCTGTCACTCGCCCTCTTTCTCTTCTTCTCCTTCTATTTATGTCTCACTACAGACACTCAGCAGCAACACAAAACAACACAGAAATACTCTGAATTATTGAAGAAGACACGGCTCCTCTCTCTCTCTCACACACACATACACACTGGCGTAGCACAGGACACTTGAATGCCTTCCCTCGAGGGATAAAAGCAGATAATGACCAATTCAATCCGACATAGTTCTAGAGAGCACACAGTACACATCAGAGAGAGAGAGAGGAAAGAAAAGAAAGACATTGCAGAAGATGAGAAGTTAAAGAAAGATTCAAAGGATAATAGAGTACAGGCAGGAGGTAAGACAGAGAGTTTAAAGACAAACAATGACAGCTTGTGTCCAGCGTTTCCCATAAACAGGCTCTACTTGAAGGGCCGCCCAGATCGATACAATCTGAATTCCAATTTATTTCTCTATTGAGACGTGCAATTGTCATTTCATAATGCACAGTCTAGCAGACCTTTAATGTAAATAATAACAGTGTTATATATTTACCAAAGAATTTTTTTTTATTGTCTGTATTTGTTCCAAAAATGATCTTTAAGCTATACTTTAAAATGAATACATTTGCAGGGATGTGATTTTTCTGGAAAGCAGGATTCCATGCTAATATGGGCATAATTCTTACTTCATTTCTAATAGTTTCGTATTTTTTTTCTCTTTGACAGGTGAATTCAACGAATGTGGTCAGACTCCTACCCGGTTTAAGTCCTCTGGCTGCAGTGGCCCTGGTCATCCCTGTCTCCAGCATCAACTGTGAGCGAGCCTTCTCAGCAATGAGCACGGTAAGGGATTTTCAACCATGCAAATTTTCTTAATATGTTCTCTTGTGCTGTTTTTCAAAATAGTCGATTCAATGGTTCTGCACGTTTTTTTTTTGTATTTCAGGTCAAAATCGGCCTAAGAAACAAGCTGATATGAAGCAGCTGGCTGCCTCAGAATCTCAATAAATGGACCTGCTTCTGAAGCATATAATTACATACAGGCGCTAGATATGTTTTTTTCTTTTTCCAAAGAAAGGAGAAGTAAATGTTGCGACAGGGAATGCCAACTGTGCAAATAGGCACATGACAAAAGGCAGGTGAAAACAACTCTGTAGCACAGTTTTGAAAATGTGATATGTCTATTACGTACTTACTCATTTAATCTAACATGTTCATCAAAAAGCTGAGTTGAAGTCTGTGTTTTGTTCTTTAAGATATTTTGAAAATGGAAAATGTATATTATGTAATTAGTTCTGAGTAGTTATTTATGTTGACATATAGATAGTTATTTATTTTAAATAGTTATTTGCTTGCAATAAATGCAGTAATTCATAAACCTTGTTAGACTTGTTTATTACTGAACCCGCCTGTCACACGCCGCGACACCCACAACCACAAATAAATGCTCAACCTGTGGGAGATACTGGAGTCAGATGTCAATGTGAAATCTCATATATTACTACAACGTCAAAATGTACTTTTGGATATGTTATGTTTTTTTAAAATGTCCATTTTCAGTCTAGATTCCAACCCATTGTGAATAACTACTCGTATAGTTGATGATAACGCTGCAAAATTAATCAGGCTTTGGCATCAGTATTTCCACAATTGGGAATAGAGAAAACATTTGAATAGTGAAGAGTATAATATGAGGACATTGGCATCATAATGTAAACTCTTGATGGAACAACACAAGTAGGTAAAAACAGGTTCAATTAAATAATTAAAAACATTACAACAATATTCAGCAAAACCTGTTTTTTTCCTAAAACGCAGAAATACAAAACAAGTCCAGTCAGAAAACCTAAACAGGCCAACACTGACTGAATATGTTGTTAACTAGATTATATATATATATGTATATAAATTATAAACTTCATTGTAACCCTCCACTTCTGATATCAAACCTACGCCCTTGGACAAATCATGGGAAAACCGCATGTATGCAGCCTCCTCTGGATAATAAAGAACAGGAAAGGCAAGAAATAATTACATATAGTGAAGGTGAATCTATGAATGTGGAGGAGTTGCACACAGACATTCAGACAGTTTTGTCACCAACTAGATGAAAATGGATTGCTGGACATAGCCGACAACAGCTAGGTGGAATACACATTTACAGTCTGTATGAATGGTCAATGCCACTGGGCTTGTAAATGACGAATGTAGCAAACTTGTCTGTGCTGCTATGGTTCATCTCCAATCATAATGCTCAACACTGGATTCACAAGCTATAAAACATAGATCAGAACATGACAAAGCCGACACCGGAGAAACAGAGGGAACAGGGAGAAGCCAACAGGGAAAACACAGAAACACACACACAACACATACATATATATATTCCATCTTGTTATGCATGCACCACGTATGCTTAAGCTCTTATGCAAGAATCTAAAACCACATGCACAAGTGTGCACCCACACATAAAATGACATACAATGTCACAACTTATTTTGGATCAAATCAATCTACGCTGCTCCTACTCAATTTTGCAGAGAGATTTCTTTGGATTTGCTCTTGGACATGTGTTGAATCAATGTTTAAATAGACTACTGAACTCATCAAAACATATGATTCACATCAGTCCTGTCAAAATGACAGCAGTGATCCTAGAAAGTACAGTCACAGATGATCTAACTGGCTGCCTGTCATGATTAGCACTAATGCTGCAGTGCCCGTTCGGCCGGTTGCTCGGCCTTCGGTATTGCTGCTTGCAGTAGTCACCATGAAAATTAAATACAGTATGAAAGAAACGAAGTCTGAGAAGCTAGTACATTTTCAGTACTGCATGCAGGGTAATGATGACAAATGATTCAGGGAATGAAGCTCTATAGCCTTTCTGCTTAATATTCCTCACTGTTAAGTGAAGAGAGGAAGGGAGAATGTGATAAAATGGCATTATGAAAAAGTTAGTTGCACTTTTCCGCGGGGTAATTTACCTTTATTAGTAATTATTTGCTAAAAGTAGCATGTTAGTCTACTAAGCTACTCTCAAATTGTAGCCCGCAAAGCTGAAAGCTACTCATGTTACAAGCATCAACCTGTACGAGTTGAGACAAGTACATTATGATGAAGCTACTTCATCCATTGCCATTTGTCATTATGTGAAAATGTCAAGTAAGAAATTGGTCAATTACACAAGAACTAAATGATTGTATATTGCATTGTAAATTTCTGACTTGCGGCAGTATCAAGGACAGCGCGAGTAGGAACGGGCCTGGCATTACAATAAACTGGTAGAGGCAAGCGCACGTTGCATCTTGTGCTTCAACTCACAAGACGAAATCTACACGTTTGATGTTAAAGTGGTGGCATATTAATCTTGATCTTGCCTTTTTCCAATAAAAGGAGAGATCAGTCATGTTAATGAGACTTTTATGGGCTGCTATGAATCTTTGCTGGATGCATGTCTGTGTGTGTTAAAGTCTTATTAGAACATGTAAAGCTCCAATCTATTTATTAATAGCTGAAAGAGAAGCGGTGACGGGGAGAAACAGAACTTTTGAGAGGACTGAGGAGTGTTTTTGGGGTTGTGACCCCCCTGTGACCCCCCCACCCCCTCGACACAAGAAATGCATGCTGCAAGTAAAAAGAGGAAGAATATGTGAGCCGGGCTGCTTTATATGATTATATATGCAACACTTCATCAGCAATTAATGGAGCATGAAACGAGAGAGTGAAGAGCCAGGAGATTGAGCACTAAAGATAGTAGAAAGAAAGAGAGAGAAGGGGGAAGTGGGTGGTACAGAAAATTCAAGAGGATAAGAGTAGGAAGGAAGGAAGGAAGGAATAAGAGAGAAAGACAGATGTTAAACCAACCTTTGACTTATTACACTGAACTATTGGCGAAAAAGGTGCTCACTTAATGAGAGAGGGTGATTTGATTTGTTTGGCTGCACACCCCAGTGGGAGGAGCTGGATGTGCTTTATGAGCAGCAAGGCAAAATGTGGGAGTCACCTTCACTATGCATGTCTTATAACCGCAACAACAACAACATTAATAACTGAGTTTTGACAAAAACATAATAACCCCTATTGATTCCAAAAAGCAAGTTATCACATGGCTGCTTTGAGTAATAGTGTTGATTATCTTCTTTCCCTGTGGCCCCTGTTAGCATGGAGGACCTGCCAAAATTGAAAATGAATAAATAAATGATTCGATAAATAAATAAATAAATAAATGTGCCACCAAAAATAATATAAAACATAAATGTAGGCATTTATTAATTGTTATTACACAGCTTTGTTGAATACTCGATTCTGATTGGTCAATCACGGCGCTCTATGGTCTGTTATTTCTTTATAGCAGCCCGTTGCTATGTATAACAGACCGTTGCTATGTATAACAGACCGTTGCTATGTATAACAGACCGTTGCTATGGGTGCAGTTCTGATGTCGGACTCTGGTGGACCGTTTTTGTGTCAAATTATTGATTTCATAAGTAAGTAGCCGTGTAATAAGCGTGATAATGTACAGCTAGCGCTTTGTGTCGGGGTCCACCATGGCATCGCCCTGTCAGGGTTTATTTCACAACAATGACCGGCTCGCTGTACATTATCCCTTACTTATTCATTATTAAATTTTATGGATTTATTTCGTTATTTATTTATGCAGGATTTTCCCTTTGCATTCACTCGACTTGGTACCAAAGCATCGCTTATTGTGACATGCCTACTTCATACCCTCTCTGACTGCTCACCTCCCAGTGATGTCTAAGTGAATTAGATTATCTCTGCTGTAGACCTCTTTTCCCTGTTGTTCAGCATCGACTGATACAATTTGTTCCTTTATATTACAGCCTGACAGCCACAATGTTAATTCCTCATATCTCCCCTTCCAAGTTAGTTAGTGCAATAATTGAAGGCTATATGCGTCTAATTGAAAAAGACACTTAAGGTGAATGAGTGTACATTAAAATGCATATCTCTGTTGTGCATCCTCTTGAGGTGGTACTCCTTTATATATCTGGCATAGTTTGGTACTCTCAGTGTAACCCTGAGACAGACTGGGCTGCCACCAATATTAAATAAATACATGCTGTTAAGTCCTCAAGCTTTCAAGTGCGAAAACACTTGAGGGAAAGGTTATCTTCAAGATGTGTCAAAATCTGCTTTTTGGATATAATCACTGAAAATGCAGGACTGGGTGTTGTATGCAAAATCCACACGGGGCTATACACACACACACACACACACACACACACACACACACACACACACACAAGAGAAAGAAGTTATAGCAAGTGGCAGCCCCTGAGAGACTGTCAGAGCTTGGCAAAGAAATGAGTGCTGATAAAAGATGACAATATCTAATCCTCGTCGAGGGACTCAGCTGAGACAGCCTCTCTGTCTCTTTTATACATACAGAGAGCAGACAGAGCTTCGGAGCTGGTGGGTGCCACACAGGCAGGCAACTAGGCATGTGATGCTTAGAAAGAGAACATTATTACACACAGATAGAGATGTAGATGCAGAAATATTCCTCACAAGTAAGGCACCTGCTTTCCTTGACAGCGCTTAGGCAGTCAACAGCAGAACACCTTGTCAGCAGCACTTCAGAGAAAAGGAGGGAACGAGCGAGACCGGGAGAGGAGGAAGAGGAGGAGGAGGAGAAGGGGGACAGGCGAGAAGTAAAAAGCCGTTGAGGACAAACAAACAATGAGCTTAGACACAGACAACTTTTCCACCTCTTTAGGATCAAAGCGGGGGTGTTCGATTGTCTCTGTTTCCATACAGAGATTCTGACAAGAGACGCTGAAGAGGTGGAGAGGAAAGAAAAGCGGGGAGAAGATGTCAACCGCGCCTAAAGCTTAACAGGGATTTGCTATATTCCCTGGTAAATCTCATAAACACACAATGTGTCCTCCTTAGTGTCCTCTATCCATCCATCCCTCTAGTTATACATGTCTAAGTTGCAGTGGCAGCAGGCCAAGCAAGGTAGCCCAGATGTCCTTCTCCCATAGGCACATCATCCAGCTCTTCACAGGGAGTCCTGAGGCCAGATGGGATATAGAATCTCTTCAGCATGTTCAGGGTCAACCACAGGGTCTCCTCCCAGTGAGATATGCCCAACATACCCCCACAGGGTGGCATCCACCTCAACTGGTTCTTTTCAACTCTTTTTTTGATGGAGCACTAGTTCTACTCTGTGCTCCTTCTGGATGTCTGAACTCCTCCACCTGCCCCTGTGAGTGAGCACAGGCACCCCGCAAAGGAAACTCCTGAGCCCCTTCTTCACTATGACACTGTGGTACGGTGGCTGCATCGCTGCTGACAACAGAGCAATCCGCCTGTCAACCTCACACTTCCTCTGACCCTCACTTGTGAACTCAGCCGCAGAGGACCATGCCCTCAGAGTGTCAGAGGCACTGAACAACATCTTTAACACTTTATACTGTCACCAAACTGGACACTGTCTACTCAGCTGTGCCTAGGGATCCCCATATGGTTCAGATGTGACAAATTCCATTACTTTCATTCATATCCTGTAGACTTGCCGTTGTAGCGAAAGCTCGACGGGAGAGGTCAGACACACAGCCATCCAACGTTAAAGATCAAAGTAACCGCTCCTCATATATAGAGCTTCATCTATTCTTGTAAAATCTCCGGTGTAATCGGTCACTAGTTTATTAATCGGTGGGAAAGTTTCCTCAGCGTGACATCGCTAATATCCTGTGTTTGTTTTTTAGTTACAGTGACATGCTGATATCGTATGCTGCAAGCTGGATACATTTATTTTAACAATTAAAGTGTTTCCTTTAAGTCAAAAAGACTTGCATACTACTCAGTACTGAAGTACACTTAGAATAGAAGTCATATTTGAAGGTATAAACCACTTACACAAATTGAGGACTGTTTTTCAACTGCATCACTTAAGTGATTATACAACTGTAGGTGATGCAAAGTCGTAGGGGTGGAAGAACATATTGAGTATCAATCAATTTTATGTTTAAAACACTGTTCTAAAACATTGATTTTTAATTAAGAGTTTATAAGCCAAGATTAACTCAGTCAATACTTTATTTCATCTGCAAATATATGGGCCCTCTCAGTGTAAGTGCCCTCTCAAAGTAGTGCTTTGATGCCACTGTTCTGATTGCATTGAAACAGTGAACTTTCTTAACTCAGTTTTTATGCATATGGTGATGTGTTCTTTATGCAGTTTTCTTCCAAAAATGTTATATTAAAAAATTGCAATCTATTGAATCGTCACTCCTGTATCATGATAGGTATTGTATCGCCGGATTCATGCCAATACACAGCCCTACAAAGTAGCAGTGTGTGATTTTAAATATTGGCGACTTGTCACCACAGCAGATTTGGCACCAAGAAACAAGTGTTGTTCTTTCACTTTCCAGTGTGTCCACAGGGAACTCACAGGCGTCAATACATCACTGCTCCCTCGCTGCGTTAGCCTGACACATCCTTTCTCAGTGCATTTCATCACCTTGCTAGAGGTGGTTGAAAACGTCTAGATGGCAACAAACACCATTCCTACGGAATACAGATGGCATGGCGTGTTTGGTTCCGTGTAAACAAAGCAAAGCCAACGTAATGGCGACTCTTCTTTAGGGAAGTATTGCGGAGTCTCTGTAAAAGGGGCTTATGATTCCCCCAGGCTACATTAATAAATGCTGTCTCTTTTAAAACACTTAAAGCCAATCACTTATGTCATTTGGTGTCAATTTTCGTCCAGACCACAGAACAGTATGGCTGTGTATTGTATGACTGGATGATCATATGTTGTTACACAACAGTATGCATTCCTGGTTTTGTGGTATGAGTGATGTGAATTCAGTTGTGGGTGTCTGTATGGACACTGGATTGGATCAGTCCTCTTGAGGAAACACAGCTTTGACTTGTGTTTCCCTCTGCGACTTTCCCATAGACCATGAGCATTAAGGTGAGCTGGGTTACAGCTGATCAATACTTGGAGCACACTGAAACTCAAATTGATGTGGGCCTTTGATTTTTCTTGACTCCCCCCATCACTTTGCCAGCAGGCCATCTCAGCCAGTTGCTTGTAGACATGGATTTTCTTTGAAAGGCGCCTTCTTGACTGCTGCTAAAGGCTCATTTAAGCCAATGCCCTTCACTGAATGCAGCTGCAGGATATTTACATATCGATCACTGCAGGGACACGGATGTGCATGTACATGTTTTTAAAGTGATTAGAAGAAATATAAATGGCTTACATTTAAAAGGATGGATATGCTTATACATTTTTAAAATATTTTTAAATAAGTGATTCCTAGAAAATAGAATAATAAAAGAGTGAGAGATGAATTGGATGAATTTTTGACATGTCAGAAATTTTGATTGGCCGACCACAGGCTCTCGCGCTGTTCAAGCAAAGCTACAAGCTGATTCCCCAACGTCAGTGCCTTTTTTTTTCTTTTTACTTTTCTTATAGTAGTCAGGGCGTAGCTATATAGATAACAATGTACAATAGATATATATCTAGTAAAACATATCTAGCTTGCCTCCAATTCTCTCTGCAAAATGGACAAACCATACTATCCACATCTTCCTAGCCACAGCGAGTTCATATAACATTACGCTGCTGCCTCTTTTTTTAGACCTTTCAGCAGACAGGATGGCACAGATGATCGAGGCAGCACGTTTCTGCCTTGCTAGAAGAGTGACCCTTGCAGACCGTTGGCTAGCAAACAAACTTTACCTGCCTCCGAGTTTTTTAACAGATCTTTATTGACAACTGTCAACAGCCGGAACGGCCCGCAGGATATTTACACGTACAGTGTGAGAACTCAGGTCGTGGCTGACGATCGGACCGTTTCTGAGCACAGCAATTGTGAGCTTTGGCTTTACATCGCAAATGATCTACTCACACAGTAGGAGTAGTAAGTACACAACGACATTTCTAAAATCGGACAGTACATGCCCAGCTTTAGTCTTTGTTTTAAACTTAATTTGCTACAACCTTATGAGGATTTTATAGACAAAGGCCCTACTCTATATGACTGTACTCCATGTACAACGTCAACTATTCTAGATGACATCAAAGTCAGTCTGTTTCATTCAATTCCCTAGCTGCTAATAAAATCCCTGGTGCACCAAGGCACATTGAGAAATCTAGCCTTCCTATTGAGAACCAGGTCAGCCCCAGCCCTGTCGTAACCAGATGCTCTCAGGGGAATGATTATCAGATCAACCAGCTTCCCTCAATGAGGAGCAGCAGTAACTCAGTTGTAACGTACCTCCCTGATTGCAGAGTTCCTCATCCTGTCATGACAAGTTAAGACCATTGCCCTACAGAGAAACCTCTTTTCAGCCACTTGTGTATGTTGTCTTTTTTTTCTGGTCACTATTTAGAGCCATGTTTCATCACTCCAATCCTTTATTATTCTCTCAGGATCACTTTCTGCTGCCCTCTTACCCAGTTCCCATGGTTAACAGAGAGACACAGAGGGAAAAAGGTAGCTGGAGCTCAGAGCCTCTCATTGACACATCAGTATTCTCATGTGGCCTTCAAAGTGTCTGATACAATAGCGCATCAACGATAAGCGTGTGCCCTTGTGTATGTGAGCATGACTGATTGTGTGTAATAAAGAGACGTCTATTAGTGACGCAATTGCAAATTAGATGTATTATTTTCTGATGTTGTAGACGTGAAAAAGGTTCAGCAATTATAATAATACGTTTGAACATTGCATGGCATGAAAAGGCCATCAAATATTGTATGGGTTCTATTAAATTAGACATTTTTTATCAGTTCAAAATGTACCTTAAAGTGAGATTTGTCAAGTATTTAATACTCTTATCAACATGGGAGTTGACAAATATGCTTGCTTGATAAAAATGTATGTATATATTTATTATTGGGAATCAATTAACAACACAAAAGAATGACATATATTGTCCAGAAACCCTCACAGGTACTGCATTTAGCATAAAAAATATGCTCAAATCACAACATGGCAAACTCAAGCGCAACAGGCAACAACAGCTGTCAGTGTGTCAGTGTGCTGACTTGACTATGACTTACCTCAAACTGCATGTGATTATCATAAAGTGGGCATGTCTGTAAAGGGGAGACTCGTGGGTACCCATAGAACCCATTTTCACTCACATATCTTGAGGTCAGAGGTCAAGGGACCCCTTTGAAAATGGTCATGACAGAAGTTTGGAGCGTTATTTAACCTCCTTCTCGACTAGTATGACATGGCTGGTACCAATGGATTCTTTGGGTTTTCTAGTTTCATACCAGTATCCTCACTCTAGCTTTAAAACTGAGCCCGGTACAACCTCTGGAAGATCGATTGTGTTAATGCTAAAAAAGAAATTAGTGGCGTTCAAAGGAAGAGAGAATCAATTTCAAATCACTTAAGATTCAATATGAGTTGATTTTTTTTTTTTATTTAATTGCAAATGAATCAAAATGTATGAGTTCTGACTGGCAGTTACTAAAAAATTGCATTTTGTTCTCTTCATTGACATACATGTAGTAAGATAAGGAACTATTCAATCCTCAAACTTCTCGCTTTCACAAGACTGAATTTCAGCCAGCTCCTTCAATGCTGATATGCAAAGGCTTCTACGTGTATCTAGATTTATTCTCATTAATTAATCAAATACAACACAAAAGCAGAATACAGTGTGGTCATTTTTATTCTGTATTTTGGTATCAAAGTTTACTTTAGAGTTAAAAAGTGTCTGGACTACAGGGCATATGACGTTTTATTTTCATCAGTTTTGAGATGAATGAGCTTTCCTCAACTTTCAAAAAGCTAAAACTTGAAAAATGAAAAGTTTCACTGTCCCAGACTGTGTGTGTGTGTATGTGTTTCTTTGCTGGCAGTGCCTTTGTGAATACTATACTCTCCGGCTGGGAATGTGGCAGCTGTGATTTGTAACTGTACCTCTCTTTTTCTCTGAGGCTCAGTTTCGGTTTCATTTCATCACAGTTTTATATTTACTTGGCCAGTCACCAAAGAGCATAACCATTGATATAACCTTTTAAAGCTAGTGTGGAGTTCAAAAGGCGTGACGGCCCCTATAAAACCACATAAAACACTTACTAGAGTTGTTCTGATACCGATACCAGTATTGGAAATGCCTCCAACACAGCCTAAAATGCTTGATCGCGTATCGGTGAGTACGCGAGTCTATGCACCGATCTGATATCACGTTATCATATCATTTACCAGCTCATTTACACTACACATGCACAACAACAACACGTGTCACACGTATCCGTACATCCTGTCACTTCCCTAATCGGTACTACTCTGTATTGGCCGATACACAAGTTCAGGTATCAGAATCTGTATTGGGATGGAACTATTTGTATCATCTCTAGTTTTACTATAGTTTTGACACAAACACAAGCACAGCCAGTTCCAGTAATGTGCTCTGTCACTGTAGCTGAGGAAAATATTGTAAAACAACCCCTAAGCACACAGTTTGAATGTACACAAAGACTGTCTGACCAGCAAGGGACAGTTAAATGTTCTTGTTCATTCTGTTCCCCTGTGCCTCAGCTCTGTGTCTGGAGAGTTATTCTGGGATTTATCCTTGGGAGACACTCTGTGTAACAGACGTACAAAGATCCCGCACTCAGAGAAACAGACAGAAGCGAGAAGCTGACTGTGATTGATATTGTTTGCATTACAAACATTTGTGTCAAAAGATTTGTGCTCTCCCTTCACGTCTCATTACATTGTTGCCCGTGACGCTTGTCACATCGACAGAATGGCTGTCCTCCTGTCATAACAGCAGTCATTGTATCAGGGTGAGAGGAAAAAAAATGCTCCTCCTGAGGCTTTCCAGATGGATGAGAAAAAATCATCAACCTGGAGCTGGAGAGAGATCTGCTGCGCTGCTTCAGCATCACTTTGTTTATTTTAGTCAAGGTTCCGTGTGCCTTGTTTTTGTAGCAGAAAGACAGAAAATCACAAAACTGTGGGTGCAGATTGTAGACACTGGGTGAGATGGCAAACAAACCCACTTGGCATGTAAAATCAGGAAGTGTCCATCTTTTAACTGACAGGCTGTCTGTCTAAGTGGGCACTGTTGCTGTTATTGATTATTCACAGCACCTCTCTAATCCTCCAGAGTTAAACCCCTCAGAGACGCTCGTTGCTCAGGGAGCTGCAGCCAAAAACAAATCTGCATTTTACAGCAGGGCCTCTGGATGTGTTATCAAGCTCCTCTGTGACCCCAGCTGAATGGCTATAGAAGGTTTCTGACATCTGAATCCAGAGATTGTACAAAAAGCTTCGAGTGCTGATTTAACATGACTGTAAAGCTCCCCTGAGCCCTCCTCAGAAATTCACTGCTGTTGTAAGACTCCAGGCTTCAGCATCTAGAAGGTCAGAGAGGTGCTGGGTTTTTACTGTAACTGCTTCCTTTTAAATGGAAGCAACCAGGCCAAATCATAAAGTATGAATGACTGAAGCAGATAAACTCAGGTGAATAACAGATGCACATTTATACAGTAGGGTTTTCTAGTTACTACCTCGAGGATTACATTTTCAAAACAGGTATGGGTTGATTTACCGAGCTGATAATCACCGTAGCAGGACCACTTAGCTGGATCTCGTTTGTCATGGTTAGTTAAACCAGATAATGAGAAGATACGCTGGGTATGTTGAACTCGCTTCGTAGTACAGGCCTCAGGTTTATCAGAGCTTGTTTGCTGAAAATGTCTCCTGCTAGTTAAGGGGTTAAACTTCAAGACTGCTGTTCCTCCTAAAAGGCAATAAATCAGAATAAGCCTAAAGCAGGATGTTCGGCAAAGCGTTGAAACAACGGAGCAGATCCACATCTCAACTCTGAAAGGTGAAACAAGACCTTCCTCAGCCAGTCAAAGTAGATATTTCCCTTTGGGCTCGGTTGGAGCCTTTTCACCAAGAAGGGTCATTGAAGTTATTTTGGTTGTTAAGAGTAACAGCCAGAGAAAGATAACAGATAACAAGGATTGGGGAAAATAGAATAAATATATAAATGTGTAGATTGTTAGGTCAAACTGAGGTCTGTCCCTTTTTTCTTTCTCCTTTTATCCCAGTGCTCATGTGTCAGATTTAATGTGAACGCCTCAGGTAAATAGCTGCGACCTCACATTACTAGTGTGCATGTGCTGTTGTGCACTTTGCACTGTGTGTGTGTTTGCCGTGTCCGGGGCAGTCTATCTGGATCACCTGCGAGAGACCTAACAGTCTGTGGTTTTATGGGTCTAATTCCAGCGGGCTGCTGTGAGCCAGTCAGCTCTTTTACGGCAACCCATCTGAAGCTGGCCTCTTCTAGCTGAATCACCACTAATCTATCAGACGCTATCTGCAGACCGCTACGTTTCTTATGAACACAATCAGAAGGGGGGAGGGTTTAAGGTGACAGCGAGGAAAGAAATTGGACACAGCAGTGAGCTAAGCAGCAAAGGCCAAGCATGTGTCATCCTCTCCTCTCTTTTTTCTTTCATTTTAGAGTGGAAATACTGCAGCTTTTCTCCAGAGTTGGAGGCTGTGGTGATCTATTAGAAAGTTGGACTGTGATCAGAGGGGATTAGCTGCTAAGACTACGAGGTCAAACACCATCTAAGGGCGCTTTTACAAGCCACAGTTAGTCTGTTTCGTTCATTTGGACGATTGTGAACACAGTTATCGTACTCTGGTGCGGACCAAAACAACCAATCCGAGACCGCTTGTGAGAGGCCGTTTCCAAGCGGACCCGGGTGCGGTTCAATTGAGAACATAATCCAACCTATTTGCAGGAATTGAATAAAAACACAGGCTGCCCGTGGGGTAAACGACAGGTTAACATGAGTAGGAGAGGACTGACTTGGACTTTTGCAGAAGTCCGATGATTGCTTGACATCTGGGCCAAAGTGAACATACAAAATATGCTAAATAACGTCCACAAAAATAGTGACATTTATAAAGTCATTCGAGACAAACTTGAGGTGAAGGGATTCATGAGCACAGATCAGTGCCGAGTCAAAGTGAAAAAACTTAGCAATATTTCAAAGTCCGTGATTCCTTGTATAGAAGTGGCAGCTCTCGAGACTAAAAAGATATAAATAATTCAATTTATTTTTTTTTTATTTGGTCCGCATTCATTTGTGCACTGTGAGACTGAACCAGACTCAATATTAAACAAACCAAAAGCATCAATTTCACTCGGATTCGGACTAGCCACATGGATTATGGCTAGTAAAAGTGCCCTTATAGTTCAAATGTTACTCTGAACCTAATGGCTCTCTGTTCTTTTGTTGCCTGCTAAACCTTGCTTTAACAAACTCTAAACAGTCATATGTTACCATCCTCTGTCCCATATGTAGTTTCAACATGAAAGCAATCGTATTACATCATTTGAATCCATACTTTGCTATGTATTGCATTACAAACACAGGTTTAATATTGCCGTTTATGTGTCAGAAAAAGCACCATAAGAAATTAAATCAGCTATTGTCACTATAATATCGTAGTGTTTGCCCTGACATTGCCTGCCAGCCCGTAACAACAACCATTCGCCCACTCAAACAAGCTGAGAGTTGAGAGCGAGACTCTACTTTATGTCTGTGCAGGAGACGTTTTTAAAAGTCTCCCAGCACTTCTGTAGCTTCTAACTCTCCGTGTTTGTACTTTCACACTTCTGCTTTATTTTACAGTATCATGTTAGCTTTCAGCTGTTTAGTGGTTGAATAATAATGAAAAACGATTTTTCCCGATTTTGCTGCTTCATAATAAAAGCTTTTAAATAAACAAATAACAAGGGACTTTTATTGTGAAGATGTAGACTGTGGGTATACTGCAAGCCTGCCCATCCGCTATCTATTCTGCAAAGCCATGTCGCTGCATCCTGTGCTTTGCGCCACCCGAGAGGATTGTGATTGGTTTAAAGAAATACAAACAAGCCAGAGTTTTTACTCCTCTACCAGAATGATAATGTGTGGAGCCAGACCTTTGTTTAGCGCTGACACAGCACTGTGGAGAAAGGTCTGGCTATGCGAGACATACCTTTGCAGTAACCGTCCTCCAATGAGTATGTGTTTGTGCCTCCCCCTACTTTCTCAGGCACTTATTGATCACATCAAGGTTCCAATCAAGGCTGTCTGTCAGTACAGATTAAGTAATTGATCACTCTATAGATCTCTGGGTATGCGAGTGTGTGTGGGTGTCTACAGGGGAGAGGCGGCTTCTTGAGTGTATTTGTTCCTCAGTGACTTTCCTCCTCGTCTTATACAGTGGCTTCCTCTCTTCCTTTGCTTCATGTAATTATCTCAACCGCAGTGACCTCCACACAAACAAACACAGTGAGACCTTGCTTCACGGGGAAATGTATATTAGCTTCTGTTTGTGCTTGAATTGATTTTCTGTTGTCCAATTTGCAGAGCTAAGAGAAGCCTAATCTTTTTTTTGTCCCTCTTTGTATTAATGACTGTGCTTCCTTCCTCAGCAAGGGTGACAATTATGTGCCTGTGTGTGTGTGTGTTTGGTAAATTAGACAAGTAAATGGAGTGAAAAAGGGCAGCATCTCTTTTTTTCCCTCTACACATGTAGGCAATGTGCAGTTACACAATTACCAACCAATACTTCTATCTAAGAATCAGCAGAGTAAGAACACATTGATTGATCAGACAGGGATGAGAATCGGTTAACGGTCATTTCAAATGGTGAGATGTAAATATTGGTGTTTTAGGATCTTTCATGCTGCAGTCTGGTCATTGAGGGAGACTTGCTAAGGAGGGAGACCTGATATAAACATATGTAATGAATCCCTTGTGCAATGTATCACCCTAAAAAAGCATCCCTGCATTAGTCTATAGAAATGCATACATTATAAATTGTACAATGCAGTAGCTCCTAGTGGGAGGGAAATAGGCTTGTTCGAGATGAGCCAGGCCCGCACAATGCATGTCGGTTAGATTTGTGTCCGACTTGATCCCGACCTGCTCTGAATTCATGCACACGTGGGCAACGATAACCTCACAAGATCGAGAAAGCCGCAGTCTTTAGAGCCAGGCGCCGCAGTAGCTCTCCACCGACTGCAAGACCCAGGGCGTGATGGGAAACACCTGGCTGTCGCCTGATCAAAGAGCCGATTGGCTCTTAGTTTTGACAGCAAACACCACTTGTTGTAGACTGTCCAAACCTTCTGTGTAATTATAATATTTAACGCTCGATTGTAGGCTATTAGTCTCATGTTGTGCAATGAAGGTTTCATCTCTTAACTTGTGTGGTTGATAATAATAATAATAAAGAAGGTTATTTATATAGCAATTATCAAAATGAGTGCTCATTACAAAGTGCTTTACAAGGCAGACATAAAAATAAGAAAAGATAGAATCCAATGCCAGATACACGCACATTTACACATAGATTTACAAACAAATATAAGCAAATCTGCAAACTACAAGTAGCCTACAGATCCGATCTAACAGGATGTAACTATTTCTGTGACTTCCTGTAAATTCTTTGAAGGCTGCTGGAAACGACTGGAAACTTTCCGACCTGACCGTAGCTTTTTGTCCCCGCCCCCTGCTGCTGCTGCCGCCTGATCTCGTCTACTTTCCAGGCGAGGCGCAGTTAATCTCGAACAAGCCTAATGACTGGCTTGGATTATTTCTGAATTCAGATTTTAAAGTACATTGTAAATATATTCACTGTAGTGTCTAGAGTGCACAGAGAATTCAACTTTTTTTGTGAAGTAAAAACAGCCAAGTTTTTTTTTTTCATTAAAAACAATACCTGCATCCCTTCGACAGAACACCATCAATACACCACCTCCACCTGCTGCTCTCCTGCGTAGGAGTTTGTTTGGGCCTTTCACAATAAGACATTTTGATTTTTATTAGCAATCCAACAAGGAACACTATTAATTCATCATTTCAGTTTGATTAAAACTGTAACCATGGTTACTGAGACTAAGAGGAAACTGTTTATCTTAAACGTCACAGTCACAACATCTAAATCTAAATCAATGTAATTGAGTAATTCATCTTACATTAATGGGGGTGATATCTCTGGCTTGAGAAAGATCTTTATTTTGTATTTCTTCAACCCTCACTTGATTTCATTTGGAAAAGCCTGAGAGACAGATATTAATTAGCACACAAGCTTTGAACTTTCCTTCTCTCTGACATTTGCTCTCTGTGGACAAAAAATCTGAGACACAAAAGATTGCATGATTGCGGAGCAGCTTTAATGAGCTTTAGAGAAATAACTTGAATATTATCTTGATTAAAATCTTAAAAGAATAGGTCAAATCTGAATTGACAAAAAAAAAACATAAACATTACATTTGAAAAGAATCGATATTCTTATCCTCTAAGATTTTGAATCGATTCACAACTTCCAAAATTGTAGCAGGTACAAAACATGTCATACTAACTTGTTTCGAAGGAGGCTAAATAATGCTCCGAACTTATGCAAAATTTTGGCGAGGAAAAACTGGCATGGCCATTTTGAAAGGGGTCCTTTGACCTCTGACCTCAAGATTTGTGAATGAAAATGGGTTCTATGGGTACCCACGAGTCTCCCCCTCAGCACACTGGCACACTGACAGCTGTTGTTGCCTGTTGGGCTGCAGTTTGCCATGTTATGATTCAAGCATTTTGTTTATGCTAAATGCAGTACCCGTGAGGGTTTCTGGACAATATTTGTCATTGTTTTGTGTTGTTAATTAATTAACAATATATACATACATTTGCAAAAAGCAAGCATATTTACCCACTCCCATGTTGATGAGAGTATTACCTGACACCTAATCTCCCTTTAAAGTACATTTTGACAGATACAAAATATGATTAATTTGTGATTAAACGACATTAATTGCGAGACGTAGCCACTTAAAAGATGGGTGAGTAGTACTTGTTATCTTCCAATGTTTGTACTTTTTAACAGAAATCACACATTTAACATTGTGATATTTACTGGAAATTACGCACAATATAACCAACAGCAAGTAGGAAACGTTCGGGCAATCTCCGATGAATTACCTTATTAAAAATTGAAGATTGTGTTCGAGGATTTCTTTTTTTTAAAGGTGATGACATTATAAGATATGACGACAGACATTTGAAGCTTCATTCGAAAATCTAAATAGAAGCTTTGAATGTAAAAAAAAAGGCCCTAGTGGATTCATTATTGCAGCGCAGCAATCAATCAAATGAACTAAATGTGGCCTTGTCAAGGAACTCTACTTACTCAAATCAAGTTCTGCTCGGAGATTTTCTCCTCCTCTCTATAAACTGAATGATGATACATTCATTTCTCTCCATTCTGAAACTTTCATTAGCGCCACACAGCTAATCAATGCAAATGTATGGATTCAATTACCATTGTATTTATTACTAGCCACCCCCACCCCTCTACCAACACCACACGTTGATTAACTATTTATATTTTAGAATATGGATAGTTGTAATCAACTCCGTTGTCCATTCCTGCATTCAGACGACCATGAACAACGTATCAGGCTCTGAAGCTAGATCATGTTATTTGAGTAAAGGAGAGCATAAGGAGGAGAGTAGATGGATGTGTGGTGAAAAGTAGATTCAGCACCGGGAGGAAAGATGTGTGTCATGTTTCTCCCACTACAGGTTTCCACTACTCCTGGCTTCTAAGTTATTAATAGGTGTAGATACTCACACACTAACACACCCACAAAGCTGCAGCAGAGAAACAGGTGGGCCATTACCAGCTCATAATGTGGGCTCTATACCACCATAACATGTGCAATGCTGATGAGATGGAAACAGAAAAGACTGTCAGCTAGAAAACTACTGTGAGACAGGAACTGAAAAAGAAAAGCTGAGACCAACAACCACGTCGAGGCAAACAGATTTGTTGTCCACATTCAGGGCTGTGGGAAGACGACAACTACAGGAGAGTGAAGGCTTTCGTTTGATTTGGGATTCCTGTACTTGCAGAGCTGATGCAGCAATCACTCAGCAGTTTAAACTTTGCTGCTTTTCTTTCTTGTTTCCTTTAATCCTTACCTGCTTTTTTTTCCTGTACGCCTAGCACTTATCTATCATGGTTATTTGTCTCCCCTCACCTGAAAGTTTTATACAAACCCCTATATATTCCAAGTATTTCCACAAAATGATGACTCTTATCAGTCAGCATGATTGACTACATACTGTATATGCATATTTGGATGCAAGGCATGGATCCCCATTAAGGGGTCAAGCTAAAGGACATCCCGTCGTCCCGGGGTCGAAAATAATATGGATTTGGGGCAAATTTGGGACGAATTTGGGACGAGAGTTGAAAGAAAAATACCTTTAAAATTAGAATTAATGGCGATGAAAATGACTGCACATCTCTGACATTATCTATTATTGAAATAAATGTGGATGATTGTGTGGGCTTGGCGGATGTAAGTGTGATGATGAATGTGAACATGTCAGATCTTCACTTCAAGATTGTGTTGATTTTTATAGTGAAATGTTCTGAACTGATGCCTGCCTGGACGTACTGGTGGTATTAAATAAGGTACTAAGTGAGTCTGTGATAGATGTGCTTTGGAAAATGGTTGGCTGTAAGAAGGAAAATGGAACTAGTTTGTAATTAAAAGTGTTAAATATGACAAACTACTGATGTAGTCAATTAAACATAAAAAGTGATAAAACTGAAATGATGTGGTTTTCACAAAAAGGGACCTTTATCACCTTTTTTGAATTCATGCTTTGAGTGATATGTCAACTCCATTAGCCAGCAACTCACCGTTCTCACTCTGTCCTTCACCGTCTTTTTACCTCCTCCTCCTCCTCTTATTATATCTCCTGTCTGACAACACACCTTCTCTTGTCTCTATGAAAACTATCTGTTTCCACTCTCTTTTTACGGCAGCTTCTGTCACAGTCTTTTACCCGGTCTTGATCATAGTTTTTTTCCTCTTCTCTCCGATAATATAAGCAATGTCACATCGCTCAGCACCCTTCTCCTTCTCATCACAGTCACTTTCAACACAGATTTACTTCTGACAATATAATTTCCCCGTAGGGCAGCTGTCTCCCATTAATGTCATATCTGTTTTTCTGTTTGGACTGGCAGCATGTGTATATGGGCTATGATATTGATGCATGTACTGCTCTTACTGCTTTTCTGCTTGGCTATATACAGTATGGCTTCCTGGTACAGGCAGAAAAATTAACTACAACATTACCAACTCTAAGGAATCGTTCTGATAGGGTAGCCTATCGCAGTAATGGACAAAAATGTAATAAAAACATTCTTTGTTAATAACAAACTAGTGCCCGTTCGAAACGGGCCGATTGCTTGGCTCCCGATATTGCTGCTTGCAGTGTTGTCCGGGGGGAGTGCTAGTTCGGAGTGCGGAGTGCGTGGCCCTGCTTCCAGTCTTAAGCATGATTTATGCATGCCGCATTCGCGAGGGTCGCAAGTGTCCGCACGTCCAAAGTGACGTCACCTCATCAGACACTGCCCTTCGGGGTTCCGTGTTGCAGGTTTTTTGCCTGTCCGTGCATATCAACTACGCAAACGCGGATGGGCGGAGAAAATAGAGAATTTTGAGGAGCTTTGAGATTGTCAGTTTGCTGCGAGGACAAACCCGCACAAAGTATAAAAGATCCCAACGTTTCCTCATCACGATTCCACGTCAGTTTATGGCAATGTGGCCGTCCTTGCGTAAAGCATAACCGAAACTTTACGCCGGGTTCACACTGTAGACGGAAACGCCGTGATTTTCGGAGAGGTGCTGCCTGCGTCCTTTTGGTGCTCATGTAAAACAATTGGGCAGATCACACAGGACGCACCGTGCCACAGAGCTCCGTGGCTGGCTCGCGATCTTCAGCAAGAGTTTCGGTGTCTGGTCTATTTTCTCCGTGTGCCGCAAGCGAATCTGGCAAAAAATACAATGATAATCTATCTGATCTGATTGTGATAAATGACAAAATATGTATCCCACACATGCTTTTGACTTCCCTCCCGTTTGAATTCCAACAATCAACATCAACAATCAACATCAACAACCAACATTTTTAAACTATGATATGCATTCCTGCCTACAACAGTGTTTTCCATAACGTACCTTGGTTTCCAGCACAATTCTTTTCTGCAACTTTTAAAGCAGCTGCACCGCCAGCATCTCCTGACTGGACAGAATGACTACAACTTCCCAGCTCCAGTTGTCCAACTTTCAGAGCCTGGACTGCAGCTTTTCCAGATGCAACGTGATTAACTAGTAAAGACGGTTTACACGATTACTGATGAAGCAGAACTCTGGGACTTTACTTTTGTTTCTGCCTATTTCAGCCTCTCGTTTGTGTTCATAGTTACTCGTTACATCTTCCTCATTTTCTCTCTCTCCTTTGTTTTTGCTGCCTCAACTTTTACACACCACTAATCTCATGTAAATCACACGTTTTCTTTCATGCAGACTGGCAGAGATGCTGATATATCCATCCTTTTGTTGCTTTAAAGACTTTGGAGGCACAACTTGAGAGTCGAGGGAGTGAGTTAAAGGAGAGACGGGTACTGTAGTAGAGGAAAAGGTAGGGGGAAAAGGGAATAAAGGCAGTGCTTGTTTTAACAAGTGTGAAGAGCGAGTCATTTCGACTGACACTGCAGTTTGCTGCTGACTCAAGTTTTTTCCCCTAATTACTTTGAATGAGCAATGAGACAGTGTGAAGTCAGAGAAGAAGTACGAGCAAAGAGAGCAAGATAGTGAGAGGAACGAGAGAGAAGAAGAGTCACAGTGATGGTGCGTCAATCAGCTGAAGGACGATTTTGGATTTTAAAGAGGAGAAACAGATGGTTTGTGGATGCAAACCCCAGCCTGCATGTGAACATAATCCAGGCAGTGATTGCGTTTGTCAGCACAACATATTTGGGAAAACAATTTAGTACTATATAAACGTAATTTAGGAGACAGGGTAGCTAGTTGGTTCACTTTCTATTTGCTTTATGCATCCATATGAATTTTGAGGCCAATGCACTGAGGCATTTTATTGGATGTAAAGTTTTTCACTGCATTCTCACCGTGTTTCTTGTGCAGATTTCATTTATTTATTCTTTTAATTACACCTGCTCTCCTCTCGAGTAGCGCTTGGAATATGGTTTGTGCTCTCTCAAATATTTTGTCATCAATATACTTCCATAGACAGAAAGACTAGATTAATGGTTGGTCTTTAAAACATCCGAAGAATGGAAAGACAAATGGAAAGAAACAACCAGGACTTCTCTTCATCCCCTCTCCTCTCATTCCCCATTCACAACTTTTAAAATCATAATTGCTCCATTTCTACCGACTGCAGCTTTAAAGAAATATTAAATCGGACTGACAACCCTTCCCACTCCTGATGTTTCATGCTTTCCTCTTTTCATTCTCTTGTTTATACTCTGTGATCTTCCCTCATCAACATCTGTTTCTGTGTTATCTGATCTTTCCTCCCCTCCGTCTTTTACATTTTATCCGTCTCTCACATACTGGATATTACTGAGACAAAATGAAACAAGAAGAAAAAGCCCATGTGTCCAGTTAAGAAGAAGAAAGTCCTCCCTAAGGCAGTGGTGTTAGCTAATCTTAAAACTGCCTAGGCCTTTTACCCTTTCTTACACTGCATGAGCCATGCCAGTATACCATACAATATGATGAAAAAGATCCAGATATTAATTCTAATAGTACGCCTCCTGCTGAAAGCAAAGAGTTGAAGGCTAACTGAAGGCTAACTAATTGTCTTTTATGCAGTCCTTTCCCTGTCCTCTGCTTTGTGTACGAAATTGTGTGTGCGTACGGACACCAAATTATTTGCATCAATATTAAAATTGGCAAAGTCATGCTTGAAGTGCCAACTGATGATGTCACAGTCAGGGTCCCATGTTGAGGCTAAACAGCATTAAAGATTTACTGCCTGCTTTATTCATTTTATTCATGGGCCTGGAGACTTCCCCATTTCCACACATGGCTTTGCCTGGTTGTAATATTAATGCAAATATTTGTTGTGCAGAGTCACACATTACACACACACACACACACACACACACACACAGAGAGAGAAAGAGTTCTCTGAATTGAGCGAATTGAAAAAGCGTTTTCTATCACACAGTTCCTCTGAGAATAACCACTCCAGCTTAGGCCTAAATGATTCCTACTTCAGTGCCAGTGAGAATCCATCCTATCCTGTCAGACTGTCACTGAATCCCTCCGCAGCACCGACTGACATTACTTCTGTTCCATCATTTAAAAGATACTGTTCATCCAATATATATATCACATTTATGTCTAGAATCTTAGTTTTGATTAGGAATCAAGAAGAAATTTTAATCAATCAACAAACCAATCTGCTTTATACCTTAAAGGGACTGTTTGTATCTTCTTACACGTATAAATCACCCGGGTCGGTGTCCCATGCGTGCTCACATATGCACGCTCGCGTGTGGCTACGCTGTTCAGATAAGACTCCAACATAAACTACACAGAAGCACCAAAACCGCAAAGTTATATCTAGTGAAGCCCGTCTTGCAAAACAATGTTGGCCGCGGTCGGATGACGCGGGAGAGACCGTAGCTTTGGTCTCCAGGGCCGGAGTCTCTGCTGTACTCTGCTCCTCTGCCTGCCTGCTTGCCTTCACTCAGCTCGCTCCACCTCACATGCATGCACGCACACTACACACTGCAGAAGACTTCGTAGCTCTGAGAATATCTAGTGAATTTACAGTGGACTTTTGTGAAGAAATAAATGCTGCAGCTCCTCCAGACCAACTGAGGTTTTCAGTGTCTTGTGAAGTGACGGGGCTCCGCAGCGAGAAACGTTATCGTCTCCGACCGGGTGCCGGTGTCTCCCTCCAACCGCGGTCAGGAGGCTGAAGCAGGAAAAGCCAACATGACCAGAAGGCAGTCGCCCATTCATTTCAGCCAGGTGACAAAGTTTTGCTTCTCTTGCCTGTGTCTGGTTCGGCCCTCTCTATCAAGTTTTCAGGTCCCTATGTAGTAGAGAAGAAGCTTAGTGATACAAACTACGTTATCCAGACACCTGACCGCAGGCGACGGACCCGAGTGTGTCATGTAAATATGATAAAACTGTATCATTCTCGAGATGATCAAAGTGAGTCATCTCCAGTCCATGATGTGAAGACTATTGTTTCACCTGTTGTCTCTTTTGCAGGAGTGAGTAGTGCTGGTGATGAAGATGGGTTGGTGATGCGAAATGCCACACCACAGGGGGCAAGGTTGAGCAACTCTGAGGTATTGTCTAATTTGCCCCAATACTTATCTCATCTCCGTAGTAACCAGCGTAAAGATATTGAACAGATACTAGGTGAGTTTCCAAGTTTGTTTGGTGATGTTCCCTCCCGGACTTCTGTCGTCAGTCACGACATTGTCTTGACCTGCCCTCGGCCGATAAAGCGAAATGCTTATTGGGCAAGTCCAGCAAAAAGGGAGGTGATGAAAAAGGAGGTTGACTATCTTCTTAAGAATGGATTTGCAGTGCCAAGTTGTAGTCCATGGAGCTCCCCTTGTCTCTTAGACATGAAGTCTGATGGGAGTCCTAGATTTTGTAGTGATTTTCGCAAAGTGAATGCTGTGACTGTTGCTGATGCATATCCTTTGCCACTTATGGATGACTGTATTGATGAGATTGGTCCGGCAAAATTTGTCACAAAGCTTGACATGTTAAAAGGGTATTGGCAAGTCCCTTTAACCCCACGTGCTTCAGAGATTTCTGCTTTTGTGACCCCTGATCATTTCCTTCAGTACACGGTGATGCCCTTCGGCATGTGTAATGCTCCTGCTACCTTCCAGAGACTGGTCAACAAAGTACTTGGAGGTGTCTCAAACTGCAGAGCCTATTTAGATGACATTGTTGTTTACACCGATGATTGGGAGAGCCACAAGGCCACATTAAGGGAAGTTTTCTGCCGACTTTCAGCGGCATCTTTGACCCTTAACCTTGCAAAATGTGATTTTGGCAAAGGCACTGTTCTTTATCTTGGTCAGCAGGTCGGTCAAGGAAGGGTGCGTCCTGCAGATGCAAAGGTAGCTGCCATTGCTGCATTCCCTGTACCCACCACCAGGAGGGAATTACGGCGTTATCTGGGGATGGCCGGGTTCTTTCGTCGGTATTGTATGAACTTTTCCACTGTGGCGGCCCCACTGACTACTTTGACCAGTCCATCCAAGCCCTTTGTTTGGACGGATGAGTGCCAAAAGTCCTTCGAGAGTTTGAAAGCTCTATTGTGTTGTGGTCCAGTTTTGTCTGCCCCAAATTTTTCCTTGCCTTTCAAGGTAGAGGTTGATGCCAGTGGTGTCGGGGCTGGAGCGGTGCTTCTGCAGGAGGACACCCAGGGTGTTGACCATCCCGTGAGTTATTTTTCTCGCAAATTCAATAAGCATCAGCTTAACTATTCCACTATTGAGAAGGAGGCCCTCGCTTTGTTGTTGGCTTTGCAACATTTTGAGGTCTATCTTGCATCCAGTGTTGAACCCATTAGAGTCTACACAGATCATAATCCTTTGGTGTTCCTCTCAAGGATGTACAATCACAACCAGCGTTTAATGCGTTGGTCGCTGATGGTTCAGGGGTTCAACCTAGAAATAATACATAAAAAAGGGTCTGAAAATGTGGTAGCTGATGCACTATCACGTAGTTAACAGGTTTGTAGTATAGCATTGTGTGTATATAATTCCAGCCATAGTTGGAATCTTATGGGTGGAGGTGTTACGTGCCTGCAGGGCCAGACAGGCCTGCAGAGTTTTCTCCTGTGTTGTTCTGCCCCTCCTCCTTGTCTTGCAGGTGCTTCCAGGATAAAGAGTTAATGGAGGTGATTGGAGTCCACCTGTGCAGAGTTTGCCAGCTGCAATTAGCTCACACTAATTCCATCCAGCCAATCGCCGTCATGGGCTGCCCATAAAAGAAGCACACACAGGGCTCTCTCGCTCTCTCTCAGACTCATTTGTAATGAGGTTTTTGGATGTTGAAGTCTCTTGTTTCCAGTGGGAAAGGAAAGATAAGGTTTGTGGTAAGGAGGTAGAGGGCATAGGTAAGTCTGGGGTACCCTGTACACTTGCACGTAGGTCTTTTCATGTCTAGAAACACTAGGTTTAGTGGTTGTTGCCATCCCATGTATGTTTTGTAAAACTGCTGTTAGTAGATAAGTTAGTCAGCCTTTTTGTTTGTTGTGTTAAAGAAGACAGATTTAGTTAGGCCTAGTTTTGGTTTCTTAATTTTGATTATTTGGCAAAACTATATTGTCCCTACCTCCACCACATTTGTGAACCTTCCGTTGTACTGAAATAAACTGTTACAGTTTGAAACTTCACGTTGACTCTGTTTAATTTGGTTGTTGTTTAGTTATTGTTCCACTTTGTGGACGTAACACTAGGAACAGATTATTTTTTCTATTGCAGATTAGAATTGCAGTACAGTAATCAATAGGCTACTGCAAACTCAGTGAAACTAAAATACAGTAAAATTACGGTGCAATGGTAAACCAATATCAAAACAGTATTGTAAGGGATTGTAGGGGATGGGGTGGATGGTTTATGGTCCTGACTTCTGTTAGGGTCTGGCCACATCACCTCATCCACATCACAAGAAATGTCATCCCTGGTCCCCTTCATCCTCCCTCTCTCTTTCTTCCTCTTCCTCTCGTTCTCACTGTCCATGTTTGCAAAAATCTTGCAAAAGAGGAGCTTACCTGAGATCTATTTGTAGTGCTAAAGCTCAGACTGATTGGTATGTTTTGCATTTTGAACAGAAGTGTTTTCCCAATGATTACAAGAGATTTCATTCTTGAACGTGTCTAATGTAAGAAACTTTGTAGTGTTTAGCTTAGAAGTGTGTTGCTGAATTGCAAACAAAGTTGAGGCAGAAAATGGGTTTGTACTTTTGGTGCCTTTGTTTAACACATGGTTACAAAAGTAAGTTTTAATGCTTTTGTGTGAGTATTCGCTTTTAGTGTGGAAGCAATCGCAAAAAAAACTGTAATCAGCATGAGAACCTCAGCTCCTTCATTTAGTTTAATTAATCATCGGAGACATTGGGAAGTTTAAATTATAGAAATGCAAAAATTCTCAGCTTTACAGCGCAGCATTTCACTTCATCTGAGAGCTCTAAAAATTATAATTTTTTTTTAGTGTCTGTATGTGCAAAATGATTCGTGCGCACTGATTAATGACTCTGAGTTCTGACACTGAGGTTGGCACAATGCACGAATACCTCAATGTTCATTAGCAAAGAGCGGTGTATAAAACATTCAGGTAGCAGCTTCTCATTTTTAGCCGGCGCTGACCGTCGCTTTCACCGGTTAAAAAGACAAATGTCCGTGGCAGCAGATCATATCAGCTGTTACTAATTAATGAGCAACTTGATAAAAGGCCAAAATTAAAAGTGTCTGTTGTCTGGTTCAAGTGCTCTCTGCAAGCCAGTGACTGGACTCGACCAAAGACCATTCGTGACAGAAAAAAACTCCATTCTTGAACACCACTGTAAAACTGCGAGTGTTTCTATAGTTCCAACTGTGTGAGTGTGATATGTCTTCTCTCTAGCGGATCACACAAGTCATGTTCAGGAGTCTTCTTCTCCTAGTTCATCTTTCTTTTAACCCTCCAGCAAAGGCTTCCAATCTCCAAGTCCCAGAGCTCCTTACAAATCTCAATTTTAACCCACGTTAATGACATTCTAGTTTAGTTTAAATGGTAATGGACTAACCCTTGTCTGAACGCTGTTAGCTTCAATTCAATTCAGCTCCACAGTTAAAGCCTCACATTTAATGTAGTCATTCCAATAAAGGTTAAATGAGCCCAGACCTTGGAGTCACTGGACAGAAAATGAGAGGAAAGAAGGAGACAAAGAAAGACAAGGAAGTAGAGATGAGCAGATGGAAACCAATAGAAAGGGAGATACAAAAATGAGGGGATAGGAGGGAATGAAGGAAGGCGCCTCAGGGAGTATCTAATTGAGTTTCATCAGCCATGTAAGACTAATGGATTTGCACAGACCTTAGCAGTAATTTGCAGAATAAGGATTTCAGAGGCGAATAGGTCAACATTTGAGAGTACAAACTCTGAGGCAGATGCATAAGAGTCGTACATCCAATACTAAAAAATCTGTGCGTACACATAAGCAGAGATATGTTCACGGAGTCTGTGAAAACTTTAGAAATTCATATGCAGACAGAAAGAGCCAAGTCATTCAGGCTGACAGACAAGTCAGAAAAACACAAACACCAGTGAGCTGAGCCACAGGAAGACTATAAAGGTAGCGGAGATACAAATGTCAAACACACCTCAGCTGTAATCTTCTTCTTTCTCATGTTAGTGTCCTTTCTCCTATTCACTCTCACACATACTCTGTTGGTCACTTTGTATTTTTCTATTCAAGCTACTCTTCCAAGTCCCATTTTGATTGTTATCAAAAAATACCTTTTTTTCCATCCTAGTTATGAACTGTCAAGCAAAGCTTAAGAAAACTTTTCAAAGTGGGATAAAATATGGTGTATTTCAATTGTCTGGGTGGGGCAAACTTTGCACCAAAACAAAAGAAAGATTTCTACATTATGAAGCCTTCTACTCAGGGTAGTTTTGTCACAGCAGGAGAAACGCTGACACATCAAATCTCTGAGGCATTTCAGCTTTTCTGAATATGTAATAGACCTAATCTTTAACCATCAAAGGCCAGGGTTCAACCCGGGTTGACTGGCTTGGTTTGATTTGACAAAAGGAGGGTCAGCCAGGATCAAATAACCCTGGTCCAACCCTGGTCATTGGTGTGAAAGGGGTATATGACTTGCCCCAAACTGCATGTGATTATCACTCGTGGGTACCCATTTCACATATCTTGAGGTCAGAGGTCAAGGGACTCCTTTGAAAATGGCCAAAACAGTTTTTCTTTGCGACAAGCTAGTATGACATGATTGGTACCAATGGATTCCTTAAGTTTTCTTGTTTCATATGATATCAGTACGAATTTGCATTAACGCGTTATCACATTAACTGTGACAGCCCTAATATATATATTTATGTAATCGGATTAAAAACAATTCCGATAATCTTAAAAATGCTGAAAAATAATATATATTTTTTTCAGCATTTTTACGATTATCGGAATTGTCTTTAATCCGTTTGCAGATAAAACAAGTTCGTCAAAAATGTGGTACCTTGATGCAGCAGCCGCTCTGCCTGTAGTCCCCACTCTGTAGTCTCTCTCAATGTCCCGCCCACAGCACCATCTGTTTAGTTATACGCTGAAGTTGCAAAAACAAAACACCAAGTGTTTCCACTGGTAACATTCTGCTGTGGCGGCAAAAAATAAAACTGGATGTACGTTAACTCCAGCTCTATGAACACAAAAAACTTACGAGGAGAGGAAGACGGAGTGAGACGGCGCCTGGACGCGGGCGAGAGATGTGACCCATGACCACATTATCGTAGTTTATAAAAATGTAGAGCAGTAGGGATACAGACATTTCAAGCACCAGATGAAATGTGGACCTGCCGATGCACATTCAACCTGCGTTGGAGCTGTTCATATGAGTCAGCCATCACTATGTTTGTCACCGAAATAAAAGTGGGACCAGCCTAATTGATAAATAACCAAATAAAACATTCATACCAAATGCCCCAGTGCTTAATTATAGCTGAGAAGATTCACAATGTCTTAGTCGTTGTATTAGGAGTACTACAAGTGTATTTTGTGTATTAATCAAAGTCAATGTGTATCTACTTGTACCAGAAGTGTACTTTGAAGTTTTCTCGACAGATCTGCTAACTCGCTGCCATCTGTGTCCATCTACTCCGCCATGACAGCACCCCGGGGCTGTCAATCACCTCATTAGCCCAGTAAAGGACAGTGGTCAGAGAAATCGTTGGCAGTATTGCCGTCCCTCTGCAGCTACCATTCACTGCTTCATGTGGTGATTAGACGCACACACCCACATACACACAAGCACACACACTTCCAATCCACATCATTGACTTTTTCCACTCTGTTCCTCTCTTATCAGCTAAACCATTCTGTGTCTTTTCACAGCCTCCGATGAAGAATCATCACACTCATTACACACACAGGCCCACACACAAACAAATATGCAAACACACTCCGCAGTTTATTTGGCAACCCCTCTTCTCATTTATCAACAACAGAAGACCTTACTTCATTTAAACCCCCCGTGATAGCGTAGTCAAGGCAACCACCGCGGAGAACAGAAGGAGCTGTGAAATTGCTATGAAGTAATGAAAGTTGAATCTTTTCAGCTCAGCAGCTGAATAGAAAAATCATGTGATTCAGAGTTGAAGAATGGGACATTGTGCTTGACTGGTGCGTGTTGCTCTGCATGGACTATGGATTATAATTGGAGCTAATCTCAATGTCTTTTCTGAAGCTTTTGGAGAGCTTTTATTGATCGGTGTCATAAACATCTCTATGCAAACTTGGTATTGTCACTTTTGAACAGACACGCATACTAATATTCCACTTTTATTCAAATTTGATACGGTAAACCGCATATTCTGTTTGAATATTTCACATCAGGCCTTATTCAGAATGGAGCATTTTCCAATTAAGACACGTGGGATATGCCGATATTATTCAGGTTTTAGGAGCATTCTTTGGACATGTATACAGCGCATTCAGAATATGCGTCTCAATTGGGGTTTTTACCGCAGTGTGTGACACACGGCCTCTTGCCTGTTTACAATCAGTTCTGTGCGTTGTACACAAACCAAAAGAAAAGCCCACATTTTTGGTCAGAAGGAGAAAGGCACCAACTTTAAACATTATGAAAGACTTGGATATCAACAGTGTTTTTGGATATGTGAAAATATCCCAACCTTTTCAAGAAGGTGGTTGAAGAAATGAAGAGAGAGGCTGGAAAACTTTTTTAAAAAATCCTGTTTTGCATGGCTGCATGTAAACAGGAATATTAGTGGAATATTGATTTCCATTAGCCATGTAAACAGCTCAGTAGGAATATTGTCTTTTTTGGATTAAGGGCAAATACCAGAATATTTTGTGCATGTAAATGTCCCTGTCCCTGTCAAAGACACAGTCGTGGCTTCATATAATGAGGGTGACAATGATTTTTAAGATATTGCTTTTTTAAAACAGGAATGTCTCCGTATGATGACGGGTGGTGGCTGGCAGACCTTGACGCATTCTGAGTGCTTTGACAATGAGAAATATTGTATTTACAAAAATTACTCTTTAGCTTCAAATCAAGTAGATGGTTGCTGTCTGATCCCGGTGTTTTGCTGTTCAACTATTCACTTTTATGCACCTTTTGACAGCTCTGGAAAAGAGTGACATTCTGCCTGCATGCATCAACGTTAATGTGGAGGCGGCAGCTCACAGAGAAACATGAACTGAAAACATGCTGCATTCACTGTCTGACACGGTAAAGCTGAACTGGACAAAAAAAGGAAATAAATACTGACGTTTTGGCATGCTTTCTTTTCTGATACTGTTTTAAATTCATGGCGCCGGTCACCTTTATGGCAGAAACCTTGGGTTTTGGCTGTATTTATCTTAGCTTCATTAGTGCCTAGTCACCGTCTAAAAAATACATTTACATCACATGACTGACTTCAGAAGATAGTCAGTTCAAGGTCTTCTGTTTCAACCCGATGTCCTTTGAGGCAGTGGAGATGTCAACTTTGACAGTATCCCTCAGCAAGGCGTAATACACGCTGCCTACACAAGGTCGGTATCAGAATGAGAGCTGACTCTCTAACAAGATCTTTGTTTCTAGATGATGACTTTGTAAATAAAACATTGAGCAGGTTGTGGTGAGTTCAGCCAGCTGGGTGAACTCTATTATATGGTTGTTCTAATGAAAACCTTTTGTAATTAGTATAATGTCGCTGCTATTAAATGCTCATGCTTAATACAACCCGTTCTGACCCTCTTGTGCGCATTCTCCACAATGCCAGCATCTGCTCAGAGTGCATCTTCCTGATCTTCATAGTTTAATATTAACACAGTGGAAGCTGAGACAATAGCTTGTTAACGGTGTTTAATGAATGGAAGCTGTTACATTCTGGTACTGCGTACACATTTAGTGCGGGTATTTGACCAGTACTAGCATTACCATAAAATGGGAGACATACTTAATAGGGGTGGGAAAAAAATCGATTCTCCTCTGTATCGTGATTTTAGTTTTTCTACGATTTTTAAATCGATTTTTTAATACGAGAATCGATATATTTGCTTCATTTGAGTCTATGCGGTTGTAGAAGGAAGTTACCGCTTTTATTGTTGTAGTCTGAGTAACGTGAAATCATTTCCGTTCCGTATCCATCAACCAAAACAAACCGCAGCCGGACGCAACGAGAAAGTAGAAAACAGCAGAGGGTCCGCATACATGACCTGCACCCTCACATTTTAAATCCAAAGTGGTAAACACTACATAGAGTTAAGTATTGAAACACTTTTGGTTTCGCACATTGCCAAGAAAAGCAGAGCTAGACATCATGGCTAAAGCTGCATGCTAACTCAGGAAATGTTATCGTATTGCGGTAACGTGCCGTCACTCTCATGTCCATGGTCAAATCAGCCGACGCTATAACTGTAGAGCACCCATATACTGACATTTATGTTAAATGCATTCAAACGGCCCCGATGGAGCTGACCATGGATGTATAAAGAGAACGGAGCAGACGGTAAGAGCTAGCGACGTACTTAGAAGTTAGAGGAAGTATTCACATGTGGCTACATCCGGTTTTCAAAATAAGGTGTTAACAAAGGGAACTGTATATATAAAATACATATATGGAAATAAGATTGATGGATTATATTCATCAGAAGTATAAAACATTACATGTCCCTTATAAATTAAAAAGAAAATACCACTAATTTGTGAGGGAGATTTTTGGGTTGCTGGAAAAATTCAATAAATAATTCCTGACAATAACTGATATATTTGACTTCAGGACATCTCTGACTACATACAATTCAGATATTTTCTGAAGTAAAAGTCCCTAGAAGTATATGATTCAACTTTTTCCCACAATAGATAACGAATCGGCACCCACGTATCATGATAGTATCGAATTGGGAGATAGGTGTATTGTCCCAGCCCTAATACTTAACTGTCACACCGACAGTGCAGTTTCTGCAGTGATTAGTGCTTGTTGTGTCTCCTGGATTGTTTAATCAAGTATATTTTCTGAGGTAAACTGATGGAAGTTAAATCGTAAACTTTATTTTTTCCAACAATGCACAACATCTGCCATGAGATACAAATTTCATGTGTGAGTGCAACAAACACCAGCTGTGTGATTCAGTTACATACAGTGATGGGGGGAGGGCCATCAACACAATAATGATTTAGCAGATGGCTTTGATACCTGTATATAAAAGTCATGATTAAATTTGACTTTGAAGTTGTTTTAAACCTGTTATTATAATGCAGTGTCTCAAGGTAGTCGATGCATCTGAAAAAAAAAAAGTTTTGAATTATCTATTTGTCTTTTTTAAGATTTTTTGTTTGTGAGACTGAAGTTCACCATGACCACGGATCCACTCTCTGATGTCAGCTTGATCTCCAGATCCGTTCCTTTTTCCATCTTCACCTTATCTGTGCTAAAAGCTCCGTTATCTTTCTTTGGCTGCCATTTTCCTTTCCTTCTTCCTCCTCTTAAAACCGTGTTTTTGCCCCCCTCTTATGTCACCTGCATGTGAGTTTGTTCTTTTAGCCTTTTGTGAAATGGCACAATGCTCAATGCGTCAATAAGCAGCTTTGAACTCTGTCGCCTTGGATGCCTGCCAGTGGTGCCGCAGAAAGAATAGTCCTTATTAAGTTGTTCATGCTTTGAAAAAACTGACATGTCTTTTGTTATTCTTCTTTTGATCCTCGCCCCCCTTTTTTTCTGATTTTCTGACACTCTTTTTTTTCCGTTCTCTTCATTGTATTTGATAGACAGAATAACTGAATTCTGCTGGGAAATACAAAGGACAATTGGCATCATCTAAAAAAGGAAACTTAAGTTACGTGTTTGCTTTGTGGATGAGAGTAGACAATCCTTCTCCTGCAGTGTGAGATAACAATGTCTTCTCCATCTTTCAGTATTTCATTAGTTTAGTGGAGGAGATACACGGGACTCCTGGGATTTACACGTTTGCATGACATAAAGGCAGAGTAAGGGCAGAAAGAGATGATGTAAAGATGACATTATTTAAAGTTTTCTAAGACTTTTGCTAACTTGAATGATATATTACTAAACCAAATCCTGTGACAGCTTTATTATTTTTAATATTTTATTGGACCTATTTGGGCTTCTAAGGTACAGTCTCTTTGTAAAATGGCACTGTCGCTCAGAAGTTTTCCAGCTGAAAGGGTTGCTTGTGCTTTCCATTTTCTTGCTTATTTAGATTGCTTAATATTGTGTAAATGCATTAATTCAGAACAGCGATCAAACATTTCAACTTGATTATTAAAATCATAGTTTAATGACTTGTTTTTCATTTGCATTTAAATGGAGTTTCTCTTTGCTGACAAGTCTATCAAACTAATATTCACTTGAAAACTTACTTTCCCACCTGTACCACTCACTTGAGACTTTAGAAATGAAGACTTATAGTGTTTCATATGGTGTAATTCACATAACGATTCTCAGATGGCAAATTTAAACTAATTAAATCTGCAAACAAATATTCTTCACAGATCGGTGAATTGTGTGAGACTGCATCAAATCAAAATGTTTTTACAGGTTTCAGCCCCAAGTGCTTTGCAAACATGATCTTTAAAAAAAAAACTATTTGTAAAATGCATATTTATATTTAACAGTGAGTATGGGTGTTAAGTAAACAAAAAAACAATTTTGTCTAATACAAGAATAAAATTGGTTTTATTTTTTTGTTTGACGAGCTGTAAGTGTCAGTGCCTCCAGAGCTCCACATTTAATCCGTATTCTTTAAGTGATTAAAACCGTATCTGGTACATTGCTGATATGAGCTATTTAAATTTAAATTAGCAAATAAATAGTTCAGGACGTCTTGAAAAACAAAATAATAATGTATTCTTTATAATAACAGCTAATCACGGTTTCCAGTGTTCAAGGACATAATAAATTGTTCAGCTCTACAGATAATATGCCGAAGCTGTGTTTGTTTATGCTTATAAATGGATTCCCTATGAAGCTGCCCCTTCCACCCCTTCGCCTGCTTTGAGTTTATTCTTTCCTTTTTGGGGGCTTTTTCTACAAACCAGAGAAATCAGTCATTGTTCTCTTTTTTGGTCTGTTAAGTTCTCACACAAGTGCCATCATGAAACAGGCAAAATGCTGCAGAATTTTCTTTTACACACTGACAACATACGTAAAATCATCGGCATGTTTTACGAAAAACAAGAACATTTGTATTTTATGTGGGTTATCTAAATTAGATTGTCAATATGTCTCAAATGTACTGGGCAGCACAACAGTGAATTATACTTTGTAGATTACAGTGGATTGTATCAATTCACTTCTGGATTCTAGTTCAGTTTGGTGTGAATTCAGCAACAATGATGCAACAACAGAAAAGTATGCTCAAACTCTGATTTCACAGCTTCTATAGTGATTTCCACAGCACTGGACACACCGATGCTCATGGATGCTGTAATACTGACAGTCATTTGCATCACCAAACTTACACAAAATAAAACCTAATCGTATTTTTAAATTACCCAGGAGACCCCTGTGATGATTTGTGGAGAAGCATTGAAGAAGTTATCATTACAGTGATAGAAATCTTTCAAATGACAATTTAGAGTGGGAAAAAAATACTTCAGGGAATTGCATCTCCACCCACTTTGCTTCTCTAATAAAGCAGTTCTTTTCTCCAGTTTCTCCCAGTTCATTTTCACTGAAAGGCAGCTCTTGCCAGATGTTAGCTGCTCAGAAATATGCTTGACAGTGAGGGGTGAGTTTCTTTGGGAAAGTGGCAGCTGGTTTTGACAACCCCACAGCAGGATGGCATTTAACAAATTAGCGAAAGGGCAGTGCATATGCATACTGTAAATAGTCTATCCATCCATCCAGCCATCCAGCCATCCAGCCATCCAGCCATCCAGCCAGCCAGCAGTGCACAATAAGTATATTAAACATTATTATCATTGTTCATATTTCATTCAAATGTAATTTGAAATAAAGTCCATTTGGCTGTTGGCGCTTTTCAATTTCCTGCTGATTTTAAATACCTGTATCAGATTTCTGCTTTCTGTGATTTAACCTGAATGACATTGTAGCTACAGTATATGCGGGACTGACAGCCGCTTGCTCGACCCAGTCGGTCTCTATTGTATATTAATATACAGTTAGGCATTGACCTTGAATGGTTAGGATAGGTCTTGGCAGCGAGTCTTGCGACAGTTTTTGCACGTCAATACATCAATCGACTGGATCGCTATACTCAACCCAATCGCTCTCTAGCTCGACCCAGTACCCAATACTCGACCCAGTAGGTCGATATACTCCTCCCAGTGGATCGCTATACTCGACCCAGTATGTCGATATACTCGTCCCAGTGGGTCGCTATACTCGACCCAGTCGGTTGCTCGTTTGACCCAGTTGGTCACTTGCTAGACCTGGTTGGTCGCCATACTCAGTTTTGTATGTGACCGTCTCACAGTCCAACCAAGTTGAGACTTCTCCTCTCTAGTGAAACAAACTATCCCCTCATTGGATAAGGCTGTATTTGAATCATTTTCATCGTGAGCAGGACCAACTGTGACTAGTGTTCCAGCTTACCTCAGCTCGCCTGATGATAAAGTGCCTTGAAAGTCTTCAGCATCATCAGATTTTTCTTTTACCAAAAAACGGTATTAGTGTCAAAATTACAGCCCAACATTTTTCAGGGTCCTGGCATAGAAGGCCTCTCCATCTCAAAGTCACGGAATTAATTTCGGTCCCAGTCCGTCTCTGTTGCAGATAGACGTGCGGCATAATTATTTTTTGCCTAGAAGTGTATAAGCTGGGCCTTCTTGCACTTATACATGCGTCGACCTAAAAATACACGCAAGTCGATAACAAACAATATTTCAGCATTCAGCCTCTGATTGAGGGGCCCGGCAGGCTCCATTGTTTGCTCAGAGTTGTTTTGTAGCACGTCACCGAAGAAAAACTAAATTGATGATATGTAAAACATTGTCAGTGTGTGGGACATGTGCTGGATTACAGAAAGCACCATGTGCTGTCAAAATGCCACGTTTAATAAGACACACATGGGCCTGATACTAATCCCTTCTGCAGCTCTTCACTGTACAGTGTGTGTGTGTGTGTGTGTGTGTGTGTGTGTGTGTGTGTGTGTGTGTGTGTGTGTGTGTGTGCGTGTGTATTAACACACACTATCCGAACATGACAAAGCTTTCTGGCCAAAGAAATCCACAGCTCAGTGCACACAGATGTGTTGAACACGCTTGAGCTCTGTTGGATTAAAGCTGTAAGAGAACATCAAGAAAGCAGGAAGGATGATGTGACAGGAAGACAGGGTGAGGAACATGAGTGGGCACAAAGAAAGAGGACGAGGAGAAGTGGAAAAAGCCAATTCTTATGAGAGGACTCTCTTATTCACTGACGATCTTTGAATGTCTAATCTAAAATGCCAGTGAATATGTCTGAGTTTGATTGTTTTAACCAAGGTTAGACTTGTACAATATGGCTTTTGTACGATTTCCGTACAATACACCATGTTTTCTCTCTTTATCTTCATTAGGGACATACAAGGACTCCACTGCTTTATCTAAATGCAGACCACAGTCTGACTTAAAGGCTGTCACTTTAAATACAGACCAATGTAGAACAGCAACTGCTGTGACTTGATGGACACATCAACAGGAGTTTGATTAGACTTTTATGAGGCTTTATTTTTCAATTAAAATTAAGCTGCACACAAGGCCACCTATATGTGCCTATGGATAGGTTTCATCATCATTGTCGTGGCGAAAAAAGTGTTGAGGAAAGGCAGTCGCCATCGGCACATGCTGAAAGCTAGTACTCATGGGGAATGTCAGCTGCTCTTGCCAACAACTTCTCCTTCAAGTTGAGTATAGGACTCAACAATAAGGCTTTCCCGTTTGCCCGGGGCAATTAAAATGCCACGTCAGGCTACTAGGCCCGAAGAATTGAACACATTTGGTAATTTTGTTGTTGTTTTTAAATGTACTTTATAAATAAACTAAACTTGAAACTTGAGTCATCTCACTTCCTGCTCATCTCTGTTGAGAGTTGCACATGCACAGTGCCGATCGGGCACTCGCGAGAAAATGCCAGCGAGTAAAGACAAACTTTATGAGCTGAAGTGCAAGCCGAGAATTTTAATTATCCTGGAAACAGGAGTTCAGTGGAGTGGAGGATGTGGGCGAAACTCCAACTTGTGCAGTTTGCTGCAAGTTTGAGAGCAAGGCATATAAAACATGACAATTAACTTTAGTCTTTGTTGTTATTGATAACCACTAATAAATGAAACTATTTATATGGGGGCAAGTAATTGACTTACCCACAAAGTAATAAAAATTACAGATAAAAGAACCGATGACGCCGGAGCTTATCAATACTTCGGGTACGGTCTTTAATAATTTAGCACCAGTGCCCGTTTAATTCTGGGTTTCGGTACCCATCCCTAGACTTTACTTACTTTTACTTCATGAAATCTTAAGTTTCTCTTTACCTTGCCTAACCTCTCATGCTCCTCTCCAATATGTCCCTTATTCAATCTAAGCTTACTCTCCCTATCTCCTGTTGTTGCTCCCTTGCTGCTGCCCCTTCTGTCATTTTATTATGATAAAAATGACATAGAAATGTCAGCCTAACAGTAAAAATGTCTCCAACACAAATCTCTAACACAAATTTTGCCATGACCTCATCCAGGACAGAGTGGAAAGGCAGATTGACGAGTCGAGGGCCGTGGTGGTTTAAAAGAAGGCTAAGAGTAGGAAGAGGATCATAGTGGTGTTACACCATTCCCATGGAAGGGTCAGAGAAGAAGAAGAAACAGAATAAATAGGATCAGTAGGGTCAGACAGTCTTCCAGTGGTGTGTGTGATAACCAGAGATGCATATCCAATGGCTGGGTTCAGTTTACTGAGATACTAACGAGTCCCATCTGGCCTCGTCTAAAATCACAAGTGGGCTCACTAGTGAGCTGTTCTTTATGAAGAAAGCAAAGACAGATCTTGATTTATTCTATAATTTTTGATTACGTACACACACTGCCTTGACCTCTTATACTCCAGAGTGGTGGCGTCGTCAGCTTTGGGCTTTTGGGGCGTTAGCCGGGTATATTTTTTGTCTAGGGCCGAAGCTTTCTGACAGAGTAAAAACTCTAATCATCATAAAATGTAAATCATTTTATTCCTGACCACACCAACTCTTGCTGCTGCCTGTGTGTGTGTGGGTGTAGAGAGACTTGGTAACTTCCTGTTGTAACCTATACGAGCTCAGTCAGTCCATCTGCACGGCGTGCAATGCTGCTTCTGCTCGGCTGTCGGGCTCACACAGTAGAAGTCCTGGTTTTAGACAGCCGAGTGTCCACATAGCTTTTTTTTTTCTGGCAGAAAGCGCTGGAAAGTTCAGAGATTTTCAAACTAGGAGCGCTCAGAGCGGCCACACAAAAGTCGGGACGCTCGGAGCGCTCTGAAAAAAAGATGCTGGGTGCAGCGCTTTTTCTCTAGGCGGCCGCATCCACTCTCTCCTGGGAACTATAGAAAAAAGACGCTGGTGCTCAGAAGAAAACGCTATATGGACACTCTAAAACTGAAACTTAAATAACTGTTCTACATGTCTATTTTTCAATTGAATTGAGAGGGCTTTGGCTTCATATATTATGCATCCAGATAATTCCCAGACTTCCCAAAGTGATCTAAAATATATGCATGCTATCTCTTGTAAATATCCCTGAAATTGTTAAATTCAGCACGGATAAAATTGTTTTGAGAATATGAAAAATGTGTAAAGGGAACAATGTTTAAGGTAAAACTTGATTTTGTCATGTAGGCATAGATGACATGAGTTAAAGGATATTAGGATACTTGGGGAGTTGTTGGTGACACATTCTGGAGAAGAGCGAGATGGTGAAAACCCCTGATGTTTGCACAAATAAACAAGTGTTTCAATTCAATGCATTGTCATCAGGATGCTTATTTGTTTTATTTGTACAACACAAAGTGCCAAATATTACAGCAGTCAAATAAAAATGTAAAAAAGGACTAAAAAACGTAAAGTAGCAATTAAACACTGGTGCAGAACTGGTCTCAGCTGCCCTGCAGATGTCGATTTGGTCCAAAAAATTAAATGTAATGTTAGCAGTAGTCATACAATGCAGTAATAGCGGTAGTGTTTGGAGGGAGGCCTGAAGCAACGGACTATCAGTGTTGCCGACTTGGCAACTTTCTCGCTAGATTTAGGGACTTTTGGAGCTACTTTCATTGGAAAAGAGTTGCCAACACTGGGCTCATTTTTCAGATCATTTTTATTAATCTAGTGTACTCTTCCTAGTTTCTCAAGATCGCCCACCTTCCCTTTAATATGAAAGTGCTCCCATCTAAAGAGAGTTCACAGACCAAATCCAATGCCTTTCTCCTCCACTTTAGCTTTCATTCTTGACCCCTCCACTCCTCCTGCCTTTTTCCTGAACAATTCTTTTTTATTTCACGTCATGGCTGTTTTTCCAAACCATTTCCTCCTAATCTCTCTCTAGTGCTTTCTCTCAAAGATTATGCATCTCTCTCATTTTCCTCTCCCCCCTCATCGCTCACGTTTCGGCCTCATATTTCACTCTGACTCTGGCTCTCATTAGGCCCTCTATCGCTCTTGTTTCTCTCTTTCTCTTTTCTTTTACCTTACTCAATCTCCTCTCCACTTCTCTACTTCATTCTCTGCTCTTTTTTTTTTACTGTTTATCTGCTGCCTAGCCCTCGGTGCCATTCTTTTTCTTAACCTTCTCTCACACTGTCTTTCTCTGCCTTTTTCCACTCTTCTATTTTCATGCTGCATTAAGTCAGTGAGCAGTGTACAGAAACCATATTAAGCCAGAGAGAGAGAGGGGTGGGGAGAGATTCTCAGAAGTTCTCAGTGTGCTGACAGAGACTGGGGGAGGTCATCTATCTCCTGGGTTTTCTCTCTCGCCTCCTCTCTCCCCAGACAGCTAATTCAATATGTTGAGAACAGGACAGAGCGCTGTTCCTTTGTCAACAAATTTCATTAAGCAACATTAGCAGCGCTATCAAAGAGGTGACGGAGAGGGAATGATGGATTCAGATTAGAATATTGAAAATGAAAATGTTGGAGAAGCAAAATGGTTCACATGTGTGTGTGTGCGCGCGCACGTTTGTGCACAATCTCATACTTGCCACACTTGTCCCCAGCCACTTAACAGACAGAATTTACATAACCCATTTGAATTTTCATTATTTCTCTTGGAAGGGGTTCGTAATTGGATTTCTTCCTACAGACTCTTTCTTCCTACCCACACGTACCCAAGAGGAGAGGAATACTGTTAAATTACTGTACCATTTGAAGTAGTTAAAGCCGGGTGTGGTTTGCAAATTTTCTGTCCTGATAGTGTTATTAACATTTTGTAAGAAGGGAACGATTTTAGCATTTCTTTCTTTACATTCACATATCTGCTTTTATAAGTTAATCTTTGCGATCACAATTGCCAAATTCTCACTTCGTAAAACTGGTACGACAGTGCTAAAATGTAAATGAACCATCCATTTCACAGATTGATGCTACAGAAGGATGGATGGATTTTTTCTACTGCATTGTGTAAAAAAAAAAAATAAAAATCACAACTCCCCGAATGAGATGTTATATTTTGATTTTCCCTTTTTATGTTTTTATATTTTCACTGGGCTAATAGTTTATGGTCATCATTAGAAATAATTTAAAAAAAATTGTAATTACAAACAGTTCAATATTGGAGTCACACAAAGGCATCACACATTCAGTATGAATGTCATGAAAATGAAAACTTGATAGGAAAGTGGCAGGAGTGAAATAAAAAAGTCACTTTGCTGATTAGTGAGTACAAAGTATAAAAGAATATGTTCACTGTCGGATTAAATACAGCCACTGTGAGAAGAGGAAACCCCACAGAACAAATTACAGGCAGCAGCCTGCCGACAGACCTGGCTCAATTAATCATTTGAAACAGTTTGTTTTAGGTCTGCCTTTAGAAACAGCTCATTTTGGAATTAGATCATTCACAGACCTATTTCAGGAGCTTTCGGACACCGATACACTCCGATTAGATTAATCTGGCCTGCTGCTAACCATTATTAAATCTGACAGACTCAATTCAGCTGCCTTTATAATCAGGGTAAACCAAAAGAAGTATGTTAAACACTGACTCTGTTTTGTGGCAAAATACTGTTACAGGTCACTTTAAAAAATATAATGGTAGATCATTTAAAAAAAAAAAGATGTATATAAGATATATATAAATTGGATAAAATTTACAAATTTTAATACAAGTGTATTCTCAGTGTTGAATGTGTTACAGTCATGTATTACTTTTAGCAGTAACAAAGTAATATAACGCGTTACTAATAGGATTTCGGTAATATTATTACATTTACTGTGTCAAGTAACCCGAAATTAAGTGATTATTGTTTTCATTTTTCATTCATCCACTACGCGCCACCAGAAAAAAATATTATAAGCAGGCGATTTTAATACAGAAGTGGTAACCGCTGCATGTGAATGGGCCTGGAACCGGCTCCATCTAACAGTAGCTCTTGGACGAGGTGATGATATTCACCGTATTGTTGTCTCCGACAGATCGTATCATGCACCCACATCCTCCTCTTTGCTCTACGGCAGCGGCTGTCAGATCCTCCGATTGATGCTCATTGTGAAAAAACAAATAGATAGTAACAAAAATAGATGATAAAAAGCAAAGGGGCGATGCTAGTCTATCATATAACGGCTGTTAGAGTGGTGATATGTTGTCAGGATATTGTTGTCGTAGAAACAAAACCCACTAGCATGCGGGATGAAGCGCTCCCCGGCGCCCTGCCAGCGCTGTTCTGCCCACTGGATTTGTAATGAACTGCAATAAACTTGCGCTTCTGTGCTTTAATTACCCGCTATCATTTTATGATGCCTAGTCCTACTTCTGCGGTTATTTTGGTGAATGCAACACAAAAGTATTGTCATCAGTAACACATTACTCTACACAGACAGTGATATTGTAAGAAAGGACAGCAAAAAGAAATGTCTGACTTCACAATGCTGAGCACGACACATCTACACCAGCGATGTTTTACATTGAAATACAACAAAGTAAGGCGCAAAGACAACTTTTCAAAACTATGAAATCTGAACTACAAAACATGCGAAACAGTACCGAAGATTTGAAGTTATCAGCTGTTTTTAGCACTTGGCAACCTCACATCTGTCCAGTTACAGGATAAAGGATCACAGAAAGCCGCAAAGCACACATACAGAGCTGGTTACACAGAGACTTAGGAATTCTGATTCTTTCTCAAAAAATATCTATGGATGCACAGAGGAAAAAACATTAAATTCCCTTTTCATGTTTTCATCAGTAACGTGTGCATGGCATTTAAACTAAAACCATTTGGTTGTGTCCAGTGAAAGATTGAGTAAGGCTGTCGCAATAACCGCAATATTGACAAGCCAACCGTAGGGGATGGCAAGCAACTGCCACAACTGCTATGTTCATGTTTTTTTCTTTATTTTAATTCTTTGCAATGGGAGTGCCGCATTTTTACATTTTGCTACAAACGGCAGCAGCGTGATGAGATGCTGAGTGTCTATTCTGCGCTGAGCGCTGCACGTATGGTGTTTTATTCTGGCCGTGGAAAGTTGACATATGTTCAACTTTTAGTAAAACTCCACAATGACCAACCATCACATCCTACATGTAGGCTACAAGTGCTTGATAACAACAACAATGGAGGAGAAATGAATACACAAAGACCGGCGGGTCCGTCCTCTCTCCCTGCGTACTTCAGCCTTCCCTTCATCCTGAGAGAGTACTCTACCTTGTAACGACATTTTGATATTCCATATCATAGCAACCAGATGTGACCAAAGCGGAGCTGAAAGAGACGCTGTGGCTCATTGCCATTACATTGTGTTCTGCATTAAACAATAAACAAGGATTTAATTAACAGTAAAGCTTATTTATACAGCACTAAAATCAGGATAAATAAAGAGAAAAGTTGCAATAATACCGCATCTCACGCTGTTGAGCCAACTATTATCATTGCAAGTACAATTCCTTCACTGCGACAGCCCTAAGATTGAGGCCACATTGGAATATAAACACTCGGCAAGCCTGGTTTTCTCTGGATCACAGGTGCAGCCTGTCGGTATAGGAATACACTGATTGACCAAGTAAACCATGCCACACATTCACATTTCACACATGGGATGGATTCTTCCTTCAATTGGATATAAAACGTGCCCAAAAAGTAGATTCATCCCTCGGCTCGTTTGCTGAAATGAAGTCATTAAAGGGGCCTTGAAGGTCACCACCTTGACTTCTACACTTTTACAACACCTTTCATCTCTCAACATAATTAATGTTGCCACTAAACATGCAGAATAGCTGCATAAGAACATTGTTCAGCGGACACTGGGTTGCATGTTCACATCTGATGTTCTACACAGAGAAACAGGTTTACACTAACCCTACAAAACCACACACAAACACATGTGAACGCACTGGTAATCCCTCAGATTGTCTTGTGATTGAAATGGTTTCCATCCCTTTTGTCGCCCCCTCCTCCCTGTGTGTTTTTTTCCTTCCCCCCCCCACCCCACTTTCCTCCTTCGTCTGGCTCTCTGGCAGCTACAGGGAGCAGTGACTGAGTGAGTGTGTGTGTCTTATTGTTTGTCATGAAAATAGGATTTCATCAGATGGATGGAGAGATTCTGGAGGAGAAATACAATCTAAAAGAAAGTATACACAGAAAGAATGGATTGTTATGGTTACCGGTTTCCTCTCTCCCACATGGGGGAGTAACAGACTCCATTGTTCTTTTGTGTGTGTGTGTGTGTGTGTGTGAATGCGTGTACGACCACGCACTTGTGTGGTATCTGTGATAAGCGCTGGCATGTGTCCTAATATAATTTGAATTCATGTGTGCGTGCCTGACACTTGACTTGAGTGGGAGGTGAAATGGGGAGAGAGCAGAAATGCATTCCTGTGTTGACTACAAAAGAAAGGAGAAACCTGCGCAGTAAGACGCAAAACGAATGAACCGTAATCTGATATTTGCAATCAAAGGCACACATCGCTATACCTACACCTCGACATGGAGGGATTATCTTGTTAGATGCACAACTGATTGTTTGTATACCGCCCGCTGTATGTAAGATATTTAAACAGATTCCCTCTGTGTGTGTTTTTGATAAAGTGACAGGGAGGGAATAAAAGAGAGAGTGTATTTCCCATATTAATGATGCTCTCCTCCGCCTTCCTCTGGGATGGTGAGTGATGCAGCGAGACGATGAGCCAAATTTCCCCGTGGGGATTATGAACAATTCATGTTGTTTTATCTTGATTCATCATATTATTTCATCTTTTCTTATTTTTATCTTATGAGTTCATGAATATGTATTCTGTTTTGATAGGATGTTCTCTACATGTTCAGGGATGGCACAAATACTAAATATATCCATCTATCTAATAAGGGTGTGTATCTCTCCCTTTCAGATGATTCAATGCATATCTACACTACATACACAGTCCACAATCTGACTTTTCTGACTTTTAACTTTATGATACACTGCAATTCAAAGCACATTCGTAAAATAAAATAATAAATAATAATTAATAATAATATTAATATTAAGTCACAGCACGCCAGTGAAATGCCAGAATGGAAGACTTAGTCAGTGTCAAAGAAGGATGTAACATCTTGTATTTGGCGATATTATGGGTTTAACCCAGATGCCAAAAGTTAAGGATAATGCACAGCCTTACTGCAAGCTAATAAAGTTACCTGTTATCCAAATTTGATTATTGTGAACTGTTTATGGGTGAAAAAAACATATTTCTACTGTTAATAATAGTAACATTCTTATCTTAATAGTAGTAGCAGTAGTAGTAATATATATAATAATAATAATAATAATAATAATAATAATAATAATAATAATAATAAGTAATATATTTATTTTTATTAAACAATTTATTCTGTTTAGCATTTATTGATGTTAGAATTTAACTTTGGATTAAAGATTTTGATTAATCATCTCGAGCATCTGACGGAGCTTGGAAATAATAAAAAAAAAACTAAGCATTTTGCAAACAATACAATTCAAGTTACGTGAATTAAAGTTTATAAAAGGCTCTGAACATTTTATTTAAAATATTTAAACATTAAAAAATTATATTTAATTGCGATGTCTCCTCTATCCAAACAATGGCTCCCCTTCAAAAGTCCATGTGTCTGTTCTTGGTGCAACAATATGTTCCATTTAACATTATTATCTTAATTATAACCACCCAAATCACATCCATAACGTTAGCTACTCTTATGGAGCACAGAGCAAAGTTTTGGTGAGCAGGCGTATGGAGAACAGAGATGCGAGGTATCAGATCCATGGAGAAGAGACGGCAAACTAGTTTGTAATTAAGGATTTAAAATTCCCTGGTCACTCGTGCTGATTAACGGGGCTCAGCGGGCGGACATGACGCTCCACCAGAAACATCTCCAAATGCACAGAAGGGAGCAGATTCTGGGGATTATTTTTTATAAAATCTTAATTCTGATAGTAACCTTAATAATCGGCGTAGGAAAACATTTTTTTCGATCATCTCTTCAATCGACGATATGCGATCCGATCGTTGTACACAGTAGTCCCGACATTTCTTTCAGTGTGGGAATTCTCCAGTGCGGCTGGAAGCAGTATGTTTGAAGAACTATCTTCCATTATCAAGATCACCATTACTTGATTTCATTGTGTCAATACGTCCGACGCTTAGGGAGCGAGAGAATGAATAATATATACAGCATGGAGGCTATTAAAAGCATATTAACGTAATGTTATGATATTATAATTAGTAATCTAACACCACATGACACACACACATTCTGCCTTTATGGGTCTTTTCTAATTACTCTCTGATAAGAAAGCTTTTCTATGAATCCCGACGTCCTTTAGACACATTTAATAGAAAAGACAAGCCTCTGCCAGTCAATGACAACTCTCTCTTTATCCAATTCTCTCCTTCATTTGTTTAACACCCTGAAAGATGGAGGGAAATGAGAGCGATGCTGTAACGGAGAAGATTTTTACCAACTTGACTGCTGCCTAATTAATTCCTCCCCATCTTTGTTCAATAGAAACTATAATTATGTGTTTGGTTTGCCGAGAGCTTGGCTGTGGGAGTTAAGGGAGTGGATGAGTGTGCGTGAAGAGAAACAAGATCTATTTCCAGATCTTGGACTGTGTCAACAGCATTACAGTGATTTCCAGTGTTGGCTCTCTGCTTCTACTCAAATTCACATTTGTGTCAAATAAACCAACATACTATCTCTCTCAATCTAGCTCTCTCTCTCTCTCTTTTGAGAGAGTTGAGAACAGTTTTTATGTGCTTGTGTCTGTTCTTGTTTTCTTTTTCCATTGTTGGCCTATACTGTATGATTTATGATCCTCTTTGACTAGTTGAAAATGACCAGCAATGTCCATTGTGCTCTTTCTTACTTTCACACTACAACTTTTCCCTCCTATTCACCACTAACTACTGCCTCAGTTTGTGACTGCACGTCACAGTAAACAAACTTTATATAATGCATAGGTCTGCAGGATCTCTCAGGGCAGAGGTGATGCTGTCAAATATCATGCAGATGAAGTATTTTTGTCTCATGCTTGCTGACTGCACCTATCTATTTTCTTACTGAGTGTGTGTGTGTGTGGGGGGGTGTGTGTGTGTCAGTCAAACTTCCCCCCCAACTACTTATCTTTTGCACTCACTTTCTCTTCACTCTATCTGTCATCCATTTATGTGCCGTCAACAACTCTCATGTCCATTATTGCCCAGTCCAGCTATCTCACTCTGCCCTTCTCCTGTTTCCTTTGTTTTCCTTTACTTCCTCTGGCTGATTAGTAGCATAAGAGCATATATACAAACATAACCTGCTGGCCTCAGGAAGAAGCAAGAGAGAATAGAAGAAAAACTACATACTGTAGTTCAACTGACAATGCATCATTATTCAACACTGGGTCTTGTTTGTTTATTTGTTACATGGTTAAGTTGCAGTGATTGTTAATAATGCTTGCAGACAAAATTGTTTGCATTATTTGATAGTCATGGCACACAACAATGCACAAATATTATTAAAAATATAAAACAACCCTCCTGAAAAAAGGAAATAATTCAGAGAGTGCATACATCTACCAAGGCCGTACACCCCTAACAAATGGTTTTAACTTACAGCATCTTTTAAACAATTAAAAAAAAAAAACTAAATAACTTAGTGAGGCTTTTGTTTTGAAATGTGTGAAGTGTTTAATCTAATTTTATTGATAACAGTTGAACACAATTTTGGTGCCTTCAAATGGGGTCGTGTTTACCGTGTTCACGAGAAGAGACGTTGACGTTGTTGACGTTTTCAGAAATAGCAGAGGCCATGGAAGTTAATTTTTTGGTGCATAATAAGTTGATATACGTAATTTTAGTCGTATATTGTTTTTCTTCGTAATTTTATAATAGGTTTGAGGAAAATGTTGATATTCCCAATGGCCTAATCTTTTTCCTCTTTCATTATGCCTTTGCATTTCCTGCATTATGTTACCCACTTCCTACTTTGTTAAATTCTTAGCCTCTGCGGATTCCAGACAGTAACGTTAATATTGCCATTGCTTAACAGCGGTGTTTTTATGACTTAACCACTCGAACGCCAAGCATACACGACGTCTCCCATGTTGTATACACAAGCTCACGAGTTTCATTTGAAGGCACAAATTATTACATGAATAATCAATTTGAGTATTTTTAAATGTAATCTTGATACATTTGCCATATTGTATTGATTTTAAAAACAAATATTTGTATTCATATTGTGGTATGGATTTCAGCCATATCGCCCTGGGCTTCTTGTATAGTGTAGTTTATGGTAGGTCAATGAAATGGGCATGCCTTTCTTTGCAGGCCTTAGAGATTTTATACCCATGCAATTTTAACCTTCATCACCCATGAGAGCTGCAGAAGTGTGCCTGTCAAAACACACACACACACACACACACACACACACACTTCAAGGAGATACAGATGAGAGATAGGAAGTTGGACGCCAACGCGAACAGAATGATTAAATTAGAAAAAAGATAATTACGAGGCTGTGTTAAGGACAGAGCAAAGGAAAGAGTAAAGGGATAGATGGCAAGAAACATCTTGAACGATGAGGGAGGGTGTAGTACAATACAGCTGAAACAGCATGTAAGTGGCTGGATAGGCACTATAGCTGTTATGCCAGATTTACTCATAAAACTCGACTGATGGCCATAATATTGTAATATGGCATGTTGCCAGTTATGGTTACAGCTTATACAGAGAAAAAACCTTGGCCCTGATAAGCAGGCACATTTATTGCCAGAAGTGTCCCAAAAACAGCAAGTAAAGGAGAGAAATGCCTCACCAATGTGACAAAAGACTACAGTTAAACATCAAATTATAATAGGATTTATGATGTATGTAGCACGCCTGGCTTACCTTTCCTATTACTAATCTCCAAATAATTAAAGTGTGTTGAACATGGTTCAATTTGGGTCCTGGTTTAGTTATCACTGTTACATACAGAGTCGCAATAATTTGGGTTTTTACAATGCAAATAAAAAGACAGGATTTTGCAGCAGACTTGACTATAGATACATCCACTCATAATGCATCATACCACACCAAGTTAATAAGACACCACAGTGCCATGGGCTCTGCTGCATGTGGCACAAGTTTTGGAGGTCACAACAACAAGTATACTTGAGGCATATTATATGTGGCACAGCGGCCGACACAACAGAAACACACCACTAATAACGTGCAAATGAAAAAACGACTTACTGTTTGTAGGTCTACTTCGGAGTTAGGTGTCCATGGCATGTGCTGAACTTCTTCATCTTCTTCCTCTTCCTAGTGCATGGATGAAAAGTGTCCTCCTCCTCCACACGGATACAAGTCACAGCGTCCAGAGTGCGTCCACAGGCTGGGGGAGAACAGCAGCGTTAGCTCAGCACTGACGGAAAACTGTGTCGCTGACATAACTTTGCTCAAAACTACACTGTCCGTCTTCCAAAATACCGTAAGTATGGTGGTGTGGGTCTGGTAGCTGTTGTTGTTAGCATCAGAGTTCATCAGAGTTACATTGCTCTGCTGAAAACAGGTGTTTCCTTGAGTTGCATGCACAGACAGGGGGCAGTAAATAGACTTTATTTTAAATGTGTGAACAATACAAAGAACAATTAAACTGTTATATAGGTAAACAATACATATAAAGGAAATGAAGGGATAAATAAAAACAAACAAATATAAAATTCAAAACATGCCAGGGGTTAATATCAATAAATAATAGTAACTTAAGTAAAAACATTAAAATGGGAGCACAAACTCACCGTTTTACTAGCCTTTTTGTTGTTGTTGTTGTTCTTCTTCTTCTTCTTCTTCTTCCTCTACACTTACCAGATTAGATATTGTGTAGTGTCTCATCATAAAGTCCTATTTCATGAATAAGAGCAAGAGATACTAGCTGATAGTTAATCATAATTTTGGTGTGACAGAGGCCCTTACATGTATCAAGTAAGTATACTTTATGTAATAAATATACTAATATAAATGTACTAGCCGTGCAAGTGTACTACTTCAATACTTATTTTGACTAAATCGGCCCAGTTTTTAGTTAATAAAAGTACATCTAAGTGTACTTTAAGTGTAAGAACAGTAAACTTCGATTACACAACTAGATTACATCTAAGTTGTATTTTGTACTACAACTATACCATGAAGTGAACTATACCACAAGTGAACTTCTAAGTATACTGTTAGTTTACTAGTTCTTACAGCCCACTTTTTAGTTTATGAACGTGCACGTTAAAGTATACTCTGTAAACTACTAGTTTAATAGTTTTTACTGCAAGCATACTTGTACGTTTTCTTTAACTTATTGTACTTAGCCAATAATTTATACATTACATAAAGAGACTTACTCCTTTTGCTATTTGGCTTGATGTTTTGTGATGAGATTAAAAAAAAAAAATAGAAATACTTTTTCTCGCCTCCACAATGAACGGAAAATGCAAAAATGTAGATTAACATAAATTCATATCAAAGCACTTACAAACTCTCCCACACCTAAATAGGCCACTCTATCAAAAAGTAAGCACAACAGTGTAAGCAAAATATACTTTAGACTTTTCTATACTAAAAAGTGAACTGAAAGCATATTCTCTTATTTTAAGTTTTAAAAAAGTATACTATTAGCACACTTGCATAAACTAAATCTTTTTGGTAAGGGGGAGGCTCACTGATGGCTTATACTGGAATCACCACTGTGATTTTGCTCACAAACAAATCCAGAGCAAGGGATGCTGATATCCTGATAGTCTACACAGTTCCCCAGTTTATGCAATAAAAACCATCAGGCCTGTTGGAAACTCTATGTGTCCTTGGGGTGCATTGAACACACACAGTTCACATAGCCTACTGTAGTTTCATGAGAAATAATGAGACAATTATATTTCGCTGTTCTCTTAACAACACGGAAACCCATCGAGACCACCACTTCTCACCAAACCTCTCTTTGCATCTTCTTCCCAAAACAAGGCTTACCAGGGAAACAACTGCATACTTCTTTCCAAAAGGCCAGACAATGGACCTTTTTCACAGACAGACAGAAAAACACAGGGGGATTTTATAACATAAACAATGGCTCGGTTCCCTTTAAGGGACTGTTTGTAACTTCTTACACGTATAAATCAATCCGGGTCGGTGTCCCATGCGCTCTTGCGTGTGGCTACGCTGTTCAGACAAGACTCCAACACAAACTACACGGAAGCACCAAAACCGCAAAGTTATATCTAGTGAAGCCCGTCTGTTAAACAGTGTTGGCCGCGGTTGGTGGACGCGGGGGTGACCGTAGCTTTGGTCTCCAGGGCCGGAGTCTCTGCTGCACTGCTCATCTGCTCCTCTGCCTGCCTGCCTTCACTCACAGCTCGCTCCACCTCACGTGCACGCGTGCACACTGCACACTGCAGAAGAGTTAGTTTAGCTCTGAGAATATCTAGTGAATGTACAGTGGATATTTGCGCAGAAATAAAATCTGCAGCTCCTCCACACCAACAGAGGTTTCCCGTGTCTTGTGAAGTGACGGGGCTCCGCAACGAGTTACGTTATCGTCTCTGACCGGGTGCCGGCTGGTGTCTCCCCTGTTCTGACTGCGGTCGGGAGGCTGAGGCAGGAAAAGCCAACACTAGGATCAGCAGTGATTCATGGAGAGACCTCCATCTGGTCAGCTAACATTACTGCCAAGCAGGTGAAATATAGAGGGACATTGTGCGAGTGACACTGTTGTTAGCAATTCATGTCAAATACTATCACATTTGTTAAGGAAATTGCACCATATACCATGCACCATGTACAATATAAACTAAGATGGATCCAGTATTATTACCTCATCTTTTGGCCCCTGTCAAAATCTAGTTTTAAGACCTTAATTTGTTTATTTTAGGCTATATAATTCTCGGTTTAATGACCCCCATGTGTACAGCACTTGCAGAGAACCTAGAGGCAGAGAGGAGTGGATGTGTGTTGGGTGGTCAGTAACAAATTGGCCAGCATTAGTTGTCTTAATTGTCTGGCTGTAATAATCGTTTCTTGTTTCGAGGTAACAGAATTCCCAGGCGACACTGGCTGCGTTGTTAGTCTGTCTGAAAACGATGCAGCATGTGATGATAAACTGGAATCAAACAAGAGAGTAATTACATGCACATCACCTCTGTTTAAATTATTATCGATGCTGTCACTTTTTTATCTGTAAAAAAACTGATCACCATTAAGTGGCCACACACACGCGCAAAAAAATAACACGTAGTACTTGACAATACAGAATAGCCATAAAAAAAGCCTTAAGATTCAAAGTTGCAGCTCTGTGCTCAGTCTAGTACATCAAAGATAAAGAATGGACTATGGGGAGTATATTGTTTTGTTTTGTATTTCAAGTCAGAATTCAACCTCTATCCAAATCTTTTTGTGCTGACTTGTTCAATGCCAACCAATAGATCCACTTTCTATGGCTTGCCATGTATTCATACTGTATGTGACCTCGACTGGCTCAGGAGCCTCTATTGTGCGTCTGAAACTCTTAACAAGGCCACAACACATTGCTCAGGGATATCTCAATGGTAATTTCATCCACCATTTCAGTCCAGATTTTCCCCACCTGCTCAGTGAATTTTAACAAACAACCTTCTAGTCAAAAACTTTCTTGGCTTCTGCAGCGCTGTCCCCTGACATTATAACCTGACCCTATTCCACGTACATCCTGGTTAGAGCAGCAGCAACCTTACTGTATTACTACAGTAAGTACAAGTACCTCAGAGTTGTACTTAAGTAACAGCCTCACTTGTTTAACAGTTGCTTTACTATCATATGTTTTCTCCAGTAGTGTCTTTTCCCAGCTTCTTGTATTGTTTTGAACTTACTAGATGCCGATAAGCTGCCAACCTGGCACCCCTGGCTGTGTTTCATTTGTTTGTCTCTTATTTTTCCCCTTCCTTTTCTCTCTTCTCCCTTCACCAGTGATTCATTTGTTTTTCTGAAGAACGAGATGAGGGAGGAAGAGGAAGGAATCTGCACAGGTGGCAGCTGCGGTAACAGAAGGTGGGGATTAGATTTCACACCCCGTGTGTGTTTGTACGTGTGAAGAAAGTTATTTCTCAGTGTGTGATAAGAGAATATTGAAGATCTAAGTAAGTGCCCCAGGTAAGAGTTTAGCATTGCCTCTAACTCACAGGATATTCATAGTGCATAACAGATCCTCCCAGACTCCACTCCTCAACTGGTCAATTATATTCTTCTCTTCTCTTTCTGTATTATAGCATTGTGCTTCTTGGTCTGGGGGTTATACACATTTTCTCCCAAATAAAAGGTCATGTTTCAAGTTCTTATGAGGCCTAGCTGTGTGCTAAATTCAAAATAATCTTTAGTTTAACTTTCCACTATTCAGGGATGTGTTCTTTACTGACAGCAGCAGCATGATTCAAGTTCTGCTCTAACTGTGCAACCCATGAAACCTCTCCGCTGCCCTTGGAAAGGATTTGGCGCTGTTTGTGTGATAATGTATAAACCTGCCTGACCCTGCTGTGGAGCTCAAAGGGAGACAGTTAACAGGCTGCGTTGTCTCTCTGTGTTGTATCCTTCTATCTGTGTGCCTCTCGGCGTGTGAATGTTTTCAACTATCTGAATCATTGGCCAACAAAAGGACCTCTGGCACTTGCAGCCATGCCGTGCCTGTCCGAAACAATTTGGGTTGCACCCGGAGAAACAGATAAGAGGGGCGCTCTGAGACTCATCCTGAGCCATGATGCAAAGTCCGCAGAGAGTTGAGGGGGGAGCGATTGAGAGACGGGGCAGTTAAGAGTAATATAAAAAAGTCAGACGATGAAAAAGTTCAGAGAATAAACTAGTACTTGAGCATTTTAAAGCTGAAGGGGAAGTGAAGAGAGAGCTGAGAGAGGAAGCTTGCAGCTAGAACAAGTTTTGGGTTGTGGGAGCAAGAAAAAAAATGACAGGCTGGATGATCAGACTCTTGGAAGAAATGAGAACAAGCCAGAGAGACCGGGTGGGAAGTGGGAGAAAAACTCAAGTGAGGGAATAGTTGTGGAGGAAAAGTGAGGAAATATGTGGGATGGGAGAAAGTCAGAAAGAGGCATAAACCAGAGAAGGTGTTGTTCTTAGGCTGCAATGTGGCCAAGCTTAAAGGGGAACTACGCTTCTTTTCAAAATTCATACATGTTATTCCTATATGGTCTAAGACAGTCCACGGTGTGAAACAGAAAATCTTCCCATATGCTTGGAACATTCCCCCGGGTGCTCTCAGTATCATCTATAACATCTCTCCCTATTCATTGTCTATGGCAGTAAGTATAAGCAGTTCCACACTTTACTGTATACTTGATGACATCACAAGTTTTAGTTTTAGCACTCTAGTTTTTGGATGTGGGAGAGAGTTGTTCACGTTTACTAATATTTTTTGGACTGTCTTAGAACCATAGGAATAACGTAATGTATGACTTTTGAAAATGGGTGTTTTCCAAAGTTCATGAAAAGTTGACTTTTATCACACTTGAGGCTCTTTGTTTTATCACCGGCACCACCAGGAAAGTTAAAAATACACTGGACTGGAATCTGATATTCCTCCCAAATTGTTGATAGGACTTTTAATACATGTACATAAATCGGAAAACAACTAAATCTTCAACAGAGAGCCAATAAGAGGTTGTCTTTAATTCAGGAAATGCACACTAGGTTGAATAAATTCATAGAATCAAACCCTTCTTTCGATCACTCTCTCCCCATTGAAACAGAACTGTATGGTGTGAAAACTCAAGTACAGATTTGCAAGAACTGTCTACAGTAACAACCTTGTGGAGAGGCAGCAGAGGTAACTGAGTTTCTTGTGTGGTTCAGCTATATGCAGCAGGGCACGGCCGTGAATACACAACTTTAAGTTTCTTTCTTCTCTGGCTGTTGCTGCAAAAGATCCCGTCTCCCTTTAGTGCAGCAGACCTCCTCAATGAAACGAAGTGAAGTCTTTAAAAATGCAACTATTCTCTATGTAGGATTTTCATTGTATGTATTTGATATATTATACTTGAGATGAGACAGGGATCAATCTTCTCTGCCCGCTCTTTCTACTAAATAACTTACACACTGACAGTTGTTGCCTTTTTTATAGTTTAAGAGTCAATCATTTCAGATACTTTTGTAGACACACACTGCTGCTCTTGATCTTTGAGAATCTGCCAGTTGAATGTTAAATGCCTCCTTGGTGAATATTAATAAATTTTTGATCAGGCATGCCAAGAAATCATCTTTTAGATTGACTGTCTTGGTACGCGGCAGAGAACGCTCCTCTGGGATTATTTTGACCTGCACTAAAGAATATGAAGGAAAGACATACAGTATAGAGACAGATTGATAGACAGAGAGGGAGAAAAGTCTTCTTAATTGGCAGTCAGACCCGGTCAGTGTCAGATGTTTGAAGGAATGAGTGATTTGTTGAGCACTGAAGGAGACTTGATTTAGACTGACAGTATCCGGAAATGTGACACAGGTTTGAAGGAGCTGTTTTCGAGCATTCGTTTGATCATTAACCAGCTCTCTGTGTGGACACTGTCTGCTCACACATTGTGGACCTTCCTTTTCTCCTCTGGTCTTTAGTGCCTCTCTTTCTTCTTTGTTTTGTTTTTCGGTTTTGGTTATTGGCAGTAAGATCACTGAATCCGCAATAATGCTCTCAACGCTTTTGCCTGGTGTAGGATTTGCAGGCACTGTACATGTAAGCACATACCGCTTAATATGATTACACACAAAAAGTAACAATTGAACCTGTCAGCAAAGTTCAGAAATAATCAAATGTAAGGGATCAGTGGGTTTAACAGTTGTTCTCTGCAGATCAGTTTTTCATTTTCTGTCCTAAATATATATTAAATAACCCATTGTCTGATCCAGACTATATTCACACACCATAAAGAAAGCACAATGTAGTTCACTTAAGATGATGTAACAGGCCAATTGTGAAAATGTCCTTTATTTAAGCACAGAATTGTCTCGGATTTGTTCCTTTTTTCTTTTATTCTATTTCTTTCTTGTTGTCTGTGAAGCACAAACCAGTTAGAGAAATGATGTATGGCTGTCAAAGATAACGCAAAGATAACGCAAAAATAACGCGTTAACGCAAATTAATTTTAAAGCCACCAATTTATTTAAAGCATTAATGCAACTTGCGATTTTTGGGTTGTATCAGGCTAAGTTTTAAAGCTTGTGTAAAATCTAAGGAATCCATTGGTACCAACTGTGTCATACTAGCTTGTCGGGAACAAGGTTAAATAACGCTCCAAACTTATGCTAAATTTTGGCAAGGAAAAGCTGTCATGGCCATTTTCAAAGGGGTCCCTTGACCTCTGACCTCAAGATATGTGAATGAAAATGGGTTCTATGGGTACCCACGAGTCTCCCCTTTACAGACATGCCCACTTTATGATAATCACATGCAGTTTGGAGCAAGTCATAGTCAAGTCAGCTGTTTTTGCCTGTTGGTCTTGAGTTTGCCATGTTATGATTTGAGCATTGTTTTTTTTTATAAATGCAGTAGCTGTGAGGGTTTCTGGACAATATTTATCATTGTTTTGTTTTATTAATCAATTTCCAATAATAAATATATACATACATTAGCATAAAGCAAGCATGTTTACCCACTCCCATGTTGATAAGAGTATTATAATCTTGACAAATCTCCCTTTAAGGTACATTTCGAACAGACAAAAACGTGCGATTAATCACGATTCAAAATTGTAATCGATTAACTGCACTAAAATGATGATAGGATATAATATCATATCTAATGAAGTCAAATCAAAAAGTAAACTTCCTAGTGAGAGGAAATAGCTCTCAAAGTTGTTCATATGTGAACAATGTGAAGAGGGGGCAGGTAATAGCTCTGAGATGGTGTCAAACATCCCTCCCCGGGGATACTGTTGTTCTCTGGTGAGGAACTCCTCCTGAGAATGGCTCTCCTGACTGCCCGGGTCAAGAAACCTTGGTGAACCGGCATGTTGCCTCTTCACCTACCCTGGAGGGAGTCCCAGCAGGTTCTGGTGCTATATGCTGCATTGCAGTGCATCTCTCTTCCCGTTGTGTCCTCTCGAACAGTGGGCTGCTGTAAGAAGATAACCTCTGAGTGTCATTGCCAGTTTATAACACTGTTTTCTCCTCCTCTGTGTCCTCTGCTCCTCTAGAATATGTTTAGACCCTGAACACAACACCAGCGGTACAGTAGTGTTAGAGACCCTGACATGTTTTTCTGCATTCCTTGTCTATACCATTGAACAACTTTTTTTTTTTTTTTTAAATCTGTACCTATTCACTATTTACTTTCCTGTCCTTGGCTGTGCCCTCACTGGCTGCCTCACTGTCTGTGTCTTGTCTGTGTTGATAGAGGAATAGATGATGTCATGCTGGAGGACGATTCAGCAAACTTTTAATCACGCCGACTTTCCGACCTCTTTTGCTTTCCTCTCTCTTCTGATTTGTCTCTAAATCTGTGTGTTTTTTTAATGTGGTCCTCTACTTTAGGGCATCACTGTTCTTTCACCTACTTTTAAGATAAAAATCAGACAGTCGGTTCTCTGATTTTAGGGCCTGTTGCTCCATAGAAAGCGCTCCTTTGCCTGCAGTCCTCCATTAACCCTCACAGGCCTGCTGCTCAATCCTAAATTTTGGCAAATCCTCACTGATTGACACGTTATATTTTGTTCCTTTAAAGGTACAGTGTGTAGGATTTGGTGGCAGTGGTATGGTTGCAGATTGAAACCACCCCTCCGCTCACTCCTCCCTTTCCATGATTGTGGAAACGCAAGCCGCCGAGTGCAAAACCGTGGTAACGCTGTGTTATCTTTCAGTACTTTCGTCTTGTCTACTATAGGAGCACCAAAATTCAGACAGCTGCTGGCGGTACCAAGGTTTTTCACCCTGCGGCTCACATACTGCAATTTCACAAGCATGTCGGAGGACTACGGTGGCCTTTAGGTCATGTAAAAACACAAAAGGCTCTCACTATAGTCAGTGTTTGGTTTGTCCGTTCTGGGCTACTGTAGAAACATTGAGGAGTCGGTGAAGAGGCCCCTCTCCCTATCTAGATATGAAGGGCTCATTCTAAGCTAACAAAAACACAACACTTCTTAGTTTCAGGTGATTATACACTAGTGAAAACATTGTTATGAATATTATATTCCATTTCTGCCTATAGATCCCCCAAAATCCTACACTCTAGCCTTTTAACCAAAATTAACAGTTTTCCTGGGGTAGAGTTTGGAGGAATTTTGAATGTGGTTTCCACTTTAGAGCACCATTGTTCTTTCTCCTAAGTCTAAGACAAAAGTCAGTCCATTTCTGATTTGGAGGAAGACTGTTTTTCTGTTGCAATGTGGTGAATGGCTTCTTTCAGCACCCTGGACAGCTCCTCTGCGACGTTAACCTGCCTCATTAAACCTCACAGTCCTGCTGCGCAATCCTGATTTGTATATTTTTAAAGCACCAACAGATGCCCCAAAACACCAGCAACGTTTCTACATGTCCATGTGGCGAGCATGCCAGCTAATGATTACAAATCCCCTGACTTCACTCTCTAACTCCTCCACAGCTGGCTGGACCATACAGCACATGAGAATGAAGATACTCCTGCAGTTGGAGGTCAAACGAAGCTTAGTAGTTATCTGGAATTGAAATGTCCCCGTGTCAACTTGTAACAATAGTTACATTTTATTTAAAACAATTTGCGCTCTTATCTATAATTGGCTGTTGTGGTATCACATCCTCCAATGATGTCTCAGTGGAGAGAAAATCAAAACTAGCTGACATACTTTTTAAAGTATAAATGTGTCCCCTTTTAATCAATTTATTTAGGACATGTTCATTTAGTTTTTTTTTGTCCTTTCTCATTTTTGAGGCTAAAACTTCTTTTTCAGCTCAACAAAGAAATACTGTGATCATTTAGAACTTTTCCAAACCAGCTTATTACACAGATATCAAGGGAAATGACAAAAAAAAGGCTCCCGTCTCTTTGCTTTGAAAAATATGACAAATAAATGCAGTGGTGCCCGAATGACAGAGGGAAACATCAAAGCCGATTGGTGGGTTGTTTCTAAAGGAGTCAGATGGGCTTAATGTGTTTACATGCTGCATTTTATCCCATTATTATTTGGATGCTAGATTAGTCCTGTTTTTAGATTGGGCAAGTCAACAACATGTTCTGTTTACCGCCACTGAAGTCCTTGATGAGGAACTGATTAGGATACGTACCCGGCGTACAAACACATCTATCACATTTATACTCTTTATCCCATTTGCTGGTGGGTTTCATGCTCTATGAGTTTCCTCTTTTCATCCTATGTGGAACGTCAGATGTATGATTGGATTTACGAATGCCCCCAAGAGCACCCGGCAGAAATGTGCATTGTTGTGTGATGGGAAATGTTACATTTTCCAACACATTTGCACCTTGCACAGTGGGACAGCCCAGGCAGATATCATCTAGGAGGCTGATATGCTTTATGATCATGGTCCATTTCTCCGGCAGACTGACAGAGCTTTTCTCTGGAGCCGCTCAAGTGGAACTGAAGTTCTCATGCACAAGTTAAGTAACAGACACATAGCTCATTAAGAAACAGTCTATCACACCCCACTGCTCGCTTTCAAACATCACCCGCAAACTTTTCCCATCTCGTTTCCTTCTCGCTTGTCTCCAACACACACACACACAAAACCACACAACTTTAATCTTGTTTCATCATTCTTGTTTTCCTTCTCTCCTCCCTTGCTCTCTCTTTTCCTTTTACCATCTGCATTTGCAGCGTAGGGAATGTACAACAGTAAATTTACCGCTGGGACACAGCTCCCCTGTGCTTTGTTTCAGATATTTTGATCTGTATTATTCAAAATTGGATCCCCTACAGCTGTTCGTATCCTTTATCTTCCAGAGCACCCCCCCTCCTCCTTTCCAGAATACCTGACTGAAGTGGGCCTGGATTGGATACTTGAGTGAGTCTCTGACTAAGCTGCTATAACAACACAATGACAATCAACAATGGTTAAAAATGATACACGAACATATCTGGTTTTCTGTTCAAAAGCATAAAAATATCCTGAGGTTACATCTGATATTGAGGTGTTTTTCCTGATGTTTGAAAGCCGGGGCTTAAAGTAAAATCTGAAAGGAAACAAGCAAAAACCTTCATCCCACTGCTGATGCTCACTGTAATGTATCTATCAATATAAGCACCTGATTCGACTGTTATCAGGCCATTAAATAGACGTTATCGGTCGCTTTAAGCACCATAGATGTGGGTCAAAAGGGGCCTGCTATGCCTACTACTTTGTAAACGTGAAACCTAAAAGCAACACGTTGTAGGACATTGTAAAACTGAATGAAAGGTTACGTTTTGAACACAAACAAAAAGGCTTTTTTTAGGTTTATGCAACAAAACCACTTGGTTAGCTTTAGGGGAGAACATTGTGTTTTATTTTAAAATAACTACGTTTCAAAAGTGAAAGTGATACTTTTTTAAAAATATTTTTATTTAAGAAAAATAATATTATTCACAGATATTTAACACGGAACATTTTCACAAAGGATGGGAATCCCAGTGGATGAAAATTGTTTTGAATTCCATCCATCGTCCCAACCTCCACCCAATATGGAGTTTCAAGCTGTCTATACTACAGCGCCTGACTTCTGCTTCTGCTCCTGTCATAATGACTACGGTTGCTAGAGGTCTCTGTTGTCTTCTTTTATTCCTTCTTTCGGTGATCTATCATGTGAATAGATGATAAAACCTACTATTGGGTGTAGCAGGCCCCTATTGACCCACATCTATGGTGCTTATAGCAACATACAACACCTATTTAATGGCCTGATGTCTGTTAAATTTTCCAATATGTGAGCAGACCACTGTGCTACATAATGTTCCTGTGTCCTGTACCATGTTTCTCTAATTCTTTCTCAATATATATTTGTCATAAATATCAGCATTTTCAGTACTTAAAATAAAACAGAATTTAAGATGCATTTAAGTTGTCAACTATAGTGTAAACGTTATATTTTGAAGCCTTATATTTCAGGATTTTGAATAATCTATTCATTTTAAAATCTACAACCAATGTTTTAAATAAGTTGTTACATCTGAACCAGCCCCTTGGAGAAGTGTACTGGTGTTGTCCACATTGTAGAGTCTCTGGAGCTCAAATGTGTGAGGAGAACTGTAAATAGGCCACTTGGCAGTAGTAGCTGAAGGACAGATGTTCCATCTCATTTCCAAGTGTCCCAACTTTGCTCAAATTTACTGTAAATGTCAGGGTTCCCATTTAACACGAGCTACATAACTATTACCATATACTGCGTATAAATGTCTTGTAAGAGCCTCTAAATGTCAAAATCAAGTGTTTCATAATCACTCAGCTCATAAGCTGCTTATTGGACTTTCCAATTCCACCAATCACACAGTGCTTCACATTATAAGATGGCACAGTGAGAGACAGGTTTTTAAAGAGTAACGTCTCATTATTAGCAACTGTATTATGTATTATGCAGACCTTCACTTGCCATTAGCTTTATGGTGTTGATGTCACTGTTGTATATTACCAGGACTCAAAGTGAGTGTTTTTAAACAAAACAGATGTATGGCAATAACAACAGGCTCTTTAATGCAATAATGTGCCATTTCTGGGGCTTAAATCCCCATAAAGGGTTTATGGGCCTCCAGAGTTTAGCACACATAAAATGACTGACCTCCCTTATTGATCTAGTTAGCTAAAGTCCAGAGAGTTTTAATACTTTTTTTTTAATAGAAAGAAAGTATTTAAAAAGTAGTAAAGATTTCTCCCCACAGTTGTAACATGAGGTAAAATAAAACATCTCTTTCAGATGCAGATATAAACACAAAACTCAATATGGACCAAAAATATAATATAACTTTCCTAATAAAGAAACAAAAGTTGATATTTCAATTGACAGATCCAATTTGCTCCAGCTTTTAAAATGTCAGTTAAAATTGAACTTTAACACAATGTTTTGCAGGTTTTATCCTCTCATTTGTCTTTGTCTGGCAAAGTGTTGCGATGACCAAAAGAACAAGGCTGGAGGTTTTGGATGTAAAAATCGCTGCATCCTCTTTCAGTCTTGTGTTGTTGATGGTCTCTTTCTGCGTGACATTAAGTCTGAGGGATGAAGGCAGAAAACTGAAGAAATATGATACTTTTGAGTACGGTGCAAAAGCTATTTTTCATATTGTTAAGTGTAATTCAATAAAACAGCACATTTCTAAAAAAGTATCTGTCAAATGTATCAGTTGTAGTGATATAGTTATCTTATCACACACTGTATCAGCCATCTGTCACAAAAGACTGAATAGAAGAGATAGACTTTACTGGAGATAAGGAAAAACTATATAAAAATCTAATAATAAGATACATGAAAATATGTGCTAAACTTAATGTTAATGGTGGGCATCTAAGGATTAGTTCCTCAATATATGTGAATCTGCATACTGACCACTTTCTTAATCCATTGGACTGATTAACTCTGAATCAGCTGCTACTCTAAATGACACATAACTAATAACTACTTTTATATGATGTGAATAGAACTTACTGTTTGTATATCCTAAACTGTAATCATCGTAAGCAGCTGGGGTTAAAAACCTTCAGTACCATGAACAGCTCCCCCACCTCCAGTGTTTAACTGTGTCACTGCTGGAACAATCCTGCTTTCTGTGTTTTTAAGACACCAAAACACATGGCCACCCAATTAATGCTTAGACCTTTTACATAATGTGGACAAATATTAAAAAAAATCCAATATTTCATAAATAAAGGTTTAGGAGGTCACTTGACCAGACCTCACAGTTTTTACACTGCAGCAAACATAATTGCAAAGGATATAACTTCTTTGTGTTTAACCTGTTTCATTTTTAATGAGCTCCGATTCTGGACCGAGAACAGGAAATAAAAAGGAAAAACTGCAGCAGGTCTCTAACCTATAAGGTTTAGTTACCCTGGAGGGATACAAGTTCAGTGCTCAAACAGCTACTGTGAACTTTGGGTGACAAAACAATCCAGACTCATTAAAACAGCACGATCAAATATAGATATATAAATATAACACAGTGGTGGCAAAAAACAAAAACCTTCCTTTGCAAGGGCAGTGAGTTTTGCAACGTAGCAGGACGAGATGAATACAGAATTGCAAAAAAAGGAAAGACTACCGTGCCAGACTAGATTAATACTGGTAATACTTTCCAAAAGTGCAAACAATACAAAAGAGAATTGTGATGTCAGCCAGAATAGTTAGAATAAGGTTTTATGTGAAACTGAGGGAGATAAGGAGCTGGAGCTTTCTCTGTGCCAAAACAAGTCAATAAAAAACAGGTTTAACTGAACCACTGGGCAGTCTTATACACACCACAGACACCAACACCAGCAGCAGACACACATTACGCAAAGAGAGAGAGAGAAACGAGAGTGTTGCCAAAGCGAAGAAATCCCAGAGAGCCTTAGCAAAGAGTTACAGATTAAATATTTAAACATATAGCGTTATATTCCCCCCCCCCCCCCCATCCAAAAAAATGAACACCCTAGTTATATGGCCCATTTATGAATTGTGTTTTCATTAAAAAAAGAGCCTGCCTCTGTCCGTAGTGCTGAAAAGCGCGCAACACTCCAGCGGATCAACGCATCCATCCGCTGAGGGTTGCGCGCTTTTCAGCACCACGGACAGAGGCAGGCCACATGAAAAGGCTTTTTTTTTAATAAAAAAAATGTTATTAATGTATATAATCTAATAGTAAATACAATTATGATACATAAACCCCGTAAAATCAGCGTCTCCAGTTTCACTTCCCTCAGCGGATCAACCCATCCATCCATCCATCCATCCGCTGAGGGAAGTGAAACTGGAAATTGAAACTGATTTTACGGGTTTATGGATCTAATTGTATTAACTATAGTGGTCACGAGCTGGAATTCCACAACAGAGTGAGGCGCGTGACTAACATGAAATGTGTGTGTTTTGTACACACCGGAACAGCAACGCTGCTGTGACACACACGGCTCCTAAATCCTGCTCCAGCTCTGGTGTGAACATAAAAAAAGAAAAAAAAAATCCCCCCACCCCTGCTGAAAATCAATAACACGGTGTGTGTGAGTGAGAAATAGAGAGAGAGATAGAGAGAGAGAGAGAGAGAGAGAGAGAGAGAGGCGGCGTCTGGTGTCCGAGGAAGAGGAGGAGGAGGAGGAGGAGAAAGCTCCCGGTACGCGCGTCCTCGCAGCTTTCCTTTTTGCCGTCAATCTTACAAGCAGTCGGGTGCCGCCGGAGTGCCCGGGGCCGTGGACCTATATTTTCTTCCGGGAATCGGACAAATTGGACACCCAACGAACTATTCTAGGTAGAAGCACCGCATGCTGTTCTATTTTATTTTTATTTATTTTTAAAATCAAAGAAATATAAACTGGAAATGAAAGTGAGTAGTTGACGACTTGCCGCTGGGATGGATGCAGGAGAAAGCAGACACAAAGCTCCTCGGGGGGTATATTGGGGGCCGTCTATATAGTGTTGACGCCGCTAATTGCTTTTTAAATTGGCGGAAGGGGGGAAGCTCGCGAGCTAATCGTTTTGCGCGTCGCCCCATCTGCCGCGGTGACAAACTCTCCAATGTTTATAATCCGATTAAGGAGGAAGGATCAGCGATTTGATCAAATGAGCACTCTCTATATATACATCAGCCAAAATAAACGGAGGTTCTTTTAGCTGCTTTCTACGTTCCATTGTGACATTCTGACCCATTGATGCGTCACAGAGTTCTAATGTTCTGTAAAAAGTGTTCTATCTCACTTCGTGCTGCTCTTTCTAACACTTTGCTGCATCCTCCTCTTGCTCTGTATCTGTTTCCTCACTCGGAATATGCATCCAGGCTCATGTCCCTCTTGTTTTCTCTCTCTCTCTCTATCTCTCTCTCTCTGTCTTTGCTTCCAGAGGATGTTCTTCTTTCTGCTCCCTGTCGTGGCTCTCTTGCTGAGCAGAGAAACGACGGTCTCCGGTAACAGTAACGACAAATGGCTGAGCACCGTGGCTCAGTACAACAAGGACAGACCCTGGAACAGATTCAGAGATGTGAGTTTGCAACTGCAACATCTAGCCATAAAGGGGCACCATGATTACCTATACTGTGTGTGTTTCTGTGTGTGTGTGTGTGAGAGAGAGAGAGAGAGAGAGAGAGAGATCACTACGCCCTTGATACACCCTGTGAGTACTTGAGCACTTGCCAGCAGCCATAATCCACCTTGTAGAAACTCAGCAGGTTCAGATCCTGGTTGAAAGAGATGAGGACTCGTAGACCGACAACAACATCAGACTTCTTCTTCTGCATGTGATGGAAAAAAACTTCTAGCTTATGATTTGACTGACCAATGTTGACTTTAAGAAATGTCCTCATTTCATTACATTTCCAAACAGTAGTCGTGCCATAACAGTGAGCTTTTTATAACTGATAATCATCTATTTCAGTCCGAGTCAGAAGAAGTGAGTCTGTGACTTATTATGTGCATCTATTAGCCTTTGCAGTAATGGTTTATGTTTCTGCCTTTCCTGTAGGAGTTCTCAGAAAAAGAACATACAGTACATGTAAAAGTCCATAGTCAATATATGAGCTATAGTGCACCATGTGTATAGAGAGAGTGCCAGTGGTAAATCCATTATGGTGAATCATCGAGGCTCAATATCCATGTTGAGCCATGTTAGCTCTTCAGCTGACTCAACGTGCTGTCAGGTCAATACAGACGCATATTGATGGATTAACATTTCTCACTCTCGTATAAACCATAATGATGAGTTAAACCATTGAGTTTTGTGTCATGGTTTAAAACCTTGGTTGCTACGGCTAAAACATCTATGACATGCTTTGAAGAATGAAGAACTTAATGGATATAGCAGGTGCTTCATATACATTTGCTGAAAGTCACTTTGAAGCATGATTCTCTGCAGTGGCACTGACATGTATAGGTCTAATTATTGTGAAGTAAGATCTAAAAAAAAACACATTCAGCCAGTTGCTGTGCAGCCACATTGTTCATTTTGTCAAAGATACCAAACACATCAGGCTTCAGAGTTCTGGAGAAAATGTGTATAAAATGATGAACAAGACATCTAGAGGGTTTCCATTAGATGGAATGGTGCAGCCATAAAAAAAAAAACATGCAGTCTTGGGGTTGAATATTCCACTTACAATATAAACATTTTACAGCTTCAATGAAGAGCTGGGAGAGAGTATGTGATGCTGCCAGACGGTGTGAATTTAACAACTTTACAGCTACTTAAGGGGAAATTAAAGGGGTTGGTTGTGTTTACACTGTGCGTCAATATCAGGAACATAATGACTTCCATTACTCTTGGTATTGGGATATACTTAGGACTCTAAACTCTGGCCTTAACTGGAGAATTACAACAATGCTAAGCATGCTCTCCAGTCTAACCAGTAGCTGACAGTAGTGTAACCAGCTGACCGACCCCATAAAGTAGTGCGTCGGCGAAGTGAAAGCCAGTATTGGTCGTGTCTGTATACAATCAGCCAGGGCTCTGTACCTGCAGTGTGTGTGCGTGTAGGTGTGTGTGTGTGTGTGTGTGAGAGCATGTGCACTGCTGCCCACTCTCTATTCCTCTCTGTGGTCTCCTGTGCAAGTGAAACTCATTAACAGGAAACTGTCAGCGGAGGGCGGAGGACAGGAGGGAGGGAAAGGAGCGGAGGAGAGGAGCAATGGATAGAAGGAAAGGCTGTGACATTTATGTTTAATATTTCAAGCAATGCTACCAACCTGCTGTTGTGATTATGCGTGTGTGTGTATTGTCTGCCCTATCACATAGGGAAACCTGCTGGTCGTAATTTGTCTCCTGCAACATTGGCTGTCTTTTGTCCCACTGTGTCTTCTTTCCTCCTCCATTCTGTCCTACTCATTCCTCTCCTCCCCTCTCTGGCACCAAAAGCCTTTAATATCACAGACAGCGAGACCTTAGATGAAGAAAATGTGTTTCTGTACGAGTCAAACTACAAAATAACCATTCTGGCAAACCATTTAAATTTGATGACCGAGGAAAGCCCGATGCGATTTTTCCCAGGAGACAGCTTACTGAATGTGAGAAATTTGTGTTGTGGTTGTCAATCATGGTTTTAAATCGCACCGTGCGACATGTCCATGACGACTTATTTAGTTGTGGTGACAAAAAAAACAGGCTTCTTTAACATTCTGAAAATTTAGGACCAAAATCCCGCAATGTGACGGAAGCAGCGTCCCACGTTTACAAAGAATACAAGTTGAATACAACATGTAATGACAGAATACAGTGGTGAGCTAGCATATTTACCTTTCCGTCTGTAACGGCAAGATTTATGGGATAAAAATATGTATATACTGTATATATATAAAAAGAATATAAGCTAAATGTTTCAGAAATCCTTTTTTTTTTTTTTAAATTAAAGTATCAAGTGAGCTCCATTATGAAAACTATGTTGATTTGATGTCAAAATTGGCCACCAGACTTATTATCCTTTACATCCTTTTACATGTGAAGCCAGGTGGTACCAATCATGTCATGTTAGCTTGTCCGGAAGGAGGCTAAATAACGCTTCAAAGTAAGGCTAAATTCTGGCAAGGGACAACTGGCATAGCCATACTCCCTTGACTTCTGACCTCAAGATATGTTAATGAAAATGGGTTCTATGGGTATCCATGACTCTCCCCTTTACAGACATGCCCACTTTATGATAATCACATGCAGTTTGGGGCAGAAACATGCAGTTTGTTTGCATTATTTTCACCTATTCTAAAAATGGTGTATATAAATATTTCTGCCTATACTGCGATCCCAAAACAGTCTTGAAGTTACATAAATTGAGTATGACTGTAAAGTTGAGACTCTTGTGGATCCAATGAATTGAATTGTCACCTGTCTTTATTTATGTAAAGGAAAACATTTCCACCATAACTTGATGCAGAAAAGGCAGAAATTGGTGCATAAAAATTCACCAGAATGCAGGAAATGAAGTGTTTGATGCTCAAAATATAACAATCCATTGCAGCACTGTGTCAATCTCACCCCCCTCCTTTTAATTCTCATTGAGTCATGAACTCCACATTTTTCTTCCACGCTTTGACTCGTTTTCTGCCTCTGTCTCTGGAGCTGTGGATGACCCTGTGCTTCCTCAACCATGGCCCTCTCTATCTCCCCCCCTCCCTCTGCCCTTACCCATGACTCCTCCTCTCTACTGCTCCCCACCCCCCTGCCTGCCATGTTTCACTCTGCATCCCTGATGAGCCACTTGCTCCCTCCTGCATAATGCATGAGCGTCCATTTGTTGGCAGGGGAGCTGGTGCAATGGTTAAGCAGTCAAAGTTCAGGTGGCTTATCTTGAAAACATAAGGAAAATAGGGTTTGATTTATTCTTTTTGCCTGGGCGCATCCCTAACGACGGGACTGTTGGAAGATACGCAGACAGAGACAGTTTTATTCTAGTCCACTTCTATCTGGGAAGACGTGCAGTAGAAATAAAAAAAAATAAGTCCCTCATTACCATCCCATTTTGTCAGTTCAAAAACATGTTTTCTTCAATCAAAACAAAGCCAGTGTCTTTGTTACTCGCTTGTATACTTGATGCAGACATGAATTTCAGCTGGTTTGTAGAAACAAAAGGACACATTTGTGGAATAAATGACGCAGCGTGTTTATTGGCTTCAGACTGAAGTCTGTGGACAGGCTTGCTGGCTGAGCTAGTTTAATGCTTCACACGCCCGCCAGCTACTATGCAACCATAGCCTATAGGCTTATGTTTACATTGTATAGCCAAAGCTAATTGTATAATATTATCAGAACTGGACTAATTACCAGGCAGCAGAGACAAAGCCCAGAGTTATATTTTATTATTTTCTACATTTTATATTTTTATACAATATTTTATTAAATGTTAAAGTTGCAAATTTTTATATCCAGAGCATTAATGCAGCAGCAAACAACTATTAACTATTTAAAGGTATAGTGGCTTAATGTCTACCTGAGCAGAGAATGAAGTATCTCTTCCTCTGTGTGTGTTGTAATCCCAGTTTCCAGTTTCTCCTCGCTTTGTTGCCGGCTGCACGTGCTTATAGTGCATGTAAGTGCATGTGAGCGTGCTACACTTGCTCGCTCATGGACGCTGCTCTGTACTGCTCTCATACGGCGGTTACCGCTGATAACGCCGTCCCAGCTGACGGCGTCATCGCGGAAGCGTAGCAACCGCCCTCCGGTTCCCCCTCAGGTAAACACTGTTATCTCTGTCAGCACTTTTGCCAATGTTAGCACCGTTAGCTACAAGCCACTGGCTCGCCACCTCGCTGTCGCCATGTTGAGAGCTGTTGAGAGGCAATAGAAATGCTCTCAATCCCGTATTTTAGCACCTTTAATGTTAATATTCACTTATCTTTAGATTCCATAGAAAATACTCTATTCAATAAATGTTTGTTTATATTTCATTCTGTTCTGTATAGTTCTTCTTAGACTGACAGAGGGAGTGAGCTGTATTAAAGGAGAAATGATTGTAGTGGTGTGACTGTGTGGAAATGGCAAATGGTTTACATGGCTCACGGGTCAGGATCGGCTCAGTCGGCATCAGTTGCAGGCCACATGACCTGAGAAATTTACTGATCTAAACTAACTATTAGCTAATGTTGGCGTGAAATATATGTCACTGACTCTCTCTCACTTTACATTTTTGTGTCTAGTAGGAGAAAGAGAGTGTTGATATGAGTAAAGCACACATAACTGTGTGATTTGTTGACTTGTCTTGTGGAAAAGTGTCTCATTTCAGTACAGTGCCTTTATTTCCAGTACTTTATATTATAGACGGTTTGGAGTTTGTTTAGCTTGTTAGAAGATCTAAATGTTTTTATGACCAATTAAATACTTTCTTAATCCTTAAATTTGCTCGACCACCTTTGTTGCTCTTTTGCCAAATCGCTTCGGTATTTTCATTTTCCTTAGGTTACAATTTAATTTCCATGAGCTGTTATGCAAATAAAAGTTGAGCTGCAGTGAACATACACACATTTGTATGCAGCGCTGAGTTGGACTGTGTTTCTGTTTCAAGCAGGGTCAACTTTGTTGTGTGCCTGCAGCTGCCTCGTGTTGTCGGCTACATCCGAGTATTCTGGTCAGGACTAAAGTGAATATTGGGGGGTCCTGCTGGAACAGTGGTAGAAGCAGCAGCAGTAAAACTAAATATCTTATTAACAGATATAAATCTGGTAACACCAGCATGCAGGGTTGAGACTGCGGTGCATGATAGGTGCAATTACAGGGATTTTTCTTTAATGTCTCGGTATTATGCAGTCAATATATATATATATATAGGACGTATTTTCTTCAAGTGTTCTTACAGCAATAGACACAGTTTTAGTTGATAATTATAGTCCTTCACAATTTTTAAATGATGTGACTAATTACTTTACCTCGCTCACCTTTCGCATCAAAACCGCTGACCTCAATCTTCTGTGGTCTCGGCAGTGAAAAGAAGAAACACTAATAATTTGCAACTTAACTGTTGGAGAGTTTATTTAAAGGCTGGAGAACGGCAGTTTAAAAAGCTCTGTGTAATTGCTTTTTATACAGTATAGTGAAGTCTATCAGATAACACTGCTCATATTGTGGTATGTGTATATTGCTGAGCTGGCCGGTTCAAGCCAGTTCTGCTATTGTGGCCTGAGCGAGCCTATTATTGGTGGATTTATGTTGTGCAAAGTGTTTGTATTGAGGTAAAGGTACAGTAAGCATTGGTATCTGAGAGTCAGTGTGTAACATGAGTATGAATTTGATCTACGTAGAGAAGGTATGTCTGCTGATATCATGAGTCTGTGATGATGATGAAATACAACATAGAATATCCATATAACAGAAATAAATACATATAATGTGAACATATGTAAGAAGGTGGATCCAGGAGGATGTCATTCGGCATTGCCAAACAGATAGAGCCAGAGCAACAAAACTTCCTCTCCACGCCAAATAGATAGAGCCACAGCAACACAACCTCCTCTCCACGCCAAACAGATAGAGCCAGAGCAACACGACCTCCTCTCTATGCAAACAGATAGAGCCAGAGCAACACAACCTCCTCTCCACGCCAAATAGATAGAGCCAGAGCAACACGACCTCCTCTCTACGCAAACAAATAGAGCCAGCGCAACACAACCTCCTCTCCACGTCAAATAGATAGAGGCAGAGCAACACGACATCCTCTCTACGCAAACAGATAGAGCCAGAGCAACACGACCTCCTCTCCATGCCAAATAGATAGAGCCAGAGCAACACAACCTCCTCTCCATGCCAAATAGATAGATCCAGAGCAACACAACTTCCGCTCCATGCCAAATAGATAGAGACAGAGCAACACAACCTCCTCTCCATGCCAAATAGATAGAGCCAGAGCAACACGACCTCCTCTCTACGCAAACAGATAGAGCCAGAGCAACACAACCTCCTTTCCACCCTAAATAGATAGAGCAGAGCAATACGACCTCCTCTCCATGCCAAATAGATAGATCCAGAGCAACACGACCTCCTCTCCACTATGGAACCGAGAAAGAGAACCAGATTTTTGTTTTTAATTCACAGTTGCTTGGTAATGTAAACGTATGTTTCCCATGCCAATAAGCCCCCTTGGACTGAAGTAAATTGATAGAGAGGCTAAATCTCTAAAGGCAAAAAAAACAACACTGGGCTTATTTGAAGCCTCCACTTAGATAGTGTTAAAATGTCACAATCTTATAGAGAACACAATATTAATAATACAGAAATAGTATAACTACATAATAGTGATGACAAACAAACAGATCTCAGGCAAGTGGTGTCAAAACTGACCCACAACTTACTCGACTCAACTTCAGCACCGACCAAAACGTGTCTGTTGTACAGAAAGCACAGAACGTTGGCGTTGAATGCCTAGTCAGATTAGACTGTTTACCTAATCTTTAATCAGATTTGTACTTATTCTAATCTTAATTTTGCCAAATACCCAGCCATTGTGTTAGTTGTCTTGTTGTATAATCTCCTCTCCTCTCCTCCCCCTGTGTCTCTTATCAGAATCTCTCTCTGCAAACAGTGACAGAAAAGCTGTCATTGCCATTCAGACAGACCCACTTTAATCCTCAGGAGGAGGGAAACTTGTTTTCACTCTTCTGAGCCTGTTGTTTGTTTCTCCTAAAAGAGTCTTTTCTTGTCCCTGTCCTCCTTCCCTTCCCTTCCCTTTCTCTCGTTTCCTACTGAAATCCTGTCTTCCGCCCTGCTTGTCAGGTTTGCAGAAATGCACTAAATCTTATTTGCGAGGTACATCGGATGTGTGCTGCATATCTCCTCATATATTTGTGTAAATGCATGTCTGTTCGCTGTCTGGCGGACCTGGTGGCAGGTAGAAAATCTTGGCGAGCTGCAAACCACAACGTTTGCGTGGTTGCATTGTGGCTGTGTGTGTCAGAGCGTGTGGCCTGTCTCAGCTCGGTCTCATGGTGACAATTAAATGCTGTCATCTTTTATCATTAGCATTCACTTTTCCAAGACGACAGCCTCTCCGGGGCTGCCAGTCACCGACCCCCGCTGTCTCTCCTTATCAAGGACTGTGTGTGCAGCAGTTTTTTTAGTTACTATGTGTTTTTCTGTCAGCCTCAGTGACACTATTATTTTCATTTCAAAGCTGGTCGGTGCGGTAGCTTGTATTACATGTTTTCCCCTTTTCCATTTACGGAGGAGAAGGGTTTTGCTGAGCTTGCACGTTCTTTTTTCAGCCCCTCTTTCTGACTCACGGTGAAAACATTCACACCTGGGAGCTTCCCACTGCATCCATATTAACTCTTCTGTCTATGTTTGCACCCTGGTGTGTGTGTATGTGTGTGTCCTGATTGCCTGGTTGCATAACTGAGGGGGAGGGGTGCAGTTTTAGAGAAGCCTGGAGTCACCTTCACCTTCTCTCTCATACATATATATATATACACACACTCATAAACCCTGCAGACACACAGTATTCCTGTCAATTAAGCGAAGACTTGGGCGAACACCTGTCATTCTTTTCTTATCTCTCCTTTGCTCTGACCTACATTTCTCTTTCTCCTCTTAAGCTGCCTCTACACCTTCTCTTCATACCGTTTATCACCTCCACTCTCTCCTGGCTCTTCCCTCTCTCGTTTTATATTCCACCAATTCCCGATGAAACAGTGCCCTTCAAAATAAAACCTTCTCACTATTCCTTTCATCCCTCTTCTTCTTCCTCCTGCATATTTCTTCTCACTGTGAGCCATTGATTTCAAATGAGCAAATGCTGATCCTAATCTCCGCACTGAAGGAGAGTTCTCTTTGTCATGTCGTATCCCTTTAAACTGACTCGTGGAAAATGTTCACATCTCTCTCTCCAACTGCTGTCTCTGCATGTGTGCGAATGCTCACCCAAACACACAGCTTCCCAACCACCCCGAGGCTCTAGGAGAGATCGATCAGTAAATTTACAGGGCCTGGTAACCCTGATTGGAGCCTTGATATAATCAATACGAGTGTGAGGACGCACAAAGACACACACAGACACACATATGCAAGCACACACACACACGTTGGAGGACAATTCGGTCACAGGCCAGACAGAGGTCACTGCACCCTATGACTAGGATAAATAGGTTTTGTGTGTGTGTGTGTGTGGGTGTGTTGGAGGGTAGAACAGAGAGACAGACAAAGCAGGGGAGCTAGAGGATTGCCAGTGTAATTTTGGCCGACGATAAAAAAGAGGAAATGGAAAGAACAGAGAGACGTAGGAGAAGAGAGGAAGAGGAGGAGCTTTCATGTGAAGCCCATCAACACTGTGGGCAGAACAGATGGACAGACGGAGGATGGCAGGATGGGAGAAATGTGGAATCCATCATCAATAAAACATGTGTGTTTGTGTGTGTGTCAGTCAGCTTTGTCGTGGCAGCCCCTCCAAACTCCCTTCTCTCTCTCTCTTTCTCTGTGGGGATCGTCTTTCTGTCGGTCGATTTGGCGCTGATATGAAGTGCTCCCGCTAAGCCGCTGATTCTTTTGAAGAGATGCTGTCTGATTTGCTGCTAACTTTTAAAGATTTAGACAAGACAGATAAACCACCCTCAGACTGCTGGGAAAAAAAACGATATATACTACCACTAGTTCTATATTTTTCGTTTTGTCTTACTTTGAGCTATATTCTGTTAGAAAGCAGATTTTTTTTAACACATACCATTGTTATCACTACACTGAAGTGTAGAAAATCCTGTTTCTATTTCTAGAAGAGGTATTGCATTGGATCACCTATACTGCACAGTACCTTACATTTAAAGTATAGGTGATATGATGATATATACTATGAGTATTATGAATATGTCTACCATCAGAGATTTTACCATGCTGTTTATACTGAGGTAGATACCTGTTTAATATCTCTGGACATGTTGCATCATTGCGGACAATGTTTCAAACAATAAACAGGAATGTTTTATAGCAATATTGGCCTTTTAGCCATGCCAGTAGTGTGAATCCACTGTAGGGATGGTCGGCCGGTCTGTTGGTCCACTACTTAAACTATTTTAACCAGGGATGGTGGGTCATTATATGCTTGTTACCTGCATAGTGTCCTTTCAAAATAAACTTTGCACAGGCCACGAACAGTGGTCTCCTGGTTGAGAGTCCGTGTCCTGTGTTTGTTTGACCCACACCTCCTGCCCACCCTTAGCGATCTCTCACGCTCTTAATACTACATCACTTTCTCTGACCATCGGAGAACGCTGTGGGTGGGTTTATATTGGTGTTAGTTGAAGGCCCAGTGCGTCACATACGGTCGCTAAAGGGTGCCTCCGTACTTCGGTATCAGATGCCGAGGGGCGCTTACGAAGCGGCGGTACTTGACGAGTTGGGAGTGAGACCGGGTTGTCTATCTTTATCTTATTAACCTGTTTTTGCTGCTGAGTTAGTTTGACATCCTTGATATATCATTCAAAGGCATATTGTAGACCCTTCTTTTCTCTGAAATCGCTTTTTTGTTTTTCCAAAAATTAGGTCACATTTCTTCAGGGATTGCAGTTAGTGACAGTGAGGGCTCCATGGTAACTCTGACAGCTTGACGGGGTAGCAGTGGGGGGCGGGATTTAGCGAAAGGGTCAATTGAATTTTATTACCCTGCATGCAGTAGTGATCCATATGGCTTCAAGCTGTCTTCGCTATAATTTCCCCATGTTTCATTTTCATGGATGTCTGCAGTCGTTGTTAGAAAATCTACATAATCCTAATGACAGGCAGCCAGCTTTCTGTCAACATATGTCTGTAATATTGTGGGTTTCAACTCGCTTCTGTAGCAGCTGGTTTTGATGGAAGGGGAGGATATCAAAGTGTGTGAGTGTGTGTGTGTATGTGTGTGTGAAAACCTTGGTGTCATAGTATCGTGCATAATAGTTTGTTTTGATCATCACATCTGTGTGTCAGAGTGAAAATATAGGCAAATATTCTATATGCCAGAATAGTTTTTTCCGTCTTTGTGTGTTTCTGTTGCCAGTGCCATTAATGAATCTGTCAACCCCACTGTGCGCTGCTTCTAGTGTATGATCAGATATTTGTTCCTCTGGGTTTGGCTCCCATCTCGCCATATGCCATTGTTTGATTTGTCTTTTTGTAATCTGTTATATAAGTTGAATCTATGGAGAGTGGAGATGAGTCATAGCAGCCTTATATGCCTGCTTGTTACTCTGCCAAATAGGAAGTCCCTGTTGGCAGTGATCGTATTGTTGTGTTGGGAGTGTGTGGTCTTTGCCTTGGAAGATGACCTTGGAATATATTTTTGCACAGCAATGAAGATAAACTCTGTAATTAGGATGTTCTATGTCCTTTTTTTAGGAAAAGCTCAAATTGGGTATGTACAACAAAGTATTAGGGCCACATTGAGGGGAAACAAATTTGAGATTTTGAGAATAAAGTCATAATATTACGAGAATTTTTTTTTAATTAAACGAGTATAAAGTCAAACTATTTCAAGAAAAGAAAAGTGGAAATATTACGAGAAAAAAAGTTATAATATTATATGAATAAAGTCATAACTTTAGGAGAAAAAAAGTAATTTCCTCCTCCACAAAAGAGGCAATTTCCTCCAGGTCTGTGTGTTTCTTTCTTCGGAATAAACGCAGTTTCTTGCACAATCTTTTCAAGGTCCTGAAGTTTATGATAATGTGGTGCTGATGTGCGAAAATATTAAGTATTTTGTTATTTGTGAAACCTATACTAAAGTATAATTTCACAAAATGCTCAACGTTCCTCATTTTCACACAGGCGGCACGCTGCTCTATTTCCCCTCTATAATAACACGTAAAATTACTATTTTATAATATTATGACTTTACAGTTCATCCTCCGGGGACCATTGAATGTCCGTACCAAATTTCTTGGCAGCCCATCCAATTCTATAAAAAACAAAAATATCAACATGATAGATAAGGGTTCATCAGTAGGAACATGAGACACAGATTTATCAGTGTTGTTGATTGCATTTTTCAACCATAATAATCATCTTTTATATCTTGTAATATGTAGCTGCCACACAACATGCTCTTCTTCTCGCTATCATGTAATGAGGTATATCCTGTGATTATAAAGCAGCTTCATGCTTTGATGGATCGTATGTGTCTGCCTCCGCGTGTTCCCTGTAATCACAGTAGTTGTTGTTGAGATGATGGACGCAGTCATTGCTTTTCCCGTCATGATAGCTGATGCAGATGATCATACAAACGGCATTCAAATTACAGATTGTTCTTGGGAGTAAATTGTTGGGCTACGTATTGTGTTTTGTAGGTAGCCTAATCAATTATGTAACGCAGCAGCAGTTTTTATTCACAAGCGAGGCGTCTTGCACAGATCACATTTGAACGTAGCCTTCCCAACCCTGAGTGTCACAGTGTGAAATAAACCACGGGCAGTCTGTTTCTCTTTTTCTCACCTCCCCAGCCCTCCTTTCGATCAGTGTCAGCATCCTTCCTCTCCCTCCCTCTCTTCCTCTCACTCTCATGTTTATGGTCTCTAAAACCATGTCAGATTGAATTGGTCATTATCTAATTTCCCCCCTGAGGGCAGGGATACAGTTACTGTTTGTGTGTATGAGTGTGCGGGCGGGGGTTTGAGAGATGTCTTGTCTGCTTCAATAATTCAGGAGGTGTCTGCTACGGCAGCTCATGTGATGCTCCTGGGAGAGCGAGAGAGACAGAGAGAGAGGGGAGGGGAGGCAGTGATTGACACAGAAATGTGGCAGATCTGTTCCTTGTAGCTTTTAGCGCCTTTCCATATTCCTCACCGCATCATTTTGTAGTTTTCTGCAGCGAAGTAACTCCCTGGCTGTGCACTCTTGTTTATGACACACAAACTCTTGGGAATTGTAGGTAATGGCAACGAATAGTCGAAGCCTGAGGGATTGAATGAATACTGCATGTAAAGTCATGGACTCTGCATGTGTGTGTGTGTGGACAGTTAAACCAATAGTCCTGTGGGTAGTTAGGCAGTGTTAGTTTCTCTGAAGACTTCCTGGAAACCAAGTGAAACTGAACTGACTACTCCTTCTTCTGACGGTCTTTTCTATGAAGAGCTGTTTATATCATTTCATATCATACAACAACTTTGTTTCATGCCTTTTTCTCTCTGTCTCCCCATGTATTGGGGCATATTGGGGGTGATCCCGGGGTAGAAACGTCAGTAGCCAATATGGGATCTAATTCAAGGTTTATTAATGAATATAACAGTTAGACTGTAATGGTCCTCAAACTTAAATTGTAAGGAATGATTAGTTAGTTAGAAGATAGATCAATATTGTAGATTATTTCTGTCCATCCTAACTCCTTAATCACTATATTAGCATTGGAAAGACACTGTTATGGTCTTGAATGGGACTCGATTTGCTCTGGACTCAGTATTGACTTGGTCTCAGCAGCCTTTGGACTTGGTCTTGACTCAGACTCGACGACCTGGTTTTGGACTTGACTGCCCTGGTCTTATATAGGCACAGTGGTGTTTTACGTTAAATGCTAACACATCTTAGTCTACCGTGTGAGTGTGCTAAAATTTGCTAAGTAGCACTAAACATGAACAATAACTGAGGCTGCTGGAAAATCATTAGTTTTGCAAGTATATGGTCATAAACCAAAGTACTGGATAAATTTGACCCAATGATGGCGCTAGAGGAAAAGTTAAGCGATCACCAAAATGATGAGAAATCATCCTGAGGGGGGTTAGGGATGTCATGATACCAGAAATGTTGTGGATACCAGCAATAACAGTGAAATTCCACAATTCACTATACCCAATTCAATACCAAACTCAACAACAAAACAATAATCACTCTGAGCTAGTGTTAGGAAGTTAAACAGGTCATAGTTCCCTCTCTAATATCTATTTCATATTGCTGTGAAAACTTCAAACACCTGTATTTATTCAGGTTACTTGTCAAAAACAACATTTGACAATATTACATTCGAACACATCATGATAACATTATAATTTACCTTTGCTAATACTTTTATACTAAATAGAGCTTGAACACATCATAATGAAACTCAATGCAACCTCCGTTAACGTTACCTGTTAGCTCTGCAGGATTGTGCAGCACACCGGCTGCTAACAGCTAACGTTAACTAGCTTTCCTCCTGCCGATTTCAACGGCAAAAATTAGTGTACGTTGATAGTTTGTTTACAGCGTCCTTTAGGATATTAGATGCTGTTAGTCTCGAACCCTGACGGTACTTACTGTAACTGCAGAACTGTAGAAAAACGAGTAGTGTCACGTTTTCAGAATTTTGGCATCGACTTGGCACCGAAATATGGGTTATTGTGACATCGCTAGAGGGGGGCATGAATGACCATACCAGATTTCATGGTGATCCTTCCATTGTTGTTCACATATTATAGTCTGGACCAAAGTGGTTGACCGACTAAACAACTGACCAACATTGCCATCCATAGCTTCATACCCCTAGCATGGCTAAAAACAAAATGCCACAAAAATATATATCTGAATTACATAAAATATCCTCCGATGTAATGCATGTCCTCTCAGGGTGGTAGGGTAGAAATCAATATTTGCACTCCTCAGCTGTAATCCATGCAGGAATCACATTTCAACACCATGTTGTTGCTGTCCACTGTTAATGGAGAAGAATCCCGTTTATTGTTGGTCTCTATGTTGGTGTGCTTCTGCTGTCAGAGTGGGGTGAGTGAGTTATTTCAGCTCTGTGTCAGAAATGAAAAGTTCAAGTGGATATAAACAGCCTCGGACACAGTGCTCTACTTTAACCCCCTTCAGATAGCCTGGATGGACTGCTGCAGATCTGGCTGATGGTGGTGGTGTTGAAGTCAGTTTTAGCACATCACTGCCAACTTCACACCCGTTTTCTCTGGCACTACTGTAAGCAACCGCTCTCCAGTCAGATGTCATAGTGTTGTCAGAGTAACAGCTGGCTGGACGTCCTGTTTTAGGATGACTTTCAAATCCAGAGAGACACGTGTAACCAGATTTAAGCCAGATGGTGTTTTTATCCCTTGTATCCTATTTAAACTTTTTTGATTTTGAACACATAGAGGGGTTTGAAGGAGAAACTAGTTTAAAAGTCATTTGGGGATTTTCAATTTTTAATAGTATTTGTAGTTAGAGAGGAGTAGTTATAGACGACTGCGTACTTGGCTGGATAAAATGGAACAAAGTACTGCTTTGACTTGAACTGAAATATCACAGTTACTTATCAGACAAAACATAATCTGCAGTGCTAGAGGAGCAGAGTTTTTTCTTCTGATCAGATGAGCCCTGCTGGGATGTTGACTTATGAATTTCACACACTCTTTTAAACCATTACATCTACACCACATTTGTGTAGGTTTGTTGATGCAAAACAAGATTCCTTTCATGTTAATGCACCAAAACTGATATGGTCATTAAATCATACGGACTTAAAGCAAAGTAATTAAACAGGACAGGGCTGTCGACTGGCCTATGAATATGGTAATTAGAATCGACAACTCTTGGCAACTACACAAACAAGATGCGCCCTGTCTGTAATGTGCTGTATGTGCTTTGAGTTTCTAATGTGTCATCATGGGACGCTGTGAGGTGCACGGATGACGCCGTCATTTAAATGAGCTGCCTGTAAATGATGCAAACAACACTCACAGACACAAACAATCTTTGGCTCATGCTGCAGACGTGGACTATACTGTTCCTGAAGGCTTGTCTTTCATTACCATCCAATCTGTCAGTGCTATCTTGAGGGTAAAAAATACTTGATGCTGTACTTGGCATGCAGGTTTCTGTTTTGTTCAATTAATATCCCAGAAGACTCTCGGCCAACTCAATCTCAATGTGCTGTCGTCCAAAACAAAATGAAATTAACGGCACGTATTTAAATTATATTCATGTGTAATGCTTCGGCAGAAAGATATCAAATTGAGAGCACTGATTGGTCACCATGAGGCAAAAAACAAAGTCTCATTTCAGTAAGACTATACTGTGTTGGCACAGAGGGGTCCAGCTACAGAAGAATGACACAAAAATCAGACTTCTGTAACAATCAATATAAGCTATAACTTCATCTCAAAATCCATACAGACAGAATTCAGCTGATCCCATTAGGTATGCAAGCAGTATGTACACACAGGTGGCAGACTGAGTAGTAGAACAACTCCTTGTTCTAGTTTTTCTTTTTTTTTTGTGGTAAAAATGACTAAGGTCTGGTGCTTAGTGTCTTCAGTAATAGCTACGGCCACGCAGGTCGTGTTTTCTGATGACTGGAAACCCTCCCACTTATAGTGGAGCGGCTAACATCCATTTTTCAGTCAAATCGTGCAAATAGTGATACAAGCACCAAATTTGGCATGATGATTCCCGAGGGGTCACTTAGCAAATATAAACGATCGGCCACTTGAAAATCCAAGACGGCGGCCATTTTTCAAGATGGCCGCCAAATTGACCTGCCGTTAATGGTTTCTCTCATAGAAATTCATCTACTTGGTCAATTTGAGTGATCTTGGTGTCAAAGTATGTGATTTCTAGCATGCTGGATCTTATTTTGATAGTTTTAATAATTTTGAACTGCAATATGGCGGACATTTTTAAGATGGCTGTCAAATTTACTCGCAGAGAATGTTTTTCTTAAAGAAATGCATGTACTTGGTCAACTTGAATGATTGTGATGTAGAATTATATGTTTTCTGGTATGCTATCTAATTTTACAGCTTTAACATCCTCCGATACGTTTTTTTTTAACTTTTGGCTGTCCGGTGAGTCTTTGCTTTGTGGTGTTTGCAAGGCTCAATTGGCTTGTAGGTCTACTGTTGTAGATATCAATAGCTGCTGTTGCCATATGTGTAGGGGCTTAGTGGTAGGGGTAGTACCTTTGTTTCAGAAGTCAGCCACATCCTCCAGGATGGACTACTCGCACTGGTCCTCACTACTTGCCCAACTCTCACCTGTGGCTCCATGAAGTTGCTAGTGCACGGCAATGACCACACCCCGGGACACCATGTTGGCTCACGGGCTGAACTAGGTGAGGGTAGCACACAGAGAGTATCTCTGTGATGGAGTATGTCTAGCTCTAAATGTCAAAGTGCATAGAGTCAACGAACCAGCCATCTTTATCCATAAGGTTCCAACCCAACTGCCAGAATTGGAAAAACAGCAAAGAACTGTAAAGGAGTGATTGTCGGGCATTACCAGGGCACACTGGTGACAATCGCTGCTGTGTAACTCAGAATGGGGTTTAACGTCAGCTAAGTAGGATTCAGCATTATACTTAGTGTCCAAAATGCTGCTTACTACCAACCCCTGATCAGTTTAAGGCAGCAAAACCTGAATCGACAGGATGTGCAAGCGCGGGAGAGCCGAGCCAAGGATAATGGGGTTTCAGTTATCCAGATAGTGTACAGATTGCGTAAAATAATGCATGAACCTAGCTGTATCCCATGCAAGCAAGTGACCGTTCAGTGATGGAAACCTCCTTCCCAATCTGAGTGCTGGAGATGTCAGCCTGCTTGCTTGGCTGCTCTGTACAAACGAGAACGAGCCTATCTGAATGCCCAACAGCTGCAGAAGAAAGAAGAGCTGTCCCAGAAGAAGGAAGCAAATATGGAGAAGCAGTCCACCTGGCAAAGGCTGCTCAGATGATACGTCGTGACATGTTTCAGCATAAATCAGAATTCAACAGTACGTCTCATGATGGGTACCTTGAAGATACCGTCCCACCATCACTGCTTCAGTTTGTATGTATGATTGAACATGGGACTGATATCAAGTCACAACTCCAAAATGGCACATCAAAATCTGACCTTGCAACTGTTACAGTAGAGCTGTTTTGCCAAATACAGGGAAGGATCGCAGGTCCACAGGCAATCCAAGGACAGGAAGACACCTTTTGCTATGTATGTTGGCCTGTCTGTGTTTTCCAAGACCAGAAAGAGGCAACTGATAGATATGTTGGTGTGGGAACCTCATGGATAAAGATGGCTGGTTCGTTGACTCTATGCACTTTGAAATTTGGAGCTAGAAATACTCCATCACAAAGAGACTCTCTGTGTTTTACCCTCACCTAGTTCAGCCCATGAGCCAACATGGTGTCCGAGGTGTGGTCATTGCCGTGCACTGGCAACTTCATGGAGCCATAGATGAGAGTTGGGCAAGTAGTGTGAACCAGTGCGAGTAGTCCATCCTGGAGGATGTGGCTGACTTCTGAAACAAAGGTGCTACCTCTACCACTAAGCCCCTACACCTATGGCAACAGCAGCTATTGATATCTACAACAGTAGGCCTACAAGCCAATTGAGCCTTGCAAACACCACAAAGCAAAGACTCACCGGACAGCCAAAAGTAAAAAAAAAAAAACGTATTGGAGAATGTTAAAGCTGTAAAAATTGTTAGATTAGATAGCATACCAGAAAACATAATTCTACATCACAATCATTCAAGTTCATCAAAATCATGCATTTTTTTAAGAAAAACATTCTCCGCGACTAAATTTATATTGAAGTTAAAAATTATTTAACTATCAAAATAAGATCCAGCATGCTAGAAATCACATAATTTGACACCAAGATCACTCAAATTGACCAAGTAGATGAATTTCTATGAGAGAAACCATTAACGGCAGGTCAATTTGGCGGCCATCTTGAAAAATGGCCGCCGTCTTGGATTTTCAAGTGGCCGATCGTTTATATTTGCTAAGTGACCCCTCGGGAATCATCATGCCAAATTTGGTGCTTGTATCACTATTTGCACGATTTTTCCACTATCCGCTCCACTATTAATAACAACCAGAGCGACGGACTCACCTCCCTCATTTTCTTGGCTCCCTCACCCCTCTCCTCCTCCTCTCTCTCCATCTCCCAGTCCTGTACGGCTGCGGTGATCCAAGCACGTTGCATGTGTTGACAACGGCTGTCCCGGTGATCGAGCAGTGGGCGGGGGAAAGACACGGGAAGAATAGTGAAGCCAAATGGCTAGTCATGTCTTCGGGGATGTAGAGAGGGAGATTGATTATGCAAATGTCAGGCTTCAATTGATGGGAGAGAGAGAGGGAGAGAGAGAGAGAGTGAGATGGGTGTGTAAAGGAATATATTTATGCATATGCATGTTGAAGGGTGACACAAGAATTGTTTGACAGCTTTAATTAAACTCAGCTGAGTCAGCCTCTGAGCTGCGGCTTCAATCACATTTTAATGAGGTGCACACCCAGCAGCGCACATGGAATAAGGTCCGTCTCTTTAAACCTCCCCTCTTCTCTCTGTCTGCCTTTGGTTTGTGTGTGTGTGTGTACACTTCTAACCGTGAACGCACCAGCCTTTGGCACGTTCCCTGTGACTTCTTCATGGATTTTGAGTTGGTTAATAAGGTGAGCTGGGATGCTGCTGATCAATACTGGGAGCAGCTTCTTTTATCTGATACTGACAGATAAATACAATACTAGCAGACATTTTTACTGGTGCCTCTATGGGGATTCATTTAGGCAGAACCTTTCATTTGAACTGCATCAGACTGACTGATATAGTATATTCACAGGCAGAATAAGCTGATTGCTTGTTGGAAGTTAGACAAAGAAGGCAAAGTTAGCGACTAGCTGGTGAACATAGCGGAGCATTTAGCTGCTTAAGAGAAGACTAATAACACAAGTAGAGCTACAGGAGAACAAATATTAGATATTCGCCAGGTGAAAATTAATGCTATAATGTTGATCTGTATCTACTGGATGTGTAAATTCACCATATTAACTTAGAAGGCAGTAATACTTTACATCTGTGTTGTGCTTCTGCTGCATCTAAGTGAGCAAAAAAATCAATTATTGCAAGTTTTAGTGATCTCTTCATAGCATAAAGGCCCAGACACACCAAAGCGTCATCAATGAACTAGCGGCAACGAATGCCAACTGCTGCATCGCCTCATGTCACCTGTGTTTTGGACAAAAAAGTTGCACTTGTACACACCGCAAAGACTACAGCTAACGGCCAACTAACACGGACTTTCTGCGTCTGCGTGAGAGGAAATAAGACTCCACACCAGCAAGTGGCGGTAGTTTGTATTCATCATTCAAAAAGGGAAACCGGAAAACCGAGGACGGCGGATATACAAGCCGTTGTTATGATACGTCCATGAAACAAAGCGGCGTTTGCCGACCATTTTCACCCCACTCTCACTCACCCCTTAGCTTCATTCCAGATGGACATGTTGTTGTGAAAATATCCGTGTGTTGGAGTGATCAGATGAGATGAAGATGGAAATGAGAAGAGCCTTCAAACCACAAAAACTAGGTCGACAGGTGCTCACCGATGGCCCGACCTTGGTGGTGGTGTGTCGGGGCCTTAATGGAAGAGTAATGGATAGATTACAGCAAATATTGACTCTTTCACTATACATACCGTAAGGGGCTCTGAGTGTTGTGTTAAGGCACAATTGTAAAAATCTGAACCTATCCTTTAATGTTATTTAAAGTAATTAATATTTATTGTGTGTATAACTTTTTAGTGGTTCTTTATCATCATTTAATTTCCAGTCAAGTTTACTGTTATCCTATATTTACTGTAATTGTGCACTTTGGTCATAAAGTTAATTGTTAAACTGTAAAATTTGAGGGATCCTTGCCAAAACATCTTGTTTATGTTTTGTGATTATGTTAAATGCAAACATCAGCCAATTTATCTTTAACTTTTATATATAGGTATTGGAAATGGCCCCAGAAATCCAGTGTTGATAGGGCTTTAATGTGAACCCAAGTGATTAAGGGCACACACACACACACACACACACACACACACACACACACACACACACACGGTTGCATTAATAAACCTAATACGCACTATAATCAAGCTGACATTTAATAAACTCTAAGTGGTCTGTTTAATGATCTTTAGTTGATTGCATTTTAAGTAATCAACAACACTGTAAACTACTTGCATTCACAGTGATATTCTTCCAGCCTGGTGCACACACACACGCACACACACGCACACACACACACACACACACACACACACACACACACACACACACACACACACACACACACACACACACACACACACACACACACACACACACACACACATACACACACACGCTCAAATAAAATGTTCATGACCCTCTTACTTGTGCTTTTACTTTTATCACTGCAACTTTTCATGGTGAGAGCTTTGACATTTAGATGGAAACAGCCAACACCATCCCACTCTGACTTTCTCTGTCTGGCTTCTCAGGAAGAGAGAGTGGGTTGAGAGAGTTTTTTGCGGCTCACTTCCAGCGAATGTACTTTTTTATTATAATGTGTGCCTGTATTTGTGTGTAGTATGTGTGTGTGTGTACCCATATGGAACCCGGCATGGTATTTGCCAAAGATGAAATATCTGTCAGCCGAGCTTCACTTGTTCACTTCGTGGGACAGAGTAACTGCATTACCTCGCCCTGACGACTGTAGGACGACCTGGGGGGATTATAGTTTTGTGAGCTGGTTTGACTGGACCATAGTAACATTTTCCATATAATGACAATTGGTTGTTCTGCTACAAAAACAGGAGGGTAATAGATTATTGTCATGTTAAAGTTTCACCCGTTCAAACACAGCCAATTTGATATTGACATTGGCTAAAGCTGCATTTATGCTCGATGCAAGGGACTAATGGGAGCGTCTGAATTCGTCCATTGATAGAACCAACACAATGCTAGACTGATGAATGTAATCAGGTTGAATCCATTGGGCAACCTCCGGGTCTGAGAAGTGAAGCCAATGCTGAAGTGCCTAAACTTACATTCTTTCTAATAGCCAGCAGGGGGCGACTCCTCTGGTTGCAGAAAGAGGTCTGATTGTATAGAAGTCTATGAGAAAATGATCCTACTTCTCACTTGATTTATTACCTCAGTAAACATTGTAAACATGAGTTTATGGTCTAAATCACTAATTTCAGGTCTTCTTCAATACAACATGATGCTCATTTAGTAATTAGAGTCAAATAGACCATAAAGCAGGGTATGCTTTAGGGCGTGGCTACCTCGTGATTGACAGGTTGCTACCACAGCGTTGTCCGGTCTTGGAGTTTCATCTTAGAACTTTAAACCTTTCACAGTGTGTTCTCAGTTCATGAAAGGTAATTATAAACTTTTTGGTCGCCTGAAAATGTCTTATTCATCATTCAGTTGTACTTAGGAGACCTTCATCGTCATAGTCATGGTCGTCATAGTTACTACAGCCACTAGAGGGCCTTATCACTTGAGCATAAACATATGTGGTTTTCGGGCACTGGCACTTACAAATCAATATTTGTGCCTCAGATTCAAAAGCCGTTCAAAAGTCGGTAGCTTAACTGACTGCTCTGTTTGTGTGTGGGTGTGTTTGTGTGTGTGTGTCTTATTCACTTTTCATACACCTCCGCCGTCCTGGTTTAACAAGGACACTCAGCGAGGGAGCGAGGAAGGGTCAGAATATACAGACTGCGATATTCCTGACTCAGATTTTAAAGCTGGCCTAGTTTCAAAGTTTTGCAGCGAAGGTCAAAGTAAACGTCAACATCTTGTGAAGGTGTGGGAGCTACAGTATACTGTAGATGTGTGCTTATGTGTGCTTATGTGTACTTTTCCCGGACTGCTGATGTTTCCAAAAGAAGCAAAGCAAATCTCAGGGTGTGGTCTGATTACTGACAACTTTTGCAACAACTTCTTCCAGGGCACACTCACACATTTGATCACAGCCCTATAAATAATGGTGTGTTATATGTGTGTGTGAAACCCTATGCCAAGCAAAATTACATTCACATTCAACTAAACTGCATTCTCAATTACGTTTCAGGGGAAACATATTTTCTCCCGGATTACGGACGAAGTTTTAAACATGTGGTTAACATTGTAAATTAAAAAAAAAAAACATAACAGCACTACTTAGTTTAAAATACAGACTACCTTCCACAGTCTGGTGTTTGTTTGTCCCATCCACCACAACCTCCAACTGCCCGTATAGTGGACTTTCTCACTTGTTATACTCATTATTATACCACATAACTTTCAATAACATTATTATTAGGGCTGTCAATCGATTGAAATATTTAATTGTGATTAATCGCATGATTGTTCATAGTTAATCGCGATTAATTGCAAATTAATCACACATTTTTTATCTGTTCAAAATGTACCTTAAAGGGAGATTTGTCAAGTATTTAATACTCTTATCAACATGGGAGTAGGCAAAATTGACGTTTTATGCAAATGTATTTACATATTAATTATTGGAAATCAATTAACAACACAAAACAATGACAAATATTGTCCAGAAACCCTCACAGGTACTGCATTTAGCATACAAAATATGCTCAAATCTTAACATGGCAAACTGCAGCCCAACAGGCAACAACAGCTGTCAGTGTGTCAGTGTGCTGACTTGACTATGACTTGCCACAAACTGCATGTGATTATCATAAAGTGGGCATGTCTGTAAAGGGGAGACTTGTGGGTACCCATAGAACCCAGTTTTATTCTCATATATTGAGGTCAGAGGTCAAAGGACCCCTTTGAAAATGACCATGCCAGTTTTTCCTCAACAAAAATTATCGCAAGTTTGGAGCGTTATTTAACCTCCATCCTGACAAGCTAGTATGACATGGTTGGTACCAATGGATTCCTTAGGTTTTCTATACATGTCATGATGATACAGCCTAAAAATCGCATGTTGCGTTAATTCATTAAAGAAATTAGAGAATTACTTTGACAGCCCTAGTTATTATTCCATGTAACTTTCATAACGGTTGCTCAATATACTACATCACCTGCTCCGCACGTCGTTTGTTCTACTACATCACTTGCAGCGGCCGTCTGAGGCCTTAAAAACGTATTTGTCATACGTAAAATACAAACGTTATCTGCGACAAAATACGTTTCGTTCCAAACGTAATTGAGAATGCAGTTTGATGTATGGGAACGTAATTTTTAGGAGCCAGGCCTCGTGTGCTCGACAAACACCTACAGAATGTCAGTTTGCCACCTAACATATTATTTTGCTGTTTTGCTTTCATGTCTTACCTGATCCCTTCTTTTCACTGATGCTACAACAGGTAAGTCTGTATTTTCATTCATTATGTTGTTGGCCTAAACATAGTGTTTGAATTTTAACGAGTGGGTGTGTATGTGTGTGTGTGTGTGTGTGTGTGTGTGTGTGTGGGTGCATATTTTCTGTGTAATTGTGACTGCAGGGACTTGTGCCGTTTCTTTTAACCTGCACACAAACACATCTACACACACACATAGAAATCTGTGCCGCTGGCGTGATGATTTGTCAACTTTGAGTGTGTAAGTGTGTTTGTATGTGTTTTAGCTGGTACAGCCTTGGTTGCTACAGTACCGGCCTCCAGGCTTGAGTGTGGCAGCGGAGATTTGTAGCTCGGTGCTCTGCTCTCCCCTGAGCCTCCACACACACACACAGTACAGTTTGATTTTACTGCAGACACTGAAAACTCTGTGGCCTCTAGTTTGACTGCGGTTAACTGGTGCAATCAGCCGATAACACCAGTGCGTTGTCATGATGAAATCCCCCACTAGTGTTACCCGTTACCACTGCACTCGGTGTGGCAATCCTGATATGGGTGTAATGAATGTCAAAGTGACAGTGTTCAACTCTGACGTGTGGTTAACCACCTGCCAACTGGCAAACAGATCCTCACCCTTGGAGAAGCTCAGGACACGACACACAGACTGAAAAGTCAGCAGGATACACTGGTATATAAATAAAACATTCCTTATAATATTATTGTGATACATGTACTGTGACCATAAACTGTATAAGAAGTGGATGTAGTCACTGTGACATCACCCATTTGTTTGTGGACTACTGTTTTGAAGCCTCAAGTTCAGCATTTTTGGCTGTCCCCATCTTGGTTTTTGCAACCAGAAGTGACACGAGAGGGTGGAGCTAAGTACAACCGAACGCTGAATAAGACATTTTTAGACTACGAAAAAGGTTATTATTAACTTTCATGAACTGAAAACACGCTGTGAAAGGGTTACAGTTTTAAGACGAATACATGGACAACTCCCAGACCGGACAACGGCGTGGTAGCGACCTGTCAATCACAAGGTAGCCACGCCCTAAAGCATCCCCTGCTTTATGGTCTATTGGACTCTAAATGGGACCATAATTTACTAAATGAACATCATGCTGTACTGAAGAAGACTTGAAACTAGTGATTGAGACCATAAACTCATGTTTACAATGTTTACTTAAGTAATAAATCAAGTGAGAAGTAGGCTCATTTTCTCATAGACTTCTATACAATCAAACTTATTTTTGCAACCAGAGGAGTCGCCCCCTGCTGGGTAATAGAAAGAATGCAAGTACTTCCTCATTGGCTTCACTTTTCAGACCCCAGAGTTGCCCACTGACTGTGACACATGTGATGAAGAAAACATCAATAACTTACTGGCTACAATGTAAAGTATGTTGCGTAAGATCATTTAAAATATGATTATGGTCACTGTAGAGTCACTGAACCCCGTCCTGTAGTCCTTGTAGGGTTTTGAACAGGGTATGAAATGATAAAACTAAGTAGCGCTTTAGAATTTTTATTTCTTAAGGTTTTTATGTTTCTTGTAGCAATTCCCCACCAGCACAATACTAAGGCCCTGGAACTCAATATGAACCAGCAGGCTGTAAAGTTTATTTATCAAGAGGAGCCTCTTTATTTCGCCTGTGTAAAAACCTCATCTTTATACCCTGGATGGATGCTATCCAAGTAATAGAAAGTCGCTATCAAGGCTGTGGGTGACTGATGGTGCATAAAATTATACTTCTCAGGCAGTGTTGCTGCACAGTACTACACGTCTCCTGCTGCATTCAGGACACAGAGGTATAAAAATCTATCGCAGATTTCCCACTTAGTTCTTATTTTGTATACTAGATTAAATAAACTTGGATAAATGAGCCACTTTAACTCAGGCAGTAGAGTAGTTTGGTCACTGACAGTTAGGTTTGATCCCCACCTCCTGTTATCCACATGTCAAAGCATCATAAGACACTGAACCCAAAGTGCTCCTAATGTATGTGTATAGAGAAAAAAAAATGTTATTGCTGAAAAATAAAGTACTTTTGACAAAAGTGCCACATAAATGCAATGTAAATAGATAGACGGTTAGAGGTGTCTCACTCTGATTATGCTGTATGCTCAGGTAAATATGATTTGTTTACTCGGCTGCTTTGAAATCGCTTTATGTTTGGCTTTGAGAAAGGTTTATAGCTGGAACACAAACAAACCCATGCACCTCATTATTACCAGCTCCTACTTTTCACAACCATAATTGTACCTATACTGATGCTTTACTGTATGTCAACACTTGTTTGCTTTGCACAGTGGCAGACTCAGGCTGTCTGAGGGGCAGCGACGAATAAAATAAAAAGGGCACCAGTGAGCAGAACGTTTTCTAGCATGTAGGGCAGCCTATATGGCAGTGCATCATGTGTTCTCCGTTTTAAGGCCACACTAGAAGTCATTTCATCCCGCTTTCTCTACTAGCAGAGCACTCTAGCAGGAAATGTATGATGTTTTCTCCATTTAAGGGCACCCTAAAGGGCAATTTTGCTGTGTTTTTTCTTTTCGATTAGAGGCCAGTGACTTTTGATACCATCCCTTTAAAGCTCATGTACATTTACTAAGATGTGATGGTGCTTTTTAAACCACAAACAAATAGAAATGATTAGAATGATGTAGAGCATCTTTAGTCCAGTGTAGTAGAGAAAATCATGCTTTGCTTATGGTGCTCATATTGTGTTAATAACAGCGCATCAAACAGGCATGTATATATCGTAGCTGTATGTGTATATGTTATACATCCCATGAGAATGTGCAGCAAAGAATGAGTATATCTCCAACATAAATGAATAGATAGTAGTGAAATATTAATGTGACCCCATACACTGTACTCTACAGAGGAGTGGGAGAGATAGAAGTGAAGGAAACAGTAGGACATCTAGTAGGAGAGGCACCAAGCATTAGTTTTGAAAGTGACAGCTCCATTACTGCTATATCATCCATTAATATCCAGCCAGGTCATTAGTGTGAGAAATGAATCCAGGCGCTCGCAGAGACAAACAAACACAATGCTAATCTCCGTTCTCAAACAGAGTGTCAACAGCAACCGACGTAAGCGAGGGGAATGGAAAGCGAGCGGAGAGGTCAGGGTGGAGGGGGAAACATATGGAAGGAGACGGAGAGAAGATGACGAAGGACGAGAGATTGCGTCAGACAAATGACAAGCTGACGGGGATGGCAATGCAAGTTGATGTAGGAGATATCAAAACAGGGTAATGAAAGTGAGAGGAAAGACGCTGAGAATAAAAGAGTGAATTGTCTGATTTGTGTTAGAGGACTTTATAAATCGCTGCTCGACGACCTATTTTAACTATTCGAGATCAATGCCTAACCTTAATCTCGCCATAGCTTCCTCAGTTTGCTGGCTCCCTTCTAGCCACTACCGTCTCTGTGTTGTAACGTAATGTTTCATGACATAGATTACGACTATGTCAGCATCGGCCTTGCAACGTTAGGTGCAAACGGTAGATGGCGTGTTGAGCCATTTTCAACCCATGAAATGCAAATTTTGTATACATTTGGTAGGAAACATCAATATTAACACCAGCATTGATGCATTTCATCATAGCACATTCATATAATTTAGTTTACAGCTCAAAAAAAACCCTGCTTAAGTGTGCAGTCCCTCTTTGAGTTTGGATAATGACAGCTCCGTTATTTTCATCATCGTCTGTGAAGAGCCGGCTAAGTCATTAGCGCTAGAAATGAGTCCTGCTGCACAGAGACAAACAAACGCGGCGCTGACCTCGAGCCTCAAACAGAACGCCAATCAACTGCCACGCGTGTCAGTGATGAGCGGTAATTAAACTGTGAGGGGGGCAGGAAGAGAAAGAAGTGGTCTGTGGTCTGTCCTATGTGTCTCCGTGCTGCATCATTACCAAGCCGGAGTCAGCAAATCCCATTTGATGAATAAAAAGCCCGTTTCCTCCCTCTCTTTCTTCTTCTTAGCCTTTCTTTCACTTGTGTACTTTTTTTTCATCCATTCCTCTTTTTTGTGTCTGCCTGTCACTGCCTTTCTCTATAATATCATTCTCTTTTTTTTATATAATTGCTCCATTATCGGCCCTGCCATGCCTTACGCACTTCCCACAGGTCTTTTTCTCTCTCTGAAAAGGAGAGTCATACAATGGTACTTGATGGTTTTGAAGTACAATAACAGATTTCCTGCTGGGGAACGGACAGTACTTCTACAAGTACAGATACTGAGTGCATACAGCTATAGGCTACGGCTATTTGTCTATGTGTGTGTGTGTGTACATGCCAGAGTAACGTGGTAACATAGCTCTAAACTAAGTCTGCAGATGTTGCTGACTTTATAAGATGAGATAAGACGATATGAAATTTTATTGATCCTCGGGGGGAAATTGGATCTTTTGTAGTATCTAAAGTAATATACTGTAGGATTGGATTTAACCACAAAGGTGAAATATAAAGCAATAAATACAACAATATAACACAAAAGCAAAATGGACTGTAAAATAAAAATCATAGAGGAATGTAAACATATAGCAAATGTTTCAACACTTACAGCCAACTGCACTAGTGGGAATTTATATCATACGTTTTGTTTGGGCGTACTGCTTGTTTTGTTTGTCCACAAAATTGCAATTTGTAAGCCTGTGGTTCTAATGTAAAAATGAATTTCCTGTCGTGATGCAAATGCAGCAGCACAACATTAAGAGTGTGTAAGGGTTTGTCTAAATGGCCCAAGAAGAATGTGGTTCGCTGATAGCTGCAGAGTAATTAGAGTCTCTGATTTGAAGATGTCATAATGCGGCAGGGAGTAGGGAATGAGTCCTTACCCCAAGTGAAGGAGTTTAAGTATCTCGGGGTCTTGTTCGCGAGTGAGGGGACGATGGAACGTGAGATTGGTCGGAGAATCGGAGCAGCAGGGGCGGTATTGCATTCGCTTTACCGCACCGTTGTGACGAAAAGAGAGCTGAGCCGGAAGGCAAAGCTCTCGATCTACCGTTCAATCTTCGTTCCTACTCTCACCTATGGTCATGAGGGTTGGGTCATGACCGAAAGAACGAGGTCGCGGGTGCAAGCGGCCGAAATGGGTTTCCTCAGGAGGGTGGCTGGCGTCTCCCTTAGAGATAGGGTAAGAAGCTCAGTCATCCGTGAGGGACTCGGAGTAGAGTCCTTGCTCCTTTGCGTCGAAAGGAGCCAGTTGAGGTGGTTCGGGCATCTAGCACGGATGCCTCCTGGGCGCCTCCCTTGGGAGGTGTTCCAGGCACGACCAGCTGGGAGGAGACCACGGGGAAGACCCAGGACTAGGTGGAGAGATTATATCTCTACTCTGGCCTGGGAACGCCTCGGGATCCCCCAGTCAGAGCTGGTTAATGTGGCCCGGGAAAGGGAAGTTTGGGGTCCCCTGCTGGAGCTGTTGCCCCCGCGACCCGATCCCGGATAAGCGGTTGAAGATGGATGGATGGATGGATAATGCGGCAGGGAGTGTTTAGTTCTTCTGTAACACAGAGACATAAAATGCTCTTTGACATTATCAGTTGTTGACAGAATATGTTGGGAAAGAAATTACAATGTGACGGTAACATTTGTGCCTTAGATTGAGTTTAGCTTGAATATATTACCAATTGTTTTATGGATGTGTTGTTGGCAACGTATCCTCATACAACGGTTTCTATTATAACTTCTCAACATCATTTTTTGTGGGGTTTTCCTACGAAAGTTCAGTAACACGTGATGCATGTGTCAATTTCCGCTACTGTCTTTTCAAAATAAACTTCCATCTTCACAGGAAATAACTTAGTTAGGTTTAGGAAACAAAACTACTTAGTTAGGTTTAGGAAAAGATCGAACTTTGGTTACAATAAGAAGAAGTTAGAAGTGGCGTAAGTACAGAAGTTACATTACAAATAAATAAACATTGACTTCTGGTTTCAAACGGTACGAACAACTGTCTCATGGGTGAAAGTCTGGTGTTTTTTGACCCACTCATCCACCCCGACCTCCTCCCTATGGAGCGTTTGTTGCTCTTTATACTTCCTGTTTCACAATTACGTGGATTACATACTAAACAAATTGATTTTGTAAGATATATATGCATTACTTTTTGTAGGTAGAGCTACGGACGGTGTATGAGAACAGCCTGTAGTTGGTAACGCGAGCATCTCCTGGCCTCAGCACTATACACAAACACACATGTAGTCACAGACACACACTCAGATGACTTCTCGCTCCATGATTTTCTTGTCTCGAGGCAGCAGACTGGTAGCAAACTTGCAGCTGTGATGCTACGTCTTAGTACACACTTGTATACACACACCCATGCTGATACAGACACATATTTGCACACACACAAACATGCACACACACACACTGGCATACACAGTTCACAGTTTGCTTCTCGATCTGTTCGATTCTGCTTTGTGAGCAGAGTCTCTATTGGATTGGATTTGTGTTTGGAACCAGCCTGCTGCCTTATTACTACGTTGTTGTCATCACACACGCACACACACACACACATATATATATATATATATATACATACAATATAGTATGTGTGTGTATAAGTGTGACCAATTATTTTTTCCTATTCGGGTGACCAGAGGCAGAAGCGCAGCCCTGTCAGCGAGCAGGATGAGCACATTATTAGAGGGAGGAATACAGTATCAGAAGGTGGAGTCGGGGCAAGCTTCAATATAAAGACCAATCACATCCGCTCCTCTCTTCCTCTTTAATTGCAGCAGACAGTTTTCTAACGAGCCGGGAGGAGAGTTCAGGTCAGGCTCTCATCAGAGAAACTTCTCTGGGAGGCAGTCAGGCTACAATTACAGTAACTTGTGTTTCATTATTACTGTCTGTACTTCTTGTTTAATTAAGCGATGAACACACAGGGTTTAATCTTCAGGATGCGTCCTACAGGATGCTGCAAATGATTTCACGCTTAAATCTTGAATCTGCAAAGAGGAGTTCACCAGTCTGTTGTGCAGAAACACACACAAGCCATGTATCCCTCCGATCCATGTAATTATTTATCAAAGTGGTGGTGCTGTTTGCCCCTTGTGAACTCAAATCACAAACAGCAGATGGAAAAGCGCCTTAATGCTGTATAATGGCTACAATATTAAATCAGCCGAAAGGGAAGACATGAGAAAAAAAGTTGTTGATGACATTATTTGTAAGAATCAACTATTAACCTAGTCTAGTGACGGCCTCAACTGCAATTAAAAATGCCATTTGATATGTAATTACTGGAGAATTTTAATGTGTATATTTACGTGCACTGGATGAAAATCAAATAAAAATAAAACTCTTAATGGGATATCACATTAAGAGTTTTATTTTGTAGAGTTCTGTGTATGCGGCCACACCAACTAAAGCTGCAGAAATTGCAATAAGGGGTGGTGTAAGCGAGCTAAAACACAAGTCAAGTCAAGTCAATTTTTTTTGTATAGCCCAAAATCACAAATCACAAATTTGCCTCAGGGGGCTTTACAATCTGTACAGGATACGACACCCTCTCTCCTTTACAGTGCGACTCTTTCATCGGATAAGGAAGAACCCCCCCCCCCAAAAAAACCTTACAACAGGGAAAAAAAATAAAAAAAGTGAAAGAAACCTCAGGAGAGGAACAGAGGAGGGATCGCCCTTCCAGGATGGACAGATGTGCAATACACAACCAACATTTCATGCCAAAAGGAGAAGTGAAATTGTAGTTTGCCGCCGGATTTGCATCAAAAAGATCTTTTGAAGCCGCAATTTCACCAAACAGGCGCGAGCACAAAAGAACGGACTAATGTCCAATGAAAACAGCGCTGCAACCGGGTTCGCACTACTATTATCTTTGCTCAACAGGAAATAGAGGTTTTAAGTGATAGTTCGGGTGTTTTGAAGTGGGGTTGTATGAGGTACTTTTCTATAGTAAGTGCATTACCTATAGTAGACGATTGTTGATAACAGTTGGAAACAGACAGAAGTACCACCACATTTTCACTCTTTCCTTGCAGTCAGACAGCCCTTTCCAACGGCGAACTGAAAGTGAAACTTATCTAAACTGTTTTTGCCAACCGAGTGTGGTGGATTTGAAGAGAGCAAAGATAACTTTCCCTTTCAGCTCCCCATTGGAAAGGGCTGTCTGACAGCAAGATAAAGCGGGGAAAATATTCTCGGTACCCCTGTCTGTTTTTCCAAACTGTGGGCGTGCCGACCACGATCTACTGTAGATAATACACTGACTATGGAGAAGTACCTCATACAACCGTCCTTCAAAACAACCAAACTGTGTCTAGATCCGTATCACAGTGCTGCTTCTCTCTGCTGTATTTTTTAATTCTACAGAATATTTATTAGACAGGTGTTCTGACTATTTCTACTGTTAGGATCTCTCTGTCATCTATATGTTTGCCTGCTTGCTGTGAGGATCCCAGATTGGACTGTGTGTCACTGGGGAGGCTGAGGTCCTGATGAAAAAATTATTTAATCGTGCTCTTTTACTAGCCTGCGCACGTGTGTGTGTGTGTACCGGTGTCCTTCGCTCTCCTTCATTTTTAAATGAAATGGGTATTGCTTCAATCTTAAATTTAAAACTGAAAATGAATGGATGGAAAATGGGGAGAAAAAACTCTACTGTGAATAAAGGAACCTTGAAATTGCAGTATTATACAGCAGATTCCCCTCTCAGCCCCTCCAGCTATTGTTCCTGAGCTATTTCATTGGTGGCACTATTTTCTAACTTTGCCTTGATCTCTGACCTTGTGGGACACTCAACATCCTGAGCCTCACTTTGATTTGTTTCCTGTTACTGTTTTTCGACAAGGCAGTGAAACACATAGTAGATCTGAGAGGAGTAAAACTAAACAGCTGGGTGCAGAAAATTGACTAGAAAATGCAGAATTAGAGTGAGAATTAGTGAGTTTTTGCTGCCTGTGTTCATCAAATTGATGAATGTTTTCCTTAATTAGCTTGTATTTTATTTAGTTGTAGTTTTTTTTCTATACAAAATGTGATGTGTGAAATGTCAGTTTGGTGATTTTTCTTACATTTGCTTCTGTTTTTTCCACTTAAATTTGTTTTCTTACTGTCACGCCACAGGTACAGTAGTACTGGTAAAAAGATTTGTTGTTATCTCAAAGGGAATTAATTTAATTAGACAAAACACTTGTTTCTTCGTCCTCTACTCTCTTCTTCCTCTGCCCTCTGACCGACCTCAGTGTCTACACAAGATGCGTTCAGGCACACTATTGAGTGTAGGTCACCCCAGCGTCTTGGTATCTCTCAGAGCCCAACACACAATCACTGTAGTTATGTGCAAAAAATTGGAGAAAATTGACATTTTTTTTATTATTTTTGTTTTATTCTCATACCGTTCATCTCTACCCTCTCTCTGTTTTTCTCTTGAACATCACACCGACCATTATGATGATCTGAAATACTCCTTCAGTATAAGAGGGAAGTAAAGACGTTTGTTTTAAGCGTTGATAGTCGTGCCTTAAGAGTAGATTGTCCTTGACGCGGCGTTCTACTTAAAGCCTGCATGATATAATTGAGGTATTAACATAAGTAGTTTCAGTTGCACGTTGCTTTCCGTTGCTTTTTAAGTATGATAGTGTGCTTGGAGTACAGTCTGTCGGGGTGTAGGGGGACTCAAATCTGTATTTCAAACAGGAACAGCAGCCCGTGAGTGCGTGTTGTCGTCAGCCTGCAGCCATATGGAGCTTAATGTGTTGTCATCCACAGAGATAAAACAGAGCTCATTGACTTATCTACACTTTTAACAAGTGCACTCCAGAGATATCACAGGCTCCCTTTCATCCCTACACAATTCTCTTTCTCACAGTACACACTTGGATTTTCGCAAACATTTTCACACGGTGTTTGACACATTTTTTTAGCACTTGCAGAATTCAGTATCTTCAATTAGTAAAGCAAATTAGCTGCCGCTGTGTGCTCTGTAGCCTCTGTTCTCACATCTTGTGGTTTTCTGTTCCCTTGCAGGATCTGATCCTGTATTTGCCCAGCTTGATAGTGTATGTTCTTGTGCTTCACTTTGACACCCCGGTTTACACATTTGTAGAGACTAAAGAAGAAGCAGGCTGCAATGTTCACTTATTGCTGCAGTTGAAGTGAGGGTTTGGCAGCGCAGCCAGAGGGGAGTTATACAGTACTCAAGATTCAAGATGATAAGAGCTTGGATATGTCAACTGTGGGTTGTAGTCTGGCCTGGACTCACTGTCATGTTGTCAGCGGTGACAGAAAGGTCTCGAAGAAGATAAGATTCACACTGGGAAAAAAGAAAGCAGCTCAGATTTGGCAGGCAACGTCGAGTTTCAGGTGGTGGGAAGCCGTCCAGCTCGACTTCAAATGTCACCTAGGTGGGCAGAAATTCCTCCACATGTGCCAGAGTATCATCAGCATGCATTCAGAATTGACTTTTATATGACATTTGGTCCACATACGTACCTTAATATGCCTAGACATTATGTGTGAGGTCTGCTATAAGTTAACCAGCAACAATTTTGATTATCAAATACTTGTAAGTAACTCAGCGAAAATGGCAACAATTCATCTATTTTCAGCTTTTCCTTCTATTAAGGCTGCGTGTTGGCAATAATCTGGTGATACGATAAGTATAGTGATACACGAGTTAGGATTTAATATATTGTGGTATATTGTGATTAGGGCTGTCAATCAATTCAAATATTTGATGATCAATTGCAAATTATTCACATTTTTATTTGTTCAAATTGAACCTTGACGGAAGATTTGTCAAGTATTTAAATACTCTTATCTAATCAGAGTTGGCGGATATTCTTGCTATATTATAATGTGTTCAAATCATAACATGGCAAACTTAAGCCCAACAGGCAACAACAGCTGTCAGTGTGTCAGTGTGCTGACTTGACTATGACTTGCCCCAAACTGCATGTGATTATCATAAAGTGGGCATGTCTGTAAAGGGGAGACTCGTGGGTACCCATAGAACCCATTTACATTCACATATCTTGAGGTCAGAGGTCAAGGGACACCTTTGAAAATGGTCATGACAGTTTTTCCTTGCCTAAGTTTGGGGCATTATTCAGCATCCTTTGCGACAAGCTAGTATGACATGGTTGGTACCAATGGATTCCTTAGGTTTTTATAGCGATGCCACTATCTTCCCTTTAGAGCATTTAGCTTTACAACTGAGCCCGTTACTACATAAAAATCGCAAGTTGAGTTAATGCGTTAAAGAAATTAGTGTCGTTAAATATTTTGTGTTGTTATCGCGATAACTTTGACAGCCCTAATTGCGATATATTGTGATACTGTAAGCAAGGCGATATATTGCGATTATTTAAAATATAATTTTATAAAGGACACACCATCATATGCAGAAAATCTGAGTTAAAAAATGTTTACTTTTGCTCCCTTATGCTACTTCTTTCCTCAGTTTACGTTGTTGCGTTGGAGTGGAAGAGTCAAATGGCTGACGGTAGATGTGTATCAATATTTTCTTACACTCCTATCTTCTATGACAGTAAAGTGAATATCTTTGTTTTTTTTGCATCTCTCCCTTATTGTATCTTCTCTGAACTCCTTCAGTCACAACAACCTCCACAACATCCTTCCTCAATACTGACAAAATCTCTCTCCCTGCTGCATTGACACACATATTACAAACACACAGTTACAAACATAGCAGCAAACATGCGGTCTCACGCGCTCACAAAATGTAGAACAGGCTCCCAGCTCGCCTCAGCCATATTTGTAAGTCTTGAAGTGGAAAAAAAAAGGCTTCAGCTTTAAAATGGAGATAAATACCTTCACATCCAGTTCAATTACTTTCCCACTCCACTATCAGCATTTTGATTAGCGTCTCTGTCAGCTTTATGATTATGATGCCGATTACGGTGATCATAACTGTTGTGATGATGGTGATGATGATTGTGTTTGTGATTACTCTGCTTACTGACTGTGGCCGTGTCACCGGCGCAATCTTTCATCCGCTCAACTCATTCTGTGTGGAATTGGCAGTCTGGAGGAGAGAAGCAGGAAGTTTAAGTGGTCCAGACCTGTTCCAGATGGAGAGGATACTGTGTCTCTGTGGGAGATGGAAAACACCAAAGTGGAGGCTTTTTGAAAAGATTTCAATTTAGTGGGTGGGTAGATGTGGAGGAGTCGACGTTTAGCAAAAAATATAATTTTGAGATAAAAAGAAAAGCTTGAAATATATAACTCTCAGAGGCATGGAAGTGTGGGGGATTACAGGGAAAAGAAAACTGACAGAATTAATGGAAATGAATGAAATATGATCATACTGTTAGAGTGCAAGAGCAGCAGAATCACCCAGGTGGTGCATATTGTGTATGTTATTTGTTGAGCCAGATATAGCTGAGAGGGATTATAGATTTTGTTTTCTGTAGTGCTCAGAAAGTTTATCATATTAATTTAGCCACAATAAAAGCTCAGTTTATATTACTGTGATTCATGTTGGTAAGTTCAACGCCCCACTCCCACCATCTCTCTCTCAATGTGACTTTTCTTATATGATAGTATTTTGAACACTCACATTGTTTTTGGTATAATTTTATAATGCTCACACTGTTTTTGTCATAGTCTTATCATGCTTGTAAATTGTGCACACTTTAAAGCGAGACTAAATGGTAAATGGTAAATGGACTTGCATTTATATAGCGCTTTTCTAGTCTTCCGACCACAAAAAAGGGCTTTAGGAGACTACAGTGTACACTTGTAATGCAAACAATTACAGGATAATGGTAAAGGACAAGCACAGCATAATAGTAGCACAAGTAAAGAAAGGCCATGCAGCATTATCTACCTAAAGTTTGCTAAAAAAGTTGGCTAACATTAACCACCATAAGGTTCTTGTCATACCAGACCAAGTAAAGGCCGTTACACACTGGAGGCGTTTTTTTTTTCTTTGAGCGATTAATCAGTATATTTTTTCGAACTGTTGTTGTTTTTGTCATGAATACTTTAACACAGAATGCAAAAATTTGGTGGTCGAAAAAGTACTTTTTTTGGTCGATTTTCTGAGCTTCAAAGGCATCAATCAGTCACGCTGTGCAGAACGGGTTGAATTGCGCTTATTTATGAAACAACAACACAGAGGCTCCGTAGTCCGAACCAGAATGGTAAACTTTATTACTCATTTCCACCTCGACAAAGGCAGCACAGACCAGATCCACTCCCTCTGTTCTTATCTTTCACAATAAAAGCCCTAGACTTATAATATTACCAGGCGAGTATTTCGCATTTTTGTGTCATCACACCTCTTAAGGCCTTTTGTGTAAAGGCCTTAAAGCTGCATCAGTAAAACCTCTGAGTGTTTTGAATTAAGCAAGAGTGGATTTGATTGCTTATGAATTTTTTACATTTCATTTTATTACCTCTTTCAAATGTAGCAATGTTTAATTCATGTCCATGCAGACTGTACATTTAGCATCGTGCTTATTGTTCAATGCAGAGCCACAGGAAACACAAAGACAGTGCACCGTATAGGGATGAATGGTGAGAGAGTAATAATCAGAAAACAACTCTTCTACGGAACATTTTCCTCTCGTTTCACACATGACGCTTTGTGAATTGGTTGTGAATTGCTTAAAGTGCACTCCGGTAAGAAAAGGGCTTAAACGCGCCGACACGTAGAGTTTAAGACCTATAATCACAGCAATAATTTGTGGATGAAAAGAAGAGCACGGTAGAGAAAACAAAGAGAGAGAAAATCAGCTTGTGAAAGTCGCCTCTGCCTGCGGACGCTCAAATCTCATTTAACAGCTATTAGGGAAGAGATGGAAAGAAACGAAGGATGTAAGAAAGCGAAGATGACATGATAAATAGATGCGTTATGTTTTTTTGTCATCAGCTGGCTTTTGAGAAGGGAAAGGAAACCACTAGTGAATGGAAGACAACCAACAGCGGAAAGGTGTCCTTAGTCGTTTTCTTTCTCTTTATTGGTGAAAAGCGTAATCCTTTACAAATGAAAACGATGAAAAACAGACTAAATCGCAACATGCGTTCTTCGTAGATCTATGAGACTCTGCAGATAACCCTCCTGACACAGCACGTTTCAGTCCCCGTATTGAATGTCAAAGCGGCTGTCTGTCTAAATGAAAGATTTTGTTAGTTATTCCCAGCAGCTCCCTGAACCTCGCACTCCTGACTCCGAGAGCTTCAACCAAAACAAATCTACATTTACAGCAGAGCTTCTGGAAATGTTATTAAGCTTCTCTGTCACCCCGACTGAATTACTGTATCAACAGCATGATAGGAAGAGTGTGTGAGGGGCGTGGGAGTACTCTACAGGGTTCGCAACATCTCAATCCACAGAGATTTTGTGTAAAAGCTTTTAAGCAGAGATGACTGTAAAAAGAAAATCCACTGAGTGCTCCTCAGAGGAGTCGCTGTTGTTTTAAGTGAATTCTTCATGCCTCAGTATCTTCTCAATAGTATCTTCAGCATCAGTCCGATGTTTTCAGTCTAATTATACAAATCTCGTAATTACACAGCGAGAAAGAAGGGTTTTAATAGAAGCAGTGAGGCTCACTGATCTAAGTGGATCTAAACTGGTGAATAACCCACTGAACTCTGTTGTTGCCGAGTTTAGACATACAAGGTTTTCCAGTGAGCAGCTGGAGAGACTCAAGTTGATGGTGCGTGTAAAAGCACCTCCTCCGGAGCGCGGCTGAAAGACGAGTCACCAGACTGATGTTGTGGTTTCAGAACGGAGAGCTGAGAGAGCAATAAGAGCTTTTACTTACCCCAGTAAGTTCACTTTCACTGTTTGAGAGCACATGTGGAGTTCAGAATAATTAACATTGCGAGTTACTGAAGAATTACAGCGTGGGAAGTGGGGAGTGGGGAGTGGGAAGGCAACCGCTGTGTTTGGAATGTATCTATGACATCAGACTATTCTAGAATCCAACAATTAGAATTAGCACAGGTGTTGTGTTAGTTCTATACTAACACACTGCACCTGGAAAGAACCACTATGCGGGTTCACAGCTTTAACTTAAGTAATGCCGGGTACACATTACATTCCCCCCTCCCGACAATCGTCAGCAAAGCCCCAATTTTTTATGGTTCTAAAGATTATCTTTACAGATATCCCTGTGGTGTGAGTGTTTTTACATCCCCGATCGGCTCAGAAGTCCATCTTGGCCGCACCACTCTCAAATCATAAATATTGAACTTGTTCGGATATCTTGTTGTGTGTGGGGAACCCAGAGGACAGACGATGACGCAGTCACGTGGGAAAGGACGATAGCCAATTGCGAACCAAGCTGACTGTCATGACGACCGCGGCTAATGCATGGGCTAATGCAAATTGCGAGGCATAAAGTAGTAATATGGAAGTGTTTATTTAACATGTCTCCATGACTTCATCCATCCATCCTTTGTGAATTTTCAGTACAAATTAGAGCAAAAACTAACCTTGCTAATTCTTCCTGCCTGTCATCTGCCATATTTGTTTAAACTAAAGTCACATTTGATCAAGATATTTTGCAAGATTTTCCCTATTTTTGTAGTTGTTTTTCTTTCTTTAGTCTAGTCATATTTTCACTGCACAAACGTAGTAATTTTAATCCCAACCCTTACTAAGTGGTTTTGTTGCCTAAACCTAAGAAAGTGTTTTTGTTTAATTCACCACGTTAAGCATGTGTTTAATGTGACCGAAAAGTGACGCAGAGGGGGTCTAACAAAGCGTCGATATGTGACGAGTTTGGATGACAACGTGTTTACATGTTTAATACAGTATACAGTGAAACACACATGGTCAAGGATGGTTGAACAGCTGTAGTGGTTCATGGTCAAATTAAGCATGGAGACTTTAAATAAATAAATAAGAGTGCTATCCTTTATTTAACACCTGATTTTCAAAATGCAAGCGGCACCTGTATCCTGTGCAAGCGCTTCTCTTGCTAAATAAAAAAAAGGAATGGGGCAACCAAAAAACATATGACTTTCGTAATGCTCTCTGCCTGCTAGATGCATCACAAAGGATTGAACAAAAGAATAGGGTTCGTATATGATTAGGTACTGTTGCAGATCCCGGCCTCACCTCTGAAGAGTAAAATAAGGCTTCCATCGACCAATGAAAGCAGTGGGAGGGTGCCCCTGTCTCTCCCAAGAGGGCTCATTAAATTTGATTTTGTTGTTGTTAGCTGAGAATAAAGAAGAAAGACCTTTCTGTGTGCCATTTCAGACATGACTCAGATTGGAGTAAAAGCAATAGGATGCTCCCTCCCAATACAATTACTACAATGAAGGTGCAGCGTCGAGGTTCTGAACCAGTACAAAACAGTAAAGAATATAATAATTGCACTAGATCATCGTATCGCCCCCGCAGAGTGAAAGCACATCCTTCAGCCAATCAGTGCCGAGATGAGCCGGTTGGAAGGGCCAATCCCCATGTGGGCTTGTTAGGGACCTGGTGTTGTTTGTTTGTCGAGAAGCGGGTGAGACAGAGATAGAGAGAGGGATGGTTGAGATAATAGCAGGTTAGACTGATAGAGGCGATGAGGAAAACACAGCAATTTGTCGGTGTGTCTGTCTCCTTTCTGAGCCTGAAGAAGGTTATGTGTTTGGACGCGTCATGCTCTGATCAAATGTGGAAAATTGTTCAAAATAATAATGATAATATTTACTTTAAATCAGGAACTATGTCATGAAAGAAACAAATAGATGAGAGGTTTGATACCCAACCCATGTCCACTGCCTTGCTGATGGCTGTCGGGGAGTTATAGGGTTGGGTCTGCTCTACTCTTGAAACGTGGATTTGTGGCCGTGGTGATGTGACCCCTGGAAACAGATCAGACAGGATTAACTACTCAGACTGGAAAAGGTCAAACACGATCTGGGTTCATGTGTCCCACTGGTCCTACAGCTTCTGCTGTTTACACTGTCAGATGCTCGCCTTTCTAGTTTGGAATCACAACAATAGGTCTAATTTGTCCTAATATGGAAAATACTACTTTTTCTCCTCACAATAACTAAAGAGGGTCAAATAAAAATAATTCTATGAATTGCAACAATTCCTAGTTACTCAGTAGTGAAGGTGAATTATATCATATTTTTAATGTTTTAATAACAAGTAAGTGATGATGACTTCATTTTCACCAGTTAACTGACTATGATAATGTGTGTGTTCCTCATTGTTAACGCCGTTTTGATTAATTATTTACATATTGTTACTGTATCTTGACTCTTCCCAATGATAGCTGTCATTAATTAGCTAATAATGACTTATTTGCTATTATCAAAGATAAACACTTTTGAATTCCCGATTATTCAAATACATGGTACGTTTTGAAAGTCATGTAATGTCAAAGTGTGTCAGTAAATATAAGACACACCTTTATAAATAACACTAGTATATATATATCTGTATACCTGTGTAAATAACACAAGTATGTATGTATACTAAGGCTGTCAATTAATTAAAATATTTAATCGTGATTGCTCATAGTTAGTCGTGATTAATCAGAAATTAATCACACATTTTTATCTGTTCAAAATGTACCTTAAAGGGAGATTTATCAAGTATTTAATACTCTTATCAGCATGGGAGTGGGCAAATATGCTTGCTTTATGCAAATGTATGTATATATTTATTTTGGAAATCAATTAACAACACAAAACAATGACAAATATTGTCCCGAAACCCTCACAGGTACTACATTTAGCATAGACAATATGCTCAAACTCTACTTTCACAAACTAAGTTGAAATGTAACAAAACATGATTGAACTGAGCCTTGAACAGTGTTGATAGACCAACATCTGTACTATTCATCTTGAAGAAAAGGATCTGGTGCATTGTTTGTGTTGCCTTTTAGTTTTGACGGAGTGTGCTCATTTAGATAGATACGTCTCTCAGCTGTACCTAACCTGAAGTTACAGTCCTCTGCTACAACGTCTTAAATCAGCCGCCATGTTTGCTTTGTCTCTCTTCTTTGTGCTCTTCTCCTCTCCTCCTCGTCTCTGGTTTTCACCCTGCATTCGTCTTTCCAGTTCATTCTCCTCTTTATTTCCCTCCATCAGCACCTTTCCCTCTGTTCTCTTTGTTTCCCTCACTGACTCTGTTCCTGACTAAGCCTTTTAAACTCCCGTGAGGCCGTGTGAAATTAGCTCCTGGCTGCTGTGAATGTGTGTGTGTGTGTGTGTGTGTGTGTGTGTGGTGTCAGTGGATAGTCCTGGTAATCTTTACCACTAACTTTGATCAGACATAATGCAGGCTGCTGTTTCACTGTTGTCTTTATAAGACAACGGGTGTAACAGTGAAGGAGAACAATATTTGTCCAGAGTGTAGTGCAGAGTGCTTGAAATCCTCTTTCCTTCCCTCAAGCGGCAGCAGTGCTGCCCGTCTAAAAATATCCACATTATTGTCCATCGGTGTGTGTGTGTGTGTGTGTGTGTGTGTGTGTGTGTGTGTGTGTGTGTGTGTGTGTGTGTGTGTGTGTGTGTGTAAGTGTGAGTCACTGTTGGGTCACTATAGGTCAGATCTTGACTTTTGCCCTATGCAGTGTTGTTTCCTTGTACAAGGTGCACCCTAAGGTGATAAATATGCAAATCAGGGAAAGTTTACAGTATTCTTGTTCACATTTTCTTGCTGCAGATTAATGCATAGTTTTGATACATGCTTTACTAAACACACAAAAGCCTTGTTTTTGTTTTTGCCTAGCAGTTCCATTGTGTCTGACATACATGTTACTTAAAGATATAAAATGGGAGTGCAAGTGTAATTTGAAATGCAAGAAGAGTTTGGTGAGTCAAGAAGAATGCACTATGAATATAAAGCATTTGATCTTAAAGCTAGGGTTGGTAATGTTATATTTGTTGAAATTCTCATTACATCCCAACACCAATCAATAAATTGGGTTACCTGCCTGCCTGTGCGTACTCTGCCCGTTCACTCATTGCACGTCACCTGAGTCTTCCACAAGCTGCTAGCTTGACAGCTGTGAGTACTAAAAATGGCCATATTCATAATGATAATTTGGGGGGAGTGGCTTTGAAGGGAGGCCTGAAGAGACGGACTGTCAGTGTTGCTGACTTGGCAACTTTCTCTTGAGATTTTGAGACTTTTGGACTTTAGCAGCTAGTGCTGCTAGATACTTTCATTGGAAAAGAGTGGACAACACTGGGCTGGGTTTTTCGGTTGGACAATTTGTAAAATCTAGCGTAGTGCTAGTTTCTCAACATTCTAACACTGTTATTTTTTGGGGCATGTTTTTAGGTTGGTTGTTATCCTAAATACGTTCAGAGTAAAAATTCGATACTTGAGCAGAAATATGTGGTCTATTTTACTACCATACCAATGAGATGGTCAAAAATGTGAATAAACCTGCCCGAGCTGAAATGATTAGTTGACTAATCAAAAAGAATAAATAATCTGCAATTATTTTGATTAAAGTAGATTTTTAAGCAAAAATGCAAAACATTTAATGTTTCCAGGTTCGCCAATGTGAGGATTTGCTGCTTGTCTTCCACTATAATACATTTTTGATTTTTGGGTGTTGAACAAAAAATTAACAGACATCACCTCGGGCTCTGGGAAATTTAAAAAAAATATATGATTAATTGAGAAAATAATCATCAGATTCATCGGTAAAGAAAATGTTTGTTAGTTCTTTGCAAGACCTGATCTCAGCAGGATTCCATTGACCTGCAATTATATCAGACTTTCTGTTCATTAGGCAAACCATAATCTCAAACACTATACCATTGCTGCCGTTATATATGGACCAGTAAAACGGAGGATGTATTTACTGGTCTGGACTATTATACCTGAGTTCTACTTTTACTGTAAATATAGTTTGGGTGGCCTCCACAACAACCCACATGGGGAAAAAAAACAGTTTTTCCATAACAAAGTAAAAAACCCGACAAATGTTCACATACAGCGAACATAAAAACACTTTGTGAAAAGTTTAGTGTGTGTGTTTGTTTGTTTGGGGGCCTGTTGTGGGTGTTTTGTCTGCATTCATTTGGCTTGCATTTAGATTGACAAAGCCTTAGAGACAGGTATGTATCAGTACAAAGACACACACACACACATTAGCAGACACACAGTAAGATGTGGGAGCTTCTTTCCACAGACTTCCTTTGAACTTTCTACTGGCATTTACTCTGCGAACAGACAGGCAAACAAGAAGAAAGACAGAAAGTGTCAGAGGAGAATGAAGGCAGCGGAGGAAGAGTTTGGGGAAAAAGGGAAACGAGGAGAAGCGGGACTGCTCTGACTGGTTCAGGACAGCTGTAACATGCTGAGGGAGGAGGAAACGTACAGACTCGCTGAGGGGAACTGAGGTGGAGGAAAGAGTGGAGGAGGATTAAACAGAGCAGAGTAATGCACCTGGAGTAAAGAAAGAACATTTATCTCTCCGCCCTCCTGAGCTCTTCCCTTGTTTCCCCGGTGGAGCAGACAGATAAGAGAGCCCATGTATGATTGGCTTAACACTTGGCCCGTTGCCACGGCTGCACTATCGCCGTGGGATACCGACAAGAGTGGAGGGATTCTGTCAGATAGGATGGTATTAAAAAAAGATAGGATAGTTTTGTACAGGAAGTTAAATCATTTGAATTCTGTGTGTGAACTTGTGCTAGAACAAGAACTGCCCAAAATACTCAGCTGTAAGCCCGCTATCACGCTCCCTTTCACACTGCTTTTGCATAATTTTCTTCACTTCTCATACAATTTCACAGTGAGACTCAATAGATCTGTTTAGGGTACTAAGTCTCTTGCAGAGGGGACACACACAGAGAGAAAAAACATGTGAATATATTATGTCTGTTGTGAACTTTTGCCCTCATTTTTGTGTGCTTTACTCATCTGTGTTTTCATTTATCTCCATTCTGGAGCCGTCTCGCAGCTCATCAATGCAAATATATGGATTCAATTACAGCCAATGTGTCTTTTTTTTATCAGCCTAGGTTCCCTATAATTCAACAAATTGAAGATCTAGCCACCAGTTAGAAAGCAGAAAGAGAAAGAGAGATGCTCTCAAGCACTTTCTTTATCCGTGCTTTTCTGATGTTTCTCTCCAAATCTCACTTTCTGTACCGCTTTTATTTTGATGTAGAAAAACAGCAGAAGCAGCTTGGCTATTAACAGTTTATAATTCCTACTCTAAAGATGTATATCGGGCTCAGCATCTGTCAGCTAGAGGAGAGAGAGAGAGAAGGAAACTGAAATGTTCAGAGCAAGCTGTGGAGTGTTTTTGCAGGAGCAGCTCCGGCTTTGTTTTTCACACCAAGGAGAGGTTATGGAAGCATGGCAGCAACAGGAAAGCACCGTGTGAGAGCTTAGACTGTTAGCAGCCAGCAGAGTCTATTCATCATCATCTAGCTTATGGCTGCACACTCACCGGGAGAGCTCACCTCACAGATCAAGGACTCGCAGTGCACAAGTCTGACAGACCTGTAGTCAAGCAGACAAAAAGACAAGAAACAGCTCTTCCTATTATGTGTCTTTGCAACCCGCTTCCTCAGCCAATCACACAGCCAGGGGCAGCAAACAGCAGACCTGTAGCCGTGTCAAGCTAATCTGGTGACATGCTGTCTTATCCATTATTTATTACACTGTGTCTGTCCACCAGCCTTAGATCTAGTTCCAGGTTGACCCCGACACGCCTGCGAGCTGCTGGAAGGCTTACATGGTGTAGAAACGCTGATCTGACAGCCAAAAGCGACTTGGGAACAGTTACAAACATGAGACTTAGCTAGGTGTGTGGAGAAGCAAAATGTTTCAGACTTTCTATTTCTTCCTTGTCAGTTTCCTTCAGCCTTATGCCTTGATCTCATTCCTCTCAGTTCTTTCTCTGTTTATTGGACGTGTGGCTGAGATTTTCTCTTGTTTGGCCTTTTATCCTTGTCACTTACTGACTTTGTCACTTTTTTGCACAGTTAGTCATACAATTTTTTGTCCATTTACTAACTCAACCTTCAAGCTGGTACTGATTTGATTAGAGTACAGACGATAGAAATGAAATCATTATTATCAAGTCATTTATCGGGCAAAAAATTTCAAACATTTGCTGGTTCCAGTTTCTGTAGTTTCTGAAATGTGAGAATATGCTGCTTTTCTCTGTTTTATATTGCTGTAAATGACATAGAAGTGGAATATCTTTGGGTTTTGAACAAATGGTCAAACAAAACATGCAAATTGAAGACATCGCTGGCTGGCAAATTGTGTCACTTTTCACTATTTTCTGACACTCTAAAGACTAAACGATTGATTAATAGAAAAACGAATCAACAGAGTAATCAATAATGAAAATAATTGTTATATGTGGCCCAAAATGTAGCGTTGAAATGAAATATATTTTCATTTCATGTTTTCATGTAACATGTGCATGTATGTGTGTCTGAAAGGGGACTTTCTTGTCTGATAGTCACACTCACTTCATGCAGCGAGTAGCCCAACGTGTTCTCATACAACAGTTCGTATGATATCTTAGGAAAAGTTATTTCTCATTTTTTGTGTGTTTTCCTACGAATGTCCAGCAACACGTGACATGTGTGTCAGTTTCCGCTCGTTACATGCATACAGACTTTTCAAAATAAACTTGCCTCTTCCCAGGAAACAACTTAGTTAGGTTTAGGCAACAAAACTACTTAGTTAGGTTTAGGAAAAGATCGTGGTTTGGGTTAAAATAACATTGGAAGTGGCAAAATTGAATCGACATTTACTTCTGGTTTCACAAGGGACACGAACGGCAGTCTCCTGGATGAATGTCCAGTATCTTTTGACCCACCAATCCACCCCGACCTCCTCCCTACGCGGCGTTTGTCGCTCTTTATACTTTCACGATTACGTGGATTAAATATGCATTTATTTCATGGGATATACACAAATTACAGTGCATTCATTTTCGTAGGAACAGCTACAGCCTGAGTAGGTGTTTGGAGGTGAGAAAGTAAGCACGGTTTGAACTTCTCTCTCAAGCTCCCTCTTTTCATGTCTATGAACAAGTGCACGATGTACAATACTCAGCTTGTTACATCCACTTTAGATAAAAGGGATTTTGTTGTCAAATTAGTCCACAGAAATTCAGTGAGTCACATACAATAGTTTTCAATGCTCCTTTTTGCCATTAAGAGTCCCTTTTCTTCACTGGCTCATTTTATTCTTTGCACCATTTCAAAAGTTTGCTTAAAAATCCCATGACATTTGGATGGAAATATATCTGCGGATGCCCTGACAACCAATCATTCAGTCCAAAGTGTCATTCATCTACAACGACTCTCTTTCATTTGTGCTTCATGTGTGTTTCTCACTCTGTTTCTTCTGTATCAACTGCTTGAAACCCTCTTTTCTCTCACTGGGGAATGTGTAAAGATTGCTGTTTCTCAGAGCTCCATCTTCAGTCTTTCCCTTTTGCTTTGTTTCTTCAAGCTCTAGTTCTCCCCCTGGTTCCCCTTCCCTACTCACTACACTTAACTCCATCTCTGCTTTCTTTCCACCGACTCTTCTTCTCTTTTAATCGATTCATTTTCATGTTCAATATCCTGAAACTGAGAGGAAATAGGAGAAAAAGGAAAGGAAGCCAGTTCGGAGAGAATATTGGAAAGAAGAAAAGAAATCTGATGAGCGTGAAGATGGCAAGATATTCTGAATAACAGGCTGCTCAGTGAAGGTTTTTCCCTCATTAGCGTGAAGAGAAAGGACAGAATGGAGAGGAAGCATATTTTTGATGTTCGGCTTTGAGCCACATTGTTCAGATTCTGGATCAGTAGAGGGATGTTTTCAGCAGTGTGAAAAAGAGGAGTGGAGGAGAGAGGAAGAGAGTTGATGAATGAGGGAGGCTATAAAAATAGAAAGCCAAGGGGAGAAGGGGGGAAGTAAGCAGAAAGAAAAGAAGTCGTTTGTCTCAGTTTAGAGAAGCCGGATTGGCTGTGAATACAAATGCGGTCATTGGTTCGCCAGATCCTTATGTAACGTTACAGTCTGGAAGGAATTCACGACTGTAATATGACAGTGTGTTTTTAGCCTAATTGTGTGAGAGAGAGAGAGAGAGCGGACGAAAAACAAACTGTTAATTTGAGCTACATATCCTGAAATGCAGCTGCAAACTTTTGTGTGTGTGTACAATATGAATGTAAAGCAGTAGCGTTGCTGCTTCATCCTCTCAGCACCATATGTAATATTCAGTGTTACCTGTATGTTCATGTGAATGAGATGCTGCCTGCCAATCTTGAGGCCGTAGACGCACACGAATACTGGATAGACTCCGGTGGAGCACACCACCATCTCTGTTCTTCCTCTTCCTCCCTCTGTCTTCTTAGTCTGTTGTCCTCCTCCTCATCCCTTCTCCTCCTCCACCACTCTGTCTATATGTTTCCTTGTCATCTTCCCACCTCTTCCTTAGTCCTCAATCTCTCTTTTGTTCCTGGACATTCCTTCATCCCCCTTTTCTTTTCTCTTCCCACTTGCTCTCACAATACTAAATCCATGCTTCTCTTCCCTTTGTCTTTCATGTATGTCTCCATCTCTTGCTCAGTCCAAGGCCTGTTTTCACATTCTGGTTACAATGCGAGGAATTATGGATTGCAAGTTTGTGGAATTATAATCACGCGATAGCAAGTAATACCAGCTATAGGGTTAAAACAGCCCGTACGCAGGAAAAGGCGTAAGAATGACACAATAATATGCAAGACATTTGGCTTGCAGTAAGAACGCCTTTCTTGCTTTTGGCGTGTAATTTATATACGCCGTGGTGAATGTACTTGTATGCATAATTACTGCGATGTAAACGCATCCGCGTGAATATGCCACGCTCTGACGTAGAATAAAAAGTTCGAAAGACCGCTGGCGAGTGGGTGGGGAGGTGGATCGGTCTAACAAACTCAGGACTTTTAACCGTGAGACCGGTGTGTATAGACGTTTGTCTCATGTTTTCCGTACTGATGTTATATTGTTGTACGTATTTTACCTAGTTTACGTAGTTATTTTAAGCCCAACCATGATGTTTTTCTTAAACATAACCAAGGCTTATTCAAAGAGCCTGGGACATGCGTCTTGAGGTATGGGGTACAGTGTAACTGGAGCTACGGTGCATTGCTATTGGCTCAATTTCGGCGAGTGCAGACTGCGCATGAGTTGTACCCGAATAATATGACGCGATGATGACGTGTCTCCTCTTTTCACTCTCCTTAAACTAAGTAGTTTTGTTGCATTATCCTAACTGCAGACATTCCTGTAGTTTTATTGCATGGCATGCAAATGACACGCAAAAATGCATCCTCATGACACGCGGAGTGTCCGTGTAATGTCGTGCTATTTATACGCCTTCCCGTGAGACTTGGTTAAAAAGACTACCATCTGTTGGAGGGGATGCCTGCTGCTGACCGTGATCAACCAAACATCTCTGCTTTTGATGTAAATGTATTCAGTTTGACTTTGCCGCCGCAGTAATAGCAACGCTGACGGATTTGTTTTATGCTCATGCTCATTCAGTTAAAGCTCATCCACATGACCTCACATTGCAGCAGGTTTGAGTGCTGGTCATAATGTTAATGGTATGTAATGTTCTCAAAGTCACGTAGCAAACTACTGACCCGTCACAGTCAAGTCTATAAAGCACAAATTATCTTGTTATATTTGACAGTCCCATGTTCTGAGACAGTTTTGTTGGGTTAGGTCAAATAATTAAGGTTGTTCTAAAGTTTGGTGATTCATTTTAGGAACATGACCGGCTTGGTTGACTTCACACAGTGCGCAAGGTTATGTTTCACAGATCAGATACTTCTTTCCCTACTAATGAGGACAAAGTTTCCAGTGAGAACAAGCTCATCAGATGTACTATTTCTCCCTCTGCTTGTGTGTGTGTTGCTTTTTCCGAAACGGGAGCGTGTTTCCACTTCAGTATTGTTGTTGAAGCAAAACTGCCTCCACTGGTCCTAACTCAGCATTCCTCACTCCTGCAGAGGCCCAACAGTGAAGTAATCTGATGCAGCGCGTCTCTAAAATCCACTCTCCGCTCTGTTCTGCTATCTGCTCACCAAGCTCATATATCAGCTTCACATGATGCTGATCAGATCCCAGACTAGTGCTCGGCTATAAGTAGGATGTAGCCTAAGGAGGAGAGCAGAGAATTGGTGGAGAGGAAGGAACGAGAGGAGGAGGAGAGGGGAATGAATTAGAGACTATGGGGGAAAGGATGAGGGAGGGGATTTCGGCAAGGTTCCAGACCCATGAATAAAATGCATAAAGTACACAGTAAATTTTTAAGGCTGTTTAGTTTCCACCGAGAGGCCAGATTTGCATCCTCATCCCCTGATTATGACATCTTCAGTCAGCACTGCAGGCATGGCTTTGCCTATTTTAATGTTAATGCGGGTATTTGTGCCAACTCACAAATATATAAGCACACACACACACACACACACGTTCAGTGAAGGTTACAGTACTTCTGCTGAGAGAAGCTAATCGCGCTGAAGCCATTCCCACTCCGTTTCCCTCTGTGAATCAAATCTGTTCTTTCTCCACCTTTTTTACTGTCACACACTTCCTCAGGGATCTGCTATCAGATGAGATCTCAGGCCCATCACTTTAAACTCGAGAGGGGGAAAAAATGAGCCGACCTGCTGGAGACCTCGGAGACAGAATGACTGTGAAGAGGTCATCGCGGACGTGAATGCCTTTTTGAAAGTGTCCTCAAAGTGAAATGAAAACGCTGACCCACTTTTGACAAAGTGACCTCTTGCTGCAGTGCAAATAATGGGCACATTTACATGCATGCTGCCGTTTGAGTCTTATCGTGATATGCTGTTTTCATTGAACATATAGAGGAAGTTTCAACATCTTTTTCTACAAGGTGATGGAATTATCCAGCTTTCTCTTTTTCTGTGTCGTTTGGCTGTTACTATTTCTGTAGCGACTAAGTTACCTTAACCTGGATAAGTTGTTTATATGCCACAGTAGTTTCTTTCAAAGTACTGCATATCCAGGTTTCTGGGACTGGAATATATAGACTGAAATGAGACAATCTGGCACAAAACGAGTGGAAGTGGGTCGGTATATGTACTGCTAGGCTGATTAGGGAAATAGGAAACAGGTGAGGTTTGGTGTGAGAGATCAGGTGATGGTGATGGTGATGGCGGGAAAGGGGTTCGGAGGGTTAGGAGGAAGTTGCTGGTCCGGACTGACAAGAGAGTTATGCTGCGTTCCATTCAGCTAAAAAATCAGAGGTCGGAGCTGGGAATGATGTCACAGCCGAGTTGACCGCGTTCCAGTACAAGTCGGAAGAGTTAGTGGGGTTTTAATGCAGCCACATTAGCAATTGTTAGCAATGCTGGTTGATAACAACCCATTCCAAAGGGTTTTGCACATACAAACAATGTAGTAACCTGTCCACAGATAGAAGTTGGATAGTACTGTGTGTACGTCTGATTTAATGAGACACAGATAAGACAAAAGTGCTAATAAACAATATATTACTACAACTTTTTTACTGTTAATATGCGGGTCAGCCAACTTGGATGTTGAGGTCGGGGATGGTAAGGTTCGTCCGACGTTCCGAGTTGGAAATCTGACTTCAGGGGTCATTCCATTTGAAATTTGCGACTGGGAGCTGGGAAAGTCCGACTTCCCAGTTCAAATGGAACGCAACATCAGTGTAGTGGCAGGGAAAAACAAAGCAGACAACAGAATAAATATGGAGCTACTGGAGTTGTGACGGAAAGAAACTAGTGTATGCTGATTTGCAGTTTTCACCAAGTTGTTGTTTCCTACTGCATTTCCTCATTGACATGTCCGACCCTTCTCTTGCTCTGGGGAGACCGCCTAAACACTGCAGCCTAGTTTAACTCCATCGCCTGGCTGCTAAACAGCAACGTCTGATGGAGCTACTCACTGCGACATGGAGACGTTCGAACACAGACATGCACTCAATTAACCACAATTAAAACGGTGGCACTGCTCAATATACGGCATCATGTACAGTTTCGTAATAAATGAATCCCATTTTCTTTGACAGCTGTTGTGTTACATTTTAAACAGATTTTAATTAAACCCTATTAAAAAAAAACTTAATTAAACGGTTCAAATTTTTGTTTGCCAACAAGCTCCTGCAGAGTGTAAATGGACACAGTTGAAAGACTTCCCTCACTGTGAAACTCCAGCACCACCTCCAACAAAGACAATATGATAATAACGGCACAGTTTTATCTCCGTCTAATCACTTTAAAGGGTTTCAATGACATTGGGGCAGTGTCGCAGCCAGCTCAACAGCCAGTTAATGCTTTTGAGATGAGCACAATAAAATATTAATGGGGGTCTTGGGTATGGAAAGGTGATTCCTGAGACTTCTATTGAATAATAAGGTCTATAGGAGCAACCGCTGTGAACCTTAAAGATGGGGTAGGCAGTTTATTTTTGGCATTATTGGGCAAAAAAAAAAGAAATCCATAATAACGTTTGAACACAGACATGCACTCATGCATATTGAAATACAAGTGTCTTAGAGAAAACTAGACTTCTTCACCTTCTCTTGGCTCTGTTTACAAATCCAGCCGTTTACGGAAGAATTTGGCCAATCACAGGTCGTTTCAGTGAGAGGGCATTCCTACAAATACAGATGGACGTGCTCGTCCCTTTGGTGAAAGCCTGATGGTCATGGCTAGGAGGTAACACACAAAATTGCGACAACTCTGGTGAGATGGTTAAGGCATTGACCTCGAATAGATAAGGTTATGCATTGACCTTGAATGGCTGAGGTTAGGGATAGGTCGTCGGGCACGTTTTCATAATTTACGGATTTCCTTCTAGACACGATCAAGTCTGATTCAACGGCGTAATATCCTGCAGGAAAAGTTGCTATTCCAGCAACGGCAACAACTGCCTACACTGCAAAGCAACTCTACAAAGGAGGACAGACTTATCAAAAAGAGTCCGACAACATCGGCAAAGCGTTTCAGAGATGGAGAGAAAATGTTCACGGCAGCAGTATAGCACCATGAGCTAGCCTCATGACATAGCTCGGGGCAAGCATCATATTCTCTCAATCGCTCTAATACTTTATCCTTCTGTATGAGCTCACCACTGCGGTGCAGCCTGATGGCTACAGTGATCAGAAGGCCAAACTATTAGCAACATTTCCTCTCCATCTCTGAAATGGTTCGCCATATTGTAGATTGCTAGAGCCTCGAATCACAGTATGTCATCTCAAAGGGCTTTACAGTTTGCAAAGAAAACAGGATGGTAAATTTCATAGAATTGCAGCCATATAACAGCACTGGGATCACAATGATGATCGGTATGATGTTTGAAATGAATGACTAGTACTCGTACAGGTTACTGTATGAAAGGCATGCATATGCCCGTGCTTGTCTGGTGGGAGGGGCTTAGGACAGAGAGGAGAGCTGCAGGATGACGGCTGTATTTAAAAAAAATATTATTTTTTTTTGTTTTCGCCTTTTCCAGAAAACTGTCTATCCTGGGTTACCACTTGAATTACAATATGCTGAAAAGTTATCATCAAACTTTTGCCCAATAATGCCAAAGTGCCTCCCCCAGCTTCAAGTAACACCAGCTAGTAAAAAAAAAAAGGTGCAATCTGAGGCAGCAGCACCTCAGCTGCAGTCCTCTGCTGGACACAGTAAAAGCTGTTATCTGATGATAACAGAGGAAACACTTTTGTCTTTACACACAACATGTTTGTAGCTGCAGGTCGAAATTAACTCAGCAGAAAACAGTAACACGTCGCAAATTGTCCAGATGGAACAGAAATCAACAAGACAACAAGTGTATTTATTCAACAGGATCTGGTTCAGATGAAGCTACACAGACAGAGTCATTCACTGTAAGCTGATTCTAAAGAGGACCTCAGTCGCGCTGTAATGCATCATTGTATCTACAAACAAAGCGTGTTCTTTTGTCTGTCTGTCTACTATTATTAGTCTACTAGTTAGCTTCAGTTAAGTTTTTTTCTCCATCATGATTGACTTTAGATAAAGCCTCATTTAGTTATGTGGGATAACAACATGAATTACCAAAACCCCTTTCAGATACAGTAAGAAAAACCTCCATAAAAAAACCTCTTTAATTAAACCTCTCCGTTTAGCGCAATAAAAAGGCAGTAAATTCACATACGCTTTTTTTTTTCCTCTTGCCTCTACTTATTCACAACTCCCCTGCCTCTCCCTCTTTCTTCCCCTCCTCTCTCTTCATGCTGTGCCTCAACTCTAAGCCTGTACAATTTGCCCGCGATGTGTTTCAAATTACATGCCACATCAAATAAGCCTATCTCATAAGGCTGCGAGCGCGTGTGTGTGTGTGTGTGTGTGTGTGTGTGTGAATGTGTGTGTCCTATTCTACCACCTTCAGAATCAGATTCCTATTAAATTAATCTCTCGAGTTGAGCTCAGTATTCAGAATGAGTAACACAGGGTTGTAATAGATCTGATAGACATAGCATACTGTGCCATTATCACTGACCTTTCTTTCTTTCTCTCCTCTCTCCCTTCTATTCCTCCGCCTCTCTCCCCCTGCAATCATTTAAAGGAAGCGGAGGTAAGTAAATCCATTGTGTTTGTGATTTTGAAACATACTGCGGTACCTTCCCTGGAAGCCACACACACAGTGTAGTGTTTGTCTGGCACTTGCTTTGAGGCATTGTTGCAGAGCTGGAGAGGTGTTGCTGATTTAAATGCACAGCAGGTTGGGTGGCTGGTCAGCCATAGCGTGGTATAGTTCAGCATATTAAAATGTTGTTGTAGAGGTTTGGTAGGTTTCATACTTTTAAGAAAACATGGCCAACAGCATGCGGACACATGCACATTACACCCATAGTGACATTTAAAAATTCATTAATATTCTCCATTCTCCTGGGAAGGTTGAAGGATTTTGGCCACATCGTGTATACAAGACTTCTTTTTCTACACCATGTTTTCTGACTTTGTGTTATCAATTTTTTATTTGCTGTAAGCAGAAATTCAATATAAAGGATGACAATAATCTCAAGAGAAAAAGGCACCCGCACTCTGTATTGATTCTCGCAAAAAGATGATTTATTAAGTACAATTACGACGTTTCATCTGCATCAATTACAGGCTCGATCTGGGATTCATATTTAGTCTATATTATGGAACTTCTTGGTCACATGTTGAATATTACCTGATGAAACGTTGTAAATTTACTCATTAAATCGTCTCTTTAGGAGCATCAATTCAGTATTTTTGCCTTTTCGCATATCTGTTATGTCGGAATGTGAATACATTACCTCGAAGTGTTCCCTGATCAGAACAGTGGCTCTGATATTTAATGACCTTATATACTGTATACCTGGGTAACACTTCATTTTACAAGTCTGCAAATTTCATGGTAATTAGGTGATAATTAGCAAGCAACCTATTTGAAATTCCTTTGGAAATACTGCCAAATTACCCCAATATTTACCTCAAACTTATCGAAAATTACTTTATTATAAACATGATTTAATTAGTATATGCAAAAATAGCATATGATCGTTAAAATAGGGCCCATAGGTTAATTACCATGAAATGCTGTGTTACCTGTACCTTCGTGGCGTTTTTTTCTGCAGCTTCAAACTATTTTCCTTTTTTTCTGTAGCTGACAATGGAGTGTACATATCGTATAGCAATACGGAGAGAATGGGAAGTCATTGTCATTGTACAATAGAAATGTAATGGTTTCACATTTGTCTTAGTTAAGACTTTGCAGAAATGACTTTAGCCACAGTAACATCCTACTTTGCACTTTCACAGCCATTAAGGATAATTTGGTAATAGAGACAGAGCGACATATAGTTAAATAAGAGAAAAAAAGAAGTGAGTATATGAGTGAAGTAAGGACCTAAGGGAGAAGCTAATTAGGTTTCATCTCCTCATTTCAAACTTTTGTATTGGCTCAAATGTTGGCAGTTGGCATTTATAGAACAAGGACTGGATGAGTGGGTCAACTGTCCATTTTCTGCGGACTGTTTCTTATTATTCTCTCTCTCTCTCTCTCTCTCTCTCTCTCTCTCTCTCTCTCTCTCTCTCTCTCTCTCTCTCTCTCTCTCTCTTTCCTTCAATAATAAAGGAGGCAGAGATCCTGCATTCAAACCCAGCAGGTTTCCTGTGCCCCGTTCACATAGTGTCACTGACACAGGCTCACTCCCTGCTGACACACATATGCCTCGCTCTGGGCTCTACTTTAGATGCAGACACCACCACTGTGTGTGTGTGTGTTTGTGTGTGTGTGTGTGTGAATAGCTCACAATGCAGAGAAAACAGACTACGTTCAGTGCAAACATAATTCGGCAACACTTTACTTCATCCCTCTCTATTTATCATTCATAAGCCGTATATAAACATTTCATGAATGGTTTAGAAATGTGGTTATAAGCAGATATATATATATATATATGTGTTTATTATGACAGTATATTAAAACGTAGGAGTGTAATGATCCATCGATCTGGATCAATATATCGATTTAATGATCAACGATGCAATATATTAGGCTTGTTCAAGATGCACCAGGCCTGCAGCAGAATCGATAATCGACGATCGCCACGCAATGAATGCCGGTTAGATTTGTGTCTGACTTGATCCCGACTTGCTCTGACGTCAAGCACACGTGGGTAACGATAACCTCACAAGATCAAGGCGGCCACAATTTTTAGAGCCAGTTGCTCTGCACCAACTGCAAGACCCAGGGCATTATGGGAAATGCCTGGCTGTTGCCTGATCTAAGAGCTGATTGAAAAATAGTCCTAACTTTCTGTGTAATTGTAATATTTAATGCTAGATTGTAGGATATTAGTCTCATGATATGCAATGAAGGTTTCATCTGTTAACAAACATAGGAGGATAGAATCTAATGCCAGATACACACACATTTCCGTATATGTTATATAAATAAATCCCAACGTGGTCTGCAAACTACAAGTAGCCTACAGATCGGATCTAACAGGATATCACCATCTTTGTGACTTCCTGTAAATTCTTCGAAGGCTGCTGGAAACTGTCCGACTTGACCGCAGCTTTTTGTCGCCACCCCCCTGCTGCTGCCAACTGATCTCATCTACTTTCCAGGCGAGGCGCAGTTCATCTCGAACGAGCCTGTTGATTCAAAGTGAATACATTGATGCACATCATCATCTTTAAGATAAGCCCCTATTTTGAAATTCTTAAACATGAGAACTGTAGCACTTTATAGTGAACACCAGGAGGTCTATTTTTTATTATTTTTATTAAAACAAATAATCTCATATCAATCGGAGGCCCCTGAATTGAATCAAATCGAAATTGTATCGTGGCAGTCTTTGTGATATCAGCAAATATCATATTGTTGTCCAAAGAATCAATTTAATATCGTGAGGAAACATGTGATCTACATGTCTAATGGTGATAATCTAAAATGCATTCATAGAAGTTATTGTTGTCAAATATTGTATATTAATAAACAATTACAAATATCCTTACAGCCTTTAAATGCTAAATGTATGGTTGGGGTGCGAACATGCAAGTCAATAGCAAATGGCGTTCATAGTGAAGGTTCAGTCAACGCCATTACACCTTCCTGAGCATCAACCTGTTCACATAACAGAGTGGTCTATTGAAATACACAACTGCTTTTGCTGCTGCTATTCTCACCGGTGGGCTGCTGCTCCACTGCAAGCTGGAAACACACCACTTATACAACTTCTGCCTGCGTCCGTATCAAACCTAGATAGACTTCATAGACTATTAATCAATCCTTTCTTACACCTATATATGTGATATGCATCGCGGCTCTTTTCATAATGGGGTTTTTAATTGCTCCTCTCAATAATAGATGTCTTTACCGTAGCTGGGCTGAATAGAGACGTATTATGCTTAACTAATCCAAACCTCTTCTCAACTGAGCTTAGCTGAGACAAGCCGATTATTTTCTGTTTTAATATTTCCAGTTGAAGAGGCTTTCTCCATGACTGTAGAGTATTCTGAACAATAAGAATAATGTGCGCTTCTTCAAATATGGGAACACTACCTCCTCAAAAATCCTTCCTCTCCTCCTGTCATTGTTTCCTATCAACAACACTTTTGTTCTGAACTGTTTTTCGGAGTCCGTTTTGACCTTGACATTAAATGTTTTTGTCCCAGTGAAACCCATTATTTACTAGAGCGTGTAACGTTCTTTACTCCCCAGTGTCTCCCGCAGGTTTCTCCATATATTTGTGTCCTATTTTTAAACGTCCAAACAAACTCCTACCTCTCAGTGTCTTTTCTTCTCTGCTGCAATCATTCATTTCTACAAAAACACAAATATGAAAGAACAAAAGGAGAGAAGAATGAGGACAGGATTCCTCTGTAGTTTGGTTTAGTATTTGGGCTGTTCTCTCTCTGGTCTGCAAAATAATGATATTCTAGGAATGGAGTTATTTTTTTATAACCCAGTTTTCTTGTGTTCTGTTTCCACTCAGGACGACTACTTCAAAAGCTGGGCTCCCGCCAAGTCTCTGGACCAAGGTGAGTCCTGCTGTTTTTGTGTGTGATCCTAATGTTTATATTAATGTGTATCACACTGAGCATGGATATCAAACCGCAATGCTTTGAGTATTGACCAAATTGTTACTGTAGTTGGCATTGACTGCTTGGTGAGATACTAAGCCTTGTTTTATGTGATCCTGATCTAAATGAGGAAATCAGACGAATTGGCTGTAATGTTAGACTTTGACAGCAATCTAAACAACATGAAACACCAACGCAATGAGAGGTTTGACATATTTTGCTAAATTACAAATTACAGATAAAAACATATGCCTCAAACTAAGGAACTGACAGATTATAGTTTTGATGACAAACTGCAGGTACAGTGTGTCATTTAGTCTCCTCCTGTAATGCACTTGTTCACAATTAAGTCAAGAGGGTCATTCTCTTTAACAAGAAAAAATATTCTACACACAGAAGTTAAAGTAGTCATTACTACAGGACATTTATTTTTTTATTTTTTTACATTTTCTGTTCCTTTCAAGTTAATTGTAGCAGCCTTTAAAAGCATGACTTCTCATTCAGGTAAAGGTTATCCGTTTTTGTTACCTTCATACACTGTAGAGAGGTTTGCAATATGTGGCTCAACAGAAACAAACACGCAGAAAATGATCCTGGATTTTATACATTTACAAGTTCAAAAGATGATAGAAAAGATATCCGCACACTTAGATCTATGCAGTATTCCACTTTATTCTAAGCCTTCGGCCTGTCAGACCTTCATCAGATCATACGTGGTCTGCAGTACATACATTTACATGTTGAAATTGCAGCTATCTGCTTTAAAGGTAGTAAATCATATGTAGATAGCATAATAAAGATAACAAAATATCATGTAATTCAATGGTTAAAATTGTATCTTATACAAAATCATCGGTAACACTTCATTTTACAGGTACATAAATTTCATGGTAATTAGGTGATAATTAGTAATTAGTAACCTATTTGAAATTTCTTTGGAATTGCTGCCAAATTACCCCAATATTTACCTCAAAATTGATAAAAAAAATTACTTATTCGGCTGTCTTGACTTGGAACTTGACTCTGGATGTTTATTATTATTATTTTATATCTATTATAAACATTATTTTATAATTATATTCAGCTATTTCCCAATAGCTGGTAATTTATTTAATACATTTCCAGGAAGAGAATACAAAGTTAATTGATATGCTTTATTTCCATGTCTGCTGATAATTACATAATAATTAGCAAATAACTTCTTTAAAAACTCCCTGAATCATTACATTAACTACCAGGTTACATTTGTGTAGACACACAATGGTAAGATTTGTGCCTGATCAGAAGTGTTTTCTATTAGTTTTGGTTTTCCACTGTTGAGTCTGGAAATCTCAAGCCTTGAGCTAAGAACGGCAGAGATCCCAGCTCAATATTCTTCAAAATGTTCAATTTTAATGTTGTCTGAAAGTCAACACATGTTACTCAAATGAATCACATGATGCTGTACAAGTATTTTGCAAGAAGCAGAGTTTTCATCGTGTTTAATATCAACAGACACAAACACAACCAAAACCCGAGCAGGTCCGGACACATCTGTCCGGACGCAACTGCTCGCATTCTTTACATCATAACCTTATATACTTGGAACAAAGAACTCACCCCTCTTTTCCTGTCATCATAAATCGTAGTATTCCTCAATTCTACTGGTCTCTGTCTTACTAATCAGCATATACCCTCTGCCATACATATGATCTTGGTACCTCCTCTGCCAGATTCCCTGTTTTGGGCCCCCTGCAGCTGCGAGGTTACTTGGAATTTACATGACATCACTAGAGCTGTGAGTTACAGTGGTCAGTGTGAGTATTACAGCACTGGGGTCAATACAGCAGCACTAGGATTGTATGCTGTTTCAGTAGTAAAAACAGTGTTATAGGATTAATACTTTTATCATTGTTTATCACATTTTTATATAGTTAACAAGGGATTACTTCCACACCACCTCCGATGAAGAGCAGCGCACAGCCGCTTCTCAAGCCTAAGGGCGTTATTTTAATGATTATATGCTATTTTAGTTACTGAACAGCAGTAAATTAATCTAAAATACATAGAAACAGTTTTCAGAATGTTTCTCAGGAATGTTTGCACCAGTGTTAATATGCTGAGGCATGAATGTGTGTTTTTACTTCACTCTTTTAATTGTACAATTTACACGATGTGAATTAGAAGAACTCCAAATGAACTAACTGTGCTGTTTTGCCAAAATCCAATGATCTCTTTAAACATAGTTGTGTGTGTGTGTGTTTGTGTGTGTGTGTCTTTCTCCAAGGCCAAATGCTGCTACTTTTCGCATTTACGTACTGCTTATGGACTCACTATGGCAACAATGCCAAGTCCACTTATCAATCACACTCAAGTGTGTAATGCTCTTAGACCCCTAGTAACTCTTGACTAAACTCAATTATTGCAAACACTCGCTTACTCTCGCTCACACTCTCACTGTCTCACACACACGTACATACACGGTTGATTGGACTGCCGCTTTCTGAACATCACAACAGACTTTAAATCTTTCTACCGCCGAGTTTGTTCTGTTGTGTGCTGGCTTGGTTTTGCATATCTAGCACAGTAACTGTAATTCTTCAGGGAAAGACTTGCTGAGCAGGTTTATCTGGGCCAGCTCCTCGTGGATACTGAGCCTAATGAGAACAGCCTCGCCTCAGTGCATCAAACTCGGGTGTCTGAGAGAGACTCTAAAGACAAAAAGTAAACAGAGCTTCATTCTCCTAACCAGGGACTAAATACCTCAGATGTTATGGAGGAATCCTCTGTGCAAAAAAACCCAGTTGTAGCACATGTACAGAGGCCGGATTTAGATGCTCAAACAATGATGGACTAACAGGAAAAAACTGTATATGGATGAAACACTGTTCTCCAAACATGGAGGCTCTGCTTTGTTTCCCACTGAGTCATATCCATACTTACTTACTTCTTACTTTACTAATATTTCATTCAATTAGGCCAGAAACTAAATACTGACAGGGATGAAAAAAGTGTTGCACTCATGAAAACATTAAAAGTAGCAGAAATAATTGTGTAGAGAATCAAAAAAGAGAGCAAGAATTAAAATAATCCTTCTTACTTTCGCATGTCCACACAGCTGTCCAATCCCTGTGTGATGTGGGTGTCAATGTCAGATTGAGACCTGCGGACACAGCCCCATCAAATTTGCCATCGGACAGTTGTGGGGATCAGGGAACGTTAATTGCTAAAAAGAGGACTGACTGGCAAGAAATTATGAGCAGTCGGATTATCAGGTTGTAAACAAAAACAGTCGTCTCTTTATTATTATCTCTGTTATCTCTTTATTTTGGAGTAAAAACCATAGACTGTATAAAATATGGACGTAGTTTCCATGACGTCACCCGTAGGTCTCTGAAGAGACGTTTTGAAGCTCAAGGTCGGTGCTCCGGCTGTTGCCATCTTGGCAGTGACAACACAGCCTAACTCCTGACTAATCCAGAAATGGGTAAAGAGGTGGATGCCAAACTTTAAGCCTTAATATAATTCAAACGGTTGAGTTGTATAAAAATTCACCCCCTGCACAGTTGTCATGAAACGGGCAAATTAGCTATAGAGACCAATACCGAGTTTTGTATAAGGCTATTTATTTCTGCTGTAACATTTTAACATGAGGGTCTATGGGGATTGACTCGCTTTTGGTGCCAGCTTCAAGTGGCCGTTCGAATAACTGCACATTTTAGCCCTTCTGCGTTGGCTTCATTTCTCAGCACCGGAGATTAAAAGTGAAAGCGAGCGCACCCGTAATGTCGCTCATATACACTCGAACCGTGAGTCTGTAGGTGACCTCCATCTTCTGTGTTTTTAAAAAACGTTTTAGAGAGGAAGAATGACAGTATCAGTCATTTCAGGAAGTACCTTTATGTACACATTATGTTTAAGTTATGTTATGTTAGTAATTATAAGGAGAGCAAAGGAGGAATTAAAGTGACATTGTTATAGAGCTTCAAAGTCTGCGTGGATGAGTTACCAAAACATGTTATCCGTTTCCAACTGACAGTCAATGTTGTTTTTAACCTTAACCACATGGTCATTACTGTATCCATGACGACGAAGGTCCCCTTAACGCTTTACTAACCTGTGGGGTTGTTTCCAGCCTGCGTGTGCAACTAACTACTTTTGTTTGTTGCCCAGTTGGACCTATTTTTAGCAACAAGAGATTTCAGTAATTACTTTAGTGAGTACAATACTGTAAACAATAAAACTGAATATAAAGTACACGATGCAATTAATCTTTTCCTTTAACTGTGGTAGGAGATGCTCACAGTAGAATCTCTTTCACTATACCACATTTAGAAAAATGTTTCAACTTCTTCCCGAAAGTCCCTTTCCTTCTCTAAATGTCTCGAGGCTTTTTGCACTGCCCACACCACACGGTACACTCCGAGCATGTGAGTCACTGCAACATCTTGACAGGACGTAACGAGGTGACTTGTCCTCTTGAGAACGTGGCATCTGTGCACACCTCCAGAGAGACATTCAACGTAGCTGAAGCTTTGTGCCAATTAGACTCTTTATGGGAGTGCATTAAAACATTTTCCTCCATCTTCCCTTCGCCTCGTTCTGCTGCAGCGATGCACGTCAGCTGCAGTGTGACTGCTCCCCTGCTGCAGGGCTGCTAACATCGCTATATGCACGGTGCAGTTACTCCCACACAAACAGCACACCTGGGAGTAATGGACAGTGAAACAATTAGACAGCGAATAAATAATGGGAATCAATCTGTTCTGCTGTGGGAACATTTGCTGTTTTCATGTGTCTGAATTGCCTCAGGTGGGATCCCGTTTTCCACCCAGCTGGTACAACAGGCATCACACGCGTAAGTGTTGATCTCACCTTTTGACATCCAGCCAGTGTCAGCGTGACAGGGTGCTGAAGATGAGTCATTCGATGTGGGGGCATGATATGGGAAATGTCTGAATCCTTTTCCTGAACAAAGCTACAATACTGACAGTGTTGTAATCTCATAAAACCTGGTGTGTGTGGTGGTCAGATGACAATTGGTGCCTTCAAATGGGGTCGTGTTTACCGTGTTCATGAGATGAGCCCATATAAACGCCCCCCTAATGTGGTATTCACGACCTCGTAAGTGGAAAGTTTCTGAAAGCTCAGAGTTGTGACGTGTTTGTTGACATTGACAGAAATGGCGGAGGCCTTGAAAGTTCATTTTTCGGCGCATAATAAGTGAATATATTGTAATTTCAGTCGTATATTGTAATTCTTCGTAATTGTATAATTTGTATTAGGAAAATATTGATATTCCCAACTGCCTAAACTTTATTGTCATTATGCATTTGCATTTCCTGCATTAGGTTACCTGCTAGCTTGCTAAATTGTTAGCCTCTGTGGCTTCTAGATGGCAACAGTAACGTTAATATTGCCGTGGAAAAACATTACTTAACCAAAAAAAAAACTTTTAACGGGGAGAAAAAAATGGAAGAAACCTCAAACACAAGCTCACGGGTTTCTTTCGAAGGCACCAAAATTCATATAGAAATGACAGGTGTGACCACGGCTCTTACTTGGATGTCAAAGCAGCAGAAATGGTAGCGCCATCAGTCACCACCAGCCGATCTCAGTTTGACTAATGAGTCACTGGTCGCCCTTGGAGACTAATCAGCAGCAGGAAGGTTGATGGGGGAGAATCCAGTCCCCTGATGAATCACAGGGCGATTAACGCTCCCCCTCTGTAGCATCTAATGAATGGAATCAGTGGGATCACAAATTACTTGTTGTTGGTGATACTGAACGGCATGCCATCAAACCCACCCGTGGCAAATGTGTTTGCCAGACTACGTCTCGTGGCTTAATGAGGTCCAGCAGTTGATTTGTAGCTTATATTGTGGAGCTGTGGTGAACATGTATTTGAATCCACGCTAATCCTACAGCATTTGAGAAAACTTCTGTGAGGCCAGTTGGCTGCTTAGCCTCGCTGAAATGAACATACATTGCAGCTCATCAGTATCCTGATAATATGTGCTGTTGATTTAGTTCCGCATATAGTCCTGGTTTCTGTGTGACTCGGTATCTGTTTGGCGACAGCCGGCCTGATTTCAAATAATTGTTTTCTGTCTTTTGTTTGTAGGATTTTCCCAGACTGTGTTTTTGTGTGTATGAATGGCTTTTTTTCCTGAGACTTAACAATGTGTAACAACATTAGAGCCTGGTTTTACACCGGTTTTCTTCATATTAGATGCTGATGTTGTGGAATAACGTACTTTGTTTTGTGTATTTTAAACAGAAACACTTTATAATAACCTTCATTTATAACTGGTAAGTTGATAGTTAATTAAACTTAGTTCATAGTTATTTTCCTGTTAACAATGAAATGATAATTATTCATGTTTACTAGTTATTAGTAATACTATAATTTCTATATACATATTCTATCATATATATATTATTTTCTAGCTGATAACAGACATCAACAATTACATTCGGATTACATTTTACAGTTTATTGCTGCAGACATTATAACATTATACTATATTAAGTATTTGTTCATAATTACCATATGATTTGTAAACCTTTAAGAAATCATTTGTAAAACATCTATAAAATGACATAGACAGATGGACCAAAAAACTATTATTAACCATTAACAAACTATTAACTATCTAAATAATGTTCATAGATGCTTTAAAAACAAGTTCATGAAGGTTTAGAAATCATTTCCTAATCATTAACAAATACTTATATATATAGTATATAAAATGTTATAATGTGTGCAACAATAAACTGTTAAAATAACATACATTATAGCATTACTAATAATGAATAAATATTATGAATTATCATTTCATGGTTTGCTAACAGTAAAATAACTATTAACTAGGTTTAATTAATTAATCAATTTACCATTGATAAATGATGGTTATTATATAATGTTACCTTTTAATCTAATGGAAGTTCTGTAAGTTGTATTTGATTGTAGGTTTGATAATTGTCCTGAGATGATGAAGCCTGAGTAGTAATAGACTTGTGGCTTTGCGCGTGCATGTGAAATGCGCGTGCACGTGAGCGTGCACGCGCATTTCACATGCACGCGCAAAGCCACAAGTCTATTACTACTAGCCTGTTTTTGATTGGAAAAAGGCTGTACTTTGGTATATTTGGCCACCCTTTTCTGAACATGTTTGTGCTTTATAAGCTCCGCCACCACACATACTGCAGTATGAAGCAGGTGATACTTTAAATACCAACAGAGCAGAATGTGTGTTAATGCTTTAAAATAGTACAGTGTGGGCAGAAGGGCTTTCACGCCAACATATGTGTGAATACATTTTGTTTTGTTAACATTTATGGTATAAACCAGCTCCCGTTGTTGTCTCCATGTATGCGTTGTTTATATAACAGGGTGGTAGCAACATGGGAGCACATATTGAGCATAAGAAAACCTCACATGCAATATTTTTTTTAATACTGAAGAAGTCACAAACTTTGCATCCTGTGGAAGTGAAGTTTTCTGCCAGTTTTCGCTGGCAGGCGATTTACTAAACCGACAGAATCTTGCATAAAGTGCTGCTTCCCACAAAATATATTCATGCAGCAGTACAGTGTACCCTGCCTCACTGCAGTCACCAAGTCCTCTCTCTCCCTTCTGCCTTTTCTTTAAACTTCACCCTCACTTTCTCTAAATTCTCTCATCAGTTTTGTTCTTCATGTTTTCAGGCCATCCATCTCCCAGCACCCCTTCATGTCACACGCCTGCATCTCTGTTCATTGTCTCTCCGGAGTCTTCTATTGTTTCTGAAGTATTGAGTTCATCAGTTGGAAATTACATAATGATGAATAATGGGCGACTGTGAATCAACATTCCGCAGTGACGTAAACACACACGCACTGAAAAGCCTGTGAGAATTAGTCGTTAGTCGTTTTCATACATTTTTGATAAATATTTTACGAGGTTTGGTTATTATTATCACATCCCCCCCCCCCTGTGGAAGTGTAGTCTCGTATCTTCTCTTTTTTCTTTCAGCAGCTTGTTTTTGCCCAGCAGGAGATCTTTAGTAGAAACATGCTGTGTCTTCCAGCTCTACTTACACATTCTTCATCCGTCAGAAAGTACAATTTGACCGTACAATGTCACAGCAGCTCAGTAGGGATCTTTTCCACATATTCATAGCTGACAGTCTCTTTGGTTGCCATCACTCAAGTTTCAGTTGTCACATCTCTGTGGCTACGACGTGTGAAATAAATATTTCATTAAAGTATGTTGTACTTTGCATTTGGCTGGATTAAGAAAAATGTGATTAATGAATAATACATTATGAATAGAGTAACAATATCTATAAGGGCTGCACAATTAATCAAAATTTTATCGAAATCGCAACATGGCCAAATTGCAGGGATATTTGCGCAATATTTGTTGAAGCCTAAATATGTGTCAAAATACTATTTTAAATTAAATATTGTCGTGCTGCAGAGATGTCCTAGCCAACTCATCATATTCTACAGACTTAAAAAAATATATTTGTTTGGTACAGATTGCTGCAAAAATCACACCGTAATAATGTTGTTCAGTGAAAATGAGAATAAAGATGTAAAAATGACCATTCCCTTTAATATTGCAAATCATCGCAATTGAAATGTCAGTCAAAATAATCACAATTAGATACTTTTTCAAAAATCGTTTAGGCCTAGTATCTATATTTCAGTAATAATACTACAGCACTGTGAAGTTTACTTTGCCTGTAGTTCATCTTGAAACATCACTTCCCTCTCCTTTGGTCAAAATGCACAGAGCGTGATATGAAAAAATAAGAAAACAGTCATTAAATAAAACAGTTTTATAAATTCCACATCACAATTAAAGCTAGGGTAGGTAATGTATTTTAGAAACCTTTTGAGTTATATTTGTTGAATCTCTCTTTGCATCGCGACAGCAATCAATAAATCAAATGCTCTAACAAAAAACAGAAAACAATCCGGTATATGTGGCTGTTGCAGGACTGTATTATAAGCCTTCCTACCTGCGTGCACTTTGTTTATGTTCATAATGATCATTTTGGGGGAGTGGCTTTGGAGGGAGGCCTGAAGGGACGGACTGTCAGTGTTGCCAACATGGCGACTTTCACTCTAGATTTAGCGTCTTTTGGAGCAGCTGCTAGCTACTTTCATTGGAAAGGAGTTGGCAACACTGGGCTGGGTTTTTCGGTTGGATACCAGTGTTGCCGACCCAAGCTTTAAATGTTACAACCCCTTCTTGTCTTCCTCACGCATGAGGACAGATCGGAGAATCCTTCGCCACATTAACTTGTTTCCATGGTGACAGCTCACTGACCCGTCGTCATGCCAGTCATGGATGGTTAACCTGTTAGGCCTCTGTACATGTTGTTCTTAATGCTCTGTAAGGAGGCAGGTGTGTGTGGGTGACACTGGCCTGTGTCCCAGACAGCCCAGCTCGCCCCGTGGGTGGATTAAAGAGACATCTGCTGTACTCAGATCGGGGCTTCATGTTCGTGGTGCACCAACTCGCTGCCCAAAGCAGACCCAGGACCGATGAGTGAGGAGTTTTCCCGGAGCTGCCGCATGCTATACTCTTGGCGCAGCATTCTCCTGGTGGCAGGGAGGACGAAACAAAAATAAGAGTCGTATTCTCGTTTCTGCCATGTGAAGATTATAGCAGAGTTATTTTGACCGGTTCTCAGAGTTTCAGCAGTTTGGTCAAATTTTGCGAATTGTTACCCTGCTGTTATTTAGTAGTTGACTTTTTTTTATATAAATAACTGATGACTATAAATTTAGATTGTATGGACCCAGTCGTAAATGCTACCCTCTATTTGTTTGGAGCAGGTAGCCAGATCTTACACATTGCACCTTTAAAGGCTGGTAAAAACAGCAATATTGAATAAACAATGATATCAGGTCAGGTTTTTTTTCTTACAATTGCTGCCTTACCTCAATATATATAGTGAAACACACAACATACTGTTGAGTAAGGTTATGGTCCAAGGTTTGATTTTTAGTTATTTTAGTTTTTTTGAATGAGGTGATGTCACTAAAACTGCAATTTCTTTCAAAGAAATTTGAAAAATAATCCAAACACGAGGTCCACTTTCTTTTACTGGACCTTTCAAAACAAATGGAGATTGCTCAGTTTCCTTCCCGTGACCAAACTTTAACGATATCTGAACTACACTGTGAGGTGTAGTTGAAAGCTCCAGACAAACCTACATCCAAGATGACCTTGTGTTAAGATTGTTTTGTCAAACTACTATTTCCAAGTTCCGGTAAGAGTTGGACCTCATAAAGATAGTAAAATATAAGTGAATAGCTCCACCTTGGTTTTTTACTTTTCAGTAAACAGCTGGTGAAAAACTTTCACAACAGAACCTGTTTTGATATTTAAAATGTACTTCAAATTAGTTTCATTATTGAGGCAAAATACAATATTTTGCTATTTTTGTATATAAGGCAAAGGAATATGACCACACACACCCATGTTAGTCTTTTTTGTTCATACAATACACACAGTGAGCTCATAAACACACACACACACACACACACTATGGTCGATGATTTCTCTCTCCATCCACCGGTGACTGACTCCAGCAATCTGGAGTGAGAGCTGTTGCCTTGTAGTCATTAAAATGTCAGTCATGTTCTGATATTTACTTTTACTTTTCCCATTTACAAGGAGGCAGAAATACCTGCTGTCAAACAATCCCAATACGATACACTCTCACACAAACTGAAGTCTGCTGTTGACTATACAGCCACACTTTCTGTCATTTACATGAATTTAAAAACAGTTTTTACTTCTTTAACTGAGCTGTGATACGATAGGAACCGACTGCTTTTCCAGTCGCGTAAACACACATAGCATCCTCGCCATGATCCTCGCGAAGGAGCATTTCTGCTCTGAATGCACAAAAGCGATCACTCGCTCATCAGGTTGACTTTTGAGAGGATGGAATAGACAGTGGCTGACGTGTCTTCTCCTTTGGTTTGCACTAGCTATGCCGGTATGCCAGCCACACGCTGCGTGAGCACCGTTAACTGTCCCGAATGTTTTTCACCAAAATCATGAGCATGTTCAATGAATGTGCTCTTTACCGTGTCCATGCACAACACTGCTTAATGCTGCACCATGTTACAGCCACACGTCCTCCAGGTTAGCTCTGCCTTCTTCTAGAGATTTCTTTATGATGAATTACTGGTTTTGTACATCTGCATTATTCTCTGCACGGTCCCATCTATAATGGTTGGAGAGTTGCCCTGGAAAGGCCTTTAAGCCCGAGCACAGAGACAGAGAGACAAGAGGCGAGGAAGAGTCCTTGGCAGCAGATAACAGTTGTACTGTCAGCAAGACCAATGCTCAGAATCAGTACTCTGGCTATTTCATTCTTGGTTCTTGTGTATGGGCATGCCCAGCACATTTGTGAGGCTGTGATTGCAATACATTATCCAGAGACGGGGAGTCAAAAGGGAGGATCAGCGCTTCATTATCACAGCCAGTCCAGAGCAGCACAGGAGAGTCAAACTGGCAACCAGTGCACAATGCAGACAAAGACACAGGAAAGACAATGCAAGTTAAGTTCGCAATTTTCAGGTGTTGCCCGTTTGCCTAATTAGATTACACAGTGAATAAGTGGTTGCCATGGGAACCGTGTTGGCAGCAGAAACAGAAGCCATGTGTGATGCTCTCTGGTTTGGCAGTGGTGGCCACAAACAAAGCCTCGGAAATCTGGAGCTTCCAAATTGCCAATCAGCCTGATTAGACGTGACATTGTGTTTTCCCAGCAGAGTGTTCGACGCTGTTATATATTTCATCAGCTATTTCTCCAACTCTCCAACTCTCTACCTCTCTGAAGATCCGCTGTCTGTCTGCTCCCATCCCTCATCGCTCCATCTTTAATCTCTGCCACTGCTTCTTAATACATTCTCGTATATATAACCATCTTTGATCTGCGCCTGGAGGAGCTAAAAGAATTAGAAAGAGAGAAACTGATAAGAAAAGAAACAGATAGGACAACAAACAACAGCGAGCACCTCAGGTCTGTGTATTAAATGGCGAGTGAGCCGGAGCGAGAACAAATATCTCATTTCAGTATAATGTGCTAAGGGTTTGTAGCTCGCTCCCCAGGCGTTCTTTAAACATTGTTTACCGCTCTGATTTTAATGGCTTGTTGGCCACATCATAAAAAGTGACTCGATATCCGTGACCCTCGGCTCGGCTCTTATCTCGCTCTTTCAGAAGGGGTGAGCGCTCGCAGTGTCGAGTCTTAACACATAAATGGGACTATCAGCTGAAACGCACACGTACATGCTACAGTGATTTCAGGCGTACGCAGTAAATTAACCACATACACACACTCACGGGTGGTAATCAATGATACCTGGAGCCTGCTGAGACGCGGAGGAAGGAAGTACACACAGTCACACCGAGGGTATCGTTAATTTAATGAACAGATGAAACCAATCACATCAGCGAAGCAGTTCTGTTTAGGATGGAAAAGAAGAATTGGTATGGAAGAAGAGGCACCGAGGAACTAGAGAAATGGTGATTAAGAAAGGGTAAATGTTGGCAGACGGAGCCACGGCAAGTGGAGTGAATTGCTACTGCCCTACACTTCCAGTTTAGGAGGACAGAGCCAAAACCAACAACAAACTCAAAGCGAAATGAAGCTGTGAATCAATGGACTGCAGTGTGTGTGAACGGTGCTGAACAGGCTGTTTTCAAGGGGAGATACACACAGCAGTAGATCACATAGAAGGAAGACTGAACGCGTGTGTGTGTTTGTATATGTGTTTTGATTCTGCCCTTTGTGGCCCGCAGACAATAGAGCTTCCTCTGATCATCGTAAATTAGGATAAATAAACTTCAGGAGGATGCGAGCAGACAGCCGTTGCTAGCGATCATAGCGCGAGCCCTCGGGCTAAATGCCAGCTTGTGAAAGCGACAGTGGCATCAGAGAGTCTCGAGGGAGGAGACACGAAGATATACAGACACGAGGCCTACAGAGAGCACTTGAGAGAGATTGCCTGCACGGAGGATAACTCAGAGATAATAAAGTCATCCAATAATGAGGAGGAGAGAGGCCTGGCGAAGAGGATCGAGAGGAAAGATTAATGAATAGAGGGCGTATTGACAAAAAAAGCAAAGTTAACTTTTGCCTCCACGCACATACGTCTCCTTACTTTTACCTGGTCATTATATACAGACCATGTTCGGACCTCGCTCAAAAGCCTCGCTCGCTGATAAATGCAGGAGATGGATGAGTTTGGGAGTTAATCATCTCAGGGTGTTAATGTCACGGCCTACAGACAGACATGACAAACTCCCTGTACCTCAGTGTTTGGCTTCTCTGCTCCCGCCCTGAGGCTCTGCCACCACTGGCCTGATTCCATATGGGAGGTTGTACTGCAGTGTGTTTGTGTTTGTGTGTGTTTGTGTGTAAGAGGGAGGATGGATTAGTGTTCCCGTATCGAGATGGATAGGTGCATTACTTTGCTTTCCCTCGGCTGAGTCTATTTGTTTTTGCGCCCGGTAATGATGCTGCGATGATTATTCCTTTCAGACAAGAAAAATAATGTTTGTGTATCACCACGGAGTCTGTCTTTCTGGAGATTAAAAGCATTATATCAAAACGTACTTGTTTTGGATTGTGAAGTTGGGGACGTGAGTTAGAAAACTGATACCACATTAAGTACAGAGCCGGATCCGGGAGGTGATTAGCTTAGCTTAGCATAAGACGGGAAGCTGGGTTAAACAGCTAGCCTGGCTCTCTCCAAAGTTCATATATCAACCTTACTAATTATCACGTTTTCTATTTTCTTGGCGAACCAGCCAAGCGCAGTGGTGCCAGGCAACCAGCAGAGATGTTATGTTGTACTTTTTACATTGTCTACGGATTAAACAAAAAAGATATAACGTGTTAATTAGAGAGCTCTAAAGGTGTTAGTAGTCTGATTTTTGCAAAAACTCTCATGAGACTTGTTGCCTGACGATCTATCCTAACCTTAACCATTCAAGGTCAATGCCTAACCTCAACTATTCAAGGTCAATGCCTAACCTCAACTATTCAAGATCGATGCCTAACCTTAACCATCTGAGGTCAATGCCTAACCTTAACCATTCCAGGTCAATGCCCAACCTTAACCATTCAAGGTCAATGCCGAACCCTAACCATCTGAGGTCAATGCCTAACCTTAACCATTCAAGGTCAATGCCTAACCTTAACCATTCAAGGTCAATGCCTAACCTCAACTATGCAAGATCGATGCCGAACCCTAACCATCTGAGGTCAATGCCTAACTTTAACCATTCAAGGTCAATGCCTAACCTTAACATTCAAGGTCAATGCCTAACCTCAACTATTCAAGATCGATGCCTAACCTTAACCATCTGAGGTCAATGCCTAACCTTAACCATTCCAGGTCAATGCCCAACCTTAACCATTCAAGGTCAATGCCGAACCCTAACCATCTGAGGTCAATGCCTAACCTTAACCATTCAAGGTCAATGCCTAACCTTAACCATTCAAGGTCAATGCTGAACCCTAACTATCTGAGGTCAATGCCTAACCTTAACCATTCAAGGTCAATGCCTAACCTTAACCATTCAAGGTCAATGCCTAACCTCAACTATTCAAGATCGATGCCGAACCCTAACCATCTGAGGTCAATGCCTAACTTTAACCATTCAAGGTCAATGCCTAACCTTAACATTCAAGGTCAATGCCTAACCTCAACTATTCAAGATCGATGCCTAACCTTAACCATCTGAGGTCAATGCCTAACCTTAACCATTCCAGGTCAATGCCCAACCTTAACCATTCAAGGTCAATGCCGAACCCTAACCATCTGAGGTCAATGCCTAACCTTAACCATTCAAGGTCAATGCCTAACCTTAACCATTCAAGGTCAATGCTGAACCCTAACTATCTGAGGTCAATGCCTAACCTTAACCATTCCAGGTCAATGCTGAACCCTAACTATCTGAGGTCAATGCCTAACCTTAACCATTCAAGGTCAATGCTGAACCCTAACCATCTGAGGTCAATGCCTAACCTTAACCATTCCAGGTCAATGCCTAACCTCAACTATTCAAGATCAATGCCTAACCTTAACCATCTTGCGAGAGTTTCCTAATTTGCGTGTTACCTTCTAGACACGACCAAATAACATTAGCATCGATCTTCTCTTCTTACTCATTGAACTCAAACTCTAACTCAGCGCATTTCACAAAATGTTGAAGTATTACTTTAGGCATGTATGAACTATTCTAATTATTCTGTTTTTGTTTTTACGTCTTTCTTTAGAACGAGAGGCCGAACCTGGCAGATATGGAGACCCAGGAACTAAAGCTCACTCCAGCTCAGCCAAGAAGACAGTACAGGATGGTGAGTTTGTTTAACATCATTTGCATTTGGGTGGGGAGGGTGTTATAGTTACTGGAAGACATAGCTTCAACCAATACAGCCAAAAGTTAAAGTTTGTAACCATGCTGTTGTTGTTGTTACAGCTGATTTGACTTATCTGATTTCGCTCTTACTCTGTGTGTTGTTGGGCTATCTCAGTGCTGATGTATTTGTCCTATAATAATGGGAGTCAGATCATTACAGATTACCAGGTTTAATGAGAAATAAACACTCTGGTAGGCAGTCATTGATGTTCCACAACAGACTGTAGCATTACTTTACACTGCGTTTAAATTATTCTGCACTTGCTGTCTCAGCTTCAGATCCCATAAAACGGCGGCTATAATACAGCAGTGTTTAGCACAATTAGTTCTCTGCCCGGTCTCAGGTTGTGTGCGGAGATGTCAACGTGGAAGAGAGAGATAACCAAGCTTGCAGCTCGTCGTCTGAACCATGGCGAATGCACACAGGATGATCAAAGCTAGCCCCGTCAGTAACACGGAGCTATTTCCAGGGTTAGCTGCAGTAGGAACATCATGGTCTGTTAGTGCAGGCCAATACGAAAATTGTGATTTGAGATTTAACAAGTGGGCAGTGATATACTCAGAGATTTCCCTCTTCAGAACACAGTAGCGTATACCTGTCAGTTCTGGTGTTTGTGCTTTCAGCTCAGCAGAATTAAACAAGCCAACGTGGGTGTAGTGGGCTGAAATCCTGCATATTGCTTGAGATTATCATGGGCAACATTTTAATTGAATTTTGCAGTATATGGAAAATGTATTCAGTTCATTTACTTTTTGTAAATCAGTTTGATGATGTCTTTTATTTTTGTACTAAATTTTGATCTGACTTAAGAATACAAAATATTCTTGCGTGTGGGCAACACATTTTTATGTCTGCAGCACAGCATATATCTAGGTTACTTTTTTAGCGTTTAGCGTGACTAATTGAAAATGCAGAGGCATAAAACTGTAATACACATATTTAACAACTACGCATGATTAATCAGTGTTTAAAATGTATAAGGTAGTAGTGTGGGACCTATAATGGAAGGACTTCCTTATTTATGCACTTATTATTCATTAACGTCTTAGCTAAAGCAGTTCCTTGACTGCTATTTAATTTGATAATACTGTTACAAAATCAAATAATTTAAGAAAAACATGTACATAGAAATAATTAATCAAAAAATAGATGAGTTACAGTGACTCATAAATAGCCAAATAAAACAAGTTGCTAAAAAGGTAATATAAAATGGATTGATTAATCTGTGTCATGGGGAAAAACACAAGGCTAATATACTTTGTGATGTAACAAGGCCTCTTATGTCTACTTACCTGAACTTTCTGACATGGAACATCCATGAAGGATGATTTAAGCCACAACAAGGCTCCAGGCCACCGCTGAAATCAGCTGATGGGTTGGCAAATGGAAAACTAACTGGGGAACCAATTGGTAAATCAAATGCAAATTGAAATACGACTGATGCAAGCATTGTGTTCTGTTCGTTAGGCAATTACAAAACCAATTAGACATGTTTTGATCTAATTCAATGGGAGATAAGCTGCATGGTAACATACAGTAATCCACGGTATCAAAGCCTATATAAAAAGAGCCGCATCCATATTGTGCTGCTGTGAGATTCAGAAGAGTGCATCTTCATGTCTGTGGTGAAGGTTTGGTTCTTTACAGCTTTTCCTTGTCATCAGCTCTGATGAAACAACGCTGTAGAGCGATGTCTCATTCAGTTTTCAGGGAATGCTGCTCTCCAGTAGAAAGCTGCAATTCAGAGATTAAGTGATTTAAATTAAAGCATTGATTTGTTTTCTGAAAAAAAAGAGCGAAGATGTCAGGCAGTGAGTTGTGAAAGCCAGAAATGTCAGACATGCAGAAATGCAAGTGAGTCACTGCATGGGATTGACCCTCATGTACTAAACAAACATTTCCCTTTAAATGGAGCAAATTGTGAGATTTTTGAATTACATATCGTATCATTTCACTCTCCATTCTTCTCTTGTCTACTCTGTGGTGTGAGTCACTGTGTGGTGTTGCCTTGCTGCTGGAGGCTCTCTTTTAGAAAAAGTGTAAAGAAAGAGGGGACTGAAAAGGGTTTTTAAACGTAGATAAAGTGAATAGAGTCTGGTCTTTCTCCAATTTGTCGCTTTACTACAAGCTTTAAAAGGATGATCTAATGGACGCACAGAGTTTCCGTATGTCATAACATTAATAAAATGGTGAATATGAGTGGATAATGAGAGGAGAGGAGATGGAGGTAAAGGAGATACAGGGCTCTAATACTCGTTCTCATGCACGCTCAAACACACACACACACACACACACACACACACACACACACACACACACACACCCTTCAGCCTCAGATTAATGAATGCCTCAGTCTAGAACAGTGCAAAAACATTTAATTATCCCTGACACTGAAGGTGAGGCAGGAGGCCAGATCTGTCATCCACCTGTACAGAGGAAAAAGAGGAAGAGATCAGTGTGTCAATGAGACGAAGAGTCAGGCTGTAAGTCAAGCGTGCGGTCTTTCATTGTGACCTCTCCTGAAATTGACTGAAGGTCAAACTGACACAAACTCCTTGTCCTGGCAGCAACACATGGTCAGTTAAGGGCCTGGATCTTTTTTTTTTTTTTTTTTGGCAGAAGAAAAGAGACCACTTGACATTGTACAAGTGCAAAATGAAATCTTGAATGAATAGAAAAAAAACAACCTTCCTGACCGTCCTGCACAGCTGCAGGAGTACAGCCTCACAGAGCCTTAAGCATGGCTGTAATCCCTTACTGTGTTCAGACAGAATGCAGAGTGAATTTCAGAGGTTGCATGATTGCATACAAAGTCAATGGAAAGACGGGAGTAGACATAAATTCACTCTTGGCAGCAGGAACTGAATGTTTCAACTATCCCGAGGCTTTATGAATCTACTTCATAAACATACAGTGGAGAGGAAAGAGGAAGGTAACAGAAAGTGGTGGAGTTTCTGGTGAGTTCTTAGATCAGTCAGAGGCTGACAAGAAGCCCCCAGGAAGTGCGCCAGGCTTTGAAGACATTTCTTGTAGAGACCAAACGGTGGAATTACAACTTCAGTGTCCTTCACGTGACGCCATTGGGCCCAAAAATACTTTTTCCTCATAGACTTACATTTGTAAAAGACGTCTGTGAATCAGTGGATAATTTTTTTTTAGGTAAATCAACTTCCCAGTAGGAACACTTGAATAGCCCTTATACCTTTAAAGGTATGATATGTAACCATGGTCGGTTTGTAAACACACAGCATTCAAAGTTGGCCCCTCCACAGCTAAACAAGCCGAGAGGGAGAGAGAGAGCAGCGATGGTCGAGCGAGCTATAGAGTGACTGAAGAGAGAGAGCGGCGTTAGTGAGAACGAAGCAGTGAATCAGAGAAATAAAATGTGCCGAGTTGACGGATTTTGAATGAATGCAGACTTCCTGTCTGCTCGTCAAACTACAGACACACACCAATCATAGCTGCACTCACAGCACAGAGAGGAGCAGGGGGATCACTGGAACACATGCACAGGGGCGTGACAAAGTGGTGATATTTGACCCACTGAACGAAACCCACTCTGTTATTGTCTGGGTCCCAAAGGCTGTTTGCTGACGCCCAGAAGCGTCCAGAGTAAAGCAAAATAATAAGAAAAGAGAAAATACAGGCAGAGGGCTGCAGGGTCTCTGCAGAAACAGACACCGCCACACACTTCTAGTGGGGCATAAGTGATGATTGAGAGGGATTATTTTTGTATCAGTCTGTTGTTTTATCGTTGAGTTTTGCATATTAAACTCTAAAATCATTAGGTCCTAAAAGTTGTTAAATGGACTAATAGCCGAATTCAGAGTTATTTTCCTTCCTCCGTTCATGTGAATGAGTCAGAGATCGAGGGCTGGACCGCAGGCTGGGAGGCGGGGTTAAAGGAAACATTACTGCGCTTGCTCTGTGCGCCCAATGACTGCGGATGATCGCCGGAAGATCCGGGTCATTTTATACTCGAAAGTCAAGCTTTTTTTTTGCTTCGTGCACCACTAGAGCAACTTTCATAGGAATGAACAGTAGCCCGCCTCCGACGCTGCATCCAGATCTCTTTATACATCCATGACTCCCACGCACACAGCTGGTGTGTCCATTGTTCGCTAGCTTCCAGCTAACTTCTGGACAGTTGCTGTTTGGGGCAAATAAACACAGACTGCGCAGCATATTCACAGGAATGAGGTGTGAATCACACCTACAGTCTTGTTCAAATATGGACTCTTGAAGTTATCCATACACACAGTGAAATGTGCCAAAGGTTTGGTGAGCATTCCTATAGAAGCCCGGTATTATTGTTGAATTTCACATAAGATAACATGTTTTAAATGAAACCCTTGGTATACCGCATAAGTCCTTACAGCCTGGTTTAGCTGGCTGTTATCAGGAGCTGGTTGCTCGTTTCGGCTTCTTTCTTTGTGAGGGTGGACACAGTTAGAGACTCCGGTATCTACATACTGTATGTGTTTCCTGAGTGTGTGCGAGTTCCCTCCAACCAGGCCAATTTCATGCATATTCTATTTTACTTCTGCTCTCTCCGTTCTCCGTGATAATGATTACAATTATAAAGCAGAACAGTTTATGTACAACTTTAGCTCGACTGTAACAATTAGCAACTTCCACCTGAAATTATTGTCTTCTTGTGTGCGCATGTTGTCCTTAAATTCATCTTTGCTCTTTCGCTTTGAAGCCGTCTTCAAAGCCTGATTGATTATTTGCTTTCATACTGTTTCTTTAAAAATGCCTCGCTGCCAGCAGCAGCTTCACAGAACATACTCTTTCAGGGCTTTTCACAATAAAGTGTGAGCGTGCATGTGCTGTTGTGTGTGTATAGTGGTTGTGTGGCAGTGATGAATATTCAGTTTGTAAGCGATAGTCAATAGCCTTTCTGCCTCTGCAGATATTTTTCCTCCCGTAAGCCACTGTGGCTTCTTCTCTGACATTCAAACTGACACAGCCTGTTTATCTTCTCCATTCCAGTTACATCCACAGTAATATGATTTTCTCATGTTTTCAATAATTAATTTTATGGATGGTGAATCCGTTCTATCGCTGCATCCTCCCCGAGGCCTTCTTGGTGCTTTCATCCCTCCATCAGTCCTCGCTGTCATCCATCGCTCCAGTGCCTCTGATAGGCCAAACAGTCCGACCCTGAGGAACGATCACAAAGCAGAGAGAGATGGGGGGGTTTATTTCCTCCCGATCTGTTTGTCTTTCTGTTCTCTCTCTCTCTCTCCACCTCTTGTTTTTTCTCTGTAGCACCCCCAGGTGAAAGAGAAGAAACACCTTTTTAATTAGTTTATCAAAGCCTGAAAGTGATGCTCATTTTTCTAATAACAGTCAGGAATCTGTCCTCTGGGAATGGTTGTTGAAGCTCTTGTTTATTTAATTTCAAACTTGTTTATTTGCTATTAGAAACAGCGGCTGGGGAGCGCAAACAATGGAGACGGTGTCGATAAAGGAGCACACACACACACACACATCCGCACACACAGATTACAAAAACACCCCGTTGACCCGTGTCCAGCTCAGCAGCAATTAATTTGAGGTCACCCTCTACTCTCTGACAGGGTTTGTTGGCGACGTGGCCTCTGCTATTGGACTCTGACTATCTTTATTATCCAATCACTGCATTCCATCCTGGCCGCCGTCCAACATTAGAGGACACAGGACGAGTGTTTTATCTCACCCTTCTCTTCTACAGCCACTTTTTCCTGTCTCTTAAGGAACATTAAGGGTAAGAGAAAGAGGGAGAGAACAATTCTTGAGGAGACAAAATGTGGATGAGTAGGGCAATTTACTGTCAACTTTAATTGTCATAAAACTTTACAGCTCCAAGTGCGATGTGCTTTTTTTTTGCCAGGAATCAACTTGGAAGTTTTGCAGCAATTAAATGGCTGGAAGTTATGTTCAGGGTTGGATCATCCACTTTTTAAAGAATGATTTTTTTTACACACTGTAGACAATAAACTGCCATCTGTGCCGCTCGCCTTAATGAATAATAGCGCTACGATACAGCAACACTGACACGCTAATGCAGTTAGCGGTGATTCAGTTACTGAAGTTCCTGATTCTACATTTTCTCTGTGTAGGCATAGATCAAAACTATGTCCTTGTGTATCACAAAGTGTCGCACAGTAAAATTCCCCTACAGTATATAAAAAATACTGAATTTTTATTCCAAAATAAAACATCCAGTGTTTGAAAGCTTGTAAGTAAAATCACAGATCCATTAGAAATTAAATATATTGTTTAATTTTATGTTTTTTTTTTTTATATACGGAGGCACTACACTAAATAAGATTATGCCAGCAGTATGTTTCCAGCTCTCCTCTGTCTGGCTGTGTTTGCCCTGTGGCTCCCTGCAGGCTCTGAGCTGTGGACCTGCAGGGATGGAGGGAGTCAATATATGAACCTACTTCATCCACAGTTGTGCACAAGAGAGCTCTGTAACATGAGGTAATGGCAGGAAGGCACAGCGAGGACAGAATGATGGGTTTATTGTAACACCGCCACACCTACACGAGCAAAGCAACAAAGCCCTTATAGATGATATATACACACATCATATTCACATGATGAAAATGACTTTGATCTTCATGTTCAGCCAGATGAGTATTTTTTTCTAAGATGCAGCACAACTTTTGATTTCAGAGGGGAATCTATTTTTCTTTTATGTGTTTGCTGTACTCGCTGAGCATGAGCTACCAACCGTGGAGTATATTGATTCCCCCCCATTATATAAGAGCAAACCTGACCAGATGGTAGCTGGGATGATGTTGGGTTTGCAGCAACAGCAGCACTTTCAAAGCGTGCTGCAGCACAGCAGTGAAATGTACAACAGCCATGAGGTGTCTGATTGTAAAAGTCTCACAAGTCGGCACCGCACAAGGTCCTAAAAGACAGCCTGTTAAATGTTTACAACTTTACCTTTCCGGTGTTAATTTCAGTGCACAATATCAGTGATTACAGCTGTAGATACTGCACATAAATAGATTATACTGTATATATCCACAGAGATCTTTTCACTTTTACATAAATGCATTAGGATTGAATTGAATTTGAACTATGAATTTTATTCACAAATGGAGCGCAGCTTTATTGAAGTCGCTCGCATTAGCTGATTGGCATCCGCTGCTTCATTCATGCTTCAACACAATGTGTTTCTCCTTGCATCAATCTAATGAAGTTAGATGGATCTAATATGAGGCCACATGTGACATGCAATCACTTTGATTGCTGTCATCACAGAGCCTGTAGGTGCCTTTGTGTGTTCATTTTTGGGGTAATTGTTAAATTAAATTTGATGTGTGGGTATGTGTTAGGGGGATTAGTTCTAATCCTCGATGCTGCTCAGATTCTTTGAGAGATTCATTAATGAGTATTTTTCACTGAAGTGACCATTTGCTATAAATGGACTCTGACTGAAATACACATTCAGGGAAAGTGCTGTGGTGACGTAGTTTAAAGAGCAAAAGAGACACACGTGTCGGGAGGAAGGGGAGGTGGATGGGTCCAGCAAACTCAAGGCTTTCATCCAGGAGACCGCTGTTCATGTCCCGTGCGTTACGTTTCACTTTCACGTTACAATCAGCTGTTTGTTTGTGTTCACAACGTCTAGTCACATTTGCACTGTAAAAAACATAGTAATTTTAAGACAAAACATGTTGTTTTTTTCCTAAACCTGACTAAGTGGTTTTGTTGCCTGAACCTAAGAAAGTGTTTTTGTTTAATTCCTAACATTAAGCACGTGTTTACTGCGAGTGAGAGATGAGAACGTGTTGATCTTTTCCTAAACCTAAATACTTTTTGTCACATAACTTTCGTACCCAAACCACAATCTTTTCCTAAACCTAACTAAATGTTTTTTTTTAAAAGACAGTGTGCATGTAACAAGCGTAAATTGACACATGCGTCACGTGTTGCTGAACATTTGTAGATAACGCACCAAAAATGAGGAATAACTTTTCGTAAAATCTCATACGAACCATTGTATGACGATACGTTGACCAGTTACCAAACTGTGTCAGTTTCAGACTTAGAGAAGTGTAAATGTGCCCAACTTGAATTCAAACTGAGGATATTTCTGTTCATTTGTTAATGATGCTTTTATCTTGAGCCCTCGCTACCCTCAGCTACAGCTCCGTCTACTCTAACATCTGTCTCACCCCAACAGACTGGTAACCCCGCGCCCAGGGGTCACCAGTCAACCTTACATGTGGCCAAGGACAATGGCTACACACATTGCCGCAGCTGTAATATTATAGAGAACACACACATGACTCGCTTCTCCCTGTTGTTCCTCCCTTATCAGCTACCAATTTCAAAGCACTGCGTCTCCACAGTTTCTCTGTTAAGCAGTGTCTGATGAAGAATAATAATATTTACTTCACGCGCACACACACACACACACACACACAAATCCTTTACACTTGTACATTTGGCAATGTCTTATCAGCAGCAGACAACCTTGTTCATTTGCATAAATCAATAACATTTTCAAGGTAAAAATGTGGTTTTGAGTGTGAAAATGAGTTTTACTTGGCACTTTTGAGTGAATGGATATGCGTTAAGGCATGTCAAGTGATATTGCTCATGTCTTATTCACGCACACACGGATGAGAATAAAGTCATACTTAAGATTAGAGAGAAGAGAGGGGAATAAAAGGAGATGAGAGACACGTATGGAGGAAAGTGAAAGAGAGGTGGCGAGAGCGTGCTGCAGTGCTCCTGCATTACAATTGATTGGCTGGTTTAACCGCCAATGCTGCTCACTCGAGCTTTAAATAGATGGATAAAACTCTCTTTTACTCTACACTTTCAACTCTACAACTCGCCTCCTGCTCCTCCTCTTCATCCTGTCATTTTACCTTTTCCTCTTTTCTTTTTGCTTTTCCTTTCTTTTCCTCTCCTCCCTTCCTTTCTCCTCTCTTCCATTTCTTTCTCCTCTTGTCCCTTCTTTTCTCGTCTCATCTCCTCTCCTCCCTTTCTTCCTCCTCTCCTTCCTTCTTTTCTCATCTCATCTCCTCTCCTCTCCTCCCCTCCTTTCTCCTCTCCTCCCTTCTTTCATCTCGCCTCCTCCATTCCTTTCTCATCGCCTACCTTCTTTTCTCCTCTCCTTTCCTCCCTTCATTTCTCATCTCATCGCCTCCCTTCTTTTCTCATTTCCTCTCCTCACTTCCTTTCCCCTCTCCTCCATTCTTTTCTCATCTCATCTACTCTCCTCCTTTCTTCTCTCCTATTTTCCCTTCCTTTCTCCTCTCCTCCCTTCCTCTGTCCTTTCATCTCCTCTCCTTCCTGCTTTTCTCCTGTCCTCTACTCCTCTCCTCCCTTCTTTTCTCCTTTCCTCCCTTCCTTTCTCCTTTCTTCTCCTCCCTTCATTTTTTCATCTCCTCCCTTCATTTCTCATATCCTCTCCTCCTTTTCTTTCTCCTCTCATCTCTTCTCCTCCCTGCCTTTCTCCTCTCCTCTCCTCTCCTCTCCTCTCCTCTCCTCTCCTCTCCTCTCCTCTCCTCTCCTCTCCTCTCCTCTCCTCTCCTCTCCTCTCTTCTTTTCTCCTCTCCTCTCATCCCCTCTCCTCTCTTCTCTTCTTTTCTCCTCTCCTCCCTTCCTTTCTCCTCTCCTTTCCTCCTTTCTTTTCTCCTCTCCTCTCCTCCCTTCCTTTCTCTTCTCCTCTCATTTCTTCTTTTCTCCTCTCCTCTCCCCCCTTCCTCTGTCCTCTCATCTTTTCTCCTCTTTTGTCTTCTTTTTGTTTCTCCTTTCTTTTCTCCTCTCCTCTCCTCCTTTAGATACCACAAACATTCAGATCACGTCAACTGAAAACCAATTTCACATTCAGAGCATCATTGTCAGTCCAAATGAACTTTTTTGTTGTTTATGAGGAAGTAGTATCCGTGTAATCGACTACATGTGACGCTCTGTGTACTTGTGTGTGTGTCGGTGCATAAACTGACTCACTCATTTGTTTGTGTGTGTCTGATTTCCAATTTGTCCGTGAGTGGAGGTCACACACTAATCCTAAATTGTCCTCCAATCCTGTTAACCAGATACTAGCCTCCCTTCTCCCCGATCCCTCCTCTCCTCTTTCCCTTCATCTCTCATTTCCTCGCGGTGATAAAGTCATTTTGCTGCAGAAGTGAAATAAGATGGGTTTCCTCCAGCGCTGATAGATGGAGGTGAGGACAGGCCCAAATAAGCGGGCAATGGAAACACGAGGCAGATCAGACAGCTATCAGGGGGAAGGTTGACATATCATCTCTCTGCATTCTGGAGAATACGAGAGGGCATGCGGGCTTGTAATGTGTTTTTGTATCTGTGTATGTCTTTTACAGATTGTGAGGAAACGAGTGCGTTGCTCAGCTATGACGGATGTGGACAGTGTACTATCTCTTCCCATGAGACTATCTGAGCTTCACCATCTTTATTGTGTGTGTGCATTCGCAAAGATAAAGGAAGCTGTCCCATAAGATATGTTCAGAGTTACGTATGTGTGGGTGTTCATTCATTCTTAATGATGGTTGTTGAGATTATTGCGAGCGGAGACAAGAAAAACGCCATCGCGTGTGATTGATTTAACGCTGATAAACCAGCATGTAAACTGCAGCGCAGTGCGTGTGATCAGGTCAGAAACTAGTTGATGTTCGCAGCAGACACCAGCTGTGGCTCAAACACAACCCATTAGGGCCCTAATGGAGACGAGGCCAGTCTCATTTCATGATGTTAGTAGCCACATGCTAATGACTTGTACATGACGCAAGGCTTTGATCTGTACGCACTGTACTCAGTCTCAATTAACTTAGGATTTTAAATCATTTTTCGTTTGTTCACTATAGTGACAGCGTGTGGTCTCTGTATGTGGTTTAAAGCCCACTTTGTTTTTGATCTCTTTAGTTGACCACCAGTCCAGAGTCCACTGCCTGATGTTGGCCCGTCTCTCACTTCATCTGTACTCACCTCTAATCACCTGTCGCTAACCCATCCTGTCCTACTTGTCTCAGTTTCTCGATGGCAGGCCATGCTTGGTCCTTATTCGCACACTTGCATCAGACTCATATTACCTCCGAATCAACTCACCATGGATCTCAAACTGTAGATTCATCCATCTGAAAGTGATTCTCCTCCAGCCATGATATTCCCGCAGTAGTCAGACTGCAGACAAAACTTCCCAGCATAGCCGATTGCACACCGTGTGCACATACCTCGACCTCATGAGCACCTCCACTGGAGCTCCCCCAATGAGATCTCTTCAACTCCGGTATGATCTCAGACTTCCTCTCCTCTGTCTGCGAGAGCCAAGAATTGAGGTTGCCATAGGCATAGTTTGCAATAGCTGGCTTCAATTCCTCTACTCATCCGCCACCTCTATCATGGTTCCCAGCAATGCACCACGGTGCATAGGGTGCGCCCTCCTCCTCGCATCAGTCGTCCTCATATCTACAATCCAATGTTATATTTAGAGACTGGATCATCGTGTTCTAAAAGGGAAATCGTTCCCTTCAACCAGCCGATTAGTCAGGCTATTAAATTGGCGTTATCAGTCGCTATAAGCCCCATAGATGTGGGTCAATAGGGGCCTTCTACACCTACTAGTAGGTTTTATCATCTATTCACATGGTAGATCACTGAAAGAAGGTATAAAAGAAGACGACAGCGACCTTTAGCGACCGTAGTAATTATGATAGGAGCAGAAGCAGAAGTCAGGTGCTGCAGTATAAACAGTGTGAAATACCTTAAGAGGTGGAGGTTCGGGACGATGGATGGGACACAAAACACAGGGTTTTCAACCAGGAGACTGGATTTCGCAACCTGTGTGAAACCAAGATTGTGTAGTTGTCTTTGTGTTCATATGTTATTTTAACCCAAAACACATGTTTTTCGCTAAACTTAACAATTTTTTTTTTTTTTTGCCTAAACCTAAAGAAGTTGTATTTTGTTGCCTAAACCTAAAGAAGCCTTTTTGTTTGTGTTCAAAAGATGACATTTCATTCAGTTTTTCATGTTAGAATGTGTTGCTTTTAAGTTTCACTTTCACTTTTACAACGTAGGCCCCTATTGACCCACATCTATGGTGCTTATAGCGACTGATAACGCCAATTTAATGGCCTGATAATATTCGAATCAGGTGTTTCAACTGCATCGAAAAACAGTTTCTTTCATATTTACTCAGCTTTCATCAATACTCCAGCAACAACTAACACATGCTTCATCCACCATCCACCTCCAGGATCGTCACACATGGCATCACAGCATCTCCACCCCCTTTCAGAGCCACAGCCAGCATCAGCCCCCCCCATGTGTTTCCTCATGGGCCTGCTCCCTCTGCGGAGCCGGCACAGCTGACCTTTCTCAGCTTACTTCATAATTTTTTTTTCATCCCTGTGTTCACAGGATTCACAAAATCCCCATGGACACACATCCTCTCATCCCCCCGTCCTCGAATTCCTTCAGCCATACACAGCAATGCAGCTTCTCCCAATATTTCTCAGTCAACACAGCATCCCAAGAGCCCCACCCAACGATCCAAGGTTTCTCCTATCTCAGCTTATATGAGCCGCTGACCAAATACATCAGTTCCATATTCCTCCAAGGTCTCACCTCAAGACCCACACCGAAACAGGGAGAATACCCACTCACTTTCACTAAGTCCTCCACATATCTTCAGAACACTTTTCCTGCCATTTCTTCCACATTGGCACAGTTTCGGAGACGGATCACCCACAGTGAGTGTCCTCCTCCACTGCAATATATCCATCCTTGACTGACCAAAACGAACAACTTCCTCCTCCACATTCATCTCCTTCCTCACATCCATCCTCAACATCAAATGCTTCCTCATTTCATTAACTCACATTGTTGTGGCATGGTCCTTGCATGTGAAAAAGCTCTTTCTTTTACTGCCACTGTGTGTTTTTTTACCTCCTCCACCTTCTGTTTTTTCTTCTGTCTGTCAAATGAAAGTGGGTTTGTGCTGTTAGCGTAGTGTGAAATGACACAATGCTCGGAGTCAATGAGCTGCTTTGATCTTTTGTCACCCTGGACACCAGCCAGCTGTGCCTGGCTGCCACGGCGGTAATGTCACTGTGGAGATTGATTTGGAAGAAGATGGGGTCGACGCTCAGGGAAAATAGTCCTCATTAAGCAACTCACACCGCGGAAAACTCAACGTTTACTTCATACATTTTACCACTCTTCTTCTCCGTCTCTTCCTCCAACTCATTATTTTTCTTCCTGCTTCAGTTAGTAGAACGTAACTACCTGCCAGCTGGGAAACCAAAAGAAAAGCTTGATGTTTTGCTGCATCAACTTTCAACTTCAGCACTCCATTGTGCTGATTCTCCCGCTTTGCATGTTTCCACTAACTTATTTTTGCAGCTCAGAGATTAAGTTTATCCCTGATCTCTCCCTGTAGGCCCAGACGCCACCAAGGATCCCTGTCTGAAGGTGCGCTGCCCTCCTCACAAGGTGTGTGTCAGCCATGATTACCAGACAGCCGTCTGCACCAATCACAAGCAGCCAACTCACAGGTAAGAAACAGTACTGTGACATTTTCAGCGTTGTGTGAAAAGTACCGTGAACACCGATCACAGATATAGAGCATACTGTATGATAATCCATAGTATTTCACCATGTTTTATAGCTGATGTGTCTGAAACCACAAACAGAAGTAATGCCATCACTTCAAAATCATGTTTATGAGCAATTCTCGTAAAGTTAGGAAAGGTCATAATCAAGACGATAAACTATGTTAAAGGTGGAATCAGTGATTCTAATCCAATACACTTTTTGTCAAATTCAGCGAATATCTCCTCACGGTCCGCTATCTGTCCGGTGTTCATACACAGCTCTGTAAATGGGAAGCAAACAAAGTGGTTCTGAGTTGGACCGAGCCACACAACACTATTCCAGCCAATCAGCAACAGGGGGGCATTCATGCTCATGCACAGGACTGGAGAAAAATGGATGTATATAGAGAAAGGTAGAGGGAGCGAGAGGGAGAGGGATTGTAAAATCTGGGGTGAGGTATTTGTTTGGGTGTTGAGTTCAAATATCGACAATCTTTCTCTAGAATCGCCGACTCCAACTGTAAGTATATTTTTTGAGCAATCGTCTTTCTCCACACAGAAAGGTCCTGCCCAGAATAGGGATTGACAACTGGACCTTCTTACTGCGAGGTGACAGTGCTAACATATTTTTTGAGCAGTCAATGACCTTATGCGTATCCTTAATACCTTATTTTTGAGCAGTCAATTTCATTATGACCTTATGCAAGATTGGGTGCATTTATTTTGCCTCCAAACGGCTTACAACATGGCTCGTACGTAATAGTGCCAACAGCGCTAACAGTGAAAACAACGGCAACAGTGCTGAAAAAGCTAACAGTGTTAACCCGGGAGGGTTCGGGGGCACTAGAGGGTGGGTGCTATGCTATCACAATGGCGCCGTCTGTCGGTAAGGCGTTATCAGCTGTAACCGCCGTATGAGACTAGTGCAGAACGGCCGGCCCGGATATGTCAACAAAGCACAGAGAAGCTCTGATTATAACACACACAGAGGCCGAGTGACTTCATCCTCTGCTCAGGTAGACATTACTCCTCTATATCTTTACATAGACAGTAGTTGTTTGCCTCTATATTAATGCTCCGAAATGTTGTATAGAGAACCCTTAAAGTGGGCCCTGAACACAACATCAGGGCTGATGCAGCATCAGTATTATCTACAAAAGAACAACAAAACGGTGGAGTTGTGGCTGCTTTGATGCAAGACTTTCTCTACTTAAATATGGAATTATTATTAAGTTGAAGTAAACGCCTGTAACTCAAAGATTACTATGCAAAGTTGAACTTCAGTATGCTAGACCCTCAGGGCACGTTAGACAAATTACGCCCAGCAGAAGCAGGCAATAAAGTAGCATTTTGTGTTTTGTGTGTTAGCAGTGTCTAAAAATCCAATCTGCTTCAGTGACAGACATACAGACACATATTCTCAACACCAATTAATTTTAATCAAACTATCTGTTTGCTCTCTGGACTCTGTCAGCACCCAATTTGTTTGTGTTTTCAACCTTGTCATGTTGCCAATTTTAAGGTTTTTCAATTTTTCAGTTCAAGAAGCATTTCCCCCAAAAGACATTTGAATGTTTTTTTTGTCTCTTTCTAGGGTTTAATTGATTTCCTCAAGTCATTAGCTCCTTCTCGGATTTAATGCTTTTCTTTGCATTGCATTAATTACAAGTCTTATTTGCTGCTTAATACGTAAAATTATTCAACTAAAATCTGTATTTCCCCGACAGCATCGCTCACTGAACCTTTGGACCATGATATTATTTTATCTACGAGTTGAATTAGTTGCAGTAATTGGCATAACACGGATTAAGTGTCCTCTCAGAGGGTAAATCCAAACTTTCAAGATGTTTGCAAACAGATGTTGAGAAATACAGTTAATGTGCGCTATGTTGCAGCGTGTTTATCTAGGAGATGATTCATCCTTGTTATTCACTGCTAACAAAATTGCCTTTTTTGAAAATGCCCTGGACACACTTACTGTTGTGTTTACTAAAATCCACAATCAAATTACTTTCGTTCTTCACTAAAAAAGCTGTCATAACAAACTTCCTAAGCATAACTTCTTCTTCTTCTTCTTTTTGAAATTGATAAAACTGGGCACAGACTTCACTTATGGGGCGATAATGTTTGGCTGTCGGCTTGGACATCCACATTAGCATCCAGCAATAATTCAAGAATATTATGGAGCCTTGCAGTGTTAATTGGTATGCACCTCTGTCCTGCTGTGAGGGGGCTGTAGTACCGTCAAATCAGAGCCTTTCCAGATTAGAGCAACATGGAGGCTCTCAGCAGGGGGTGGAAGTTCGGTGGTATAGGAGGAAGAGAGAGAGAGATATCACTTTCTTGTTTCCGTTTGAGGCTTCTATAGAACGTCGGTCCACTTTTTAGCTGTCTCTCCTTGTGAATAATCGTCATGCACGCGCTAATTTCCCCGGCCAAACTAATCCCACCCTTCAAATCACACTAATAACTTAAACACATTCATGTGCTTCACTGCATTTACGCAAAGAGCACTTGAACGGAGAGGAGAAGCAGCATGGGATTTGATGGGGAGTTAAATGAGGGGAAATATCTCAAAAAAATCAACGTACAAGTTTCATTGTGCCTCCATTTTACCTCATCAGCCGGCACTGTTATATTCATCAGCACGGCGTGCATGCCTAATCTGCCGTGGCAATGATTATGGCTCGGTCGGTGAGTGTGACACCTCTAAAGAGCCAAGAGGGCGGCTGACACTCTGCCTGGGATGTGAATGTTGTAGTTACGGAGCGTAGATGTCTCCCAAGGGACTGAATGGTTACGTAATGCTTTCGAGCAGACCAAAATGTCATAAATAAATAAATATTCCAGGAGTAAGCGACACAGTGTGCGGGGGGGGGGTTTAGATTCGGATTTTAGAGCGTAGATGTGGAAGAGGTTGTATCTCCACCTGGTCACTCTAGTAGTTGATGTTCACTTTGCATCATTCGTTGTCGCCACATTAGTTCCTCTGTAAAGAGTCGGTCTGGCTCTACTTCCATCGCTGGCCGATGGAACAGGAGGCAGCCGGGTGTTCAGTGAGAGCACTTAGATAGAAAATTGCTGCCAGATTTGGATCAAACGCAATTACGCTCGTTATTGAAAAGGCCTCGACGGACCAATCAGGATTCGCTCTGCTTCAGCTGACCCTGACGACCAGAAACACTTTTAAAACTTTCTGCTTAACAGAAAACTGATTCTGCTAGTTATTATGGAAAGTTATTACTGTACTTCAATTTTCTGCCAACACATAAATTTATGAGGGAAATGTTAAAATACATAACGGTTTTGGCTCAAGCACTGTAGATATTATTGTTTGTTTTGTGTTTTCATGCATTTGTGGGAGACCTCAGCTTTTTTTTACTGAGCAATATCAAAATTCTGATTCATAACTATCTGAATTTAAGTATTGTTTCCCCCTTTCTCTCTCTCTCTCTCTCTCTCTCTCTCTCAGTGTGAAACCTAGGAAAGGCAGTGCAGGCCACAAGCACAGGCTTGAAGCTGGTGCTCATGGGAAATGTAGGATCTGCTCAGGGCTCCAGACAACTCCTTTGTGTGGATCTGATGGACACACCTACTCCTCCAGGGTGAGACATCTCTTTTTCCCATTAAGTTTCACACTCTTCTTCCTTTCTCTCTCTTTGTACTTTTCTCACTTTAAGTGTGTAATTTTTTCTTATTTTCTCAGCAAATATTATTAATCAATAATTCAGTTTGTTTTCAACCATAAAAAGCAAGGACAGGCTTGCTTCGAGACACACAACAGCGCTTGAAGAGCCACTGACTTGTATAATTCACGATATAAATATTTGAGAGGATGTGTACTTCTCTTTCTTTGTTTCTTGATAGATGATATTTTATATGACACTAATCTATTGTCACCTTTCCCCTCTGCTTCACGGTCTTTTTCCTGCCCCCTCTTCTCTTCCTGCGGTCCCATTTCATGTATCGACTCCTATCTTCCTCCAGTGTTGATTTCAGCCGTACTTTTCTCTGTCTGTTATGTAAATGACTGGGAACAGGTCAGCAATCAGAGGTCTTTCCAGCAGCTAAAAAATCACCTACAGGACGATTCGGAAAAGCTCTCCAGCCTTCTCATCAGACTCTAGCCCCATTTCTAGCTGCTAACCTTGGCTTGTAATCTCACTCTCAGTCTCAGCTACAGAAAAATGACTCATACCCACAAACTCTCAATGTCAGAGAAGAAAAGAAAGGCAAGAAGGAAAAGAGCAGAGGAAGTTCAGACTGAGGAGTTAAAGAGGAAAATCAGTTGGCTGAAAAAGACATAAAGAAGTGAAGCATTGTGGGTCTGTCCTTGGTAGAACAGACTCTGGATTCTTACTGACATCTATATTTATTATTATTTTGGTTGCAAGGGGTGAAACACAATCCAAAATACAAGGACCTCATACAAATGGACAATATAAAACATCTCCTGAGCTGAATCAAAGTCTTCGTGACAGAAATATTGGCAAAGTAGAGCGAGCTATGACCTTTCAGGACACCTGCACACTGTGCTTGTCACTTGCTCTGTATTATTTATTAATTGCAGCGACAGTGGTGTCTGAGGAGACAGAATCAATAAAAGCAAAACCTTTGAGAGAAGGAGTTGAACTACGGTCATGTTTTATTTGCCGGGAAGCTCGTTGACCATCCACAACATCATCCGTATGTTTCAGCTGCAGCTCTGCAGGAAATGAATGGACTTCCAGATATTTGGTGGCCACGTTGTTTTCAGTTTAAATTCAGGGGTAACGCTGAAAGTGTGGCCTCCAGTGAGCTGCCATGCAATGTCTATGGAAAGCTGCAGCGGCCGCTCCCGAGCTCAGCAAGCTGCAGCCATTGAATCTGCAGCGAACTGCAGCCAAACTCAAAGATGGGAAAAGTTGAACTTTTAGCGGAAAAGTGAGGATCCTGTAAACAGATCCTGTGACATGTTGACCTATGTTACAAAGATTTTTTTCCCATCTGAAACACACGAACGCGCCTCCCAACCTCAGAAAAATTTAATTATTGCGGCAAGTCGCACTTTGCCGCTGCAAAGTATGAAACAAAGTGAGATGGGCAACCCTGAAAATTACATTCCCATGGTATAACAAAACTGCCTTCTCAATTATGTTTAGAGAGAAACATATATTCTCCTGGATTACGGTTGCGCCAGGTTTAAACGCAACAAAACTACTTGGTTAGTAAAAAAAAAACAGAATCACAATGATCTTTATTGTCATTATACTAAATTTCGCAGGCTACACTTGATGTAGTTAAGATTAAAACAAATAAATAAATAAAAGCAGTGGTAATAAAAACAGTAATAGCAGCAATATAAAAAAATAATAATAGCAGTAAAAAAAAAGAAATATAGAAACAGTGGTTGCAGCGCTTAAATTTGAAAGCGCTTATATTTTCAAAGGAACACATTTTTAAAGCAAAATCTTTGTTTATTATGTTAAAAAAAACATCTTGGTTTGGCTTAAAATGACTACTAAACTGAAACAAAACACCACAAAAATGCAACAGAACTACTTGGTTAAGATTAGTAAAAAAAAAACATCATGATTAAAATAAGAACGTTGATTTTTAGTTTCACTTTGAGTCTCCTGGGCGACCCATTCACCACCCAGACCTCCTTCCTACGCGGACTTCCGCAAACATACTTGTGATATGTCAAAAACAAACATAATCCGCGACAAAATGCATTTCCCCTTGAAACATAATTCACAGTGCAGTTTCGTTGTACTGGAACGCAGTTTTGAGGAGACAGGGCTGGAGTGGGAGTTTCAATCCCTTGTGTATGAGCAAGTGAGGACGTATATGCTTTCCTAATGACCTACCTGCCTGAAGCACTGCTGAGGAGGAGAAGTATTGAAGGAGAAACAAGAGGAAGAACAAAGGGAAGGGGAGGGCTGGAAGGTCCCTCCGGTCGCTGCAGTAATTTAGTTGGAGGGCTTCAGTTAGCTGGTGGAGTGATGGGTCCCTGTGGTCCAACCTAAACCCTGCTCACCAGTGAGCTGCTGGTCTCCAGCTCATTCATGTTTTATTATTACATTACATGCCTCCCTCATCATGACCGCACACACACTCAATATCCTATTAAGAGGACAGTGCTCTTATCTCCTGAGAGGCTTCGGCCCACTAAGTTAAGTCCATTACTTCCCTCCTCTTAAATCATCCTTTCTATCCTCTCCTCTCCTCTCCTCTCCTCTCCTGTCCTCTCCTCTCCTCTCCTCTCCTCTCCTCTCCTCTCCTCTCCTCTATTTTTACTCCACCAAGTCAGGTGTTAAAACACTGTTTCATCAAAACCACATTAACCCCTGGAGAGAGACATACATAAAGATTCATGGGTTCCCTTAGTGTGCTGACAGTGACTGGGGGAGGACATCCATTTCCTGGGCTTTCTATCTCTCTCTCTCTTTCTCTCTCTCTTGCTCTCTCTTTCTCCCTCCCCAGACATTTAATTCAATATATTGAGAACAGGACATAGCGCTGTTCCTTTGTCAACAGATTTCATTAAGCAACATTAGCAGCGCTATCAAAGAGGTGACAGGGAGGAAATGATGGATTTGAATTACAACATGGGAAATGAAAGTGCTGGCGGGATCGGGCTATAAGCTTGCGTATGATGCATGATGTGTGTATAGATGTTTATGCACAGTCATGGTCTCTCACCCTGACAAAACCTGTCGTCATCACCTCGCAAACAGAATTTACATAACTCATTTCAGTTTTCATTATTCCTCTTGGAAGGATCTTGTAATTGGATTTTTTCCCCCCAAACTAGTCCAAACAAGTTATTACCCCTCACTTATACCTGAAATGAGATTTATACTGTTAAATTACATTCTAAAGTAGTCCATCTTGCTTTTTTGCATCGCATTAGGTTTGTACTGCGGTGAATAATAGAATGTCACTGGGCATCTCTGTGTCTAATGGTGTGTCTACATGGCTGCCTAATGGACACATCTGTTCATCGAAGATAAATGGCCAATCCTGTCTCAGCAAATCTTTCCCTTAATCAGCTCGACAAAGAAAGTTCGAACGTTTTTGGTTGTAATTGCATACTTGGAGCACAGTTATAACATACCTGTAGATTAAGTGTGCAGAATTCATGATTCCTTATCTGTGCTGTAGGTTTATTTTATTTAAAGAGGACCCTTTTATGCGTTTGTGCTATTTCCCTTTCCTTTAGTGTGTTATATAGTTTTTTAAAAGGTCAAAGCCCAAAGTCCACACCAGAGGGAGTTCCTCTCCCCCAGAGAAAAACTGCTCCTGAACTGCTGAAACACATTGATTGAAGTCCCGCCTTTTCTTCTGTAACGTGGTGATGTCACCAAGTAACACATTTGCATAATACCTACCTAGGGGCTAGTTTGGCTCGCCCTCAAACAAAGCTAGTTAGAGCGGAGCTGGAGCGGAGTCCGAAGAGTTTGATTCGGTTGCCCAATCACAACAGTGGGCCAACTGACCAATCAGAGCACACTGGACTTTTCAAGAGGGCGGGGCAGGAGATCAAACAGAGCGTTTTAGACAGAGGGTGAAAATAGGTGCCGCAGAGGTGCTGGTATGAGAAAAATAAAGCGTTTTTGAACAATAAAGCATGTAAACATGCTCGAGTAGAAACCCAAAATACAAGTATGAACTTGAAAATCAGCATAATATGTCATCCTTAAAATCATAAAATAAAGCAGATTTGAATATGAACAGTCAATCGATGCAGCAGCATAATATCCTGACTTTTTGCCTCTGGCAGGGCCAAAAACACAGAACCCTACACTTCCCATAATGCAACTCAATAGTACCAATTCATTATACTTTCAATGCCTGGTCATTACTCATGTCTACTAATGCATGTTTGTAGTTGTGTTAGGCCAGGTGCAAGCGAAACAATTCAACAAAGAGGGAAAAAGGCATTAGTTGGTGCAGCCTTTTTCAATTCCACTAAAGTTTTCCATTTTATTCATCTCTGAGTCCAAAGTAAGATAACAGTGATGACATCATCCGGACTGTTTTCTGAGACTTTAGAGTGCACCTCCAGAGCCACAGAAGACATTATAAAACTGCTTTTACAGACCAAGTACTCCCCATGACAAGTACACTGACCTTTATGTGTCTTTATGTGGAGTTCCCAGCCCTCGGGTCTCTGATATAAAGCCTCCATTACTCATGTTTTTGTTGTGTGTTTTTTACAGTGTAAGTTGGAGTTCCAGAGCTGCCTGTCTGGGAAGACGATCTCAGTGAAATGTGACGGGCTGTGTCCCTGTTTGCCTGGTCAGGACCTCAGCAAACCACCACATAAGACTGAAAAGGCCGGTGAGTACTGTCGCTCGCCGTTACATAGTCAGTGTTCTTCGTCTCCATGTTCATTTCATCTGATGTGAGCTTGTCAGTCACTTTCGGTTCGGGTGGATGCCTCAGAAACCCCTTTCACTGGTAATCTCTCAAACTCTTCCATTCCTTTCCTGCATGTCACCTCTCCCCTTACGCCTGTTATTTTCTTCCCCTTCCCCCATCCCATCTTCTGACAGCTACAGGGAGCAGTGATGGAGTGAGTGTGTGTGTCTTATTGTTTGTCATGAAAATAGGATTTCGGTAGATGAATGGAGAGATTCAGGAAGAGAAATGCAATCTAAAGGAAAGCAGCACAGAAAAGGATGGATTGTTATCGTAATGGGCTTCCTCTCTCCCAGATGGGGGAGTATAGTGGGATGGTTTTACTTTATGTGCATGTGTGTGATGTGAGTCTATCTACCTATCTGTCCATCTATCTAGTTGGGATATTGAATATTTGGCTTATATGCTGCCCTCTCAGGTCTTTTCTAATCACTCTCTGATTAGGAAGCATTTCTAAAGATCCAGAGGTTCATCAGGCACATTTAATACAAACGAAATGTGTCTGCTAATTAATGAGGACTCCCTCTTTTATCTCATTCTCTCCTTCATTAGTTTGAGGCTGAATGATGGGAGGAAACAGAGAGTGATGCTGTAACGGAGAAGTGTTTTACCAACTTGACTGCTGCCTAATTAATTCCCCTCCATCTTTGTTCAGTAGAAACTATAATTATGTGTGTGGTTTGCTGAGAGCCTGGCTGTGGGAGGGAACAAAGTGGATGAGTTTGTGTGAAGAGAGAGATCTATTTCCAGATCTTGGACTGTGTCAACATACAGCATTACACTCAGTTTCATTATCTGAGTCTCTCGCTTTGAGTTTTCTGTTTAAACTTTCCCCATTGTCCTATTTCTTCCTCTCTCTCTCTCTCTGGCTCTATCTCCTTCTCACGAATGTCACTGTACTTTCCATTTTCCAGCACAGTCTGTCCTCCGACCATCAGTGAGATAGCAGGTCCAAAATGTTTGTGCATTCAGAGGGAGCAGGGATGATAGGATCTCTCATTAGATCAGCAACACAAAATGGTAAACAGATGGAGATGGCAGTAGGTGAGGAAAACACTGTGTGTGTGTCAGATTGTGTTCCTATGGTAACAGCCAAAAGATTGCAACAGTTGGGTATGTGCAATCACTCCTCTATGTTTACTGATAGCCACAGGTTCAAACCGGGTCTGCACAGTCCTACCAGACTGGTAAATATCTCTGTTCACACAACACCTGCGTCGAGTTCACTAAGCGCCACTTTTACAGTAAACAGGGTTGTTGTGTTTCCACAAAACAGCAGTGGTTTGATGATCCAATGTTCCTTTTACACTGGAGGTTCAGAATATCAGATGGTTTGGACGATATGTAAACATACCTTTAGGGACTGGGCAACTATCTTGATATTAAATGTATACTTTTTAGTTGTATAACCCTTAATATTGCAATAACCGTTACAAAGCACAATTGCGAATACTGGGAAATACACATTTATCATTGCTGAAATTAGAGAAAATAATGTTTAAAAGGTATACAGTGTTCAATGTGTTCACATTTTCATAAAAAAAATGTTTTGACATGTTTCAAAACATTTTGCGATTAATCGCAAATTAATTGCATATGTTTTATCTGTTCAAAATGTACCTTAAAGGGAGATTTTTCAAGTATTTGATACTCTTATCGACATGGAAGTGGGCAAATATGCTGCTTTATGCAAATGTATGTATATATTTATAATTGGAAATCAATTAGCAACACAAAACAATGACAAATATTGTCCAAAACCCCTCACAGGTACTGCATTTAGCATAAAAAATATGCTCAAATCATAACATGGCAAACTGCAGCCCAACAGGCAACAACAGCTGTCAGTGTGTCAGTGTGCTGACCTGAATATGATTTGCCCCAAACTGTATGTGATTATCATAAACTGGTCATGTCTGTAAAGGGGAGACTCGTGAGTACCCATAGAACCCATTTACATTCACATATCTTGAGGTCAGAGGTCAAGGGACCCCTTTGAAATTGGCCATGACAGTTTTTCCTCGCCAAAAACGTTTGGAGCGTTATGTGTAGCTTTAAAAGTGACCTTATGAAATGTAATCTGGATCTATAGCATTATCATTCAAGATGAAGAAATGATTTTATTTTCTGTGTGAAAGTTGAATGAAACAGGAGAGCTGGATATGATATAATGTAGTATGTGTGTGTGTGTAGGGCAGATGAGGTAAGTGTCATGGTGAGTTGACATCAGGAGAAATAAGCCAGACAGGCAGAACTAACCTAATTAAAATGGCACTGAGCTGTTTAAATCAAGCAAATGTAATCATATAGAGGTTTTGTTATATATCCATATATAGCATACTGTCATAATATCCTCGCAGAGCTAAGGCTGAAGCCACTGAGCTCACTGAGCTGTTATATTTTCATATTCATTATTATCCGTAGAAGTGTAGTAGTTTGATTATTAAGCACATTCATATCGGTGGCATTACAGGACAAGATATCTCAGTGATTCGAACGCAAAAACGACTCCAAACGCTCGCAGTAATATTTACATGTCACCACCAGTGAGATCACAAGTTAAGGGTCAATGAATTTTTGTTACCACTCTTCTCACTCCCTTTCCTTCGGCTTCATTACAGTCAGTTCGATAAAAGTTATTGTTCGTGGGGGGATTCCTGGCCGAACTGACAGTCATCACTCTGCTCTCATCAACTGTGTCTTTACATGCATGAATGAGGAAAGGGAGGTCGTAGAAGTGACTTTGTAGAAGATAGGAAGGGTTTTCGGACGCAACCCGACAAGCTTTATTCTTCCGCAGAACAGTTGAAATGTATATTTATTACTCAAAAACTTTGCAAGGAAGACAGCCAGTCTCTGCCATGAATGCCAGCTCTCATGCTGAGACAGTTAGTGAGTATGTACTACTGTAATATGGTCCATCGCTGTGTCTCCAGATTCAACAGACAGTAGAAAGCGATGTGAAAACAGTGGATTCTCTTATAAGAATTGAGGAGGAAGTGGAGGAAAAATTGCACAAGCAGATTTTATAGATGAATCTGAAATTTCTGTCCATCTTCTCTCACCCACTCCCCCGATTCTGATTGATAGTTACAGTGAGTGTTCGCTGCAGTATGCTGTTTATTTGGAGTGCAGGGCCAATATCGTTTTTTATTTGACGAGGCTTCAAATATCATATTTTTTAAGTACCCTTACCTCAACCACACTAATAACCTTTATTTTTCACAGTGTTAGTAGGTGTGTGGGGAACATGTGACATGTCCCTGTGTGTTTGTCATTCACACTATTTCTCCTCTCTCTCATCTCTGTCTGTTGCTCATTTATTTTCTGTCCAATCCATCATTTTGCAAGAGCGTTGGGTTAACCTCCACCTTTTTTGTCTTTCTCACATTTTTCTGCCCTTTCATTCATTGCACAAAAGACTGTGAGAGATGCATTTTTTTTATATTAGTCAACAAATAGAGTTCAACCCTTTCCTTAGCTTTTGACACTGGGTCATATTGGCACAAATGGATCCCGCAAAGTCTCTAAAACCACAAAGATACGAGGCAGAATCTCTCTGGAACTGAGAGAAATGAGAAAAATTGTCAAAGATTAGGCCATAATTACAGGTTAATTGTATATGTTAATAGCTAAATTTGGTGTAATCTTTATTTTAATGACTAATTAAGATCTTTATTAATGATCACATAAAACTGATTTGCTCAGAAAAATCCATTTCTGCTGTGTGCCTGTTTGTCAGCAAAGGTTAACACATTGACACAGAGGCACTGAGATTTAATTTGATCCGTCAGTCAACCCCGAGGCAGCGCTGCCGTGACGTTCAACATCATCACTCTCTCACATAAAAACAAGCTGACACAAAGCGATCCTGCTGGTGATCGTGTGTGAAGGCCTAAGTCCGTACCGGTTGTGGTCAAAGAGATTTTTTTAACAATCATTTTCTGTGTTGAACAAAGACATCGACATCACAAAGAGAAACCGTTAGAGGCTGAATGAGCTAAATCCCCTCGCTAAATTAAATTTTTCCTGGCAATTCTGTCTCACAGCTCCACAGAGAGCGCGCAGGAGGACAGATTGTGTTCTCCTCTCTTCTGCCTCCACACTTCCTATCCTCTCCTAACACTTGCCAATTGCTTAGGGATTGTTTCCAGAGTGCTGACTAGTGTGAAGAGTGCCTGCAGAGCATTTTAGTATGTCCTCTTGAGACTCTGAGACTGGTCATTTGTTCAAGCACTTAAAACAAACAATCTTTATGGTTTCCTCACAAGCTGCCTCGTGTGGCCGAGACGTTGTTATGGTGATGCAAAAACCTCTAGGGAGGATTTCAGGTGGATTCTTGGGCATACAGTGTTTTGCATCCTCTCGCCCTCCAGCGTTCAGCGTTTTAACCATAGCACATTCACATCGAACACAGTCTCACGGCAGTTTGTGAAATAGTCACAAAATTGAATCTATTTGATTTGTGTACATAGACATGAGCTTTGTTACTTGTTTTTCGTGACGCAAAGCTCGACTTTCAACGAAGTATTTTTCGTGCGTTTTCCTACGAATGTCCAGCAACACTTGCGTGTCAATTTCTGCTCCAGTTTTTTCAAAATATAACTACTTAGGTTTAGGAAAAGATCATCTTGGTTAGGTTTAGCCAACAAAACTACTTAGTAAGGTTTAGGAAAATATTGTGATTTGGGGTTAAAATAACTCCGGAAGTGCTGTAATTTAAATACTGAAGTTACGTGACAAATAACTCAACTTTGACTTGTGGTTTCAGACGGGACACGAACGCCAGTGTCCTAGGCGAAAGTCCGGTGTTTTTTGACAAACCCATCCACCATGACCTCCCTACACGGCGTTCGCTGCTCTTTATACTTCCCGGTTCACAATTCTGTGGATTACATACGAATTGATTTCATGCTGACCATCATTAAAAAAAGGGAAATTTGTGTGACTATTTCACAAACTGCTGTGCGACTGGGCTGTCGCGTCATATAATTGAGACCGTGATGACGCCCAGCTGAGGGGAAAAACGGTTTCAACAAAGGTGTCAACAAACTGGTGGTAAAGTGGCTGCAAAGCCAGCAGTTACATCTAAATAAATATATTCAATCTTAACACCAATGCAGCCAACTCAGTTCATTTAAAAGGAGTTGTACAGTTTGTCTGTATCTGGTTTCACTTGTTAGCGAACTGCTCAAAATTCATAAAAAGTAGCTAATTTAGGCTGTTTATCTGGTGTGACTACAATGAGAGCAATGAAATTAACCTCCTTGGAATAACGCATCAATAATCCCAAATCGTAGTAACGGTGGATTTTGTTCACCTGCACAGGTGTTTTCACTTATTTTGCCTGATTAGCCCTCTTCCCAGGACTGTTGGAGTGTCTTGACCAACAACTCCCACACGGGCATGTCACGGTAGGAGAAGCACAGGTGTAAATAATGAAACTAATCATGGCTGACGGCTTTTCTGCTATGTCAAGTCAAAATATCTGCTGTGAAAAAAGCCTATTCCCTTCATAGCAGCAGTTGCCCTTTACCTAGAAACATGGCAGTTCAGAAGATGTTTGTTCATTTGTAACTGTTTTGGAAGACAGTTTTTTGGTTTTGGTTTGAGGACTGTCTGTTGTTGGTCATACCAATACCTACAATTACCCTAATCAATGATAACTTTCATGCTAAAATGAATATAAACCTCAATCAAAATCTAACCTACATCCAAGACAGAAAATGATTTACAAAAATAGTCTCCTTCCCAAGGTTGAAACTTAAACTGGTTCTGTTTCTGTCTCTCTTTCCTTATACCTGTCTCACTCATATCTCCACCTGTCTCCCCGTCCGTGCAGACAGTGATTACTGATCATTATCTAGGATAACCTTAACTCACTGCCAGTGAGATTGTTCTGGAGAGCTGATAGCTCAAGGCAAAGAAAATCAAACATAGCCTTGTATCTTTTTAATGAATCTGACCTTCTATCTTCCTCATATCTCCTATCTGACCGTCTCAGTCCATTTCTTTCTCCTTCTGTTACCTTGTTAGAAAGTGTCCCCTCACTCCACCACCTCGCGTCTCTCCTCTCTCCCTCTCCATCTGCCTTTCATCGTAATCTGATCAGACCGTGTTCCTTATGTCTCAAGGTGATCACCATTTCCCACACCCACCCCTTCTCTTTTATATGACAAACTAATTTCTAAATGATAAAGGAGACCCACGGAGGGATACAACTCCTGATGGTTGGGAGTTATATATTAGGGAGTCTGTAGAACGCATTTATCTCGCGGCCTAAACCGGCCTGGAGGGATTGACACCGTATGTAATTTGGCAATGTTGCACTCAATCACCTCCTAATGGCGGTCACAGGCACAACATCTGGTGATGTGAGCTAGACTGTTGCATGTTTCTGCCAAACTAGAAGGGAACAAAGAGGACGCATCTCCACTAAACAAGATGGACACAATTTGTTAATTAAACTGACAGTTCTGACAAACCTAATGAGGAATACATGATTGATTGATTTGTCAGTGGGTAAGGCACATGTTTTGAAGATTGTTAAACGGGATGTTTTTATTACATGAGATACATAATAAACACCGGTTAGATAAAAAAGATCACAACAAGTTACATTTTCACAAGATGCAGCAGCATTTCATGTTTTTCATAGTAGACTCTAATGTTACATCTATAGAGGATTACATGCGAGAGAACTGCTGAATGTAATGTGAATATATACTGTATATAGCTTTAGCTCTTCGTCGCTCATTATGAATCAAATCAATGATTGATCCAACAAACACAAGGCTTTCATCCAGCAGACCGCTGTTCCCGTGCATTCAGTTTCACTTTCACTTTGCATTCCGCTGTTCGTTCGCATCCTGTGTTCACAACGTCCAGTCACATGTCACTTTAAGCCCAACCATTTTTTTTTTTCCTAAACCTAACTATAGTGGTGTTATTGCCCAAACCTAAAGAAGTATTTTTGTTTAATTCACAACATTAAGCACGTGTTTACTGCGACCGAAAAGTGACGCCGAGGGGTCTGACAAAGTGTCAGTATGTGACGAGTTGGGATGAGAATGTCACAATCCAGTCAAATCTGAACACGCAGACATTATACATATATTTTCAGTTTGACTCACCTTCCAAGGATATCATTATCGCTGATGTCCATTGCAAAGAAACATCCATAAAACCACATCAAAATCATATAAAATGTAGGGTCCTTATAACTTCAGAACTTGCCTGAGAATCCAAAGTTTTTTTTTCATTATCAAAATAATCCAGTGATAGTTTTCTGTACATCCATCGGCACATTGCAAACAGGAACTACTAATTACTGTTTCGGCATACTTTTAATGGTGCCAAACAAATATAGACTAAAGTAGCAACCTACAGCATAACTCACTGAATCCATGGCAACATTATACTTGATTTTCTCTTCATTATCTTCATATGCTGCCTTATCCAAGTGTTTTAGTAGCCTAAACATAACATTAAGAAGGTCACTACACACAAAACACTGTCTACAGTGTCAAAGTCCTGTGCTTTGTACATTCCCCCCCTACCTCTACACTTTGACATCAGTATAAGGATGTTACGCTTCCTGCATTGTGTCCTGGATCTTACCATTGGATATGCAACAATCGCATTTCCTCTTGAACATATTTGGTAACGTCAATTAACAGTATGTGGTTTGTAGGAGACAGTGTGTGATTCAGAAGCACAGATACTGATGCATCTCAGTGAGTAGTGTTTTTTATTAATTGTGGGGACTTTGTTTTCACCTTAGAGTCCACAACCTTCCCCAAACGATAGCTGCTTCTCCACGGCATATTGTCTTTTCCTTCTCCTCTCGCCTGTCTTATGTGTAACTCTTTGTCCTGACATGATCAGATTGGTCTTTGTTAGTGTTAGTCTGTTAGTAGAAGTTCATCATATACAAACACGTTTTTTGTATTCTGCTCTATTTGGCTAGGAAGGAGTAAAACTTGTTTCTCCATCTTGTGTGCTGGCTTGCAGTTTAGCTTTACTTTTTCCACGTACAGCTGGTAGTTTATGTGCGCGTCAGTCTGTGAAAAACTGATGGCTTGTGGGGTTTCTTGGCTGCCAGTTTTCTACTGATCTGAGTTTGCAGACATGAAAGACAGCAGGAGCGAGGAAGTGCTGGGTGAGAGGAAAGGAGGGAGGAAGGAAGACGGATAAGAAGGTAATTCCCAGCCATGATTCAGTGTTTGATATTTGACCCGCAGCTCTGATCGATTCTTCTTCTTCTTCTCCTGCGTGAAAGCAGCTGGTGTGTCTGGCTGTCTACTACCACTTCATCCTTTGTAAAAAGTTCACTGTCAAACAATCTGTGATGGGTTGGAAGTGGAGCCGATGGCGTCAGTTCTGGCAACTTTAGCACTGCATCTCTGTCTCTGTGCACGTGAGCATATCCACTGGAACAATTAGCTGTTTGACTTAAGGATGTATCTGTTTTTATATTTGAAGCGGAGAGGATGTTTTTTTCTGAAATGGCAACTTCTTACCCAAAGGCTTCCAGCTGTTCTTACTGCTATAATTTTATATCACTATCTATTATAGCTTTTGTTACATTTAAACGCTATACTTCCTGCTAGAACACATATAAATCATTAAATAATTTTACAACAAAGAAAGCAAAAAAGAAAAAACAAGCACATTCAGACAGCTTTATCTATCCCAGAAGGGCAATTCAGTTTAACAGTCTACCCAGACCATACACAAACTCACAGACAGCAGCAGTCACCAGTATGTCAGAGACAACAGATAAGTGAATAAATAAAAGAATAACTCAGTCTACGGGCAGAGATCCACACTGGCACCTCATGTTGCCCCGTGCATACTGACTCACACCAAGACCAGGCCAAGAATAAAAATTCACAATATAAATAAGTAAATGATAATAAAACATTAGCTGCACTTACCATTTCTACATTCAATGAAGAAAAACATATTGGTGTAAACCGACTATTGTTGTTTAAGAACAAAATAAGGTATTCATTCAAAAAGGCTACTATCAACATTTAGCAGCGTGATAGCAGAAGGATTGAAGGACTTCGAGTAGCGATTTGTTTTCCTAGGCGGCGCTTTTGTAGCACTGGCCTGAGGGCATTAAAGTGAATTCAACATCCTTTTTTAAAGTTTTCCAGTGCCAAACCACCTCATCTGTCCTTTATATGGGGTGATGGCGACGCTACAATAACCAAAATAACATGATTGTTAATCTGATAATAAGGCTGACTGGAGAACAGTTGAATGTGGATATACCAAGGCTTGTGCTTTATGTGTCTTGGAGAAAAGAAGTCAGCCAAACTACATTTAAAAAAAAAAAATCATAGTAAGCAAATATGACTCTAGTTTTAGGCTGAGTCTGGTTGCAGCCATGGAATGACCCATTTTTTCTTTAAGTCAATCTTTGCGTGTTTTTCTGTGAAGTGATTCTGAGACACTTGATCGAGTTTTCTACTGACAGCAGCGACATCACTTGTCGAGTCCCACATCAAATCCAGTTGTGCCATAACTGTGTAATCTTTACTGCTTGTGGTCGGGCTTTGATGTTGGTTGTGTGTGTCTGACATCTTTAAGCCTGCCTGACCCCGCCGCCGTGGCTCGGAAAGAGAGCGCGCGCGAGAGAGAGAGAGAGAGAGAGAGAGAGAGAGAGAGAGAGAGAGAAATGGTTAACAGGCCATTTTATCTCTGTGCGTGTTGTGTCCTCCAGTGTGTGAATGCGTTCAGCTGCAGCTCTCTGATTCACTGCTCAACAAAAGGAGTCCTTACACAGGCGGCAGTGTCGGGCCCGTCCAAAACAATTTGGGTCACACTGAGAGAGAGAGATAAGAGGGGGTCCGCCGAGACTCATTGTGGGGCGTATAGTGCGTAGTCCGAGAGACTTGAGAGGAAAAGAGAGCAGCGGAGACAAAAGTGGGAAAAAGTGGAGGAAGGAGGAGAGGGAGTGGATATCAAAGAGAAGAACAGAAAGCGTCTTTGCATTCTATAGGGGGATGTGTGAGGGGAGAGATGGGAAATGAAGCATTCAAAGCAATTTAGGTGAGAGAAAGATAGAAGAGCGGGGCATATCTAAGTGGTCCTCTAAGTTTAAGAGAAACTGAGTTAGGTACAGCCAAGGGGTGATAAGTGGCTTCTATTGAATCTCAGACAATTGACAGAGATAGAGGAGAAAGAGAGAGAGAGAGAGAGAGAGAGAGAGAGAGAGAGAGAGTTTAGAAATTAACAGGCAATAGAGGGAAATGAGCAAGAAGCCCTTAAAGGCAACAAAGGAATCACAAAAGCAGAGAGGGATTGAAATGGTGGTGAGTGGGAACAGAAAGGAAAACAATGAGATGAGGGGAGGAAACTTGGTGTGGAGATGAAGAACGGTCAAATAAATGAATGATAAAGCAAAAGAGCAATATGCTGCAGACTCCACTGCTGCCAGAGGAGGAATTTTAATTAGGAGGTGAAGATGGATAATGTTGTTGTGGCTGTTGGTATTTCGCTCTCTTTCTCTGCTCCAGACCGTGGAAATGAAGAGCACTCTGAAATGTTATCCGTCTGGTCCTGAAGGGATATCTCACATACACACACACACACACACACACACAGATACAGAGCACCTTGGGATTCCAGAGGTAATGTCACACGGATAGCCAGCCAGATAAATGTTATCAGTCCGCTCCTCAGCTCCAGTCTGTTACCTGCAGGCATCCTGTGTTTTATAGCAGCTGCAGTAATGACACAATCCCAAACTATTACAAAAGAAAATATATATGTGTGTGTGTGTGTGTGTGTGTGTGTCTCTGTGTGTGTATGTTTGTATCCACAACATGAATATGGTTTGGCAGCAGGATGAGGAGTGTGACTCGACAGAAAGAAAAACATCTCTCGGCCCAGCAACCTGCTTAGAAACTCCCACTGGCTCAGTAGCATGTGCGTGTGTGACGTGCATGTACCTGCAGACGTCTTTATCCGCTGACAGCAAAGTGAGATCCAGGTCTCACACGTAGGGACCAATCTGCTCTGTTCTCTCTATTAGAGTAAATATCAGTGTGCGTGTATGTGTGCGAGAGAGACTTTGTATGAGATTATCTTCCTCTCTGCTTTATATGACTGTACGATTCAGTGTATTTGCATGTGAGTAACAGTGTTTTTTTTCCTTCTTTTGTGATTTCTAACACTATATCCAAGAATTAGAAGTTATTATTGCGATACAAATTGTTGTGATTTGTATTTAGACATGACTGTTTTAATACTCAAAACCTTTGCGTCATGATGTTTCACTGAAAATCTTGGGGTGGCACACCAAAACCAAAAGCCAGAACTGAATTTAAGGAATTCTATGATGCTCTTATAGTAGGCTAGTTGAAAATAAGGACTGATATACTTTGGTTTCTTATTTTACAGTTAATGTTGCTAATTATCTGATGTGTATGCATACTGGTACAGTTAAGCTTTTTTAGTTCCACAACAATTCTATTTTAATGTCTTTTGTATCTGTATATAGCCTACATATGTTTGGCGATTCATTGTTCTTCAAATAGGCTAGTTGACCTTTTCCTTAAAGGAACAGTGTGTAAGGGGATTTATTGGCAGAAATGGAATATAATATCAATAAGTATGTTTTCTTCTGTATAATCACAGAAAATAAGAATTGTGTTTTTGTTACCTTAAAATGAGCCGTTTATATCTACATAGGGAGCGGGTCCTCTTTACTGAGTCCGTCATGTTGCACCGGCATGTTTCTACAGTAGCCCAGAACGGACAAACCAAACACTGTTAACTTTTCCCGCTTGGGCCGGAGTTGGTAACGTTACTCGCTGCTGCTGTCGCTGCTGCTCTCTCTCTCTCTCTCTTGCTTCACCACTCACTTCCCACGTACACACACACTCTACAAACTGCTCTTTTGAAAAGACAAATATACAGCTTTAATTTGAAGGGGTACATTGATTGTAAGGAACAAAACATGTACTGGGAGCAAGCCTACTCAAGTTTAAAAACACCACACAGAGGCCTCCCATATTATGCGACTCACGAGGGGTGGTCAGCGATTGCATCAGGGTGGCCGTGGCCCTCCCTCCGTGGCCCCGGGAATGCTAACAACCTCCTTCTGCATTTTCTATCAGCCACGCCAAAGCTAGAGTGTTTTGGATTGGAAGGCTCAGCACGAGGTGAAGGAACGGCTCTTGTCCTTCAGGCACATTTATCAAGCTCTCAAAAGAAACAGAATGGGGAAAAAAATATGTCAATCACATGCAGGAGAGAAAGAGAAAGGAAGTCTGAGATTGACAGACAGAGCCGCAGAGGGAGACAGGCAGAGGCAGACCCTGTCAGTCCCACAGGGGCTGAAGAAACCAGGGATATGTTAGGCAGCGACGGAGGCTGGTTTATACTTTTAATTAGGGCTACCAGTAAATGTGTTGTTCAGTTTGTGCTCTCTTTGGGTCGCAGCATGGAGAGTTGCATCAACATGCATGGCGGTGTAGGATCAGCTTTCTTTTGGAGCGCAGAGGAGTGTGATCACGCATAAAAAACACAAAGACTGGAGTAGCTGAATGGTTACAGCACATGCCATGTAACCGCAACGTCCCGGGTTGGATTCCAGCCTTCGGACCTTTGTTGCATGTCATACCCCCCCCCCCCCCCCCCCCCCCCCCCCCATTATCATCATCTGTCAAATAAAGGCAGAAATTAGGGCTGTGTATTGGCAAGAATCTGGTGATACGATACATATCACGATACAGGGGTAACGTTTCAATATATTGCGATACTGTATATTGCAATTTTTTTAACCTAATTTTCGGAAAACTGTCATAGAGAAAAGAAAACCACCATATAAATACAATCTGAGTTTAAAAAAGTTTACTTTTTCATGCAATCTGAACAGTGGAATCTGCATTTGCCTTCATCGCAGTCTCTGTAACATCAAACATCACAGCACTACTTTGAGAGGGCACATACACTGAGAGGGTGTAAATGAAATAAAGTATTGACTTAGTTCATCTTTGCATGCAAACTGTTATTAATTCAAAATCGATTCTGCATTTTTGAGATTCGATACAGTATCACAAAACATGATATATTTGATATTTTTGATACTTTCTTACACTCCTAGCGAGAATGCCAAAAAAATACTAATAAAAAAAAGATTTGGTAAAAAAACAACAACACAAACACAGATTTATCTGCCCAGTGGACAAAATGCAACGATCAAGTGGCCTCTCGCTGCAAACAGACCTTTGTCCATTGGTAGTGTGTGTGACTGTGAGTGCACAGTTTCCCACATGGATAAGATCAATCATCTGAACAAGAGATTGACAGCTTCCCCTTCTTCTCATTATTTTGTGTGTGTGTGTGTGTGTGTGTGTGTGTGTGTGTGTGTGTGTGTGTGTGTGTGTGTGTGTGTGTGTGTGTGTAGCCTGCACTGACACAGAGCTCCACAGTCTGGCTGCCAGACTAAAGGACTGGTTCGGAGTGCTCCACCTCGACGCCAACAGAGACCTCAAATCCTCTGACAGCTTTGACTCCGCCACTGGACGTGAGTACATCCCCCCACAAAATGTGTGTGTGTGTGTGTGCAGCCCTTTCCTGTTGAACAGCCACGCTTTTCAGTCCTCATGAGGGCGCCTGTTGACAGCAGCGACCCCGCTCTGTCCTCTGTAATGTCAACATGTCTGAACACATGTCAGCTCTGCCACCGCACACACTCAGATACTCTCAGTGTGATACTTGAATGTGAAAAAAGATAAAAATGTAAGTGACCTGGACACGTTATGCACTTTCAGAAATGTTCAACATCAAGAATTCCATTATCTATTTTTTCCCCTCTCTGTCTCTTCTCTCCTCTAGACTTTGACACCAGCATCTTGCCCATCTGTAAGGACTCACTGGGCTGGATGTTCAACAAGCTTGACATGAACTTTGACCTCCTGCTGGACCAATCGGAGCTGAGTGCCATTTACCTGGACAAGTATGAGCTGTGCATGAAGCCCCTCTTCAACTCCTGTGACTCCTTCAAGGACGGAAAGCTGTCTAACAACGAGTGGTGCTACTGCTTCCAGAAACCTGACGGTGAGGAGGGGGAGACGGTCGAATAAAAAAAAGGAAAAGACAATAATAAGATGTAAACAGTAGGGCTGTCAATCGATATTAAAAAATATTATATATTATAAAATATTTAATCTGGATTAATTGCATGATTGTTTATAGTTAATCGCGATTAATCACAAATTAATCGCACATTTTTTATCTTTTCAAAATGTACCTTAAAGGAAGATTTCTCAAGTATTTAATATTCTTATTAATATGGAAGTGGACATACATAACAATATGCTTGCTTTATGCAAATGCATGTATATATGTATTATTAGAAATCAATTAACAACACAAAACAATGTCAAATATTGTCCAGAAACCCTCACAGGTACTGCATTTAGCATAAACAAGTATGCTCATATCATAACATGGCAAACTGCAGCCCAACAGACAACAACAGCTGTCAGTGTGTCAGTGTGCTGACTTGACTATGACTTGCCCCAAACTGCATGTGATTATCATAAAGTGGACATGTCTGTAAAGGGGAGATTTTCGTTCACATATCTTGAGGTCAGAGGTCAAGGGACCCCTTTGAAAATGGCCATGCTAGTTTTTCTTCGCCAATATTTGACACAAGTTTGGAGCGTTATTTAGCCTCCTTCGCGACAAGTTAGTATGACATGGTTGGCACCAATGGATTCCTTAGGTTTTTCTAGTTTCATATGATACCAGTGTCTTCACTCTAGCTTCAAAAGTGAGCCAGGTTGCATTACTGCGTTAAAGAAATTAGTAGTGTTATAACAAATTTGTTTTAACGTGTTATTATCGCGTTAACTTTGACAGCCCTAGTAAATAGTAAAACAATTTGAGGCTAATGCACAAGAGAAAAAGATGATAATAATAATGTAACAATAAAACCAATAAAATAGATATGTATCACAATGACTGGTACCAATTATCTGTAAAATGCAATTTTTTGACTGAGACTGTGGTCCTTTAAGCGGATGATGGATTGAGGAGGATACAGAATAAATTCAGGCAGAGATTGAATATCCGTAGTCGATGTGAGGACAGAGGATGCATTGAGGAATGAACAGGTGACCAATATAAGGATAATCAATAATATGTTAGCTAGAGTAGATGGTAAGACAGAGAAAGAGCCGTTTTCAGTTAAAATTATGCTGGTAGAAAAACAAGCTCCATTAATGAAACTGTTTTGTGTGCTCTCTGGTTGTAGGACTGCCCTGCCAAGCTGAGAAGACCAGGATCCAGAATCAGAGTCGAAGGAAGAGCCTCATAGGTCAGTCTGGATGATTGACAGCTGTCAGCCACTGATTCCTGTCTGAGAAACCAACATGCCAACCTTTAATGCGAACAAACACACACACTAGCATGAAAAATCTTTGATCTCTTTATTAAAGGAGACCTAGTATGTTTATTTTCAGGTGCATACTTGTATTTGGTGTTTCTACCAGAGCATGTTTACATGCTTTAATGTTAAAAATATTACTTTTCTCTTACCGGCTGTGCTGCAGCACCTTTTTTTACCCTCCCCGCCCGAAAAGCCCAGTCTGCTTTGATTGGTCAGCTGGCCCACTGCTGTGATTGGTCAACCGAACCAAACTCTTTGGACTCCGTTCTACTATAGCTCTGCTCAAACTAGCTTTGTTTGAGGGTGTGCTGAACTAGCCGCTAGGCAGGATTTATGCAAATGTATTACTTGGTGACATCACAATGTTACGGAAGAAAAGGCGGGACTTAAAGCAAGGTGTTTTAGACAGTTCAGGAGCAGTGTTTCTGTTGGGGAGAGTAACTCCCTTTGGCGTGGACTTTGAGCTTTGTAACTTTGCAGACCTTTTATATGCACAAAACAATATATAACTCACTAAAGGGAATGGAAAAAGCATAATAGGGCCTCTTTAATAGTTTAATAGTTTCAAGCAGAGAAAATCAATCGGTGGCATAAAACACACGGTACACACACACACTATAAAGCACATCCTGACATTTTGTACACATGTCGCCTGTCCCCTCCGGCAGATCGTTCACAACAAAACAGAATGAAAAATGAGCTCGGGCTGGGTCAAATGAAGGTAACACAACTAGGTGTGTGTGCGTGTTATTGAAAATGACTGCTTCCCTTTAAGCAGGATGTATGGTCGTTGTCCCGCAACCTTCACAGCAGTAATTGATTGTTGATCTCGCTCTGCGAATGCACAAGAACCGTGGTCACTTTCATGTTCTCCACCCTCTCCATCACTTGCTTTCTCTAACCTTTTCCCCCTTCCTCCCTTCCTTTCCTTTTTTTTCCTCTCCATCTTTAGGCTCTTATATTCCCCGTTGTACCGAGGAGGGCTACTTCAAACCGACCCAGTGTCACGGCAGCACCGGCCAGTGTTGGTGTGTGGACAAATATGGCAACGAGATCGCTGGCTCCAGAAAACAAGGCAACCCTAACTGCGGTAAGACCAAAACACACATGTTCACTTATAGCTAAACAAGGGATTGGGCTCCCATTTGTCTAGCTGCCTTTCAGAGTAAATGCTCTGATCCAGGTGGACTGCTGTCTGTCTTTTATCTCCCTTTGTAATCTGCTGCTGCTACAGATGAGAGAGACTGCGGAGCTTCTCTTTAAAACATAACGTACTGCTGAAACACTTACAACACCAACTTTATCCCAATTCTTTGCTCAGTATCTCTCCCTGTCTCTCTTTATCTTCACCGGTATCTACGCACCAGTAATCATTTAGGAAATAGATAACATTAGGCGTGCCTCCGGATCCAGTCTGGCTGGTGTACTATCAGTCATGTGTCTGATTCTATCTGCCTCTGATATTCTGCTTATGTAGCTTTGATAAAACGCCAGCGACTTGCGAGTCAAGTCGGAAAATCCGTCACAGTTGTCAGCAGAGAGCCGTGTCAAAAGATTTGTTATAAACATGAGTTCGTAGCAGTGACTGAGTCGCACCTTTTTTATAGGAGAATAAACGCTTAAGCTGCTGGCATCCAAGAAGATGCATTTAGACAAAGAATATATATAATTAAGTGCTTTGATGTGTCAAAGACATAGTTAACAAGGCAGCGGTGGAAATTCAAAGGGAATGGTCAAAAAGCCAATAGAAGCACTTTGCTGCAAATCAATAGCCGAGGGATTTCATTGTGGGAAAAAAAAGAACAATAATTAGCACGAAAGAATCCAGGCAGATATACTGATTACCAATCAAACAGCCAACGCTCAGTCACAGATTACGGCTCACACGAATGCCAGTCTAGTCCAAAGCCAGTAATTGCAGCTTCCAATATTGATGAGGTGTCTCTCCGGTGCCACACACACACACACACACACACAGACACACACACGCACTGACAGCAGCAGTCCTTTGTCTCCGCTTTAACAAGCTCATCTAACTCTGGCTGAGTGGCCTCAGGCTGGAGCAGCCTGGAGTTCTCCCGTTCGGCCTTGCATAGCAAAAAAAAAACAGGTAGCAATGCAGCAGCTCTCCGCTTGATAGCCCAAACACAAGGACACCAAACTGATTTTAACACTGTAAGTGCCACTCAACCAGAGTATACTTATACCCAGGTGTAAATAGGCTGTTTTGAACTGGGATTTTGAGGTTTCCCAATTCCACAAAATGCTGGAGGCAGCAGCTGAGATAATGACTCCTGTTCACGCTGTAGCTGCACAGGATGCAACATTAATGCCAAAAAAGATTTGTTTGACATCAGAATGTTTGCAGGTGTAGCTTGATGTAACTGCCAGACAACACTGAAGCTGGCGAGTTGAGTGGAGGAATGATGGACGGGATTGTGTCACCTTCTTCTCTTCTTCTGTGCTGCCATTTATTTTCTGGATAGGAGAACAGACTACTGTATATGTATACTGGTCAGTCATGACTATGTGAATATAATTGTAGTTTATAGTCGCCATGGTCGGCTCTGGAGACTAACGCAACAAGTCCACCAGATCTGGCGAGGACGCTATAGGGGACACACTGCTCCACTCAACTGGCCGCTGAAGCGGTGACGTATCCTATCGTGGAATGTACCAATGTAATCAATGCCACTGCTGAATCTTGTTTCATTTGGATTGCCTAGTTTGACAGCTTGGTCCAAATTTTGTGAGCCAGCCGAGTCATGCTGGACGGGCTCATTTGCATAAAGTTGAGTTTTTCAACTATGCAACTATGCAAATACAGACCCTCTCCAACTCGCCGCTGATGGGAATATCATTATTTTTTTAATTTGGACCTCATGATGTTGCTAGATGATAAGCGAAGAAATCACCAAAGTTATTGCAATTCATGCCAAATTCCATGGTAATCCATCCAACTGTTGTTTAGGCATTTCATAAAAAAGCACAAATGGTTGTGCCAGCTAGACGGCTCAATCTGTGCAACCATGAGCCGCTGAACCCACACTACTTGATCTATGGCAGGTGGAGACGCACAGTATACAGACTCTGTTACACATGTAGGGATCTCACTGTGCTTCTAACCCGTCTGTTTGTCTGTATACAAACTCCTCCCTACAGATGAGGACCAGGAGACATCGGGGGATTTTGGCAGCGGCGGCGCCGTCATTCTCCTCGACGACCAGGAGGAGGAGCCATCACAGAGCGGGCGGAGCCGGCAGAAGAAGAGACGGGGCCGGATTCACCCCAGAGGAGCCATTGAGGACGACGAGGACGAGGACGACGACAAGGATGACGAGATTGGCTACGTTTGGTAGCTCCGCTCCATTTTATTCTGCCATCAGCCGACCAGGAAACTCAGCACAGATCTGAAGCCATTCCAATGTCTCTTCCTCCTCCAGTTACTTTGGCAGCAGCAGTCCACCTTTTGGCTCCTGAACTTGCTCTTGTGATCCCTGTCCCTTATCCATATCTCTCTCTACAGTGAACCTCATCCAATCTCTTCATTTTCAAGTGTTTCGCTCTTTCCTCAGACGGAAAACAGAGAACCTATTATTCAACAACAACTGTCAAGCTGTCCACTTTCTGCCTCTACCTTCACCCAAACCTGATCTTTAACCTCTTCTATCATGGACTCACTTCTCTATTTCCTCTATAACTCCCTCTATCTCTATCTCTGTATGTCCATGTCAGAGCCTCTGGTCAGTCTGTGAGCCCAGATATATTAGCTGATGTACTGGATGTAAATATGTTTCCTCCAGGAAGGCCAGATTGTGGATCAAACCCTCCCTGTACTTCCATCAGCGGTTTCATTCTCATGTTCTGTGTTCCACCGTCGGGGCTCCTTCCAGTGTTCAAAGATGTTCCCACACCACGTTCCCCGGCTCTGAGATGCTCCCTCACCCTCTCTGTTATTTCACGGAGGATTGTAAATTATTTACTCGTTGATCTTGAATGTCCCAGAAAGCCCAGGAAGCAATGAGATTAATGATGTATTGTCGTTGTTGTTGCATGTTTCTCATCGTGTTTCTGTAAAAGAGAGATTTACCTGGCCAGGTCTAAGCTCTATGCATCTCAAACAGAAAGTGATGCCTATTTGGCTGCTACAATACTTTGTTGCTATGTCGATGCTGTCTAGTGTCTTTTTGGTTCTTCTCCCAATCTCAGGAGGTAGGAAGTTGCATTGCAGAGCGATAGCAGTGTAGAAAAGCGAACTGCGAGGGCCTACAGTCCAAATCTGCGGCGTTTCAGCCAGCTATCCTTTTACTAATTGGTGAGTAGGGCTTCTGAGGCTGTTTGGCTGTGCATATATAGACACTAGAGGAAGAAGCTGCTCCTGAGCTGGGAGGACACATGAAGTTCGGGCGAGCAGAGACGAGGCTCTGTTCTGCCACCCAACACTGGATATGTTCGTGATTTAAAAATTGAAATCCTCACAATGTCAACTAAGTGAACTTTTATTTGTAACTTTGAAAATTTAAGTAAAGTGGCACTTTGGGTGTCTTTTGAACCTTACAGGTCCGTGTCCATGTGTCTCTTGTTCTCCGATGATGTACCATTTTCAGCTCGAGCGTCGCATTTCATCTTTATTTCACCGAATCATGATGAAACAAAAACACATCTCTTTCCTCACTGTGAGACCACAAACACATTTATATGAGTTTCCTGTGCTTTTTTTGGTTTCTCTGCAGTAGAACTATCAAAGCCCTCCATCAATCCTGACCTTTTCTAACCTTGAGAGAGCAGCCTCTCCTGTTAGAAGCAGACATAAATGGTAGCCGCAGAAAAAAGGAATACTCTTATCACTTGCCTTTGAGAGAGGTGAATCACAAAGCCAGCAGTGTCCAAAAGAACATAAAAGCTTAATGAGTGTTTTTGTAATATCACTGGCTAATGGGAACAACTGACCCCACTGGCTTGAAACAGCCCGCTCAGCACTTTGAAAACACATTGTAACAACAATCGGAGGCTAAAAGGACGACCGAATCTTCTGTCTTGAAGCAGCCTATTCAGCAGTTCACAACCGACTCTGTCAGATACAATAGACAATGGGCTTAACTATGTGCATCAAATTATGCCAGAGGCTGTGGAGGGTGTATAATCATCCTGGGACCTTCTTCTTCTTCTGTCATGAGGCTGCATCACAAAAGCTGCACAGAAAACGTCTCATTCGTTCATCTTTCAGCGCGTGCAGCGTCTGCTGCTTTTTTGCCTGCATTGCATCCCCTTTATTCCTTACCTTGCATGAATTATGGGCCCGACTTCCAGTTATTCCTTTCACTGAAGCTGCGTCTGCGGGCGTTAGCGGTATGTTACAGGTGTCTCCCCTTGTCTTTTCACACCTTAAAGGAAACCTATCTTTCCTATTGTGAGTTAGATGTGAAGATTGATACTACTCTCTTGTTTGTTCAGTAAATATGAAGCCGCCACCAGCTAGCCTGGCTCTGTCCAAAGTCCCAAATACCAAAGTATTGACATTTTTGGTGGCAGTTTATTTTTTTTATACAATCGGTGGTTCTTTTTTTTTAGACAAAATGGAGCGGCTTGATGAAGTTGTCATTTAACGTGAGATATTGTTGTTTGCGTTTAGTTATCAGTGTGCTATAGAAGTCTACAGATGTCTTTTACTTGAACTTTGAGAACGCACACATAGCGAGGTGCAGAACAGTGTGAGTTTCTATCTAACTCAAAACACATTGCACAACTCATATCCAGTACACCATTCTCCATCTTCCCTTCATCAGATTTTTTGACCACTTGGAGGCAGCAAAAACAAGCTGTATACAACGCTGACATACAGTATCATCACCTTTTAAGATGACAGCAACATTATAAGTTCTTTTGAGTTGTGTTCTGGTTCTTTAACTGCTCAATGCTCCACTATACTAGTCGTTTAACTGTGTCTGCCTGAGTAGGTAGCATAAAACAACTAAAACACCTGCCTGCTGTGGCTGAAAGCTACACTGACGAGAGCCATGAGAATCAAGCAAAACTGTAAAGTTGCGGGCCATGAAAGCAAAACAATAAACCGAAAGTTACTGAAGCGCTCCTTAATGCTGAGTGGAACTGCAGTTTGGAAATAATTAACTGTGGGTTCATCAATATGAGTCATGTGATCCATTATTAATATGAAAATAGTGATTATAGCAGCTTTAAAACTTTCATCTTTACTCACTCAAATCCATCTCCTGTAATATAAAGCTTTAACTTGTACAGCATCTTCTTAACACTGAGAAGTTTAGATGGAAAAAGACCAAGCTGGAAATAGCCCAGCCATGTGCCAAAATTGCCTCTTCAGCAGGAGAAAAGTCCAAGTGGCTCCCCAAAGTCCTCAGGGTCCAGAGTGCTGTTGGTTCTCCCAGGTAGTTTCCGTTCTAGCTGTGCGATCAAGGACCGATTTAGACGCGCAAACCACAGGGGAGCGCAATTAACTACCTGACAGAAAAGAAATCCAGCAGTGCTCCAGGGCCCGAGGACCAGATTTGAGGATCACTGGTCTAAAGCCTGCCTATGTAATTGGCACAGACATTGTAATAAGTAGGGATCATCTCTCCCTAATCTGTCACAGCCCACCACTTCCACTCACACTCTCTTTCATGCTTGGCTGCCGCGGCACCATAGCCAGCTCGGTGAGCGCCTGAACAGATCAGACCCCCTCGTGCCCCCCGGTGGAGGATTCTTGGATCATTCGCTTCGACGTGGTAACCAACGACACTATTCCAAATTTGCAAATTTGGAGAGAGATCATACCCGTTCTCGTTAACACTCTGCCAGTGAGGTCCCTCCGATAGCACTAAATTGCTGGGTGTAGCCCCTCTGCTAAATAAATTAAACAGGAAACAACTCATAAGCGGTTCCAGTGGCTTCACTCCTGTCAACAGCGATAATTTAAATTGGAACTTTCAGGTGAGCAGTCAGGCGAGACCAAACCACATTAAAAGACGTGTCACATTACCCTCGCACCAAGAAATGCATTTACCTATTTGGGTTTTCTAATTCATTTTTCTCCCTATCTGATTGTTGCGGCTCCACCTTGTCCACCAGGAGCTCTAATGCTGTTGTCGCCGTGTTTCTTCCTGAAACAAGTCCATTATTTTTCATGCAACACAAATGTGACTTGAATTTATGAGCACAGTGTGTGACACCAGTGCCCTCTGGTGGTTTGATCCTGGCTTTGAGGATAGGACCAGTTCACACTACAGCTGGTTACACATGCTTTTAAAAATGCTGCTCTGAGAGGTACCCTGGTGGCTTGGGGCTTTAAGGCGCTGACCATATAATTGCAATGCCCCCTTGGTATGAATGAGTGTGGTCATTCACCATTTCTCTCCAACTCTCCCCTCATTTCCTCAAATAAAAGCATGAAAGGCCACAAAAATACAGTCTAGATGGATAAACCTTGACAGCAACATTTTATTTATAGTGACTATCATAGTATAATGTCATTTTTTTTTTGTAAATATCTATTTACAATTGCATAAATGTAGTGGTTAACACAGGCTTAAACACATGAAAGCATAGAAGTTATAGTTTGCATAAGAAAGGCACTTTATGATGATAAAAGACACCACAAAGGATCAACAGTCATTTGTGTTTCATCCAGTTTGTTCCTTGTAGAATCAGAGGTTTGGAAGGGAAGACCTCCTTGTCTTGATTTTGTATAAAAAGCTTTGGGGCATGGCTGTAGAGTAAAAGGCACTGGACTCAAATGTTTACATTCATGCTCATCCATTTATGGTGAATAACAAGCATATTTGACCTCTGCACTGGCATCACTGTATACTTTTTTTTAGAGGCTGAACAGCTCCACGTCGGTCAGATGGAGCTCAGAGCTGGCTAGCGTCTCCTCTCACCAGCGATTACTCTGAGCAGCAACTTCTAGATCCATGATGCGCGGTAGTCGACCACTAGCACCACCCTCCAGGTAGCCGGGCTTCACCGCGGGTGTGTCTGAGAGCCTCCTCTTGCTCTTGTTCAGGTCTGCATATAGGAAGATAAATAACTTAATCATTTTCACGAGAGGGGGCCGAGCGCCACCGACCGTGTTAGCAGATGGTGGACGTCAGATCCTCACCTGAGATTGCCAATAACATCTTGCGTCTGGCTCCAAAGGTGGAGATGCCCACTTCCTTCAGGTCTTCATCAGACAGAGTGAGGAATGTCTGGTAGTCAATCTGGATGAATACAGATAGCAGTTGCGTCATAATGCTCATTCGTGATGCATAACGCTTTTGTTTGTGTTTCAAGTTAACTCACACAGCGTGTTGCATGTGTAAGTGATGATGAAAATGTATTTTCACACACTAATAACTGTTTTTTAAGTTTGCATCAGAGAAGGATTCATTGAAAGTACCTCTTGTTGTTCAAACACATCAATGTATTTGATTAGGCCAAGCTGGCTGAGCAGCTCAGGCAGGTCATCTGTCATTTGTGGAGAAGGGCTCCGCTGACTGCACGTTGAGGCCCTCCTCGATGAGCACACACCTTCAAAGTAGCTGCTGCTGCTCGGGAAGCTCTCCGCTAGACATCAAAGGTCAAAGTTCAGAGGGAAGGGTCAAAGGTGGCAGAGAGAAAGTGACGCAATCTGTTCCGGCGAGCTTAAAAAAACACACTTACAGGGTTTGTCATTTCTGCTTCTATTCATTGAGGATGTGAATGCGGGGAAGGCGGAGGTGGATGGAGTGAAAGTAGACGGGGGTGAGGAGGGGGAGGAGGAGGAAGAGGAGGAGGAGGAAGAGGAAGAGACAGGAAAGGATGTAGATGTGGATCCACGTCTGTCCCTCCAGTTCTCACGGCTGCTCCCATTGTACACCTTTCCCATCTGAGCAGCCCACGACTAGAAGGAGACAGACATTGTAACGGCATTAAATATTAACTCGTGTTTCTTTCATCTGCGAACATTTCACAGCAGCACCTTGTACTTCTGTCTGATCTCTCTTTGCTTTGTCAGAGCTAGAGGACATAGGACAAACGGTTACAAGTGATCACATTCTCTTGTGTGGAGAGTGTTTCAGTGGATATAACACATCCATAGATCACATAGAACACTGGTGGGGGGCAACCACCGCTATGTTTAAAAAAAAAAAAAACACTGCAAAAGTGCCCTCTTGGGTGCCCTTAAATGGAGAAAACATGATAAAGTGCCCTCTAGGGTGCCCCTCCAGTGGAGAAAACAAGATAAAGTGCCCTCTAGGGTTCCCTTTAATGGAGAAAACATGTTAAAGTGGCCTCTATGGTGCCCTTCCAGTGGAAAAAACATGATAATGTGCCCGCTAGAGTGCTCTTCCAGTAGAGAAATCGGGATGAAGTGCCCTCCAGGGTGGCCTTAAAATGTAGAAAACATGATGCAGCCGTACTGCCCTACATGCTAGTAAACTCTCTGCGCACTGGTGCCCCATCGCATGCTGCTGGTGCCCCATCGCATGCTGCTGGTGCCCCATCGCATGCTGCTGGTGCCCCATCGCATGCTGCTGGTGCCCCATCGCATGCTGCTGGTGCTTCTTTTATTTTTTTCTCCCCTGCCACTGGATCCAAAGATTTTATAAGAAAGCTCATTTACCCCCGTTGGCTGATCCGTTATAGTCTCTCACTGGAAATTATCAATGCGGTGAGAATAGCGAATGCTTCCCCCCAGCTGCCTGGGTCTCAGAAGAAAATTGAACTTATTGGAGGAAAGCCTCTTGCTCTTATTAACATAAGTGAGTCTGTTTCTCCCTCACAGGCTACGGAGCAGTCAGAGAGCTGCCGTTCAGGAGGCTTTTAAAGAGCCGGGGAGATGAGCTGAAACAGCTCAGGTAAACAGGTTGCTGAGGAGTGGCTGTGCTGACTGAGGCGATGCTATCAGACCCCAGGTAATTGAGCGTAGAAATTGGCAGTGCTTACCACACAGTGAGATAAATGCTCTAACTGTTAGAGAGCAATAGCTATAAATGAGAGTGTATTAGTGGGCCGCAATGGGGGTGCTTGTTTTATCACATTGCAAAAAAAAAAACAGCTTTGGCAGCTCAAAAGAATTCAGCCAGTTCAGCAAAAGTCAAGCCTCAGGCTAAAATGAACAATCAAAATGAACCATGCTGGAAGTTTAAAGTAGACATTAAGTTAGCGTGTTGCTCATTTGTACCTGTTGCTGGCTATTGCTGATGCTCAGGTAGGGTTTGTAGCTGCGCCGGCTGATGTTGCGTAGCTCCTTGATGGCCTCGGCTGGCATGGACTTGGAGAAGCCGAGGCCACTCCAGGTGTCTGTGGGCGTCTGGACCTCTGTGACCACAGGCGTCCTCTGCATGGCTGACACAACACATACAAACACACACAGAGAACAGAAATACAGACTTAAAACCTGCATTAACTGATTTGTTTGACATCTTAGGGGCAAGCTGGAAATGCGACACTGACATATTGTCATCTCACGTATTAGTTTTACACATTGAGCAGACACGGAGTGATATTAGCGTTCATTTTAGGGTTGTGTTTCTGGCCACTTGGGGAATATAATTCCATAATTTTCAGCTGTTTTGCAGTACATACAAAGTAAAGTGAAAGTATCTCTTATTTTAAGTTTAAAATATTAATAGCACACTTGAATAGACTTCTTTTTAGTAAGGGAATTAAAACATTAAAGTTACATAAAACCAAAACAATGAGCTGAAAGGCTGTAAAAGTATTCTGATAACTTTTCGATTTGACACTACGAACGTCACTTTTCACATTACTCATTTGATCCATTGTTAATTTAGAAATATGGATTGTGGCAGCTTTAAGGAGAAATATTTGAATGAGCACACACTTTCAGAAAATGAGTTTAAAAAAATGAATTCACACTGCTACTTTTTGAAGCTCACAGCATTGCATTTCGCTTCAGTCCGCCTGTCACAAATGCATTGCAGGTTTTCCACGTCTCCTGTGATAGTGTGAATTGGACATGCTGGGTTCAGGTGTTAAATAATGAATCATGAACATTGCCTCTCCTTGCCAGCTTGTGGCATGCTTAATAAAACTCAAATTGCCGAGGCTGAGACGAATACACACTCTCAAATGACAAACAAGTGACCCTGGGCCTCTTCTGGCAGTACGATCCATGTGTGAATGTGTGATTAAAAAAAAAACCTGTAACAGCACTCCAAAGAGTGCGATATCAATAGGATTATAGCTGGTGGGTTGTCACTTGTGTGGTATGTGTGTGTTTGTGTGAGTAAATGTCCTATTCATATACTGGCATATGGGTGTCTTAATGACTGTGAGGCAGATGGCCCATTCAAACTGCTAATTCATAATCCCATAAAGCAACACTGTGGGAATTTAGTACCATTTGGCTGCAGATCTTCCCAGTATCTCTCATTCTGCATGATGGATGATGCACTGTTTCCTGTGTGTGTGTGTGAGTGTACAGTATGAGGGCGCATACACAACAGTGTCTGCATGTATGTGTGTGTTGTCTGCATTGTGCATCGGCCCCGTGTGAATTAAGTAGGAGTGCCAGTGCTACTCTATTATAACTTTGGCACAGTGCAACCCATAAAACAGGCCCCCTTCATCAGTTGTCTTGGCAGTGAGCGTCGCTGAAATGAGCCCCCTCTATCGAAAGCCTGCCTCTGCTCGGGATATTAATGTGCTGCCTCCATAACATACTTGAATAAACTAAATAAGCTACTTCATCCTGGATAATCATGTGACATTAAATCGTGTTTTCTCATCAATATGACCGAAAAACTTCTGCACTTTTACAGCAAACTAAATAAATCCCTTGATTTAGTGTTGTTGGAGGAGCTCAGTTAAAGCACTGTTCCAATCTGTTCCCAGTTCAGCTCCAAAAACAACAGCTTGGCTGTATAGAGGTGGCTGTTTGACGAGCAAAAACAACAATATACAGTACGTATGTTGGGCCAAATTCCCCTGCAAAATTCATTTTTAATATATCTATGCAGCAACTATAGATCAATAAAAGAAAGAAATGTTTGCTTAGCAGTGGCCTAATTGTCGCTGCAGAAGCCTGTGCAGAGCTCTTGAATCCACAGTAGAAATATTAAACATTTAGGAGCACTAACCTCTGGTTGCCAGCAGTTTCTTCCTCTCATAGTCATAATCCTGCAAAGCACAATCAGGAAATAATAGAGTAGGTAAATAATGCATAAAATCAAATTATTTTTTCTCTTGCTACTGAGCACAGGCAGGGGGAACCTAACACTTCCTGCTGCGGCTGTGGCGGTAAACTTGTTAATCCTCCGCTCAGTAACCTTTAAGAGTGAGAGATGACAAATAAGAAGGGAACCGAGCAAGCACAGAAATCGATTCTCAAAATCAAATTGCACCGGGGTCAGGGATGTGCAAATCAATAGGTCACACAACATCACAAATAAAATGTTCCTGCTAGTTTCAATCTATCTACAGTTTGATGTAAAAAAACAAAACAGTTGAAGGCGTTAAGTCTTCTCTCTCACATTCACCCTGCTCCCCTTATAACACCTTCAGTGTCAAAAGTCTTTCAGGGCTTCAAAAACACTCCACTGAGAGTTAGCTGTCGCCAAATAAGGTTGTCCATAGATGCAGTGCATCATTTTGTGAGGAAGCAGAGACCTACAATTCCTGTTTTTCCTCACCTCATCCTTGGATGAGTCACCGCGAACATCCTGAGCCGGCATCACATCTCTCCTCGGGCTGTTCCTCCGCTCACTCCTCCCTACATCCATCTCTGCGTTCAGCAATCTGGCACATTCAGGAGACAAACACACACAGACAGACAGATGGAAAGACAAGGTTAGGTTATACTGCGATGGCTATTTCCAACATTTAAGAGCATATCAACACTTTCTTTCCCAGCAGCAGCAATTAGGATTTCAAAGATATAATTATGGGTTTTATTAAGGGAGAGCTGCTCCATTAAAACTGTGTTTTTTTTTATCCAGAGAACGAGAAAATGACAGAGACTAGATGAGGTCAACGAAGTTTCTTTTCTCTAACTGTTTTTTCTTTGTTAGCAAGATTTGTAGATTTTCACCAGATGTGGCATATGCAAGTGAACTCATGTTCCATTTGGGGACAAAATCCCCACAAGGTCAACCATATATATTTATGGTTAGGACTTGGTTATGGGTTTTGGTTTGAATTACCCTTAAGTTAAAGTGGGGGTAGGCAGAATATTTTTGGCATCATTGAGCAAAAAATCTATAATAACCTTTCAGCATATTGTAACTCAAGAGTTCTTAGAGATAACTAGACTTCTGCACCTCCTCTTGGCTCTGTTTTCAGGCTTTAAAAAAGTCATTTCAGAGAGAGAGCGTTCCTATTGGCTGTGCTCCGGCTGGTGGGTGGTGCTTGGTATTTCCTCAACAGATCTCAACATGGCTGCGGGGGTCACAAACTTTCTCATTTTACAGCTAAACAGCACACTACAAGATGTTTCTGAAAACATTTGAAGCGAGAAATAGGCATTACGGTAACTAATATTGATTCATATTTGATCAGCGCTGCCTAGTTTGACCGTTTGATCGGACTTTGCGAGTAATTGACAGACGGCTCTCATAGATGGAAGCTGGACGGCCGGGCAACTGTGAAATCCTGCAGATGCCGTCAGGAGCAGCGGAGGACAAAGAGGCACATGATTTTTTTAAAGATTACCTGTCTCATGCACTACTGTCAGGATATAGTGACCGTTTTGTAAAAAAAAAAATCAGGGAGTTAATGTAAGCCAACACAGTGATATCACAAGTGATGAAAACAAGTGAATGCTCACCTGTACGACGTAAGCGCCTGCCCTGTGGAATGGCGTCTCCCTTGGACGAAAACCTTGGTAATCTCAGGACCCTGGAGACTCCCCCTCCGTCCCATCAATCCCACCCTGCTGAAGCTGCTGACTGTGTCACACACCTCAGATGATGACATCAGCTCCATCTTAGAGCTCTCATCCTCTGATTGGCCAGACTGGTCCTCATTTTCTAGGATCTGAAGGAGAGGAGAGAATGTGTTGATATCTGTTGAGGAAGGATTTGTTTTGTACTGATAGCAGACTGACTATACAGTGACAAACCTTCTCCAGCGGCCGGCTGTCTGTTCCCTTCAGTCCTGTCCTCCCCTCTTCAGCGTGAGGGCTGAGGCCTGGTGGAGGTGAGGGGCGGAACTTAGTGCCAGTTAGCACCTCTGGAGTGGCAGCTGGCACAGAGCCTGATCAAAAAGAGGGGACATGATAGTGAGTAAAAGATCATATTAGTTTATACTACTGAATAAAACAGGGAAACAAAAAAAAAACAGCGGTAACACTTCATTTTACAGGTCTGCAAATTTCATGGTAATTAGGTGATAATTAGCAAGTAACTTATTTGAAATTTCTTTGGAATTACTGCCAAATTACCCCAATATTTACCTTAAAAAAATATTGAAAATGATTTTATTATAAACATTATTATTATAATTATATGCTAAAATAGCATATGATTGTTAAAATAGGGCCCTTAGGCTTGAGAAGCGGCTGTGAGCTGCTCTTCATCGGAGGTGGAAAACCAAAACTAATAGAAGACACTTCTGATCAGGCACAAATCTCACCATTGTGTGACTTATTGTCTACATAAATGTAACCTGGTAGCTAATGTAATGATTCAGGGAGTTTTTTTAAGAAATTTAAAATAGGTGATTTGCTAATTATTATCTAATTATCAGCAGACATGGATATAAAGGATATAATAAAGTCATTTTTGATACATTTTGAGGTAATTATTGGGGTAATTTGGCAGTAATTCCAAAGAAATTTCAAATAGGTTACTTGCTAATTATCACCTAATTACCATGACATTTGCAGACCTGTAAAATGAAATGTTACCACTGCATCAGACACAATGTGAAACATAAGTATGCATGTTTTGAATGTGTGCATAAAACGCAGCCAGACATGGGGGGAAACACAAGAGGTACGTGCAGTATTATGTGTGCATGCTCACCCTGCTCAGAGAGACGAAGCTGCTGCAGCAACATGTTGAGCCAATAGTGGGTCAGCCCGCTGCCGGCTAGCATGGGGTCAGGGGTCATCTCGGTTACCTTGGCAGTCTCACAGGAATCCAACCCGAGGAGCAGGCGGCGGGCCTCATAAAGACAGGAGATGTTCCTTTCCAGACCTTTCACCACCACTGACTGGTAAATATACACCAATACATCAGTTTAACATCAGTATTCAACACACCAAAGTTCATGAGACAAACAGGGGAGACTAGCTTTGCATTCAAAATCAAAGCGAACATTCCAGACATTTCTTATTTAAACCAGCACGTATGAAATAAGCAAGCGCTATAGTGTAGTCTTGAAAGTGAATTTAAAAACATGAGACTGGTTGGCAACAAAACAACAGAATTACCATTTCATTTTAGATGGGAGGGAGGGGGTTCTAACAAGGACAAAGCAGCAACGCTACACTGATAAAGTCATACCTTGCTGGTCTGTTTTACTTTGGGCTTGACACTAATGAAGACTCCCAGGTTTTGCATCATCTGAGCCAGTTTACAAGAATCTGCCTCCCCGTCTTCACGCATGTCAAACATCAAACACACAGGCAGACAGTCCTAGATGTGCACACAAAGACACATTTACCAAAAGATGAAGAAAACAACAATGAAAAGTACATTTTTACACATGCAAGCAAACAAAGAAAAACAAAACAAATGCATTTGCTGCCTCTCAGGATTGTTCATTAGCACAATTCAAACAAAACCAAAACGCCCCGCCGTACCATGAGCTGCTGCTGAGCTAGACACACTCCGTCGGGGCTGCCCTGGATAAGCAGCGACGGAGGGCTCTGAGGAGCGCTGAGGTCTGGTAGGATGATCTGGGTCTGGGTCTGGTGCATGAGGCTCAAGAAGTGAGCTCCATTCTGCCCCAACAGGAAGAGATGCTGCTGGGACGTGACATCCATCTGGCTGCTCACTATGCCGCCTGTGACCTCTGACCCCAGCAGCAGATCCATCAGGATGCAGGTTGCCTTCTGCCAGGTGATGATATTTACATACATATTAGACCTTATTCTAATGTGTGTGAACGGGATTCAATTTGACTCTAAACTGTTTCACTCTAACCTTGACAGCAGCTGCGTTGCCCTGCAGGCCCCAGACGGTGCAGCAGCTTTCATAGAAGTTGGGTTGCGCCTGAGGATGAGGCGGCACGGCCCGGAAGCTCACACTGACCCCCAGAGTCTGCACTACCTGCTGGATGAGTGGGGAGCCTGCATCTGGCAGAGCCTGGGGCACCAGGCTGACTGGGAGGTCAAAGGTTAAGGACAATGGCTGCAGGTCCTAGGACAAGGACGATAGGATGGAAAACAAAGCGTGATGGGGAGGAGGGGGAATAAAGAGATGTGAGACAGACAGTGGCTTTTTGACAAATACACCTGTCTTCTTTGTGCCAGCCATTCTATTAATCACTCTATTGATCGCTGTGTCTTGACGGGAGTGAAGAGATTACGCTTTGAGACAAATAAAAATTGATCTTTGCTCAGACTGTACATTGACCACTCACTCTTATCCTCCTCCTGGCTTCCTCTACTCCCTCTATGGGTCCAGCGATGGACACCTGGAAGAAGTTGGAAAAACAAAATGAATATTGAAATTAGTTAGTTTTATTGTTTTTTGTCGAAGCAGCAGTTAGTGGCTCATTAAAATGCTGCTTTATTCGAGATCGTTACCTGGTTGCTTTTCTCTCCCGTACCGTTGTGGCGGTTGGAGTCGGGGAAATGGATGTGACAAGATGTGACCTCCATCACCTTTTTGATGTTTCCACCACCTTTCCCGATCACGTGGGAGTGCTCTGTGTAGGCCACGTCCATCTTTAAAGTCACCTTGTTGATCTGGTATTTATATAAAGAGCCATGTCATTTGTGCAGATTACTTTTCAATACTTAAGATGTCCAAAGTCTGCAACTAAAACTTTATACCAAAAAAGATTTTCCAGATAACTTCTTATACAAGGAAGCAGCAGCAAAGTAAAAAACGTATAAAAGCCCGTCATCATCAGTACGTTGTTCATTTAACTGTTCAGACAAATTGTGAAAATCAAGCACCGGAGCCTCTCACCCTGGTTTCCAGCACTTCTAGTATCTTCTTTTTGGCTTCAGAAACATTGGCTCTTTTCCCCTCTACCTTGACATGTGGATCTAGATGGAAAAAAGGAGCTCAGTTTAAGTTATATACACATTACAGTAAATAGGCGATGGTAAATATCTGCGACAGGAAGGAGACGAAACACAGAATACTGGTGTATGTTGTCACCTTTCTTTGACTTGGCTCCAATCTTCAGCTTGGACGGCCATTTCACCTGAGTGTCAGTTTCTCTCATCACCTGTGGAAGCACAAACAATAGTAGAGGGTGAGAAAAAAAAAAAAAGAAGGAGCTCTCATTGTATGCCACAAATCACAACACATCCAGACACACAGCAGATCCCTTCGACCTGAGAATACAAAGCCTCATTTGCATTTCAAAGACTGCAATTATCACATCCATAAAACCAGTAATCACTGGGTGCAGAGTATGGAACAAATGTTAAAATGGTGAAAGGGATGCTCTCACTGATTGCTAAGCTACATTTAACCAGGAGGCTTTATGCACTGATGATTATCAGTGGCATTCACTGAGGAGAGCAGCCTCATTCTCTTCTGGTTATGAGCAAAATGTTTCCCGGTGTAGTACTTACTCTCTCAAAAAACTCCTCTCCTGTCTCACCATCTCCATGCTTTGGAGCTGAAAGACACACAGCAAGCAAACATATAAAAAACAGCCATTTCTGCGGTGTGATTTGTCACGTTCATTCCCTCTGTTTACAGCACAAGTGTTCAATATCAAGCGTGTGTGTAAAGTCAACATTTAAATGTTGACTTGTCTGAGATTTGCCAAGCGACTGGAACAAGAGGTCGGCGGGAACATAAACAATTTTAAAAGGCCATCGCTCCACGGTGACATTTACAGGGTACGAAGGGGGGGGGGGACCCAGGAACGCCCTCATCACTATGGGTTACGTTGGCCGGAGCTGAGGAATGGGAAGAGAACAGTGTGTGGTGGAGGGAGGTGGTGGTGGTTGAGGTGGGGGGCAACCACAAATTAGCCTAGAGACAGCTAATCACATCAATGGTATTTGATGACGTAAAGACCTCCCACTTGACCAAAAAATCAAAAAACAACTGCAAGATCAAGAAGGAATTTGTTTAAAAAATCCTATCAGAGTGAAGTCTCAAGTGCAGTCTGACAGGTTAACACCTGAAGGGATAAGATACAATATTTACTGCCGTAAAAAAGCACAGTCCCACATGCACACACATTATAAACAGCCCACAGCCCACAGTTATCGGAGCTTTCCCATCAAGATGTGCGTGAGGACAAACAGACAAACATCAGCCTCTATCTGCAGCCGTAGCACACACGCACACAGAAAGAGTTTCCCCAGTAACACAGGGGAGGCATTTGTCATAAACCTGCCAAGCAGTGATAACTAACGGAGGCAGTTACCGCCGCTTCCCAGACATGAATGATAATAGCAGAAAAGACTTCTGAATGCATAAGCCATTGCAGGTCATAAATCATGGTGATACAGCAACAGGAGTTTAGTGGATGGCAGTTAACACTGATGGTGACAACAAGGACGCAGCCAGCTGGAGGCCCTGACAGGCACACAGGGTCAGGAGGCTGTGAGGAAGAGCACACGGGGACACGGATCTGCATCCCCATTCTCACACACACGAGACACATAAACCATAACATGATAATAACGCTATGATTGGCATCCAGAAACTTCCAGAAAAAAGCAGCTTACAGAGAAGAATGTTAGAATGAACAGTGCCATATGATCATCTCACCATACAACATGTTCTCCAGCTTCTTCCTGTCGATCCTGAACCTCTCCTCCACCCACTCCGGGTCCAGACTCTGCCCTCTTGCGTTCTCCAGCCCCGGCACAGAGCTTCCACCCCCTTCCTCCTCTTCTTCATCCTCTTTTTCCTCTCTGTCACATTGGGTCTTGCTGGGCTCAGGCTTTTCTGTTGCTGAGCCGGGTTCTACGCTAGTTTCCAATTCAGGCTGCTGGGGTGCTATGGTTGCCGGGAGCGGAGAGCCCTCCTCGGTGATGGTGGTGGCCATAGCAGGACTGAGCCCTCGTCAGTGTTTGTGTGTGTGAGGATGTGTGTATGTGATGTGTGTGACCAAGGAGACCAGCAGGGAGAGAGAAAAAAGGGGAGAGAGGGGTAAGAAACACCCCCCCTGTGTCTTTTCTTTAAATCCCCCGCCCCCTTCACTTAATTTAGTACACAAATCTCTCTCTCCTCAAGCTGTTTGAGGCTTGAAGGATTTGCCGCTGTGGCTTTGCAGTGCACAGATGTATAAGGAGAGTCTTTGCTATAAGCATGTCTTCTCTGTTCGAGGGGCTCCAGACAGACAAACAAAATCTACAACTCTGCTCTGAACAAATCCTCTGTAATCCTCAGTTCAATGACACCAGATCATGTGGATAGATAGTCTATCTAGAAGGCCTATGATACACATTTCAACCCCACACACACACACACATCCTGAAAAAGATCCTCACACCAGCACACACAGCTAACAAAATAAACGGGTCATCCAGTTGGGCTCCACCGCACATCCGTCCACGTCTGCCCTCCCTCCCCTTCGTCTGAATGAGAAGGACGACGGCTTGAGATTCCAGAGGTCGGGGTGAGGGTAGTGGAGGGGTGTTTCGCAGGCAGCCGTGAGTGTGTGGTGTTTGTGTGAAGGGGGAGCTTGCAACAATGCTTGGGATAAAAAAAAAATTACAAAAACAGTCAGTGGTGGAAGAAAATACTCTGTTACGAGTAAAGGTCCTGCATTCAAAACCTGGAAGTATCAAAAGTAAAAGTATATTATTCTGCAATAAAATGCCCCCTGTGACTGATTATAAATTACAATATTAGAATGTTAATGCAAATAGTAGCATCCTAAGGAGTTGTGAGATTATTAAAGGGGGACACCAGAGAGGTTTAAAGGGCAAATAGGTGTAACTGCTATAGTAACAAGTCGAAGACATCTGCACATTGTCTCGCTTACTGCTGGAATAATTATTAATTTAAGACAAGAGTATTTTCATTTCCATTAAAATTTTGCTTGCCTCTGATGTCACATATTCTCTTTTTCAGTTTTCTCAACTCATAGTCATCTTAAACATGACAAGAGTCCGCTCTTCAGATATCAATCTTTAACAATGTGTTGTATTTTATAGGCTTATTGTTATGTCAACTCTTAAAGTAACTATAGCTTTATAGAGTAGCATCCAATGAAAGTACTGAAGTAGGGTACAAATACCTATACATTTTACTTAAAGAAAGTACTTGAGTTAGATGAGAGCTTTTTCATTTTCATTGAAATTTTGTTTTCTTCTGATGCACCTGTCAAATATTAGAGAGACTTTTTCTTTTTTCTCAACTCATAGACATCTGAAACATGACAAGAGACCGCTTTTCAGTTTAACAATGTGTTATAGGCTGATCGTCTGTTTTTATGTGAACTCTTAAAGCTGTATAATGTAGCATCTTATGAAAAGACTGAAACAAATACCTCTAAATTGTACTTAAGGAAAGTACTTCAGTAAATGTACTTAGTTCGCTGTCTTCAATAATACCCAGCTCCATTACTATGTTTTCACACACTGCCTGGAATCCCATTCATCTGTGAACAAACAGGCAGCCAGAAAGTTGTGAACTCCAGTGACAAATGGTTTAAAAGTTATATATATAAAAAAAATGAGCAAATGAGATTTCAAAAACTGTTTAGCACGTATTAAGTCCCCTCTCTGCTTTAAATTTCCCAAACTTGAGAAGTGAAGTACAGACTGAAACATGGGTAAAAACAAACTGCTCAATTAGTCTAGCCTGGTGGGACTCTGTTTCCAGCTCAACTCATATTGCCCAGACAAATTTGGCCCCAGGCGAATCAGCAAATATCATTTGGCAGAGCAGAGATCCTGCTAACATTAAAAACTACTGCAGGCTAGACTTATTTGCCCGAGGAGGACGGTAAGTGAAAGACGATGACTGTGTCACCATGGAAACAGGTCAAGGAGGGAATTATTCCAAGTTTAATTTGACGGTACAACAGCAGATCTCCTCCCTCCAGCCCCCTGTTTAGCCCCATCTGACTGGAAGAGTGTGTCTTTCCAGGAAGAGTCGGTGCGTGCGTCACTGTTTGATCCATGGGTCGACTAAAGAAAAGCCGAACCTTCCTGCAGGGTGACTGATGAGCTGTCGGCGGTTTACTAAATCATCCCCTGAAACCATGAGTGAATCCTCTATTCATCTAGATAGATACATAGATAGATAGATAGATCAATACAACATATTTCACATTTTACACACAATTTTCTCACATTTACTCTAAAAACTGATCTATAATCCTGAGAAACGTAATGTGTCCTCAGATAAAGTGTGTAAGAGAGAGAAGTGCTACAGATGCAAGAAGTCTCTGCTTTGATGGCAAAAGGTGAGTTGATTAAGTACCCTATTTATGCAGCTTGTACCTCTATATATACTGTATATACACCTGAGCCTATATTTAAAAACAGGGTAGTGTCGGGGTGTATGAGTAAGACTGGCTCCTTTGTAATACTGCACAGATAACAGCCTTTTCATCACATTCAATTTTAACTCAGCTTTAAACTTCACAGGGTCCTGAAAGCCCTGCAACACACAGATCAGGAACAAGTTCTGCCCATACCAGGAGTATAGATAAACTGAGGTTTTGAGTCCAAGTAGCCCCACAAACACCACCTCTAATTAAATATTTATTTAAACATATCGTCAACAGATGAAATAAAAAAAAGCCCTCGCCTTTACAAGATAAAAATATTATGATAATAGCCCAAATGTAAGTCTATGGGAAAAAGTATTTTTGGGCCACTTGGATCAACGACCGGCCATCTTCCTGGGGGCTTGCAAGGCCTATTGAAGGAGGCTGGGTTTTTTTTTGGTTTTTTTAATTTTTTTTTATTTCAAAATGACAGTATACATAGTAACAGCAGAAAACATTAAAACCATTTACATACAGAAGAAGCATAACGAAAACATAAACAAAGAGCTGTACCAAACAGAAAAGGACAACAGAAATGAAACAAAACTAAAATTAAATTAAAAAAAAAATTGAAAAAAAGACCACCCGAGAGTATGACAATAATGTCACTTAAAAACTTTAAAGATATTGCATGCATTCATTGTTTTCATTGCATTTTTTGTTTTGTGAGGAAGAAATTGTTGATAGTATAGATCCATTTCTTTTATAAATCTTATAAAATTCTTCTTCTTCTTCTTCTTAAATTCAACAATCTTGTTTGTTAGAAGGAACTTTTGCAGTAAGGACAAAACCTTCTTCCAGTCAATATCACTAACAAAATTACTCCAATAAAATGTTGCTGCTGGAATAGAAACCATGCTGTCCTGAAACCAGGCCCGTATTCTGGAGTTCATACCCCTATTAACGATTGAAGGAGGCTGATGTTCATCAACGCGTCATATCGCGTATTTTTTTTCCTTCCAATGTGATGCTCCACACTCCGTCCAGTAGGTGGCGGTAATGCACCTATAAACTGGTTTGCCAACCACCAATAAACACCAAAGAATCAGAAGAAGAATAAGATGAACCAATGGGGGCTCGGTTGGGTCACCTGAGACACTTCCGGGCTTTATTTATTTTTATTTTTAATTTAATTTAATTTATTTTTATTTTTATTTTTATTTTTATTTTTATTTTTATTTTTATTTTTATTTTTATTTTTATTTTTATTTTTATTTTATTTTTTTGTATTTTTTTTTCCTTCCAATCTGATGCTCCACACTCCGTCAAGTAGGTGGCGGTAATGCACCTATAAACTGGTTTGCCAACCACCAATAAACACCAAAGAATCAGAAGAAGAATAAGATGAACCAATGGGGGCTTGGTTGCGTCACCTGAGACACTTCCGGGTTTTATTTTATTTTTATTTATTTTATTTTATTTTATTTTATTTTATTTTATTTTATTTTATTTTATTTTATTTTATTTTATTTTATTTATTCATTCATTTATTTTTATTTTTTTTAATTTTTTAATTTTTTAATTTTTTAATTTTTAATTTTTTTAATTTTTTAATTTTAATTTTAATTTATTTTTTGTTTTATTTTAATTTTAATTTTTATCTATTTATTATTTTATTTTCTATTTTTTTTTTTATTTATTTATTTATTTTATTTTATTTTATTTTTTATTTATTTTTTTATTTTATTTTTTTGTATTTTATTTTTCCTTCCAATCTACTGCTCCTCACTCTCTCCTGTAGGTGGCGGTAATGCATCTATAAGCTGGTTTGCCCACCACCAATAAACACCAAAGAATAAGAAGGAGAATAAGAAGAACCAATCGGGGCTTGGTTGCGTCACCTGAGAAAAATCCGGGTTCGTCCTCTTCCTCTCTCACACCATCACATCTCGTGACAGGTTTTATTCCGGGTTTTATTTTTATTTATTTTATTTTATTTTATTTTATTTTATTTTATTTTATTTTATTTTATTTTATTTTATTTTATTTTATTTTATTTTATTTTATTTTATTTTATTTTATTTATTCATTCATTTATTTTTTAATTTTTTTATTTTTTATTTTTTTATTTTTTATTTTTTTAATTTTTTAATTTTAATTTTAATTTTAATTTATTTTTTGTTTTATTTTTATTTTTATTTTTATCTATTTATTATTTTATTTTCTATGTGGGGAGGGGCTGTCTTGGATGACACGTCTCTTCAACACCGCGTGGAAGTCGGTGACAGTGCCTAAGGAGTGGCAGACCGGGGTGGTGGTTCCCCTTTTCAAAAAGGGGGACCAGAGAGTGTGTGCCAATTACAGGGGTATCACACTGCTCAGCCTCCCTGGTAAAGTCTACTCCAAGGTGCTGGAAAGGAGGGTTCGGCCGATAGTCGAACCTCAGATCGAAGAGGAACAATGCGGATTCCGTCCTGGCCGTGGAACAACGGACCAGCTTTTCACTCTCGCAAGGATCCTGGAGGGGGCCTGGGAGTATGCCCATCCAGTCTACATGTGTTTTGTGGACTTGGAGAAGGCATATGACCGGGTCCCCCGGGAGATACTGTGGGTGGTGCTGCGGGAGTATGGGGTGAGGGGGGCACTTCTCAGGGCCATCCAATCCCTGTACGCCCAAAGCGAGAGCTGTGTTCGGATCCTCGGCAATAAGTCGGACTCGTTTCCGGTGGGGGTTGGCCTCCGCCAGGGCTGCGCTTTGTCACCAATCCTGTTCGTGATATTCATGGACAGGATATCGAGGCGTAGTCGGGTGGAGGAGGGTTTGCAGATCGGTGTGCTGAGGATCTCATCGCTGCTTTTTGCAGATGATGTGGTCCTGTTGGCATCATCGGTCTGCGACCTCCAGCACTCACTGGATCGGTTCGCAGCCGAGTGTGACGCAGTCGGGATGAGAATCAGCACCTCTAAATCTGAGGCCATGGTTCTCAGCAGGAAACCGGTGGTTTGCCTACTCCGGGTAGGGAATGAGTCCTTACCCCAAGTGAAGGAGTTTAAGTATCTCGGGGTCTTGTTCGCGAGTGAGGGGACGATGGAACGTGAGATTGGTCGGAGAATCGGAGCAGCAGGGGCGGTATTGCATTCGCTTTACCGCACCGTTGTGACGAAAAGAGAGCTGAGCCGGAAGGCAAAGCTCTCGATCTACCGTTCAATCTTCGTTCCTACTCTCACTTATGGTCATGAGAGTTGGGTCATGACCGAAAGAACGAGGTCGCGGGTGCAAGCGGCCGAAATGGGTTTCCTCAGGAGGGTGGCTGGCGTCTCCCTTAGAGATAGGGTAAGAAGCTCAGTCATCCGTGAGGGACTCGGAGTAGAGTCCTTGCTCCTTTGCGTCGAAAGGAGCCAGTTGAGGTGGTTCGGGCATCTAGCACGGATGCCTCCTGGGCGCCTCCCTTGGGAGGTGTTCCAGGCACGACCAGCTGGGAGGAGACCACGGGGAAGACCCAGGACTAGGTGGAGAGATTATATCTCTACTCTGGCCTGGGAACGCCTCGGGATCCCCCAGTCAGAGCTGGTTAATGTGGCCCGGGAAAGGGAAGTTTGGGGTCCCCTGCTGGAGCTGTTGCCCCCGCGACCCGATCCCGGATAAGCGGTTGAAGATGGATGGATATTATTTTATTTTCTTCTTTTTTTTTTTATTTATTTATTTATTTTATTTTATTTTTTATTTTTATTTTTATTTTTATTTTTATTTGTATTTTTTTTTTTTGTATTTTTTTTTCCTTCCAATCTGATGCTCCACACTCCGTCAAGTAGGTGGCGGTAATGCACCTATAAACTGGTTTGCCAACCACCAATAAACACCAAAGAATCAGAAGAAGAATAAGATGAACCAATGGGGGCTTGGTTGCGTCACCTGAGACACTTCCGGGTTTTATTTTATTTTTATTTATTTTATTTTATTTTATTTTATTTTATTTTATTTTATTTTATTTTATTTTATTTTATTTTATTTTATTTTATTTTATTTATTCATTCATTTATTTTTATTTTTTTTTATTTTTTAATTTTTTAATTTTTTAATTTTTAATTTTTTTAATTTTTTAATTTTAATTTATTTTTTGTTTTATTTTAATTTTAATTTTTATCTATTTATTATTTTATTTTCTATTTTTTTTTTTATTTATTTATTTATTTTATTTTATTTTATTTTATTTTTTTTTTTTGTATTTTATTTTTCCTTCCAATCTACTGCTCCTCACTCTCTCCTGTAGGTGGCGGTAATGCATCTATAAGCTGGTTTGCCCACCACCAATAAACACCAAAGAATAAGAAGGAGAATAAGAAGAACCAATCGGGGCTTGGTTGCGTCACCTGAGACACATCCGGGTTCGTCCTCTTCCTCTCTCACACCATCACATCTCGTGACAGGTTTTATTTACCAGCAGCCAAACTGAGCAGTGAAACTACGACAAGAACTGGTGGTTGCTGTGGTTCTTCATGGGGCCAGAAGACCCACAGAGGAACCTAAACATGCCTTTAAGGAGACACATCTTCCCGTAAAGAAGCTGCAGTAACAGAGGAACCATGTGGAGGATTCAAGGGTTTGTTGGAAGAGGTGAGATTAATGTCATTGACACATCCTCCTTCTGACTACTAGTTGTGCCATGTTGTTTCCTCAAGTAGCCTTCAGTAAGACATAAACGCAGTGTATTAGTTAGCAGTCCGTTGTGTTATCTAACAGCTGGTGAAGTCAGGAGTCACTGACACCATCAGCTGGTTTATTTTGGTCTAAGTCAGTGAAGTTATAGCTCCAGTTACTGACCTGCTGTCACAACCGGTTTCTGGACCTTTCCATGAATAGAAACACACAAACATACATGTGTTGTGTGTGTCAATAATACATACATAATGTACATAATACATACATTTGCACATTTACTACCTCATTTATTTTTACTAAAGAACAAAATATTGGAACGTGCACACTTTCTAATGTATATAGTATGTTATTGCATACTTGATAATGTATATAGTATGTTATTGCATACTTGATAATGTATATAGTATGTTATTGCATACTTGATAATGTATAAAGTATGTTATTGCATACTTGATAATGTATAAAGTATGTTATTGCATACTTGATAATGTATAAAGTATGTTATTGCATACTTGATAATGTATATAGTATGTTATTGCACACTTTCTAATGTATATAGTATGTTATTGCATACTTGATAATGTATATAGTATGTTATTGCATACTTGATAATGTATATAGTATGTTATTGCATACTTGATAATGTATATAGTATGTTATTGCACACTTTCTAATGTATATCGTATGTTACTGCACACATTGCTAATGTATATAGTGGGTTATTCTATATTCATAATTTAGATTTTTTTTTTATGCTAGTTGAAGTAGTTAGGTATATATTTATAGTGTATTACAATATTTCTTTATATTTTGTATTTTATGGATATATATCTTTAAGATAAGATAAGATAAGATAAGATGAGATGAACCTTTATTAATCCCCGGAGGGAAATTCAGGAGTCAAAGCAGCAACATCAGCAAACAGAGTGAAACACAGGAGAGGTAAAGGTATATACAAATTATAAAAACAATAATAGAGAAATAAAAGATACAGAGTGAATCGGTGAACATAATGTGTACAGTCCGTCAATAAATAAATAAATGTAATATGTACATATGTGCAGTCTATAAAGTGGTATATAGGATGTATAGTGTAAAGTAAGTAAAAGTGTGCCAGTGGTTAGAGTCTAGGATGGTTGCAGATAGTGCGTGTTTAAAGTTCTTAAAGTCCTCATAGTTCTCTTATGGGGGTTATTAGTGTTGACATGTACATTTTATGTACTGTTCCTGTGCATTACTTGGATAACCTGCTGCTGTAACACAATAATTTCCCAATTTGGGATCAATAAAGTACATCTATCTATCTATCTATCTATCTATCTATCTATCTATCTATCTAATGTCACCTGCACGAAACACCTCGGCACATGCCCTATACAGTAGACATGGGTGTATTATTTGTTTCGGTCTCTTAAACTTTATTTAGGCTATTTATTTTTTTAGTTATCTTCACCCTAATTAATAAGTATACCAATTTCTGGATTTTTGTATTTTATTACTTTTTAAATTGGAATACCATGAAGTGACTTTACATATTAGTAATTACTGATTTGCGTTAGGGCTGCACGATTATGTCCTAAATGATAATCACGGTTATTTTTTATCAATATTGACATCGCGATTATTTAAAATGATTATACATTGATTTTAGTGACAAAATATTTTTATTGCAATTTAACATTTAAATAAACACAGCACTGCTTTCACTTATATCAGGTTTATTTGCCAAGTACATACAAGGAATTTGACTCCGGTTTTATGTATCTCTCTATACTTACACGGAATAAAAATAACTACATTCCTGCTAAAAAATAAACAAATTCGGGCTGCAGAATTTTGGACAAATATGTTGTTGGCGATATATATATTGCCATATGAAAATATACATTAACCCTAAATTTTGTAGGCTATATTTCAGAGTTTTGACATCAATCTGGTGCGCTTTAAGAGCAAAATTGAAAAGCTAGATCTATGAATAACTTTGCTCTTGTTGGTGGCTGGCCGTTAGTTGGGAAGCCAAAATTGTGATCGCGATTAATATTCGATTAATTGTGCAGCCCTAATTTGCATTACTTATAGTGTATTTGTGTGCACATATATTTTGGAAAAACTTTATAAATTTAGTGTTGCATTGCAGAACTACACCTGTCATCACGCTGGTTGACACTCGTTGTTGCAAGTCAGTGTACACAAGTTGAGCATGAGGTAAAATATTCTATTCTTTGTTAATTAGATGATATTTCAGAACTTTGATACTGCATGTTATTGTTTACGTCCCACAGTTTCCTATAATTTCCTAGAAATTAACAGATTAGTAGAACCGTTCCTGAAAAGGACTTTGTAATGGTACTTATTATTGGCAAAAGTGAGACAGAGTTTGCTTCTAGTTAATTAATTCCAATTAGTTCTAGTGTTTTATCTAGAGAGTATTTTTGTCACTGCACAGCAGGTTAGCTACACATGAAAACAATGTGAAATGTGTCTACAGTCAAGCATACAGTTCAACATAAATGGAGAGTAAAGTTTTGAATGATAAAGGAAAAATAAATTAATATTTATTTGGGTTCAGGGCTGCACAATTAATTGGAATTTTATCGAAACTGCAATATGGTCTAAATCGCAGTATTTGTTAAAATCTGAATATTTGTTAAAGACAAAATGTGTGTCAAATTACCATGTAGAATTTAAAAATCTTGTGCTGCAGAGATGTCCTGGCCTACAGATCATATTTTATAGGCTTAAGAAAACATCCTTGTTTGGTACAGATCCCCGCAAAAATCACACCATAATCATTTTAATGTTTCTCGGTAACAATGAGAATAATGGTGTAAAAATTATCATTCCCTCTAATGTTGCAAATCATATCGCAATTGCAATGTCAGTCAAAATAATAACAATTCAAATTTTTTTTTAATTGTGCTGCCCTACTTGGGCTTAAATAGATCAGTTCTCTTGCGTCAGATCTTAGTCTGTTTTTCCCCTTATCATCATCATCATCATCATCATCATCATCATCATCATCATCATCATCATCATCATCATATACAATTATTCTTTCCAGGAATTGTCCTAGGATGTTATTAGAAAATTACAGCTCATGTTTTGTATGTCTAGTATTTCTGAGGAGGCTGAACCTTGTGTCTCTCCCTGAAATTTGAACACTGGGCATTAATGTCTAATTTCTGCTGTTTTTGTCTTCCCATCACTTCTCAGTTCTGCACCGATACCATGGCAACAACCCTCTGCGACTGCCCCAGAACCAGGGGCAGTCTCAGGGACGGGGGGAGGTTGAGGTCATCAACAGCTCAGCTGTCCTCTCCACCTCTCAACACGCTTCTGACAGCAGGTACTTTCCGCACCTCCACACACAAAGTTTGTCCATGTCTGGTGAGAAAAGCCTAGAAAGAAAGAAGAAAGAAATAGAGAAGAAAAGCACTGAGGGTCTCACTTAGATCTCAAGACTTCTTTGCCCTCAAACCACCAGCCATATTATCAGCTGATGAAGAGAAAACCTTTGAATTAAGGTCGCACCTCAAAGACTACCCTCATCCCATTCCTTTCTTGTTCCTTTACACCTTCTTTGAACCCGTTCTCCACTTGTAGCGCTCTCTCTGCCTCCCTTTCAGCTGTTTGCATCATCCAGCAGCATCCCCTGTAAGCATGAACAGGGTTAGTCGAGGGCACAGAAACAAAGCCGAAAACAAAGGATTTCTGTGATGCCTTAAAACATTACTTTGTTTTCGGCCTATTGATTTCTGTGCCTCGACCCTTGTTCATTGGTACAGGGGCTGCTTGGAAAGAGGAGAGGGAGAGAGAGGAGGAAAGAACAGAGAACCTTTCAGTTTGGATATGCTGAGCTTCCACGTTACACAGCCCTGGATGCTGTGGATTGGTACGTCTTCTGTTGTTACATTTTCAAATGTAAAAGACATAACATATTTACTTATATGTCCAGTGTCTGGACTGATAAGACAAATAGCGCATGATGGCCTGGCTTCCATGCACTATTTGCCAGCTATTAGTATAAATAGATTTAGAGCTAACTGTGATCGTAATAACCAACCTCAATCTTTGTGACAAAAAGAACAGCCACTAAAACAACCATTCAACACCAGACAAACCTCCAAAACGTATCTTTGCTGCATGCAAAACTGCACCACTGTTCTCATCTCCCCACTTATTTAATACTCCACACGCTGTGTATTTAACGTATGAACTAAATACTCAAATGAATCACATTAGTTGCTGGTAAAAGTAAATGCACCCATTCAACAAATATGAATCAGGCTTTACGCCGCATTTTGTCTTTTGCCGAAATGTGAGATCTCAACGTGATATGGTTCACCGTCGCTCACATGTACTGCTTACCCACACACACTCTTTATCTGCAACTAGCTGATTCTTCCCTTTAGCACCTCTTTGTGGTCTCACTTGATGACTACTATTTGACAAAGTATACAGTAGGGGTGGCCAACAATGTGTCACGGAGAGCCAACCGTTTTTATCACAACCAATCTCACGCAGGTTACTATAGTTGCATATAAGTGTGTTTTCTGATTTCCTTCAAAACCGGATTAATCTGCATAGCCTGTTTTTTGTGGGCATGCAAACTGATGAGATCTTCCCCTCTACTTAAAGCTGCAGTCGGGAGCTTTGAGCAAATATGATAAAAAGAAAGTTATTTTTATCCACCTTATTCCTAGCCCCAATGATGCCTTGCGTGAATTATGTCCGTAACTTCCGGCGCGTCGTGTCACTGAACCGTTTCCCATGGTATGGCTACGTTAATCGTCTCTCCTAGAGCGATTGTATTAAAAACTCTAGTAAAACATGTGTGAACGCCACCTATTACAGCTCAGACGGGACAATGTGATCATAGCTCTGCCTTCTACTATCGAGGGATTGGAGGACGACCTGAAGAAGTGGCCTCAGATAACGTACACTAGCATATTTAGCTACTTTATTGACTCCAACTGTTGGCTCTCCATGGCACACGATTGGCCATTCCTGGTATACATTATGTTGGTACCAGGACTAGCAATGAATGAATGAATGAATGTATGTTTCTCCACAGGGTACTGCAGCAGTTCTGTTCATGCAGATCTGCAAGAGGATCCACTCCCAGTTCTCCTCAAGCACTGAACCCAGTCCGATCCCCGAGGCCCTGACAGCACACTCCACCCTGCACAAGTGTGGCTACCGCATCCTGCTGGAGATCTGTGAGTCGCATTATTGTAAATAATCAATACCGATGGATCACCTTTTTTCTTATCAACTGATGAAATCCACTGCCAAGATAGTTTTACAGAACTGACATTTAACCACCTCAAGCCCTTTTTCCTTTGTGTGACCAGAATCCTGACTTTGTTTTGTTGCATCTGTCTTTGTTCTCCAGTGTCTAGACGTGATGTCCTGCCCAGAGGAAGGAGTGTGTTGTGTCTGCAGGGGGTGCCAGAGAGACAGGACCAAGATCAGGCTCAGAGTAGCAGCAGCAGCAGTTCAGGTGACGCCAGCCTTCACAGCAGCAGCAGTGAGCAGGACCATGTGACTGCTGACTGCTCCATCTCTGACCAACAGAGGGCACTCCTGAGCCAGGATCCTCCTATACCCGGTTTGTTCTGTGCTCTGTGCTCTGTGGCAGTCATAGTTGACAGATTGTTTAAAAATAGTATTTTTCTCAAAATTTTGTTCGCCTAGTTTTTGCTGGAGCGGGAATATAACCCATTTTTCTTTGCCTGACTCTCAGAGGAATCACTTCTGTCAGCATCCTGTCCTCTGCAGAATGATGCCAGCCGAGACAACACCGAGGCAAAAGATGCTAATGACAAGGTGGAAGTCTACCTCTTTTAGTTCATTATAAAGAAAGCAGTATTTTTGTTCTTAATCCTTGCAAAGGACTGACTGACTTGTCATCTAATCTTGATTGTTGTCGTTTCAGGACATGTCTGATGAGGAGAGGCTGGCGGGAGCAGCACTGAATCTCAGACATGTAGGAGAAACCAGCGTTCCTGTTATCCTCAACATCATTGGTAATGATTTATTGATACAGTTACACACCAAATAATTTTCACACATTCATTCCTATTCAAGACAAAACATTTTTACACCAACCAAATGTCATATGTTCTTTCTTTTTAGCCTTAATGTTTTTTTTGCAAAATGAGTTATATTTGTTTTCCTCCATCCATAGCTGATATTTCCGTCTCTCCGTTTATGACAGGTCTAGAAAGCGCCAAGAGTGAAAACTATGAGGAAGCTTTTACATGTTTTGTAGCTGCAGCACAGCAGGGTTACAGCAAGGCCCAGTTCAACACAGGTGTGTGCTACGAGAAAGGCAGAGGAGTCGGCAAGGACAAAGAGAAGGTGAGAATCCAGACAGCACACTTTTATTGTCTTGAGTGCTTCATTGTTCTGAAAATCATCATTCTTGCTCTTCTCCTGTCTGAGAAATCACTCTTGAGATGATTCTTGTGTGCTTTTCTTTCCCAGGCTCTGCATTACTACTGGCAGGCAGCAGTCGGTGGTCACAAACAGGCTCAGTACCGCTATGCAAAGCTGCTCCTGACCAGCAGGGGGCAGCAGAGCTTAGAGGAGCTGAACACAGCCATCAACCTACTGGAACAGGCTGCTGGAGCTGGACTCACCAAGGTATGAAATCATGACAAAATCTTATTAAATCTTATTAAATTTGCAACTGTAGTACATTCAAGTACTGTTTAGCAATACTTCATATAATCGTGTTCCAACAGTGCTTTTCCTTAGTCAACTTATTTAAAAATCTTCTTTCACAGGAGACATTTTGACATGTCACAGTAGGAAAAGCACACGTATAAATAAGTAAATAAAAATAAATGTTGGCTGAATTCCATTTAGCAGCTTCAGTTTCAGGGTCCTGGTGTTGTTCATGTTTGTCGGCTCACTGTCATGACTTACTGAAAGCCAACATTAATGTTATTAGTAACATCTGTGCTTTTTATTTTTACTATTACTAAGTCAAAATGTCGGCTGCGAAAAAGGAATATTATACTTAGCTTGTTAAAAAGAGACAGTGAAAAGAGCACCAGTGTTAAACCATGAATATATAACATTTTCCTTACAGAAGTGAACCAACTCTCCGTTTCTCTCCCCCCTGTTCAGGCTCAGGTCTGCCTGGCCTCCGTCTACACTCAGGAGCCGGTGAGAGACGGGAGCAGGTCTGTCCAGTACCTGAAGATGGCAGCAGAGAGCGGAGTGAGTGCCCTTCTAGATGCTTCTAGAGTTTTAGCGCTGAGATGTCGACTCCCCTCCCACTGTGCCATCTCAGTCATTCTGTATTAGTCAGCAGGGTATCCCCACCATCTCCTGCTCACAGCTTGTTTGTAAAGCACCCCTACACACACTTGTGTTGAAGTAATACTATCAATTACTGTGGCTACAAATCACTGTAGAGCTACAGCCTCGCTGAATGTCCCAGTGTTGAGTCACACAGAGCTATTGTGCTTGTTTTGAATAGTGACATCCCTTACTACTACTATTTCTATTCAAGCTCCTGGTGTCGGTTTATAACATGAACATTAAGTTTCCTGCCTGTCTCTGCACAAATGCCACCAACTCTTGATATAAAAGATTATTTTTTGAAGATTAAATAGTCAAAACCTGCGTGTTTATTTTTGTTTTTTGTGTGCAGGACGACACCGCTCTGCTGTTCCTGGGTCAGTGTTTCGAGAGCGGTTTTGGGGTGCAGCAGAATCCGAGGACAGCGATTGAATACTACAAACGAGCCGCTCGAGCAGGCAACAAGCAGGCTAAGAGCTTACTGACGCCTCCTTATGATGCATTCAGTAAGGGTAAGCACACATGGACAATTTGTATTAGTCATTGCGTTTTGTGCATTCGTTAGTGATGGCACTGCATGTGATAAGCTTTTAATGAGCCAAGACAGCAGTGATGATATCTGTGAGAATGAGCTGTCGATCTCTCTCCTGTCTCTGTCTCCTCCTCAGCAGAAGATGCGGTGTTGCGCTCCATCCGTTCGGCTCCGTGTTTCTCTGCCGTCGACCGTCGGCTCCAACAGCCGCTCTCCTCTCTGGCCAGTCGTGTCGCTCCCTGTACCAGTCGCCCCGTCGACCTTCCCCTCCTGCCTCACTCCTGGAGCACCGGGAGCCTGTGTGTCCCCTCGCTGCCATCCTCCACGCCTCTTCACCTCCATCCACATGTCTCTGAGGGAGGAGCCTGCCAGTGGACTGTAGGGATAGGATAGTTCTCCTGAGCCAGCACGGTGTCAAACTGAGGAATGTATTTCATAGTGTGAATGTATTTTCACCACGAGGAGAAAGGTCAAAGTGAGTTAGGTGTGTAAATATTGTGTGAAGTCTGGATTATAGTGAATTTTATACTTGGTCAAATATGTGTGTGTAGACATTTTAAAGGTACAGTGTGTAGGATTTGGCGGCATCTAGCGGCGTGGTTGCAGATTGCAACCAACTGAGTACCCCTACGGCCCACTTTACCGCAGTTTCAAAAGCGTGTAGAGAACTACGTTGGCCTTCAGGGAACGTAAAAACACAAAGTGCTCTCTCTAGAGCCAGTGTTTGGTTTGGTTTCCACACTGCACCTTTTAATATGTTGAAAATGTTTCATAAATCTGAAAGAGTTGTTGGATACAAGGTCTTACAATATAATGTGTAGAACGAAATATGGAAGCTTTTTTTTTTATTATGTGTTTCTATACAGTATAGCTACTATGTTTTCTGTGATATAAGTTTACCTGTGAGTAAGAAAAATGTGATCTAGGTGCCTTTGGGTGGGTTGAGAGTCTCAGGCGGCTACTGGTTTCTCTCCCCCACTAATGTGAGATTAATCACATAAGAAAAATAGCTTTGTTATAACCGGGTCTGCAAACTATAGTATTGCTGAAACTGACAAAGTGCTTTAAATTAATGTCATATCTTAACCTTCAATAATACTGTTACCGTATCTTTGTAAAAGAACAAGTTGAGAGGAGAAAAAGGGGAAATGCTTTGTGATAATCCAACCTTTTTATATGCCAAAGTGAATTATGATGCACTGTGAAGAAGATGTTGTACTGTTGAGAGCACATGCTGAGTAAAAGCATTTTGAAAAAATAATCCTAAGAAACTGTTTTATGTCTCTCTTACTGTGTAATTACCCTTGAAATTTCGCAGATGAGCAAAAACAGTATTTCAAGGAGCAGAGAGTATTATGATATTCAATAACTTTCATTTTAATTAAGCAGTAGGCTACTGTATAGTCTGGACTTTACAGATGGTAACATTAGTTTTAGCACCACTCTGTCCATCCTCATGTATCTAAAGAGATCTCCAACTGCTGCTGCTGTGTGTTTCACATGTGTAAAATAACAGTAAAGAACTGGCAGCAGGGTTGCCTTTATGTTACTGTAAAATTAACATTATTATACCGTCGCTGAAATTTACAGCTTTGTACTGTTAATGAAAAATACAGTTTGAACAGTTTTTTTATTTTTTATTAATTTCACAGTATTTTACAGTTAATTTACTGTTTAAAGATACATTATATCGCTGTTTTTCACCTTTCTTTTACATTATCCTACTAATTTGTTTTAATACACTATTTAGGTTGTATTTTTTACATCGATTTTAATAAACATTATTTTCTGCCTAGATGAATAGACTTAGCAGGTTACAGACATAGTCACAGTCACACTAAATACAATTAAAGGCACTTGTTAAAAAAAAAGGCTATAATAGACTTGTTGACACTTTTCCCAAAATGTATGTCTATAGCTGGCTACAAGCACAGAATGCAAACCATAACAACATGTGACTGAAGAACAGAGCTAATTCACTGATTTTACAATCATGTACAATGTACGAGCCTCACATGTGCAGATCAGGTCCCAGAATAAAAAAAAATACTGCATGAAACTGTTACTGATGATACTTTAGACAGTTGATCAGCAGTAAAGGGCTGTTTTTTAAGAATGCATTAGTTAAAAAACGGCCCATGAATGTAATTTAACAGGTTTTCTTTTGTATTAACAGTAAAGCACTGTTTTTTTTAGCAATAACAGGTTAATACTGTTGAAATCCTGCTGTAAATTAACAGCAAATGTTTACAGTGTGATCATCAGTGAGTGCAGCACTATAAATAAAACCATCCATATTTCCTCAAGACTAAACTGCATGACGTCAGACTCCGATGATGTGTGATTTCATTACCTGAGTTGCAAAATAACACCGGTAGATTTATTATGGTTGCGTCTCTCCTCCTCCTCCTCCGTCGTGCGCCGTGCGTCCTGATTGGCCGGCTGGTGTTGAGCGCTCTCTCCTCTGGCGCAGCAGAGAGAAAGCTCATCTTGGGCCGCCAGCGAGCACCGAGCCGGGATGCTGGGAGGGCAGATGATGATGTGATGTGATCCGATCACATACGGGCGGCCGGCTGCAGCTATACGGGCGGACTGGAGCTTATAAAGGCGGCTGTCGACCTCGGCATGCTCGCTAGATACTGAGTGTGCGTCGTCGTGGGAGCTGGAGGCTGAGCGAAGCGGTGAGTGGATGTAAATAGATGCTCTGGATGAGGATGCGCTCTCCTCCCAGTGCGGCTCTGGTGGTGTTGGTTGTGGTGATGATGATGGAGCTGGATGCTGAAGATTTACTGCATCTGTTTTTCACATATCGACAATAACTCCACCTATGCATCCTGGGCGTTATGGGTGGATTTAAAGATGATCTGTTTCTGATCCATCAGTGAGGGAGTTTATTAAGGTGGCAGCTATAGAATATACTCCACCCATGACATCATCGACTTTTTTCAAGTTCATTTTCTCCTAGCTTGTGCTTTTTCATCTGTTGCATTTCATTTGTGAAGCGGTGTTTGTGCAGTTCAGAGTTGAGCAAAAGAGGCCTGCTATTACAGGGAGTAAGTTGAGGAAGGGTGGTTTCCTCTCACAGGCCAAGATCTCTGTCAATATCTAATCAGAGGATGAATCTCCAAAGCATATTGACGTGATGTGATGTCTGATCTTTCTTTTTTAGGGTGACCTTCAGGTGAAACCACTCTTAATTACAAGGTGAGCAGACATTATGGAGCAGATAAGGATCATGTTTTTGTCACCTTGCTCTAACAATAGAGAGATGACATTGTGTTTTGTGTGTCAGGAAGTTTCATTATGTGAGTAAATCTGTAGGAGAGGACATGACTTATATGATGTATGCTTGTTTTCTTTTAATTTTACTGAGCAACAGTCGAGCACACACACAAGGAAGAGCAGAACAAAAAGATGAGTTTAATGATACATCATTGTTTTTATTAGTTTGCTGCTGTATCGTTGCCAGCTGCTAAAATTGTGTGCATCTCATGAATGACCTCTGCACAACACATTTATTGAGAACAACAGTTTAACTATACCTCTGTGTGTGTGCTGACTGTCCTGCAAACTGCTGTGTCATTCTCCCTCTCTAATAACCATCCTCTCTCCTCTCCACTTCCCTCACATCCTCTCTTCGCCCCACTTTGTTTCGCTAATGGAGATGTGGCTGCATTGTCAGGGTAGGGGGGGAAAAGAATGAAAAGGATGATCCAGTTTGTCTGCAACTCATGGATAATAATAATAATAAAAAGAAATAGAGGAGAAAGGGGCAATGGGGAGTTGAAACGCTGTTTGCTTATTATTACTCCTTGGGGGGGTTGTGTCAGGATGTGTAATTCGTCCTCTGAGTCATGCAACATATTTGCTGTGATTTTCAGCTTCAGTGGCTCAAGGCACAATTTGTAGCTGTCTGGTGGGGGAGCTTGTATCTCCTGCTTTTGGGGCTTTTAGCTTGGTATGAATGCATCTTATAGAGACAATGTAATAAAGGGAATAACGTATAAATTGGAGCATTGCTGATTGAGAATAGCTGGTATTGTGATGAGACAGTGCAGGTATAGTTTGTACCTGTTGACACTGCGTTTGTGTGTGATCACAGTGCCGGCTGGAGTGTGAGCGCAGATTCAGCACAAACAGGTTGTTGTGGTTGTCTGGCTCGGTGACAGAGGGACAACACGACAGCCACCCAGGGAGATTGGAGCGGATAGGGGCCCCGCATGAACAAAGTGCACTGCCCAGGGATTCTGCTCTCTCCAAAAACACTGCCTCTGTCTTTTCCCAAGATCTTGTCGTGCTTTAAAATCTGCTGCGTTTGTATTTTCCATCGTTTTTGAGAAAATGTGCTGGTGATGACTGCAGCATTGTTTGAGGTCTGTGTTTATGATTGGGTAACAGGATGTTTATGCATTATGCTTGCGTGCCTGGGCATGTTTTTCTACCTGTTGTTTACCAGCTTCCCAGTAACCGAAATAGATCATTCAGAGGCAGAAGTGACAGTGATGCAACCCCATAGGCCTACATGTGCCTTGTCTTAAAATCAAAAATGATTCTCTGCTGCTGTCTTTGTTGCTATCCATCTGTCAGTGTTCAGCATCACAGGGCTGATCCAGCCAGAGATAAAAGAGACACGGTTATCTAGTTAGCAGGAGCTGGCTGCCACTTCTCCTCCCCACAGACTGGCTCACTGCTCAGCCCCGGCCTTCAGTGTCAGTCCTGGATGAATACATCGAGGCGGGTCTGTCTGACTCACTCCCAATATCATGCAAATGCGATCCAGCTTTGTGTCTTTGATGCAGTGTTTTTTTAACACTTCAACAGTGTAAAAAGGGCATGAGGCTGGAAAATAATCAGCACCATAGTGTTTTAATAAACGCCTCTGAGACAGGCTGAGCTGCAGCCAGAGAGCAAAGAGCAAGATGCTTTTTTATCGGCTTCAGGTTCTGTTGGAACATCAGAGAAATGCAAATGCGTGGCACAGCACTGAACGTCTCCACTTGATGATGTCACCTGCCTGTGATGATGTCAGAGACTCACACAGAGAGAAAAAACCCAGAGAGTACTTCATGGGCCAGAAATGAACATTATGTTATATTATTTGCAGCATAGTAGTTTAGTGCAACACATAAACAGAGAGGCCAGAGAAAAGCTTTTAAAAATATGCTCACCCAGTGACCAACCATTTGCAATGAGATGAGTAGGCGTAAAAGGAGCTTGCAACTGCAGGAAGGAGTGTTATTGTACTCTGACTCAGGGGAAATGGAAAATGAGGAACACTTACTTCTCCATCTTTTCTATCTTCAAAAATCGAATAGGAAAAAAAAAAGTTACATCCCGCTTAAAGGATCCGTACAAAAAAAATGTGATGTTTAATGTTATGTTTATGTAAAAAATAAACATATGATACTTTTTTTACAATCTCTAATATCAACATTGCCTCAAAAGCCCAGTATCAGTTGGGCTATGTTGTGTAGCACATCACGTTACAGAATTTCTGACAGTGTGTCTCTTCTCTCGCCAGCTCTATCACGGCAGTGTATTCCTAGTCAGCCATGATGTCGGTACAGACTCCTCCTCTCTCCCGCTCTGGCTCCTCCCCTTCTGGTCTGGCCAATCGCGGCGGCCCCTCCGCCAACCCTCCCACCTCCCTCACCCTCCGCTCATCGTACAACCAGTTGCTCGGGCGAGACGTCATTAAGGAGTCCATGGAAACCGGAAGTTCGGCCACCTTGCCGAAGAGCCGTCAGAGGTACGCGATGACCAGCGTGCGGAGCGCCATGGGGATAAGTGACTCTAAAAACCAACCTGTAACCAGAGGGAGGGGTCTCCCCACCAAGTCCTGCTCCAGCTCTGCCCTCTACTCCTCCTCGTCCTCCAATACAACCAACCCCAAACTGGCCAAGAACGGGGCCAACATGCAGAGACGGGCTGAGAGTCAGCAGCTGGAGTTGAGCAGGGCCAATACAGAGGGCAAAATTCACAATGATCTCATCAATAACCCCAGTTCTGACTGGCTAGAATCAGGAAAAGACAACTCCCAGCTGCCCCCGTTCCGTAGAAGGACCAAGAGCTTCTTGGAGTATCACGGGAAGGGCTGGGATCTGGACCTCAGTTGGGGAAACAAGGAGGAAAAGGAGGAGAAGAAGCAGCAGCCTTCGCCGGAGAAGGAGCAGCCCAGCCCTGCCAAGGAGAGGGAGAGCCAGAAGGAGGAGAAGCTCAGCAGCAAGCAGACCTGCCAGGAGGAGAAGGAAGAGGTGGAGCCAGTGGTGGAAGAGGAGGAGGAAGAGGAAGATGACCCCACACCTACACCAAGGCAGCCGCTGCTACCAGTGGTGGTGGAAGCCCCGCTTTCCCCCACGTCCTCCTCTTCCACCAACAGCCCAGAGTGGATCCCAGACAACCAAAACCACCTCCAGAACCAGGCTCCAGGCCAGGTCAGAGATGAGCTCTGTGCTCAGATTCTGACTAGTCCACGCAGTCCCGCAAAGCCTCCCCGGAGCTCCCAGCCCCGGGTGATCAAGGTCGAGCTGCACCCAAACAATGAGAACCAGTTCCTGCAACAGTACCCGCCTTCGTCCCCAAAACAGGCCCGGGCTGCAGAGAGGAGCACCCCCACCAGGAGCCGGGCACCCCCTGCCCTGCCAGATCAGGAACCAGAGACTGGGCTCCCTAGAGTGGGCTTAAGGATGGATCTGACTCCTGAAACTCCATCAGAGGATGAAGACTCCAGCTGGACCACCCTGTCCCAGGAGACGCCCTCTCCTCAGACTCCACGAGAGACAGGTTCGATATGTGTGTGTTTGTCTTTTCATCTGGTTTTTCTTTTTTATCTAATTTGCATATCTGTGTCAGCCTTTAATCGTGCCTCTATTACACCCTCCTTTCATTCCTATCTGTCTCGCTCCCTCCTTCTTCCTCCTACAGACTGTCTCATTTGGAAATTTACCAAATTTTACTTCTTAAGCAAGCAAGTCACCCCAGCAATACTGCTGCAACCTTTAAGGCCCCTGTGAGCCACCTTATGGCGCAGAGAGCGATTAGGATGGACAGAAGGATAGGATACTGCAGAGAGCAGGGTGTGAAAAAGGAAGGAAAAGAGAAAAAAAGCAGGGCTGGATTTAGTGAACAATGATTGCAAAGGATGGATGACAAAGCAATAGTTCGAGAATATTAGGGTATGGAGAGAAATATAAGAAGGCAGACAGGGAAAAAGCAGCGAGCAGAGAGAGGAAGGGAGAGATGCTGTTGCCCACTGGGTTCGACTACAGGGGATGAGCCCTGGAGTTGCTATGACAACAGCAACTAAGTAGGGACAGGCTGACCATCACTGAAATTCACCCTGTCCACCCCTGTGTGTGCAGCCTTTTGTATGTACATATCATGTGTTTTTGCAGAACCCTCCTGTGTGCAAGCATGCATATGTATATATTTGTATTCGTATGCAATCTGTGATTGTGTACCACTGTGATCCATCAGCAGATGTATGGAGTGAGGGGGACCTGCCTCCAGGCTGGCGGGAGATCTCAGACTCATCAGAGATCTATTTCTGGCACATCCCCACCGGCACCACACAGTACCACCGACCTGTCGCCTCCGGCGACCAACACACATCTCCCGACAATGAGCCAGACACTGAGCACGACCCGACACAGGAAACGCAGGAATCCCTCAAGCCACCAAACGAGGTGAGAGGAGCCAAAGACCTAACACACCTCAAACCTCAGACATCTTTTTCATTTAACTTCACATATGCAAAGCTACATATCCAGGTTCATCCTGTGTGGGTTTTTAAAGGTCTAGTTTTTGTTTTTTCATTAAAGCTGAAGATGGTTTTATGTCAACAACCCCAGAGAGAATACACAACATTTTATTATGCTTAATGCTAATAATAGTAGTACTATATGTTCAAAGGTCACATAGTCAGCAAACAAACTGATACCAGTTTAAACCAGATGCTTTAGGATACCTGCACATCCACATCCACCATTCTCTGAGTCAAATGCTGAAGCCAGGATTTGGGAAATTAAGGAAAAGTTATGCTGTCTTCATAAGTTGGCTGGCAGTGGCATGTTTCTTCCACTCTTCTATAACATTTTAACCGTGTGAAAGAAACACATAGTAATAAATTAATTGGTGGAAGGAGCAAGAAAACTTATGTTTTATATAATAAAATGATGCATGAAAGTTCAATCTTAATCGTAAAAATAGACTTTGGACAAAACAATCTTAACTCAAGGTCCACTTACTAGCTTTTTTTAATTTATTTTTTATTAGTTTTAACCACATCTAACGGTCTTAGGGAGCCATCCCAGCAATTTTATGAAAACTGAAAATTCCATCTGCTGATGAACTGTGAGATGTGATTGAAAGCTCCGAAAAAGCTAGAACTTGTTTTGTCAAACATTTATACAATTTGTTGCATTAAAGTAGTGACCTTTTTCTGTGTACTGTAGCTATGGTCAGGGAGGAACCTCCATTATATCCAGGGTTGATGCTATAACTGGCTTATATACAATCTCAGTCCAATGTATTGTAAAGCAGTTGTTGATCGTTGATGTGCCCACCATCCTCTGTCTGTCTCTGTGTTTCTCTCATGCTGCGTCCCTCTTTCTCTCCCACAGCGCCCCAGCAGTCTGATATCTGACAGCTCGGTGGAGCCGGTCCCCTCACCCACTGGATCCTGCCCCTCCTCCCCCTCCTCCTCCTCCTCCACTCCCTTCGATGATGTCACCTCTTCTGGACCAAATCTCAACACCGCCACCTGCACAGCCAACGTGAGTCACAGGCACAGACTCACATTTATTTGGGTGTTCACTTGTTGACATCATCTCTCTCTGTAAAAGTTAAAATTGTGTGATGTGGTTTTATTGATTAATTTTGGTCCGAATGAGAATGTTGCTTTTAAATTGAAAGGAAAACATTTTATTTTATCCTTTTATCTAAAAATCAACAACTGCTCCGTGGTTATCCAGTCACTATTAAAAACACAAAGAGTCCTACTGTTGCATAGGGCAAGGTATTTGTTTAATACAGTGAATGTGGAGTTTGGTACCATCGCATCTAGCTTTTCTAGCTGTTTTATAGCTTTGGTTCATCTCAGTAACACTTTGCATAGATGTCTTTAGTATGCATATTGGTAACACTTTATTTTACAGGTCCGCAAATTTCATGGTAATGGTAATAAATACCCAATATTTACCTAAAAATGTATCGAAAATTACTTTATTATAAACATGATTTAATAATTATATGCTAAAATAGCATGTAATGGTTAAAATAGGGCCCTTAGGCTTGAGAAGCGTCTGTGGCTGCTCTTCATCGGAGGTAGAAAATCAAAACTATAGAAGACACTTCTGATCAGGCACACATCTCACCATTATGTGACTTATTGTCTACACAAATGTAACCTGGTAGCTAATGTAATGTTTCAGGGAGCTATTTAAAAATTTCAAAGAAGTTATTTGCTAATTATTATCTATTTACCAGCAGACATGGAAATAAAGCATATCAATTAACTTTGTATTCTTTTCCTGGAAATGAATCAAATAAATGACCAGCTATTTATTACTCTTCCACTATTGGAAATAGTGGAATATAATTATTAGATAATGTTTATAACATATATAAAATAATAATAATAACAGTCCCAAGTCAAGACAGCCAAACAACGTCATATTTGATGAACTTTGAGGTAAATATTGGGGTAATTTGGCAGTAATTCCAAAGAAATTTCAAATAGGTTACTTGCTAATTATCACCTAATTACCATGAAATTTGCAGACCTGTCAAATGAAGTGTTACCTGCATATTCCCTAAAAGCTTGATGGTATAATCAATATATCTCTGCTTTCACTGCTGCATTTATTAGATTGAAATGAGCCCACAGTAATCTCAGTCCAGGCCGGTCTGAGGTGCATATTCAACAAAGATGAATATCTCTCATATTAAGTCAGAATGAGTAGTATCCTCCTCAGTTATTACAAAGCAAATGAGACCAAATAAGTCGGTACAATCACTATTAGAATCTGTTTTTCATCTTCTTCATTCACTCACCAGTGTCTACCACTGATGTTAGTCTCTCTCTCTCAATGTCTGTCTGTTTTGCTGCAGGAGCTGAAGGACTATCCAGTCTATCCAGATCCCAGTCTGAAGGCGTTTGAAGGGGCTACCCTCCGCTATGCTTCGCTTAAACTTAAGTAATACACATAAAGACGTGTAATTTCTAGATTTGTGTATTTTCATGTAATAGTTTGTGAAATATGACTTTACTGTGACTATATTTTACATCTGTTTTCCTGCAGCGCCCCGGACCAGCTAGAGACAGTGGACCTCAACAATAGCTTCTCCAATCCAGATGCAATGGTAAGATCAGAACAACAACATATTACAGCAGCATTTGTGTTTGAAATAGGCTGTTGCAATTACAGGCAAAGGCCCCAAATTGTATATAAGTGAAGTTTCAAATAGTATCACTTCCTCAGACTCTTAGCACCATTTGTGTGGTATTACAGACTCGCACATGCATTCAAGTGCTATTAGTATTGATTAACACAGTATGCCACCTATAAATGACTGTTTGGCAACACTTTAACATTTGAAGAGCACGCATTCCTCTGTTATTATGTCAGTCTGACCTTATTTGTTGAACAAAATGTCAGCCTTTCAGCAGATCATGTATTTGTTAATGAAGGGAAGTCTCCAGGCTTTGTTTGCAGTGACGTAATGAACCTGCTCACCTGGCATCTGTCCTCTCTCTGTTTGTTGCAGTGCCACCCAGTGGTTACTTTGTGAACTGGGTTGTGGTGAATTTGTTCACAGCCAAACTCCTTTTTTTTGCTGGAAGAATAGCTTTGATCCTAAACAAATTTCACCATTATTACAAAGGACATATTTAATTAACCCAACATTTAAAATAATACTAAAATAAAAATAAGATTAAGGCAAATGTTGCATCTTATTTTAGATTCCAAAACCAAAAGTACCATGTAAGTTTTCTTGTTTAGTCAGGATTTGTTGTTTTTCAAAACTTAAATCACAAAGGACAGAAAAGGAGACGTATACATGCTTCAGTAATTAAACATCAAGTGAAAGAAAAGCCTGAGATATTCAGATATCTCAGTGGAACCCAGAGACACAGGGGAAAAGTGTGGGAATTCAGATATGATCTCAGGATGTGTGAAAGTTTAATGAGGAAGAATACAAGGGAGAATAATATGGTCAATAGAGTAGAGAGGGAGATGGTGTGTGTGTGAGTGCATGTTGGCATGAAACTGTTACAGGCTTGAGAAATGTGTTTTTCATCAGCAGAGAAGAGCTCCTTGTTGTGGTAGAGAGACAGAAAGAGAAATAGTTAAAGGAAGAAAGGAGAGAGGATGGTAATAGCTGCTGGCCTGAGGCAGTACACACACATACTGTGCACACACATACACACAGTCTTTCATATTTCATATGTTGTCATCCCCAATCAAACCTCTCTCAGTTATTTGCTCTGATGGCTGGTTTATGGTACAGTAGCTTTCGCTGCATACTGTACTGTACCTATGTAAGCAAAATTAAACTTTAAAGGTCCCATATTATAAAAAGTGAGATTTTCATGTCTTTTATATTACAAAGCAGGTTTAAGTGCTTTATAAGAACTGTGAAAGTATCGAAGCGCTCAATATACAGAGAAATACACACAGCCCGTATTCAGAAATTGTGCGTTTGAAACAAGCTGTCAGGATTTCTGCCCATTCGTGATGTCACGAATATATACAATATTTGGACCATTACACTGTTTTAAATTTAAACACTCTAAATGTGTCTTAGTTTATTCCTGGTTGCAGTGTATATGAATGACATAAGCTGACAGGAAGTAAACAGGGATCCAAACTGTTGCCAGGCAACGCAATTCTGTTTCAATTCCGTTTCAATTCCGTTGGAATGCACTAAAACGGAGCGTTTCAGACACAGGGTGAATACAGGCATATTCAGACAGACAGTATGAGGAAAACAAAAGTTTTTTTGAACATTACAGCATGTAAAGATGTTCTAGTAGAATTGTAAAAAATACAAGTATGAACCTGAAAATGAGCACAATATGGGACCTTTAAGTGGACCTTTGTTTGAGTTACTGTGCCTGTGTGCTAGTATGTAAGTAAGTGTGGGTTCTTATACTTTCAATTTTATCAACTTGGAGCCTATTTTTGTACATTTGGCTATGGTTTCTTTAAGTTATGATGACAATCCCTAGTTAATTACAGAGATCTGGGACTGTGGCGACAATACTGTAAAGAAGTCAGACAGGGCAAAAATCTGGGTTCGAGGGGCAGGACTTAAATATTTTCCCAACATTTTGGGTGACTTCAAACCAAGTGGTTTATTATTTATTATTTAAGTTTATTATGTATTACAAAGTGGTTTTAGACAATCTGGTTAAACTCTGGCTTGTTTATATCCTGTCTAATTGTCTGACCACCCGTGTTTTTTGCCCTGTGAGACTATTGTAGCCATGTCGCCCTGTTATGAAGTTTCACCAGTTATTTTGGTGAGCTCAGTGTTAATTATAACCGACAACATGATCAGCCAAAACTACTAAAATAAGACCTGTGTTGAAATTGAATACTGACTCATCCACATGCGTGTGTTGTTGTGTTCCTTCCAGTCATTTCCAGTGCGATCTCTGGGCTGGGTGGAGATGGCAGAACAGGACCTGTGTGAGGGGAGGAGCAGCTTGGCCGTCCATCACTGTATCAGACAGCTGTCCTACTGCAGGAGGGACATCCAAGACTCTGCCGGTGTCTGGGGAGAGGTCAGTGTGTCAGCAGTGCCGGGGGGCAACTTGGAGAAACTGAACCCCAAGTTGCTCCCCGGGGCGCTTCACGGCAGCCCACTTCTCCTAAATGCTTAGGATGGGTTAAATGCAGGGGTCAGATTTCATGTATGTACCTCTATGTATATGACTAATGTAGTAAAGTTTAAAGGGACAGACAATATACAGTATGTATACTACAGTGGGGTGGTTCCAGACCTTTTGGCTTGTGAACGGAGCACACCACACCTTGTCACAGTTTGCATGTCTATGAGTTTCAAGAAGTTCAACCAAAGAGTGGTTTGCCTTCTCAGTTTAACCCTCATCCTACCAACCTATTTAACATACAGGGACTACTACTGTACTGTAAGAAACAACCATCATAGCTAAATGTAAACTTATTTCTTCTCAAAATATTATTAGTTATGATATTAATGACATGAAGAAAAAACAAACAGATTATTATTATTTTAGGAAAGTTACACTTAATTTTTATATTGTGTAAAAGGAAAATAGACAAAGCACATGAGGAAATCTGTGTGTGACTCCTTCAAAATGACTGACAGAGTAACCCTACCCCCCTGATAGTGTGTGATACTTTAAATTAGGACCCATGGCAAACCTGTTATCTATCTGTTCTATTTCATCTATTTAAATTGCATAGGCTTGGGTCCTCTAGGACCCCAATACATTTGTCTTGTCAAAAAGCACTAATTAAAAGAGAAACAGAAAACAATGATATCAAGTCATTAGTAACCCATTGATTGACAACGTCATGAAAAATTGCAATGATAGAATAAAGCACCTGTGAGATATGACAAAAATGTATACCTCCAGGATCTGCAGGGACTCCAGTCAGGATGAGGGTTAAACGTAATTTTTTTTAAGTGGACTGTTGCTGATGGTTTAATACACAAAATGTGAGAAGAAAGCCCTATATAATACTCATGTGTGAATTCTGTGGACTTTTGCCCCTGGCTGCTAGCAACCTAAATGATTTCAAGAGATTTAAAATGAAGAGTATAGAGACTGTTCTTCCCTTTTATTTGAAATTTAAAGAAGAAGAGTTCAAACTATCAATTATGTCATGCCCATAATTACCTTGTCTTTTAATCATCTTGCAAACCCTGGTTGTGAACCACAGCTATAGTGCATCCTTGTTTGTGGTCTTATCTTACAGGGCAAAGGGATGCTGCTGGTGCTTCAAGACCGCATGTTGACCCTGGTTGACCCAGATGATCGCAGCCTGCTCCACTCTCAGCCAATCAGTAGCATCCGTGTCTGGGGCGTCGGCCGAGACCACGACAGGTAGGTGGACTTAAAACATTTATTTTTTCCTTTAGGAAACCTTTTTTTCTTGGCTAGTTGATCTCACTGTTTTAGTGATTCCAAGAGTCACATTTCCTCATGAAATTGAGCTGTTGACACAAAGAAAATCACACACAAACACATACATCAAGCTTCAGCCATGTGCAAACACACGGCACATACAACACTGTAAAATGGCGCTGATTCAGGGGTTTTAACTAATCACCAGAGAAATGAAATCAGCCTCATTATTATTCAATGCATATTTGCACAAACTGCATTCAAGACTCCATAATTATGCTCATTGCTCCATGTTTCCGTCCCGGACTGACCTTCAGTCGTTTGGCAGTGTCCCATGGTCTTAACCTTTCACTATTGAGCTGGCAGATTGCTGAGGCTAGCACAGCTGCTAATGGGGGGGGACAAGCTAAGCCCTCATTGATATGGGCCCCTCAGGGTTTCCATTAGTCCATGGAGCAACCACTTCAAACACTCACACAAAGCCTGTACACATCTGGAAACATTAGTGCTGCTGTAATATGCATGCATGCATACATTTAATATGTATGGAGTATGTAAGCGTATTTGCATATGTACATATAAGCTTAACATACACACATACATCCTGACACCAGTATAGAAATCTTGTGAAAAGCTTTTCTCGATACTCAATGTTAAATCACTGAGAGCGAAGAGACTTTAGGGGATTCACTTAGGAGATGTGTCACACAATGAGCGTACAAATGAGAAGAGTGGTGGAGGGTTGCAGTCCAAAGTAGCTGTCTGGTCCTGACATGTGTAATCAGCTGTTAAGGGATTGGGTGAAAATGGAGTTTAAAATAGCCTCTGTGTAAAAAGGCTTGATCTCACTTCACTCGCCCGTACTCGCAGTGTCTTGTTACCTTCTTTCTGTCTCTTCCTGTCTCTGTGTCTGTCGACACATCTCTTCTTTTTGTCTTTCTCCTTGTCTTCTAAGTGCCGCCATAGTCTCTTTCACACACAGAGGGATGCTGTGGGATGCACCCTCCCACTCTTCTTCTCTCCTTCCCTCAACAGCAACACTACCACAGCATTGTGTGTGTGTGTGTGTGTGTGTGTGTGTGTGTGTGTGTGTGTGTGTGTGTGTGTGTGTGTGTGTGATAGAGAGAGGGAAAGAAAGCAAGAAAGAGAGTCCCTCCACCCTCTTCCGTCTCAGAGGATTGAGAAACTTTCAGTGGCTGTCTCTCTCGGCGGTAATGGATAAAGCGTGTAGCGGAGGGAAGAGGGGAGGGTCGGCCCAGGCTAGCTCTCCCTCTTATCCTTCTTTCTCTCACTCCATCTGTCTCTTCATCCTCTCCTCCCATCAGCACTTTAAAATCTGCAGTCTGCACTCTGCTGTTTGGTTTCAGGCTCATGATTTTGAATGTATTATAATTCCACCCTGGCTGGGAGTGTGTGTGTGTGTGACTTAAAAGATATTTGTTGCTCTGAGACCACAATGCACTCTCTGTATATGCAGAAAATTGTTTTATAGTACGCCACATCTGTAGAGGCTTGGTCTGTGTATGTGTGTGTGTGTGTGTGTGTGTGTGTGCGCGCGTGCGTGTGTGCGTGCGTGCGTGCGTGCGTCTGAGACAAGAACATACTGTATTTGGAGGTTGGAATAGCTTAGTTCTGCCACTAGAGTGCACTATACTCAAAGTCTGTGCATGCAGAGAAGCTGATAAAGTGCAAATGAGTACACAACAGTATGCACAGTAAACCATGTCCATGTGTACGTTTTGGTGTTGAGCTGGTTTTCATGGTTTGGGCACACCCCTTAGTTTCGATTAAGGAAAATGTTAATGCTACAGAATACAATGACATGTCCTTGCGCATAAAGCCAGGTCCATAACAAAATGTTTTTTTACCTGAATATACAGAAAGTTAATGACAGAGAATGCATAATTTGAGCTATTCACTGCTGCAATCAACGATTATTTTCATTGTCGATTAATCCGTTATGATTAGGTGTTTTGTCTTTAAAATTAGGGATTCACCGATCCGACATTTTCAGTCCCGATATCGATTCTGATAGCGATAAATGGGCTTTGGGTGTCGGCCGATACCGAGAACCAATACCAGTGTTTAATTAATAAGCTGTATGCCTCACTGTGTGGAAGTGACTGGGATCATTCTTTTATGTGTAAAACAACATCAGACTTGACTTAAACATTGTTTTCGTAACTTTGTAAAACAAAATATAACAAATACATACATAGATACTAACTTATTGAATTGTTCTTTGTTATTAAAAAAAAAAATCGTACACCAGCAACTTGGTAAAAAAATCTTCAAAATTAACAGGAATAACAATTCAGGTGTAAATCTTTATATTGCAGCAACAAATTGGTCAAAACTTAAACAGGAATTCAAATTCCAGTCTGTGATGTACAGTATATAGTATATAAATATAGAACTGAATTGAACAGATCAGCCCTATCGTCACCGATACTCGATCCAGCTATTTGAGTCAGTATCGGCCCGATATCTAATCTGGTATCGATATCGGTGCATTTGTGTTTTATGAGAGGATAAAACTGAACCGGTATTAACCCTGCGACCTATGAGGAGTGTGAGTATAGTGACCCATGTGGTTGAGGGGGCTGGACTGATCTGCACTTGTGTTAGCTCACAAATCTTTGCAGTATATATAAGGAGGTGAACATTATTGGTATAATCTGTCTGCTCCCTGATGTGTAGGTGGGTTATAGCCACGGGGCTCATCGTATGTCAGTGAATGAAATGAGAAAGGCTTATAGTTTATTTTTACTACTATGATTATTTCTCCCTGTATATTTTAATATGTACGTTTGTTGAGTGGGCTCTTGTATTTATAGTAGAGTCATGATTTAATTTTTTTAATTTTTTTTTTATTTACTGGTCACTTAGTGCGTCTGCCTAGGGCTGGTGCTGTGATAGCAGGGTTTAGCAGTGTTGGTCTGTGTTGTTGTTAGGTTCCTCTGATTTTGTATTCTCACAAAAGAACTAACTAAACTAAAAATAACTGATAAAAAAACAAACAAATCTGGTCTGGAAAGAGCCTTGACCTCAACCTCACCCAACACCTTTGGGGATGAACTGGAACATCATCGACTTAACACCCCTGAACGGGAGCAGATCCAGCTGCAGCCAGGTTCATAGATCTTGTGGAAAGATTTGAGGAGTGGAGGCTGTTTTGGCAACATATTAATGCCCATGGTTTTGGAGTGAGATGTTGTCCACATACTTTCCTTAAGTGTCCACTTCTAACTGTCTGGTGTATGATTGGCTTGAGAAACACAGAGGCAGTGTGTTGAGCTGAGCTGTGCCAGACTGAGCTGCCTGAATGCATGCACAGAGAGTACCACAAAGTAAAGCTCCCTTTGCTCTCTCCATCCATCTCTCTCGCTTTCTCCATGCACATCTATCTGAGGAATATTCCCTGTCTTGTCCTGAATGCTCTCTCTCTCTCTCTCTCTCTCTCTCTCTCTCTCTCTCTCTCTCTCTCTCCCTCTCTCCCCCCTTCAGCTTGATTCAATATGAATGAGTCCCCCTGTCTCTTAAGCGGGGCGGGAGCTGCGGGACGAGGGGGGCTTAGCTCCTCGATGAAGTCATGAGGCTATATTTGGAGCACTCAGCAAGTCCGACTCTGTGCACGCCCGCGCGTGCACGTTTGCATGCATGTGTGTGTGACTGCACGTGGGCTTGAATTGATGAAGTCATTGGTCTATATCTGGAGCACTCTGTTTGTATGTGTGTGATGGTGAATGAGCGGGTGTGTCTTGTGTTTTCCCCCTCTTTCTCCATCCCCTCTTTCTGTCTGTAAATGCTCTTGCGCTATTTCCACTCTTTGTCTTCAGCTCTCTCTCTTCCTCCCTCTTGTGCCATTGGCTGCATAGCTTTTGCCTCTTCTTCTTTTTTCTGCCTCTCTTTGTTTGTCCCATCGTGGCACTTTAGCGGGGTGTAAGCCTTCCCTTTTTTTCAGCTTCAGTAAGACAAGGGAGGGAGAGACAAAGATATAGCAGCAACTGAGGAAGAGGAGAAAGATACTCTAGACAAACAGGGTGAGTGCTGGGGAAAAAAAGAAGTGTCTGTGCTTTTGAGAGAGAGAGAGAGAGAGAGAGAGAGAGAGAGAGAGTGGGGTAACAGAGCGATGGAGAGCCAGTGAGGGAGGGAGATCTTCCCTCCCTTGCTTGCACTGAGCAGGACACAGCAGGACTTTTGCAGGAGGCTCTTTTCGGACCGGGCGCGTAAAGCAAAAGAAGCCGACCGTAGAGGAAGATAGGGAGAGAAAAGGTGTAGCAGAGGAGGAGGAGAAGAGGGAGAAGCAGGGGGAGGGGAAGGAAAGAGGGAGAGGAGGAGAAGGGGAAAAGGAGCCCCAGAGGATTAAATAAAAAGAAGAAGAAGAAGAAGAGAGGAGGCAGACAGGAAGATCTTTACCCCCGGGTACCGCGGCTGTAGCAATGTCACCGTGGTTTTGGAGCTAATGAGGCAAGGAAGTAGTCGTCTGTAACGGGGCGAGCATGTCTGCTTGTGTGAGTACCCCTATCTCTTATTCATTCACTCCTCTAGCTCTCCCCATCCATCCATCCATCCATCCATATCCATCCATCCATCCCTCTACTTCCACATTACTGCCTCTTTTTTCTATCTCAACTGTCTCTCTCTTCTGGTGATTTCCAAACTGCCCTGTTAGAGTCCACA